>NC_047585.1:10060688-10673188 GCF_011004845.1 Esox lucius | reverse complement strand
CTTTGAGGACAGAATGTTCACTTGCTGCATAATATATCCCACCCACTGACAGGCACCATGATAATGTGATTATCAGTGTAATTCACTTCACCTGTTGGTGGTCATAATGTTATGGCTGATTGGTATATGTGGGGCAAGGTTTAGTGTCTTTGAAAAGTATCCACAGCCTTTCACTTTCTCCACATTTTGTTGGATTTACTTTTTTGCCATTAATCTACACACAATACCCTATTGAGACAAAATCGAAAACTTGATAGAAATGTTGTAAAATTAGAATTTATTCAAAACAAAATGTATATGTCAAGTACATAAATACCCTACATATAGCATGTACATGAAGACCCTTTATTCAGGACTTTGTAGAAGTGCCTTTTTGTGCTTAAAGACGAAACTACCCCATCTAAGGTATTCTCAGACCTGTTTGCTCTGGATCAGGTTTTCATGAAGGACTTCTGTATTTTGCTCTGTTCATCCCTCCTTTAATCCTGCATTGTCTCCAGGTTTGTGCTACTGAGAAGCATCCCTATAGCATGATGCTTCCAACACCATGGTTTACTGTAGGGATAGTATCTGCCAAGTGACGTGCTGCCTATTGGACTCAGAGCATGACGAAAAATATTATGATTTAGTCTGATAAGACCAAAATTTAACTATCAGACCTGAATGCCAAGCGCTACAATGTGGTGAAAACAAGCTCATCCCTTAGCTGATGCTATCCTTAAGCATAGTGGTGGGACCAATGCCATTGGGGATGAATGGTGAAATGAAATCAAAGTGATTTGAAAGCTTTTATAGCACAATGTTACTTTAAGGTGTTTGAACGAGCGAATGGGTCTCTGTATTGTTGAACTAAGGTTTCTAAATCAGGTAACCCACAAATGACGCTAAAGAGCAGTATGAATAGTCACTATCATTGCCTTCATTGTCACTGCCACAGGTCCAGAAATAGCAGACAAAGCCATATCTTTGTTGCCATTTGTTCTGTAAAATAGGTAATCATCCAGAGGATACTTTCTATATTAGACCATCTGAGGGATCAAAGTCTGTTTAATAGACAGAAATTGGTGTAGACATTTTCAGTCAGTCAGAAATCTTAATTGCTTCATAATAAACACAGCCTTTGTCTTATCACTGAACAGCTTGAGAAACAAGTATTAGCCCTGGGGCTGTGTGTACGTACTTTAATCTGTCAGTTCAGTGGCTGTCAGCTACACCATTGTCATGGTAACGATGATGTAGGAGAAATATTTAAAACCAAAGCGGGGACTTTCAAAATTGCTAAAACCCCTCACCCCACCCGCCTATGAATCTGTGAAGGCTTCAAAATTATCACAGAGAATAGTAAACTGAATGTCTGTTGCTGAATATTGTGGATGATGAGTAGAAAGCAAATTCATCAATATAGCCTTTGGAAGTGACCAAGGAAGAGTTTGTGATATCAAACAACATGCCTCAAGTGACAACCAACAAAATACTGAAGATTCCTCATCTGCGATGAATTCTCAGAGGCTAATTCCATAAATGTGTATTGTGTTTTATTTTGATTGCATCTATTATTTCAATTTGATAGAACTGAAAGTATAGGCTGTGCAGGGGGAGATAGCGAGTTAGCAAGCTTTATAGCAGTTAATTCAAGCAGCACTTTAATGCCAGTGCAATCAACAATTATTGCTGGTTCTGTGCTGCACATATTTTTTGTGACTTTAAGCCCTATGAGCTCATTAGATTTGGATGCAACCTCTCCTAACTGGTGTTGTAAAGCATTCTCATCAAGAATAATAATCCTAGAATACAAAGTCTGTTCTACACAATAGACATTTTAAGATTGATTATTAAAAGGATAGTCCAACCTAGATTCATATAGTGGGGCAAAAAAGTATTTAGTCAGCCACCAATTGTGCAAGTTCTCTCACTTAAAAAGATGAGAGAGGCCTGTAATCTTCATGATAGGTACACATGATAGGTACACTATGAGAGACAAAATGAGAAAAAAAAAATGTGTTTTTACCAAAAAGTTTTATTTTGGTTTCATCTGACCATATGACATTCTCCCTATCCTCTTCTGGATCATCCAAATGCTCTCTAGCAAACCTCAGACGGGCCTGGACATGTACTGGCTTAAGCAGGGGGACACGTCTTGCACTGCAGGATTAGAGTCCCTGGCGGCGTAGTGTGTTACTGATGGTAGTCCCCCCGTGTGGTTCTGGGATTTTTGCTCACCGTTCTTGTGATCATTTTGACCCCACGGGGTGAGATCATGCGTGGAGCCCCGGATCGAGGGAGATTATCAGTGGTCTTGTATGTCTTCCATTTTCTTATAATTGCTCCCACAGTTGATTTCTTCACACCAAGCTGCTTACCTATTGCAGATTCAGTCTTCCCAGCCTGGTGCAGGTCTACAATTTTGTTTCTGGTGTCCTTTGACAGCTCTTTGGTCTTGGCCATAGAGTTTGGAGTGTGACTGTTTGAGGTTGTGGACAGGTGTCTTTTATACTGATAACATGTTCAAACAGGTGCCATTAATACAGGTAACAAGTGGAGGGCAGAGGAGCCTCTTAAAGAAGTTACACGTCTGAGAGAGCCAGGAATCTTGCTTGTTTGTAGGTGACCAAATACTTATTTTACAGAGGAATTTACTTATAAATTCATAAAAAATCCTACAATGTGATTTTCTCGATGTTTTCCCCTCATTTTGTCTCTCATAGTTGAAGTGTACCTGTGATGAAGATTACAGGCCTCTCTCATCTTTTTAAGTGGGAGAACTTGCACAATTGGTGGCTGACTAAATACTTATTTGCCCCACTGTATTTGGGTGAAATTTCACTTACCCAGGTTGTTCTGGAAAGCCTATGGATTTGAACCACAAAAGCTGCACTGCAAGCAGAAACAACACAAAAAAAAACACTTCAAACTAAACTCAGTAATCTGTTGCTCTACCAATGCATTTTAATTGCATACTGACAAAATAGCCAGCGGAGTTTGGTTTCTTCAAATAGTCACTATGGAACAATTTTTTTTTCAATGTAGAGATTCTAAGGTTGGGAAAATATGGAGGACATAGGATGCACATATCACTCAAGTCCTGGGTTTCAAAGCAGTGGGCCATATAGGAATTTGTCAGGAGGTGGGAGACGCCTCTATTTCAGCATTCAAACGAATGCCTCCAAGAACCGAATTGTGGTGCTGCACAATATCGATCTTAATCAATCTGCAAAAAACACATTAGGATTTCCTCCAAGGGAATTGTGCCTAACATAGTTGAGAATGTAGAGCTGAAACTCTAAAGCTTTGTCTCCTCTGGCAAAAGGAGGGAATCCGTAACATACGGATTTATGTGATGTAGAGTTCAGAGAGATGCTGTGCCACATTAACACCAGTTGGTTGTCACTGAACACAGCTGTCTCAAGAACTCTTGCAGAGCTGGGCTAGTATGAAATCATACTTTTTTCAGCCTTGGAAAATAAGAGCTAAATTTGAGGCTTCCTTGATATGAACACTGGTTAGAAGAGGGATCTGATGCAGTTGATGTAGGACCTTGTCTTCTGCAACAACATCCTAGCCATGTTAATGGAGGTAGTCACAAAGCATGGGTTCTATAGCTGCCTGATAAGATTACAGTTGGAGCAACTTTCTCTATGTAATGTAAATGCTGCAAAGGCTGATTTCTGATGACTACCATCACATATGTGGAGAAGCAATGCCGGGGTGAGTAATTGGGAAAATCGGGACAATTCCTGCAGGACTGATGATTGTTGGGTCGATGACAAGGGTCAGAAAAAGCTAATTTATCACCACTATAGGCTACTTGCTGCAGCGTGGAGTGGGCCACCAGCCTGCAGATGCTGTAGTGTGCTGTAGTGCTGCCCTCTCTGAGTACCTTTCTTACCTCACATTCTATCTCCCTCTCTCTCTCTCTTATTTACACACACACACGCACGCACGCACACACACGCTGCTAACTGGGCTGGCATGCACCCATGGCCCACACTAAACGAACAGCCCTCAAAATCCATGATTGATTAAGCCTATATCTGTCAGTCTCCTGTTGTAATTACAAGGTTACACCAAAGAGACTGACTGACAAGTGAACTGAAAATGTGCCAAATTAACAAACATATTTTGAGGGCAAACCAGCCCGCAGTTTGCAACTTAGAACCCATAGATACATGATTGCAATAATTATGAGACATGACCATTCATCCGTGATTATTGCCAAACTTTAAAATACTGCACCCCAAACTGCCATGTTAGTTTGCTTATAACTAAGATATTTAGTTAAACTGTGTGATCATTGGCAAACTTTAAAATATTGCACCCCATATCAATCAAAAACACAGTTTGGCTAGTGTGATATGATTGCATCTATTAGATATTTGATGGAAAAAAAAGTCATCATTCATCATTGACCATTTTGACATGGTTGAGCCTTGATTGTAATGACTGGTTTAGAAAGCTGCTACTTTTGCTGTGAGATCATGCATGTTCTTAGGCAAGTACTTCCATTACATGTTATTACAATACTTGCTTAAAGCAGGTTTACTAGACATATGTTTGCTTGTATTCTTTACTTCTTTTATAAGATAATTCAAGTTGTCAGAAGAAAGAGAAACTTTCATCCTATTAAGTAATGACAGCACGGTGGTAGAGTTTCAGTGACTTTCAATTTTATAATT
This sequence comes from Esox lucius, assembly GCF_011004845.1. NCBI lineage: Eukaryota > Metazoa > Chordata > Actinopteri > Esociformes > Esocidae > Esox > Esox lucius. Next base: position 10,668,515 of record NC_047585.1, on the reverse strand, counting down.
TCACTTTTTATCAGTGCTGTCAAAGTTAACGCATGCAAATAATTTTAAATACTTATTTCCGTAAAGGTTTTTGTCACCGTCTTTCACTTTTGAGCCTCAGTGACATCCATAGTTAGCACTTGACTTTAGCAGGTGCTGTCAGGATTGCAGTATTTGCAAGCACACTGTTTCCACCAAAGCATTTTCTAATAGTGGAATTAACAAAAATGTGCTCTGCATGAATTACAGATGCCCCCCTGATTAATGTTTGTAGGTAACATATCTAGCCACCATGACTACCTTATGGCATTGTCTATTCAAGCAGCCCACCATAAGCATTTGGTTGAATTTGGGAATAATTTAACATAGACACAAATATTTGGTTGTGGCTAACCTTTTGACAGGAAATATAATGTTTACAGGTCCCTCACCTGTACCCCATTCTAACCACATATCAGCTATTTCAAACTTCAAAGAACAATACCTTCAGGTTTGATTCAGTGGGTTAAATACCTGCACATCCTGCAGCTCTCCTGATAAGATGGTGTAATGTGTTTTTATACAGTAGCCTAATGTAGCAGCTATGGTGCCTTCAACTGAACAACATTAATCATTCAACACCATATTTGCCACTTTGCTCCAGGACAAGCTCTCGCAACTGGGAGTGCCCAAGTCCACATGCTGGTGAATCACAGCCTTCCTGTCCAACAGTTGGCAGCACGTGAGGCTGGGGAAGCACCTGTCTGACCCCCTGACCATCAGCACTAGCTCCCCTCAAGGCTGTGTCCTGTCCCCCCTTCTCTTCTCCATGCACACCAACAGCTAAACCTCCAGTCACCACCCTGTCAACCTCCTGAAGTTTGTGGATGACACCACCCTCATTGGACTTAATTCTGATGGAGACGAGTCTGTCTACAGGTGGGAGATTGACCAGCTGGTGTCCTGGTGCAGTCAGAACAACTTGGAGCTCAACGCCCTAAAGACAGTGGAGATGATAATGGACTTCAGGAGAAACCCAGCTACCGTTCCCCCATCACCCTGGGTGGCTCCCCAGTGAACTCTGTGGAGTCCTTTTGCTTTCTGGGCACCACCCAGGACCTCAAATGGGAGTTGAACATCACCACTCTTACAAAGAAAGCACAGCAGAGGATGTAATTCCTACGGCAGCTGAAGAAGTTCAACCTGCCAAAGACTATGATGGTGCATTTCTACACTGACATCATTGAGTCCATCCTGACCTCCTCCATTAGATTGCATTATCCGCTCTGGAGAGAGGGTGCTTGGCTGCAGTCTCTACATGACTTACACACCTCCAGGATGTGGAGGCGAGCAGCAATGATTGCAGCTGATTCCCCTCACCCTGGAAATGGACTATTCAGAACTCTCCCCTCTGACAGAAGGCTGAGGTCTATCAAGACCAAAACCTCTCACCACAAAAACAGTTTCTTTCCTACAGCAGTAGGCCTCATGAACATGCCCCAGGAGCCAAACTTACTATAGCCCGCTCCCCACATACATATACAACCCTCAACTGGACAAATCTATAACCTTTCCCACACACACACACAACCCTCAACTGGCAAATCTATTACCCCCCACATACACACACAACCCTCAACTGGTCAAAAGCTTGCACCTTACATATTCTTTTAGTTATTTTTAGTAATTTATTAATGCAAAGTCTACAATTTTCATGCTCAGTCCACTGATCTTGTTTGTTTTTATTTCCCTTTTGTATAAATTGTTGCACAAACAGCCAGAACAAATTCCTGAAACTTATTTGGCAATAAAACCTCTGATTCTGATGAGATGTTAGAACTTTGGGATCAACAGCAACCAGATTTACATGGGCTACAGACGCTGCCAGTTATTGTGGTACTTTTGGGAAGTGTGAGAATGTGTATTTCTTTCATTCCAATTCAAACACTGTCCATAGTTTTCAATAAAACTCAGTATCCCTCTTACACAATGCACTGTTTTGTGTTAACAGAAAAGTGTGTATTAAGGGCAGAACTTGAAGACATTCTAAGCAGCTCCTAAGCCAAACTGAGTCCCACTCCAGCCCTGCGGAGAAGTGATTTGATTTCCCTAAGAACAATTGGCTTTTCTCCCTCTTGCAGCTACACTTCTCCAACATGGCAAAGGTCATGACCTTGATTTTAGGGTCAAATCGCAACTTAAACAAAGACTCCAACTGAGTCCAAAAACAGTGAAGTAATCAATCAAATGTATTTGATAAATCTCTATTTACATAAGCAGTTGTCAAAAAGTGCTTTTACTGACAACCAGACTGAAACCCCAAAGGGCAACAAACAACAAGAATTGAAGCCCAGTGGCTAGGAAAAACTTTGGAACCTAGAAAGAAACCTAGAAAAGAGCTGCACTCTGAGAAGTGACCTGGTGAAGATTGTAAGAGTATGTAAGAGTACATGGGTCAATAAGTGCAGGTGGGATGTGTCCAGACTCTTTTAGCAGAATACTGTTCAGCTGCATAACCATGGTGGGCAAGGATAAAGACAAGGTGGGCTGTGGGAAGGGACAGCAAGAATCATCTGACAGCAACTAGATGCAACACAACCTGGAGTTCTTAGGACAGAGACATCTAAGAGGCGTTAAGCCAGGAAGTCCTCAGACACGGTCTGACAGGACACCAGAAAGAAAATGGAGATAGATCCAAAAGGATGCCTCTGCATATAATTCAGGCTCGACCCTAATCCCTCATCACATAAACTAATGCAAGGTAAACAAATATGGACTGAGACTGGGCAGACTGACGATAGAAACTTCAGGGGGTACACAATGATGAAACAAGAAACCAGGCAAGCCTAGTTTAGTCGGCCCGCAATAGAAAGTGTTGATAATGGCTGCCCTCTCAAGATTCGAACCTTGAGAAAGGCTGTGTCATTAACCACAACACCACAGAGTTGACCATTTGCCAGTTGTCAGTATAGCATATTGACATTGTATAATATTGTCATGCATTAACATCACGTCAGGTTTGAATATTTCTTAACGTTATATATCTGAGTAACGTTTCTTATTAAGTTTACCTCCACCACAAAGAGCATCTATTAACTGTATGGCTTTTGCCACTGGCCGTTTTAACTGCTTATTTGCCATTCGGGAATTACATTGATACCATAACTACTGTATCAATATCGGTGACGATAACAGACTTTTAAGTAAATTGAAAAGGTGAGACAATCCTGTAGCCAGTGAAGTGTTTGACTATCTTGAAGAAATGCTAAGATATAATTCAAAAATCCACCAGAAATAGTCGCAATATAACAGTAAACTAGTGATGGCCATTCTTCTAGCAACAGGATATTGTGCTAGCAGCGCTAACTCAGATTTTTTTTCTAAATAAAAGCCATCATTTAATTATATAAGGCGATATAGTTAATCTAGTCTGTAACTTTATTTTTAATGTCCGTTCCAATGTTTTTCTTGTCTGTTCTTTTTTGCATACTAGATTGTTAACTATATGGCCTTCTGAATGTCAATGATGGCTTTTATGAAAATCTGAGTGCTGCCAGCATAATATCCTGCTGCTAAAATAAAGCTAATGAAGTCTTGTTTGGCCATCACTACAGTAAACAGTTTAATTTTAGGCTTCCTGTAGCTACAGAAGTTTGTAGCCAGCAACGTTTTTGTCTATTCTGAACATATCCTCTTTTACCACTGATATATTTAACTTACTTTTTTGTCAAGTGAAAAGATGAAAGAATCGTTTAGGCAGCAAAGTGTTTGTCTATCCTGAACAAATCCTAATATCCACCAGAACTGATTAATCTTAGGCTTCCTATTACGTAGCGACATAAAGTTATTGCCAGTGAAGTTTTTGTCTGTCCTGAACCTCAGGCATCATGTGTGTTGACTGCTTCAGCACACCTGTTGTCCGGAGCCCGTGTCTCTAACCATTACGCTATTTAACAAAGGGTAGTCAGTCAGTCAGGGACAGACGGACGGACTCAGCAAAAGACATTCATTCTTCTAGGCCGGCTCGCCTTACGCGGTCCGGCAAAAACAGCTAAGAAAGTTACAGATAAGCATAGCTGGGAACAGTTTTTCAAAACTATTAATCCGTTCACCAAAAACCTAACTTAATCAGTTAAATCGTAAACATTTTTACGGACGTTAGCGATAAAAAAACAAAAGTAAATTTCTATTATGAAAAAAACTGTTTTTGCTCTTAAAACACCTAAAAACATCTGACAACGTGCCTTTTTTGGGTAAGTTACAAAATTTTTGGAAGGTCTCGCCCCAGCATTACAATGATCAGCCAATCCATTCACAGATACTAGAGATATTCTTTGTTGGCCAATGACAGATGATGTTTACAAGTTAAGGTTTTTTTGCCAAATGCACCAAAAAACACTGTCATTCACAGTTCACAATGACATTCTTGTGACATGGCACCTGACAACCACATAGTGAGAATTCAGAAGAAAAACATATAAGCAAAACTTGCAATAAAATAAAGCAGTAATATACATAACACTGTACACTAGAGAGACCCAGGAGGCTGTGTCTTTAACAACTACACCACAAAGCTATATGTAGGCCAAGTGTCGGTATAGTGTTTTTTCACGCATTAACTTCACACCAAGTTTGAGTATTTCGCTAGACACCATTAAGCATTGTGTTAAACTGACTTACGTTTCTTATTAAGTTTACTTCCACCACAAATAGCATCTATGAACTGTATGGCTTTTGCCGCTAGTTAGTATCTACTAACTTACTACTTGGAATAGTCAAAAGAATTGAGCAATTTCTAGCGAGACTGAATATGAACTTTACACTGCCAAAGCTAAAGTTACACTGCCAAAGATTTATTTTAGGCTTAGCTACTGAAGGTTGTTTTTGTCCATCCTGAAAAAATCCACAAAAATATTTGTGCTATTTCATTTCATGCCACAACAACATTTGTTTTTCTTTCATTTGTGAATGAAAGAATAACAATAAATATAGGTGACGATAACAGATTTTTTCATCAAGTGAAAAGACGAGAGAATCAAGGAAACCCCACCTCTTTTACTGCACAAGTGACTTTGATCTACTGCATATTACCCCAAAAAGCATGCGCGGATGCATACTTGAAAAATCCACTAGAAATAGTTGGAATATAAACAAAAAACTAAATTGTATTTTAGGCTTACAATAATGTATTTCTGAAGGTTGTGGCCAGCGAAGTTTTAGTCTATCCTGAACAACTTCTAATGCATAATTTGCTTTGCGCCAAGGCTCGAACACTGGGTCCCTGCATGGGACTACACGTCTCTAACCACTACACTTTTTAACAAGGGGTAGTCAGTCAGTCAGTCACTCAGAGATATTCACTCTTCTTCGGTGGCTCGGCTTATGCGCGCCAGCAAAATAAATCAAGAAATAATATACATAACACTGTAAACTAGCAGCAATGTGTAGTAGTGTTGAATATTATAGATATGGCAATAACATACATAACAATGTGAAATAGCAGCAATTTTAGAAAGAGTAGGATAGGGAGTATGAACAATATGGGTGAAATATTGAATATTATAGATACATGAAGGTAATTTGTTTACAAATGGTAGATGCTAAGGCATATACTAATGCACATTAAATGTACCTGAAAGGACATCAGAGCATCTGGAATGTGTGATCAGTATGATCATAGATCAGTGTTGCTGGTTGAGAAGTAAAATGGCTTGAGTTAAAAACAGTTTTTGAGTCTGGAAGTGCATGCCCCAATGCTCTGGTAGCATCCATCAGACGGCAACAGTATGAACAGAACATAGCCTTGGTAGCTGTGATCTTTGATGATGTTCCGTGCTTTCCACAGGCATTGTGTATAGTATATGCCTTGCACCGAGGGCAGATGGCAGCCAATGACACACTCTGCAGATATCACCACTCTCTGGAGGGACTAGTGGTCCGCAGCGGAGAAGCTGCCGTAAGAGGCATTAATGCAGCCAGAGAGGATGCTTTCAGTGGTGCACCTGTATGAGTTGCTGAGAGTTTTTACAGATATGGCAAATTTCTGGTGTCATCTCAGGAAGTATAGTCGTTGTTGGGCTGTTTTCACTGCCGGGTTCGCTTGTCTGGACCAAGTGAGGTCATCCTTAAACACACCAATACATCTTTAATCACGGACTCTCTCCACTTCAGCTCCATCGATGACCCCTCCCTCTGCCACTTCCTGATCATTTCCTTAGTCTTGCAAACATTGCGAGAAAGGTTGTTGTCTTGGCACCATGTAGGCACGTTCATTACCTGCTCTCTGTAACCGCTCTCATCATTGTTGGAGATGAGACCCATGGTTGTGTGGTTGGCTAATTTACGGATGGTGTTGGAGCTTTGTGGCCACGCAGTCGTGCGTGAACAGTGAGTACAGGAGGGGACTGAGTATGTAGCCCTGCGGGGCTCCTGTGCTCAGGGTCAGTACAGAGGAGTTGAGGTTGCTTATTCAGAAAGTCCAGGTTACAATTGCAAAGGGAGGTGTTAGGTCCTAGGTTCCTGAGCTAAGGAACAAGCTTAGGGAACAATGGTGTTAAATGCACAGCTGTCTTCCAGCATCCTCACGTACGCGTTGCCTTTTTCCAGGTGGGAGAGGGCATCATCCGTAGATCTATTGGGGCGGTATACAAATTGAAAGGGGTCCAAAGTGTCAGGAAGGGTGGAGCAGATGTGAGTTCTGACCAGGCGCTTGAAGCACTTCATGATAATGGAGGTCAGTGCTACAGTGTGGTAGTTGTTCAGGCAGGTGATGAAAGGTTTCTTCGGTAAAGAGATGATGGCAGTCTGTTTGAAGCAGATCGGCGCACCCCCTGAGAACACGGCCTGGAATGCCATGTGGTGACTTTGGAAGGTTAACTTTTTTTTTAACTCACCTCATGTCAGCCGTGGTTAAGTATAGCATAGTCGTCCAGGTCCTCACAGCAAGCCTCACTGAAGGAATTGTATGGTTGCCTCAAATCGTGCAGTCAAGGTGTTGAATTCTTCAGGTCGCGAGGCAGAGGAACAAACATCATTGTTATTTCTCCCTTTGTATTATGTGTCACAGTCCACCCCACATGAGTCTGGGGTCAGAGCTGTGGTAGATAGACTCCAGCTTATCCCTGTATTCTCTTTTTCCTTCTCTGATAGCCCTCCGTAGGTCATATCTGGATCTCCTCAAAGCCTCCAGGTCCCCAGATCTATAGGCAGAGGACCGTGCCCCGAGCTTAACATGGATATTACCATTAACCCCAGGCTTTTGGTTGGGGAAAATCCTGACATTGACCCTCAGGACGACATTGTCGATGCATTTGAAATATAAGCTGAGACAGAGCATTGAACTGTCCGAGAAAACGTTTTTCCCTGTTTTAGGCGTTGTTCATAGGATGGGAGGAGCAGAATTGATGTGTGATCAGCCTTACCAAAAGCAGGGTGTGGGTTGGGTTTATAGCCATTTCATATTTGTGAATAACAATGGTCAAGTGTCTGATCCCCCCGGGTAGGAAATCTAATGTGCTGGTGGTATTTTGGCAAAACCTTCCTCATATTTGCTCTATTAAAATTGCCAACAATAGAAGCTGCCTCAGGGTGGGCGTCCTCTAGTTCATTTATTACTCGGTATAAGTCTTTCAGTGCAGGTGTTTTATCCGCCTGTGGGTGTATATTGCCTGCTGTGATAATAACGGAGATCAATTCCCACGGAAAGTAGAAGGGCCATACCTTTTACAGTCAGTACCTCCTGGTGAGCAGTGTGTTGAGAGTACTGCAAAATCCGTTCCCCAGTGAGAGTTAACCATAATGCAGACCTCGCCGACCTCGCCGCCCCAACTGCAGACCTCGTCGCCCTCGGTGCCAGACACACACGAGTCTGGCACCAAGGGATCCAGACAGGTTTCTACGAACGCTAGCACACAACAATTTGCAATGTCCTGCTGAAAGATAATCCCTGCGTGTAGTTTATCTATTTTATTGTCTAGTGATTGAACATTTGTGAGGAAGATCCTCGTTACTGGCGGCTTGCAGTATCTCATCCAAGATCTACATAGGATATCTTTACGTCAATGTTTGTCAACGTCAATGTTCAGATTAATTTTGTTACCACGCTTTGTGATTATCGTCTAATGCCCCATGGAAGACCAAAAACAGTACGACTCTACGAGCAACAGAGCGCATTAGCAAGCCTTTATCTCCCAATGCTAACAGCATGGCTACAGGTGCAGGTACGCTCAACTGTGTTTCTTTAGCTAAACATATTTATTCTGGGCTTGAAAGGCGTTTTGCAGTATCAGATGCTAAATCTGAACAACGATTATTGCTTTTAAACAACCAACTTAAATTTTTTTAACTAGATCTTGCCCAATGCAACAGTGATGTTATCAAATTAAAGGCAGATCTTACCACATTTTGGCATGCAGGTTCTGTTAGAGAATATATAAGGCAGGACTGAAGGGGGATAAACATTTTAAAAGGGAGAAGGGGTTTGCTTTCTTGGCAAGTATAGCATTGTCTAATAGAGGGAAAAAATTATAGATAACCTTTCTCCTTTTTATTTTATCTTAGTTGGGTTAGAGTTAGGTTTAGGAAGATCAGTGCCTCGTTGTCAGGAATTAATACAATGGCAGAGTAATTGTCTTAATCTTCATAGGTTAAAATTACAATGAATTTAAGCAGGAGGGTTCAGGTCATTCATCAGAGATTCCTTGCATGTGGTCTCTCTCCATGCAGCACGTTAAATCATTTAAAGTAAATCAGCTATACTTTGTAGATTAAGGTGTTTTTGTATTATTAATCCATCAATATCTATGTGAAATTCCACCACAGTTAACAATAACTGTGTGGTTGGAGGAGACTTTAATGCAGTGTGGGATCATGCGATGGACAGAATGGGACAAACGGAGAGTAGAGACCAGCGATTATGTTCTGAAGCGTCGCGTCAATGGGTGATGGATGTAGCAGTGGTAGATATGTGGCATGTTAAAGAACCTATGATCAAAGTTTACTTGTGTTATTCTTCAAGACGCAAGTCCTTCTCAAGAATTGACTACATATTTATGTAAAATAATTTGTTACATAACATTGAAATTGAATACACACCAACTAGCCTTTCAGATCATATTATTTTGTGTGTAGATGAATTAAGCCCTAAAAGGAATTGTGCTGCTCGCTGGCGTTTTAACTCTAGTCTCCTAAAGAGTCTTTTAAACATCAATTTGCAACAGAGGTTATGCAGTTTATTAGTATTAATCAAGGTTCTGTGGAAGATCCAGAATACTCTGGGATGCAATTAAGGGCTTTTTTAGAAGCATCATAGTCTCATTTTCTTCTAATTATACAATTAGAGGCAAACCTAAAAGTCCTACATCATCAAAATCAATCTGATACATCATTAAGGATTATACGTCAATTAACATGTAACACGTAATTAACAAAGACATAAATGAACAAATGATACAGACAACATGAAGAATTCCTCATGCACAAAGCATGACAAAATGATTATTTTAATAGTGCACGCCCCAGTCGTATATTGGCCATGAAATTACGTACCAATGATGTGTTTGCCAATACTACTACAGTAAAATCTACACAGGGGATAGTCCATACAGATCCAAAGTTAATGAAACAATACGTTTTGCGCTTTTTTCAGACTTATATTGATCAAAGACTGTACTTGAAGACTAAATCTAGGAAGTTTTTTATTCCTCTTAATCTCAGACAACTCTGTAATTCTGTTGCCTCACAATTCAATTCCCTGTTCAGCTTGACCGAGCTCAAGGAGGCTGTCCAAATGATGATTATAGGGAAATTTGACAGAATCACACCTCAGCTACTGATAAATTTTTGGGAGCATTTAGGGAAACCATTACTAGATATGATTCAGTATTTAGTGTCCAAAGGCTCTTTTTCACAAGACACAAATACAATCATCTTGCTTTTACTTAAAAAAATAAAGTCCCTTTGGAATGTGCCCATTATTATCCATTATCATTGTTAAATTCTGATGTTAAATTATATGCCAAAGTATTAGCTCAAAGACTGGAACCTTACATGTTACATTTAGTTCATCATGATCAGACAGGTTTTATAAAATCTCGTCTGGCTTCTGACAACTTTCGCAGTGTTCTAAATATTATTGATGTAGCTGCAGATTTGAAGTTACCTACCGCTATTCACTCATTAGATGCTGAGAAGGCTTTTGACCATCTTGAATGGCTTTACCCACACTTTACCCTCAATATTTTTTTCAAGAATTCAGTTTAATTTCAGGCTATAAAACTAATTGGGTAAAATCTGCATTACTAACACTGAATGAGAGCATGAAGAACACCTCCCTTTCTACTAATATTCCAGTAGTTAGTCACTTTCAAAATGTAGGAATTGACATCCATATATCCATATATACAGAACACTGTATAGGCAAAATCTTCTTTTGGCCCTGTTATTTTACAGTTACTTATGGCATGTCATTTAATGGGAGATTATTGCAAATATACCATTAAACATCTCGTCTATATGCCACTTGCTAATAATCATGTCCTTCTCTCAGATGGAGAGAGGGATCCTTGTTCTCTTTAATATTGTAGGTGACTTCAACCTACGTACATTTCAAGACTTAACGACTCAATACAATCTACCTGGTTCTTCTTTGTTTTCTATTTGCAACATGGTTCTTCTCTACGTGTTTATGAAGTCCCCTGGGGCTCAGAGTCAGTATGTCATCCAAACCACTAGATTATGACATCAAGGATGAGTAAAGGCATAGTCTCAAAATGATATCATTATATATATTTAAATAAATTGGAATAAAGCCATACCAACATTTATTGGAATACTGTCTGGTCCAACATTACATTATCATCAAGAAACCCAAATCACCAAATGACAGAATTTTGCAGACGTGACTTGGTATTCCTGGAACCTTTATTCACATAGTTTGGGAGTGCCTGGAGGTTTTGTCCTTTTGGTGCTTTGTGACTTTTGATTAGATTCAACTTTTTCTGAATCTCAAATTGATTACTTGCAATCAATGTAGTATGCCAGATTAGTATGCGAGAAAATTAGTTTTGCTCCTCTCAACCCATAATAAGCTGAAAATAGTATGCTTAAAGTTCCCGGATGGTCTAATATTTCTGGTGGATTTTCTAAGTATGCTGTCCATGCATGCTTTTTGGGGTAATATAGACTGATTAAAAGGGGAGGGGTTTCCACGATTCTCTCGTCTTTCGCTGGACGAAAAAGTCAGTTATCGTCACCTATATTGATTGGCTAGTTATTGTATCAAATGTCATTCACGAATGAAAGAAAAACTAATGTTGTGCCATGAAATGAAATAGTTTTGTCGTATTCAGTCTCGCTAGCAATTGCTAAATTCTTATGACTATTCCTAGTAAAATACTAGTAGGCCTGCTAGCTAATAAGATATTAAAATGGCCAGTGGCAAAAGCCATACAGGTAATAGATGCTATTTGTGGTGGATGTAAACTTCGTAAGAAACGTTAGTACGTTTAACACAATGCTTAATGGTGTCTAGCTAAATATTAAAATATGGTGTGATGTTAATGTGATGTTACTTAATATCTTCAAAGAAAATTCTGAGTGTTTACATTTCATTAATCTTTTAGCTGACATTTAATCAATGCAGGCAAACCTTTAGCAAACCATTGATTCTAAATCAGTTGTTCCTGCCCCTGCCTTGTGCCAGGCCCAACAGATGCAACTTCAGGCTCATCAGCCCTGTCTGTCCATCCCCATAACTCTGAACCAACCCTACTCCCAACTGAAAGAGGTGAGCAGCATTGTGCTGAATGTAATGTCAGATAGCATACTTGCAGTGGGTCCGTGAGCTTTTCAATAAAAATTCAAACCTATATCATTCTATAGATGATAATGTTAATTTATTTAATTGAAGTTTGTATATTTAAGTTAAATTTATTTTAAGCTATTCATTAATGTTGACATTTTTCCAGTCAAGACATTTAGACTATTAAAGATGGCTTTTAGCATATTTCTTATCAGTCTTCCACTGTTGAAGTTTCTTATAGCATATTTCTTATCAGTCATCCATCAAATAGTGAATTCCACATATAAGAGCTCACGGTGCCTTCGGCTTTGTAGCTTGTTGGCAACAGCTCCTTGAATTGTGTGCATTCTAATATAATATAAAGACTTCCACAGGACTCCACATGGTTATGACTAACAAATTTACTGGGTTTATTACGTTTGCTTCACAGTTAACGGAGTACATTAAAGAAATCTTCTTAGACAAAGTCAAGCCATTTCTACAAGCAAAGTATGCAACTATGGATAGAAAACTGTTTTGCTCCACCATCCAAAACCCTGGACACTCACTTCGTTGCGGAAGAACACACAGCTGTTAAGTTCAATCACCACCTGTCTTAAAGTGACGGTAACAAAATAAGAAAGATATGCATATACATATATGCATATACAATGTACATCGATCATAGTCTCCTACCATTGTGTCAAAAATAACGATAAAAATAATTGGACAACATTTTATGCCCAGTGTTTAGTACATGGTAGTGATACTATTCCCTGTGCACTCAAACCCTATATTAAACAACTGCACACCTCTAAAGGTGCTTTGGCTCCCACACCACTGTATACAATCCCATCAGCCCCCTTCCCCCCAACGCATCTGGGTGGGGCTAATATGATATATTTTCCAGGGGCCCAAAATCTCAGGCCTTGCCCCTGAGTACAGGTACAGTACAACGCAATGCAGTTACCATCTAACCAGAAGTGTAAATGAAAGGGGCAGAAAATACAAGTATTAAGTATGTGTATTACAAGTGGAATGTATAGATGCACAAAGACGGCAAAAGCAGTAAAAACGGCAAATAGAGGAGGGCAGAACATTTACAGGTATTAATTATGGAAGTATATTTATGATGTGTTTGGGTTAGCAGACTTGAGTTATCCATCCATCATCTTCCGCTCATCCGGGGCCGGGTCGCGGGGGCAGCAGTCTAAGCAGGGATGCCCAGACTTCCCTCTCCCCAGACACTTCCTCTAGCTCTTCCGGGGGGACACCGAGGCGTTCCCAGGCCAGCCGGGAGACATAGTCCCTCCAGTGTGTCCTAGGTCTTACCGGGGGTCTCCTCCGAAACAGATGCCCAAGCCACCTCAGCTGACCCCTCTCGATGTGGAGGAGCAACGGCTCTACTCTGAGCTCCTCCCGGGTGACCGAGCTTCTCACCCTAAGGGATCGCCCAGCCACCCTGCGGAGAAAGCTCATTTCGGCCACCTGTATCCGGGATCTTGTCCTTTCGGTCATGACCCAAAGCTCATGACCATAGGTGAGAGTAGGAACGTAGATTGACTGGTAAATCGAGAGCTTCGCCTTGCGGCTCAGCTCTTCCTTCACCACGACAGACCGATACATCGACTGCATTACTGCAGAAGCTGCACCGATCCGTCTGTCAATCTCCCGTTCCATCCTTCCCTCACTCGTGAACAAGACCCCTAGATACTTAAACTCCTCCACTTGAGGCAGGCACTCCCCACCAACCTGAAGTGGGCAAGCCACCCTTTTCCGACTGAGGACCATGGCCTCGGATTTGGAGGTACTGATTTTCATGCCCACCGCTTCACACTCGGCTGCAAACCATCCCGGTGCATGCTGAAGGTCCTGGTTAGAAGGGGCCAACACGACAACATCATCTGCAAAGAGCAGAGATGAAATTGTGTGGTCCCCAAACCTGACACCCTCCGGCCCCTGGCTGCGCCTAGAAATTCTGTCCATAAAAATTACGAACAGAACCGGCGACAAAGGGCAGCCCTGCCGGAGTCCAACATGCACTGGGAACAAGTCTGACTTACTGCCGGCAATGCGAACCAAGCTCCTGCTTCGGTTGTACAGGGACCTGACAGCCCTTAGCAAAGGACCCAGGACCCCATATTCCCGAAGCACCCTCCACAAGATGCCGCGAGGGACACAGTCGAATGCCTTCTCCAAATCCACAAAACACATGTGGATTGGTTGGGCAAACTCCCATGAACCCTCCAACACCCCGTAGAGGGTATAGAGCTGGTCCAGTGTTCCACGGCCCGGACGAAAACCACACTGTTCCTCCTGAATTCGAGGTTCTACTATCGGCCGTATTCTCCTCTCCAGAACCCTGGCATAGACTTTCCCGGGGAGGCTGAGAAGTGTGATCCCCCTATAGTTGGAACACACCCTCCGGTCCCCCTTCTTAAAAAGAGGGACCACCACCCCGGTCTGCCATCCCAGAGGCACTGTCCCCGACCGCCATGCGATGTTGCACAGGCGTGTCAACCAAGACAGCCCCACAACATCCAGAGACTTGAGGTACTCAGGGCGGATCTCATCCACTCCCGGTGCCTTGCCACCGAGGAGTTTCTTGACCACCTCTGTGACTTCAGCCCGGGTGATGGACGAGTCCACCTCTGAGCCCTCATCCTCTGCTTCCTCAATGGAAGACGCGACAGCGGGATTGAGGAGACCCTCGAAGTACTCCTTCCACCACCCGACGACATCCTCAGTTGAGGTCAACAGCTGCCCACCTCTTCTGTAAACAGCGTTGGTAGGGCACTGTTTCCCTCTCCTGAGGCGCCGGATGGTTTGCCAGAATCTCTTCGAGGCCAGCCGATAGTCCTTCTCCATGGACTCACCAAACTCCTCCCAGGCCCGAGTTTCTGCCTCCACAACCACCCGGGCTGCTGCCCGCTTGGCCTGTCGGTACCCGTCAGCTGCCTCAGGAGTCCCACAAGCCAACCAGGCCTGAAAGGACTCCTTCAGCTTGACGGCATCCCTTACTTCCGGTGTCCACCACCGGGTTCGGGGATTGCCGCTTCGACAGGCACCGGAGACCTTACGGCCACAGCCCAGAGCGGCCACTTCGACAATGGAGGTGGAGAACATGTTCCACTCGGACTCAATATCTCCAGCCTCCCTCGGGATCCAGTCGAAGCTCTGCTGGAGGTGGGAGTTAAAGATCTCTCTGACAGGAGACTCGGCCAGACGTTCCCAGCAGACCCTTACAGTACGCTTGGGCCTGCCGAGTCTGTCCAGCTTCCTCCCCCGCCATCGGATCCAACTCACCACCAGGTGGTGATCAGTTGACAGCTCCGCCCCTCTCTTCACCCGAGTGTCCAAGACATACGGCCGCAGGTCAGATGAGACGACAACAAAGTAGTCACAAACAACAGTGAGAGACCTATCCCCGACCCGTAGGCGCAGGGAAACGACCCTCTCATTCACCGGGGTAAACTCCAACACATGGCGGCAGAGCTGGGGAGCTATAAGCAAACCCACACCAGCCCGCAACTCCAGAGTGGTGAAGTCCATCCTCTCTTAAGGAGTGTGGTTCCAGAGCCCAAGCCGTGCGTAGAGGTGATCCCGACTACCTCTAATCGGAACCTCTCAACCTCACACACGATCTCAGGCTCCTTCCCCGCCAGCGAGGTGACATTCCACGTCCCTAGAGCCAGTTTCCGTGTCCAGAGATCGGGTTGTCTAGGCCCCTGCCTTCGACTGCCGCCCGATCCTCTTCGCACCGGCCCCTTATGGTCCCTCCCGTGGGTGGTGAGCCCACGGGAAGGCGGCCCCACGTCGCCCGTTCGGGCTGAGCCCGGCCGGGCCCCATGGGGAAAGGCCCGGCCACCAGGCGCTCGCATACGAGCCCCAACCCCGGGCCTGGCTCCAGGGTGGGGCCCCGGCTGCGCCATACCGGGCGACGTCACGGAACTCAAAATCTTAAGCATCATTAAGGGGGTTTTAAAGTTAAAGGGGGAGTTAATGGAAGTTAAATGTAACGGAAGTTAATTAGTCCGATAATGATTTTCACAGTTAACGTAAATGTTAACTTCGTTAATTAACAATTCATGGATTAATAAGGTATTGTGTTTTGTACTTGTTTGTGTTATTAGTTGTATTTGTTGCTGGGAGGATACATTTCCTTTTCTTGTTTCACAACCTTAACCATTGTCATTGCAACTTTTTAAGGCTGAATACATTATCAGATTTTAGGTTACGATGGAAGTTGAAAAGTTACTTGATTAAAAAAAAAACCCTGCCTCTCATCAACACGGTATCCAAGGATTCATGTTGTGTTTGCACAGGAACTCTGGTGATAAAATCTCCCTTTCAATCACTTTTGTAAAGCAGTGGTGACATCACATGCATGTTTGAAAATCTGATTGGAAGTTGCTTGTTTGGTCAGACAACAGAGGTTGAATTCAAACATTTACTAAATGGTGAAAAAGGCATTGATCACTGTTAACTCTTACTTCTAGTGCTTGAATTGGGTAACTATATTCTCCTCTTCTGTCTCTCTCCCCTCTCTGTCTGTTTCTCTCCCTTTGAGCATTCTTTCTAGCTTTGGCCGTTTAGGCCATGGATATGTTCTCCGCCTACCTCAATGATTCATGTTTGGATGCTTGCTTTATTCATTAAGTATTAGCTTGTAATAACTAATATTGTCCTGTTTAATAATTTAACCTGCAATGTTAACTAAATCTATTTAAAGTATAAGTATATTTTCTCTTTAAGTCTATCTTGCAATGAATCATGCTATTTGCTTGCAGTACTACTTTATCAGTAGTTACAGTAGATAATGAAATATAGATTTTGCATAGCCCTAGGTGGCGTTCAAAAAGTTAAATACTTCTTGAATGGTACACATATAAAAGGGGAAAAGTCAAAATGAACCAGAGTAATTTTTTCCCACATTGGCTGTCAGAAAAAGAGAACACTGTTGGCATCTGAACATTGAAAGCAATGAAAGAATACAAAGAAAGCAACCTGGGCCTGGTTTCTCAAAGCAACAAGTTGATTGTAAGATGCACGTAAGTGCCTCATAATTTTTTCAGTGTGTTTCCCGAAAGCACCGTTACTTAAGTGGCACGTAACATCGCTAATTTATTATTATTATTATTTATGTTAGCAGGCATTATACTGTTTTTGTGAAACAGCGCCCCCCTCAACATGTGAGGAGTGATCGCAAACAGTTAATTTCAAGGCAATAGAAGGAATAAAACTTAGACAAATGTATTTAGACAAATTTGATAATAAGTGCGTGACTGGATGTAAATGTAATTGAATTGGTCAACTGAGGATAAAGAAAAACATGCGTAAAATTTGAAATAGGCTAATTAAGAAAAAGGGTTAAAAAATAACTGTTATATTTGATGGATAGGGGCTAGTGCCTCTACCTCGTCAAGAAGAACATTGATTTCTTCAGCTCAGAATGCATGTTTTCTTTTGTGTTCCAATTGTATTCCAAACAATTAGAATAGATTTTTCCAACAATGCTTTATATTCCCAGTTAACCAATCATGTATTGATTGCTATGTGATTTAAGTAACATACACTCACCTAAAGGATAATTAGGAACACCATACAAATACTGTGTTTGACCCCCTTTCGCCTTCAGAACTGCCTTAATTCTATGTGGCATTGATTCAACAAGGTGCTGAAAGAATTCTTTAGTAATGTTGGCCCATATTGATAGGATAGCATCTTCCAGTTGATGGAGATTTGTGGGATGCACATCCAGGGCACGATTTACCGTTCCACCACATCGCAAAGATGCTCTATTGGGTTGAGATCTGGTGACTGTGGGGGCCATTTCAGTACAGTGAACTCATTGTCATGTTCAAGAAACCAATTTGAAATGATTTGAGCTTTGTGACATGGTGCATTATCCTGTTGGAAGTAGCCATCAGAAGATGGGTACATGGTGGTCATAAAGGGATGGACATGGTCAGAAACAATGCTCAGGTAGGACGTGGCATTTAAACGATGCCCAATTGGCACTAAGGGGCCTAAAGTGTGCCAAGAAAACATCCCCCACACCATTACACCCCCACCACCAGCCTGCACAGCGGTAACAAGGCATGATGGATCCGTGTTCTCATTCGGTTTACGCCAAATTCTGACTCTACCATCTGAATGTTTTAACAGAAATCGAGACTCATCAGACCAGGCAACATTCTTCCAGTCTTCAACTGTCCAATTTTGGTGAGCTTGTGCAAATTGTAGCCTCTTTTTCCTATTTGTAGTGGAGATGAGTGGTACCCGGTGGGGTCTTCTGCTGTTGTAGCCCATCCGCCTCAAGGTTGTGCGTGTTGTGGCTTAACAAATGCTTTGCTGCATACCTCGGTTGTAACGAGTGGTTATTTCAGTCAAAGTTGCTCTTCCATCAGCTTGAATCAGTCGGCCCATTCCCCTCTGACCTCTAGCATCATTTTCGCCAACAGGACTGCCGCACACTGGAGGTTTTTCCCTTTTCACACCTTTCTTTGTAAACCCTAGAAATGGTTGTACGTGAAAATCCCAGTAACTGAGCAGATTGTGAAATACTCAGACCGGCCCATCTGGCACCAACAACAATGCCACGCTCAAAATTGCTTAAATCACCTTTCTTTCCCATTCTGACATTCAGTTTGGAGTTCAGGAGATTGTCTTGACCAGGACCACAACCCTAAATGCATTGAAGCAACTGCCATGTGATTGGTTGATTAGATAATTGCATTAATGAGAAAATGAACAGGTGTTCCTAATAATCCTTTAGGTGAGTGTATATCAACTTTTAATAAAAGTCTATAACTTTTTATTTATTATAAATTATCATGTCATGGGTGTTTGGCTAACAATAGATCTATTAAATTTAATTATCTGTACATTTTGTACTCATAGGATGTTCAACAGAAAGATTTTTCAAGGGGGTGCGTCAATGAACGGCTTTGATTTCATGTGTAAGTACTGGGGTGTGTGTGTGTTTGTGGTTGCATGTGGGTGCTTGTATGCACATTTTTAGACAATGTGGAAATTAGCAAATATCTAAAAGTGAAAAATGTCTTTACAGCTGACTCTTTGGAAGATCTCTATCGGCCACCCCGATCACCACCATTAAGACGCCGAAGACTGTCACCAATTCGACAAGTGGCTATCGTGTACCCCTATGTACCTACACCACAAGGTGTGGGGGATAACAGCCCAACGGATGAGACTGACGGTGTGCCACCGCAAGTAAACCAGCTGAACAACACCATTGAAACAACAGCATCATTCAATGAGGAAGATTTGCTGCCGCCGTTAGACTTCAGTGGTCCGGTAAGAGAGAACTTTTGCTTGCTTGATTGAGACGAACTGCATTGTGGGATTGTTGACGTGCTGTACTCTGCCTGCTGTTACCTACCTGGCTACCTGCCAAACTTTTTCGAATTTACTCTATATAAACTAATTGGTCAAAATTCTATTTTAAGAGTTTTACCAATGCAATATTTATCT
Organism: Esox lucius; assembly: GCF_011004845.1. Classification (NCBI taxonomy): domain Eukaryota; kingdom Metazoa; phylum Chordata; class Actinopteri; order Esociformes; family Esocidae; genus Esox; species Esox lucius. The sequence goes on along the minus strand of NC_047585.1, from coordinate 10,649,281 downwards.
GTTGACCTCTTACCCAACTTTACTACACCAGGACTCTTTTTGGACCTCATTAACGGAACTACTCACCCATGAACACCCGAGGCTAAGTATCATTACAATGCCTTATCACTGTAATTGTTGTAGCAACAACACGGAGGAGAACGTTTGTCTTCAGTTAAAGATAGCAGAGTTAGAGGCTCGGCTTCTGACGCAATTGTCAGGCAAGGATTATGCTAGTGTAGAAATAGAAAAAACTGCATCAGTGCCACCAGGGAGAAACGATAGTTTGGTTAGCCCCCCGGCACAGCTCCTGCAGCCGGGGATTCCATTACACACAGTATTAGACTAAAGAATCAGCCGGCGATCGTACATTGTTTACCGGGGGGCAGAGCCACCGACTTAGCCGCAAATCTGGGGTTGGTGCTAGCGAAGTCTAAAACTGGCAAGTATAGAGAGTACAGAGTTATTGTTATTCACATTGGCACCAACAACGTTAGGATGAAACAGTCAGAGGTTACGAAGCAGAACATAGCATCAGCGTGTAAACTAGCTAGAAAGATGTGTCGGCATCGAGTAATTGTTTCTGGCCCCCTCCCAGCTAGGGGTGGTGACGAGCTCTACAGCAGACTTGCGCAACTCTGGCTGAAAACAGTTCTGCCCGTCGCAGGAGGTAGAGTTTGTAGATAACTGGCCTTCTTTTTGGGACTCTCCCAGAAATAGGGCCTGGCCTGATCTGCTGAGGAGCGACGGACTCCATCCTAGCTGGAGTGGTGCTCTTCTTTTATCTAGGAACATTGACAGGAGTCTCACTCCTATAGCTTTAACATGAGATAGGGTGCAAGTCAGGCTGCAGGCTCTTAGCCAGCCTGCTAGCATAGTGGAGTCTGTCAATAGCATAGCCAGAGTAGTTAGTACAGTTTTACCTATTGACACTGTGACTCGTTCCAGGCTGAGAAAAGTTAAACAAGGTAGTGCTAACAAAAACAACCTTATTAAGATAAAGCCTTCCTCCACCTCGGTCACAAATAAAAATAAAAATTATTGTATCACTTCGCATCTCAAAATTGGACTCCTAAATGTTAGATCCCTTGCTCCAAAGGCAGTTGCAGTAAATGAATTAATCTCTGATCATAAACTAGATGTTATTGGTTTATGTGAAACGTGGCTAAAGCCTAATGAATTCATTGCCTTAACCCTTGTGCGTCCCGAAAAGGAGGGGGTGTTGCTAATATTTATGACAGTAAATATAAATGTACTCTCAAACATATCACTGAGTTTCATTTTTTTTAAGTTTTACTCATGAAAGTTAACCAGGCCGATAAATCTTTTAACATAGCTACTATTTATAGGCCCCCCGGGCTATACACAATGTTCCTCAATGAGTTTCCAGAAATCTTGTCTAACATTGTAGTCATGGCAGATAGTATTCTAATTTATGGCGATTTCAATATTCATATGGAAAAGTCCAATGATCCTCTTCAAAAAGCCTTTGAAGACATAATTGACTCAATGGGTTTCATCCAACATGTCTCAGGTCCAACACATTGCCACAATCACACCTTAGATTTAGTCCTGTCATGAGAAATAAATATTGTAGATTTAATAATTTCCCCACAAAATCCTGGATTATCGGATCACTGTCTTATTACATTTACCGTTAAAACAAGAAATCCACTTGCTCCGCAAACAATGAGTTTCAAAAGCCGTACTATAAATTCTCGGACTACAAATAAATTCCTTGATATTCTTACAAGTTTGCTCATTAACCACAGAGTAAATAAATCTGTAAACGATCAAATCGAGGATCTAAACTCAATACTGCGAAATACATTAGACACAGTTGCACCACTAAAAACAAAAGAAATACGCAACAAGAAACTTGCTCCCTGGTACACAGACAATATTAGAGCACTTAAGGCTGTTGAGAAAGGTTATCGCATTGTGAATAGTCTGGGAGTTTCTCAGGTATAGCAGGAGTAGGACAAATATGTAAATTGATGGTCATTGAATCTAAATTCATGTATCTTTCCCATGGGATATAGTTAACTACCGCATCAATATGAATAGAGAAACCTGAAGGTAAGGGATTACAGGTCATACCTGATCTGACTTCATCCTCCTCAGTGCGACAGTCTGTCTACACCAGGATCATTTGCATCCTTACAATGAAGCCACGTTCTCCTACTCGCTCGGTGTAGGTTAGCCTAAATAATTTGGATATATTCACCCCCACAGGACGACGGTGATTGTTTAATTCTACTATCACCATATAGACCAAATCTAAGTTAGCCCCACCCGGCTGGTCAGGAATGGCTGATGGGGTATAACAGTCCTTATCTGGTGGCGTCACTTGTGCTGCCACCTTGGTCCAAACATGTGCCTGCCAGTCTGGTACTGAAAATGGGATAGGGGTTAACATTGGAGAACGTGAAGATGTTGGTATGTGTTGGCAATCAGTCATGTTCTTGTGCTTTGCATAGTCAACCATTATCCTGAGGGCTATGTTGTCTAGCTCTAACAGTGCTCTCCTTACTCTACCTGGTTTAGGATGACGTGGTGGAGGAGTAGGAACTACAGTAGTATGTGCAACTGTTACGGGACATATCATAGAGGGTCTACCTTTAGGGTGGTGTGGATATATTGACTGTATAAGCTGTTAAACTGTTTTGAGCATTGAAACAGAATGTTGGATGTCTGCTTAAAGTTGAAAGTAGAAAAACAGGAAATCTTATTTACGCAGTTGCTAGGAAGAGGAAGTAGATTTAGCTTGGGTGTTTCAGACACACAGGGAACAGGACACAGATTGACAACGCACACACATACTGAGGAACTTCAAGCTGAAGAAATAAAGCCCAAATATGACACTTGTGCTGTATGTACACATATAAGGTATAGAACATAAATTGGACCAATGGCACACTGCTTGGCTACCTTAACGCCCCCACTTTTTAGGCGTGTTTGAAGTATAAATAATGCTGTTATGACAGTTCATGTTTAGACATTGTGCGGTGACACTGTCTCCAAAAACTTCAACAGTGGTCAGGTGATCTGCAAGGGGTGTTATCCTCATCGGTACTGAAACACCAGTAATCCTGGATTACTCCTAGAGGTTTGGAAATGTTAATGGTACAATAATCATCATCATAACATCACCTATTCACATGGTTGGGAAAATGGTATGAGGGGAACATAGTGTTCTCTCCTGAATTCAGGTGAGTCCAAAACCACTTATTATCCTTCAACACTGGGCTTGTCAGTACATAGCAATCCCCATCCGGGGGGCAATTCATCATGTCACAAGAGATTAACATAGTCTGTTCAAAATCAGACCCTGTCTGTATCTGTGGTTCGGGCCTCTTCTCATGGTGTGCAAATGTCTCTTTCCTTGCATTAGGTGTCATATTTACAATCTGTCCATGATCATCACAGTGCGGTTTGGAAATCCACACTATCGGTATGATGACGATAATACTCAAAATCAGCAGGCACCCGATGGTGCACCTCATTCCTCCAGACCTCCTGAAGGGGTTCCGTGGTCCTTGTCTCTCTGGCTCCATGGTTTCAGGATGTGTTGGAGTTGTTGGTTACTAGCACCACAACCCACGCCACCCTTCAATTTACCTATTCTTTCGACGTATCTACTAATGCTGGAGCATTCTTACGGTGCGTGGCGTAGACCCAGGTTCCCCGTTCAGCAACCTTGACAGCAGACTGAGTGACCAGTTGAACTTGGTATGGACCCAACCAGCGTGGCTTGCTCCAGTGCTTTCTCTTGCAGTCCTTGATGACTACCCAGTCTCCAGGCTTGATGTCGTGCAGCGGGCCGTCAATGGGAGTTGGTAAGGCAACTCTCACACTCCTGTGGATGTTATTCAGAACCTTTGACAGATTAGTGCTATATGTTAACATTGTATCATTCACATGTTCTGTGGTGAGGTCTGTGTGAGTAGGGGCGCCTAGGCCTGTGTTCATTGGTCTTCCGGTGATGACCTCATGAGGGGATAGGCCTGTTTTCACCCTGGGCCTTCCTCTCATGTATGTAAGCACAAGGGGGAGTGCTTTAACCCAGTTCAACCCTTTCTCTTCACTCAACTTTGATAGTTTCATTTTAATTGTTCCATTTTCTTTTTCCACTGCCCCTCCACACTGCGAGTGGTAGGCACAGTGAGTCTTTAGATCAACTCCTAGGTACTCAGACATCTTCTGAATGGCTCTGTTCACAAAATGTGATCCATTGTCACTTGACAGTTTCTTAGGAATACCCCATCTGGGTATGATTTCAGTCAATAGTGCCTTAGCAATTGCTGTTGCATCAGCCTTCCCAGCCGGGAAAGCCTCAACCCATTTAGAAAACATATCAACAAACACAACACAGTATTTCTTTCCCTCGCAGGGGTTCAACTCAATAAAATTCATCATCACATGGTCAAAGGGGCCATCAGGGGAAGGATGGCTGGACTGGGGGACTACTTGTCCCCGCCCTATATTAAACCTCAAACACACCAGGCATTTTGAACAAAAATGTTGAGCATAATTTGTAAAGCCCTATTTGTACCAATGCTTATTTACAATATTCACCATCCCCCCCTTTGAAGCGTGATCTTTTCCATGAGAGAGCACCGCATAGAAATGAAACAGACATTTCGGTAAGCAGGGATTACCATTAGGACCGACCCAAACAGTATTCACATAGGATGCCCCTGCTTTTTTCCAGGCGGTTCTCTCTTTAGGTGAAGCCTGAGATTGCGCTTCAACAAGGTCAGAGAGGGAAACTGTGGGGGTCAGATGGGTCATCTGCAGAGCAGATTGAGGGGGGGCCTGAGCAGCAGCTTTGGCAGCTGCATCTGCTCTGCGATTACCGAAAGAAACAACATCTCTGCCTGCGGTATGGGCCTCACATTTACATATGGCCACTTCCTTAGGTAATAAGACAGCTTCTAACAGATTACGAATTAGTTGGCCATGTTGGATCTGCGTACCCAAAGAAGTAATGAACCCCCGCATTTTCCACAATGTACCAATGTCATATCTTCTGTCTGTGTATATGGTAACACCTAGGCCCTCAGCCAGGATACAAGCCTGAGTGAGAGCAAACAGTTCTGCAGCCTGAGCGGAGAGATGGTGTGGCTGTCTGTGACCCTCAACCACATCAAGATCAGTCACAATGGCATATCCTACATTATTGGCAGCAGAAATAGGAGATTTACTAGCAGACCCATCAACATAAAAAACAAGATCAATATTGGGTAGAGGTTCATCAGACAAGTCATCACAAGGGGTACACTGTTGATTAATAGCAGAAAGGCAGTCGTGCGGCTCACCATCCACCTCCGTGGGGAGGAAAGTGGCTTGATTGAAAACAGGACTCCTTACAACAGTGACATGGGGTAACTACAGTAAAACGTTATGGTAATGCAGAAATCAGGCACCTGACAGATGACTAGTCTTGTGTTCTAACAAAATGGAGGCAACAGAGTGAGGAACTCGTAGTCTGAGTGGCTGATAACACACCAGAGGCTGTGATCGCAAAACAGCATCTGCTGCCGCTGCCACAGCCTTCAGACAATAGGGAAGACCTTGCGCTACAGCATCCAGTTTAGAAGAGAAGTATGCAATTGGCTTCAACTTATCACCATGTTTCTACATTAAGACTGAGGACATATAACCATCCTTTTCACACACTGCTTGAATAAACTTCTTCTTAGGATCAGGGAGCCCTAAAGTAGGAGAGGTAGCCAGAGCCTGTTTCAGAGAGGCAAAATAAGCATCTCCCTCAGGAGTCCACACAACTCTATCATGGGATGCAAGCTTCTGGCCATAGGCCATGTCCTGCAAGGGCTGTACCAAACGAGCATATTCAGGAACCCATTGTCTACAGAAACTTGTCATGTCCAGAAAGGACAGAAGTTGAGTTTTATTAAGAGGTTTTGGGATGCCAACAATGGCTTCTATTCTGTCTGCACTGAGACTTTTACCCTCTGGTGTTAGTTTATGGCCCAGAAAAATAACTTCCTGCTGGACTAGCTGTAGCTTATTCAAACTGGCTTTATGAACTTGCGAGGCCAAGTACTGTAACAACAGCACAGTGTCTTTTTCACACGTATCCTTATCTGGGAAACAGACAAGAAGATCATCAACGTATTGGATAAGGGTGCTGCCATGTTTAAATTGGAACCCTTCCATGTTATCTTTTAGCACGGACGCAAACACGGCAGGAGATTCACAATAACCTTGAGGCAATCTCGTCCATGTGTACAATTGGCCGGATAATTCAAATGCGAACCAAAATTGTGAATCCTTGTGCACAGGGATGCTAAAAAACGTGTTGGCTAAGTCGACCACTGAGAAAAATTTACTATTGCTCGGAACTTGAGTCATGATTGTATATGGATCAGGTACAATCGGTGCGCGCACATATACAGCCTTGTTAACTTTTTTAAGATCTTGTACAAATCGCCAAGCCACAGGTTGTCCAACTACTTTGGCTTTTTTTACTGGGAAAATAGGAGTGCGACAAGGGCTGTTTGGACATGGAACAATTATGCCTTTCTCCAACAATGCTTTAAATACGGGAGCTATCCCTTCAATAGCCTCTGCTCTCAGTGGGTATTGAGCCTGGCATGGTCTATGGGGTCCTCTAGGCGTGACTACAAGAGGCTGTGCATTGTTAATTAACCCAACATCATATTTATGCTGTGACCACAAGGAGGGTGGAACTTCCGCTAACCTAGGATCTGTAGCAGCCACCTGGACTGCACAGACCTGACGGACCCAGTCGTCATGCGGCACAAGATGTACTTCCCGTTTACCCAAAACGGTGCACCCAAACCTCTCTCTATAGGCATGGGCTGCCACGGAAAATTCCACTCCCACCATGTGACAAGGGACCCAGTCAACTACTTCCTTGCACTCCCTCACCCAAGGACCAAACACAGGTTTAGCAAATGGGACATGGGGGTCTGACCCCTCCACATCAAAAAAACGAGACACCTCTCTCACATTTCACAAAGACCATACACAAAAACCCTCTGAAGACCAGTATACATATTCACCCATCAAAAAAATCACTTTTAACATCTCCAAACCACACTTTCTCAAAACCAACATCCTGACTTTCTTAAACTTTCACTGAGCAACGCAAGTCGCCCATGTCCATAAACAGAGCAGAACCCTTCTCTATTCATCACCTTATTTACCAACTCATGTGAAACAGCTCTAGGCCCTGTTTTTTCTAAATCCCATGAATAACAATAATCAACAGGCTGCACACCATTTTGAACTGCTTGAAAAACAGTACGTTTAATTCGCATGCCTTTTGTCTAGTGTGATCCCTAACTGTGTCATCAAGTCCCTAGCTAACAAATTAACTGGACAACAATTGGAAAACAGAAATGAATGTTTTGGATAATGCTTGCCCTCGTCGTCTACAACCGACAAAGGGATGGTAAATCGATCAGTGGTCTGTCCTCCAATAGCCCCTACCATAATTATGGTTCTACCACTCAATTTTGGAAGCGGATCCCATTCCTGGGCTCTAAGGACAGAATATCCCGCTCCAGAATCAACCAAAAATTAAATCTGTTTACCATTAATTGTAAGAAACATTGTGGGTTTAACTTGGTACTCTACGTGTTCTCTAAATGTTTGTACATTAAGTGTTTGCATAACATCAATATATGCGGGGTCATGTAATGGATTGATCTCACCGGTAGATGGGTCCTGTCCTGCCCCCTCCGAGCGTCAAAGTCCTCCTCCTGGTAGCTTTCGTTTCTCTGAGGTCCCCTTGTATTGTTCACTGTAAATCCACTGGAATTAAAATTGTCTCTATTGTTTTGTCCATCTTCCCTTGTGTCTTTTTCAGGACAATTGCATACCCAATGTTCAGTCGAGCCACAACGATGGCAACCTTTGTCATAGTTGTATCGGTTAGCAGATCCTCGTCCTCTGCCTCTAGACTGTGTTCGTCCTCTCGCTCTACCCTCGGCCTCTTTGGTCGTAGCCGCTGTAAAAACCTAGTTGGGCCATCTGTAATTTTGTTTCACGTTTCCCTTTATCGGTTTGTCTCTTGTCTTCTTGGTCCTCGCAGACTTTTTCAGCATGCTTGATATACAGCCAAACAATTTCCATGCGGCCCTCGTCCAAGGCCACACAGTGCTCCTTTATATGTTTCTGTAATGTTGTACTGTTGTTCCCAGGGAGAATCATTACCTCCATCTGGCTTGCGGCCCATTCCACTGTGAATTTCAAATTCTTTCTCAAATCTATTACGATAGTCTGTGACTCTTTCTCCCTGTTTCTGTTTGCAGTCAGAAATGTTCTCCCAGTTCATCCGTCTCGGGAAAAAAGCACCTATCCGTCCACACTGTGCCATGATTGTTAACCTGTTGAGAACCAACGCCCCAATTATTTGGGCCATTATGCACGGGCCAGTCTCCTTTCACCCTACCCCAACGTAACTGTAAGGCTTTCCTTACAGTTGAAGTAAAAATGGATCATTTCCATTTTTACTTCAACTTTATTTGGTTTATATTGGTCAAGCATCTGGAGGAAAACACAATTGAATTCCTCTCCACCTTCTTTTTCTGGTTTGGGCAGCGAACCGGCCACATCTTTCAGGTTGACAGGAGACCATGGGCGGTAGACGAAAATTGTTGGGGGCGCATCGTCTTCACCTCCTGCAGCTGGATTCGCAACTTTTACCATCAGGAAATAACCTTCAGGCTTTCAAGACGACGTGACGCTCCTGGTCCTCCCAGCAATTGGGGATGTCGCACCAAGGTCGGCCATGAGCGAAGGATAAAACTTCCGGGCAGGAGGGGGACTATTTTGAGACAGCTTCTGTGGCATTTCTGCCCGTGATTCAGGAACAGCTGCAGACTTTCGCACAGCATTATAAGAAGGAGGTCGGGTAGACAGTGGGCAGTCCAGGTCTACATACACTCTAGTAGAAGGAGCCAGAACACATTGATCAGTAATCCCTACACTACTCTGCCTAAACCTTTTATCAGTCTCTTCTTTCCACATACTATAAGCTTTCCAATCGACTTTCCGTCTCCCCTTCTGTATTTTCTTAATTTTCCCCTGCTCGTATTCCTCCAACTTCTCTTTCAACCCATGCATCTGTCTTTGGCTAAAGCTGCCATTTTTCGGAAAACCCAAAAACTCCCAAAGATAAAATTGTTCACAGGTCCAAACACCATACTTATCTTTCATTTTTTCCGCCGGTCCAACGTAACTACGAGGGACGTTCAATGGCTTACTGCCGCACTTACCCATGTTCAGAAAGGAAAGAAAAAAAAAACCTGGCAGAAGAAAATTTAAATGGCGAAAAGCAAGATCTATTTCAATCTAAATAATGTGCCCTAACACTTATACTTGCATCCTAACGCAAAAAGGAGCCCTAACCCTAAAGTGTCCTAACACTCTTATCTCAATTAATGTGTTCTAATACCTGTTAATAGACCCGTCGGCCTGTAAGTGAGATAATATAACTGCAGATTTAAAATGTGCCCTAACACATCCAATGGCCTATTCCTGACTGCATTGTGCTCTTACCTCCACGGGAAACCTGTACTGATCATGCACGAGTCTCAGCTCCAGTCAGGCACTCCTTCTCAACCCCTCAAAGGATAGCCTATTTCGGGGGATAATAAAGTTCCAGAGACCTCTCTCTGGCCATGCATGGTTAACCGTTTGGTAAAAGACTCGAACCGAGCAGGATTAGGATCCCGAACGAGCACCCCAAAGTGTGATGACAATTTCTAAAGTCCAAACAATTTACGAAAATGGTAGGTAAGACAGAGGAAAACTCAAATGCACAATAAACAGTTTATTTTTGCAAGGAGAGAAAACACAGGTTACAAAGTAACAATGAATAATCTTTAAATTAACGCAGGATGACCGTCCATCTGTCTTATGTCAATACAACTCATTCCCTTCGTTCTATCACATATCACAAGGCAACTGTTGTCCTCCCTCCCCCTGGGTAACCTTCTCAACCCTTGAGGAGGATTTAAAGCATCTGGTCGAACTACAGAAAGAAACTAATGGGTTATACAGATAGGCAGATTTTCAGATTTTCCGACCGGTTTAGTGACTTTTACATGTAGGTACAACAAAGTATTATTTAGATCAATGCAGTCTTCGCCATTCCCGGCAATAAACTCCAGAAGGGCTGCGTCTGATATTGCTCATAGGGTCGGTATTTCAATGTATGTATTTTTCTCAATAGATGTCTATGTGAAGGGAACTGTGAATAAATCCAACTCTGTTTTAATTCATTCACCAGACATACAGTGTAGGAGTGCCATCTTTCTAAAATATATTCTTAATCAACTTTCAATCAATCAATCAATCAAAATTTATTTATAAAGCGCTTTTTACAACAGCAGTTGTCACAAAGTGCTTTACAGAGACACCCGGCCTTAAACCCCAAGGAGCAAACAACAGTAGTGTTGAATTTCGGTGGCTAGGAAAAACTCCCTAAGAAGGTCGAATTTTAGGAAGAAACCTAGAGAGGACCCAGGCTCAGAGGGGTGACCAGTCCTCTTCTGGCTGTGCCGGGTGAGATATTAAGAGTCCAATTGGAATAATAAATAAATTTCTCTTGGCTAAATCCAGAGTCTATTCGATTTTAGACTAGGTCAGAAGTATGACCAGGTGGACAAGGACAGGAACAGCAACGGTCCCCCCAAACCAGGTAATCCGCAGGTGTGGACCAGGACCTCATCTCCTTCTAAAATTTAAAATTGGAGGAAACTGAGAAAAGTTAGTAGTACATCCCTCATGTCCCCCAGCACAATAATATAGCAGCGTAACACCTTGGAAACTGAGACGGGGGGGTCCGGTGACACTGTGGCCCTACCCGGGGGAGGCCCCGGACAGGGCCCAACAGGCAGGAAATCAATCCACCCACATTGCCAGGCATCAACCAAAGGGACACCCACCAACCGCAACCCCCCTGAATGAGGGCCGAGTATTGCTAGCAGCGTACAGCCCAACTGCACAAGTGCGCAATAGAGAGTCAACAACAAGCCAGTGACTCTTCCCCCGAAGGGCATTGGAGGGAGGGCATCCCAGTGGCGACGAGAGCCCACCTGGCAAGACAGCAAGGGTGGACAGTATCAAGCCTACTGGTCACCTTCACGCCCCCGGGCCAGGCTACACCTAATTATAAACCGTGCTGTAGAGATGAGTTTTTAGTAGACACTTGAAAGTTTGCACTGAGTTTGCATTTCTAACCTTAATTGGCAGATCATTCCACAGGAGTGGAGCTCTATGAGAAAAGGCCCTGCCGCCAACTGTTTGTTTAGAAATTCTAGGTACAATTAAAAGGCCTGCATCTTGCGATCTAAGGTTACGTGTAGGTATGTATGGCTGGATCATTTCAGCAAGGTAAGTAGGAGCAAGTACATGTATTGATTTATAGGTTAAGAGTAAAACCTTAAAATCAGCCCTAACCCTAACAGGCAGCCAATGTAAGGATGCCAGGACAGGAGTAATGTGTTCAAATTTATTTGTTCTAGTTAGGATTCCAGCAGCTGTGTGCAGCACTAATTGAAGTTTATTTATTAATTTGTCTGGATAACCAGAGAGAAGAGCATTGCAGTAATCTAATCTAGAAGTAACGAAAGCATGAATTAATTTTTCTGCATCAGTTTTTTATAGAAAGTTTCAAATTTTTGCGATGTTTCGAAGATCAAAATAAGCAACTCTTGAGACATATTTTATATGTTCTTCAAAGGAGAGGTCAGGGTCAAGGGTAACGCCAAGGTTTTTTACAGTTTTTTGGGATACGACCATGCAGCCGTCGAGGTTCACAGTGAGATCTGCTAACAACGCTCTTTGTTTTTTGGGTCCTAAAAGGAGCATTTCTGTTTTATTTGAGTTTAAGAGCAAGAAATTCTCTGTCATCCACTTCCTAATATCTGAAACGCATGCTTCCAAAATAGCTAATTTAGGGGCTTCTCCATGCTTCATTGAAATATATAACTGTGCGTCATCAGCATAACAGTGAAAGTTAATATTGTGATTTCGGATTACATCGCCCAGAGGGATCATGTATAGAGAGAAAAGTAATGGGCCCAGAACCGAGCCTTGAGGAACTCCAAAGCATACCTTTGACTTGTCAGAGGATATGCCATCCACACTAACGAACTGATATCTTTCAGATAAATAAGATTTAAACCAGGCTAGAACATGTCCACGTAGCCCAATATTGGTTTCCAGTCTCTCTAAGAGAAGGGAGTGATCAATAGTGTCAAAAGCAGCACTAAGATCAAGAAGCAACAGGACGGATGCGGAACCTTTGTCTGAGGCCATTAGAAGGTCATTTGTTACTTTCCAGTGTTCCCTTTGAGTGTCCTCCGAGCTGTATGTCTTTTAACCGTGGCTCTTGTTTTTGTCTCATTCTTGCGTTTTTTACTCTTTGGTAGGCTCCTCCTACCAGGTGGTCTCATGCTAACACCTTGAGTCATAACCATCAATCCAGAACTGTCCTGCTGTTTTGTTTGTCGTGACATAACACTGTTGACAAAATCGCCAACTACAAACCCGATTCCAAAAAAGTTGGGACACTGTACAAATTGTGAGTAAAAAGGAATGGAATGATTTACAAATCTCATAAACTTAGATCACAAGTAGAATATAGATAACATATTGAATGTTGAAAGTGAGACATTTTGTAATGTCAAGCCAAATTTTGGCTCATTTTGGATTTCATGAGAGCTACACATTCCAAAAAAGTTGGGACAGGTAGCAATAAGAGGCCGGAAAAGTTAAATGTACAGATAAGGAACAGCTGGAGGACAACTTATTATGTCAATTGGCAACATGATTGGGTATAAAAAGAACCTCTCAGAGTGGCAGTGTCTCTCAGAAGTCAAGATGAGCAGAGGATCACCAATTCCCCCAATGCTGCAGCGAAAAATAGTGGAGCAATATCAGAAAGGAGTTTGAAGTTATCATCATCTACAGTGCATAATATCATCCAAAGATTCAGAGAATCTGGAACAATCTCTGTGCGTAAGGGTCAAGGCCGGAAAACCATACTGGATGCCTGTGATCTTCGGGTCCTCAGATGGCACTGCATCACATACAGGAATGAAACTGTAATAGAAATCACAAAATGGGCTCAGGAATACTTCCAGAAAACATTGTTGGTGAACACAGTCCACCGTGCCATTCGCCATTGCCAGCTAAAACTCTATAGCTCAAAATAGAAGCCGTATCTAAACAGGATCCAGAAGCGCAGGCCAAGGATCATTTAAAATGGACTGTGGCAAAGTGGAAAAGTGTTTTGTGGTCAGACAAATCAAAATTTGAAGTTCATTTTGGAAAACTGGGACGCCATGTCATCCAGACTAAAGAGGACAAGGACAACCCAAGTTGTTATCAGTGCTAAGTTCAGAAGCCTGCATCTCTGATGGTATGGGGTTGCATGAGTGTGTGTGGCACGGGCAGCCTACACATCTGGAGAGGCACCATCAATGCTGACAGTTATATCCAAGTTCTAGAACAACATATGCTCCCACCCAGACGTCGTCTCTTTCAGGGAAGACCTTGCATTTTCCAACATGACAATGCCAGACCACATACTGCATCAATTACAATGTCATGGCTGCATAGACGAAGGATCCAGGTACTGAAATGACCAGCCTGCAGTCTAGATCTTTCACCCATAGAAAACATTTGGCGCATCATAAAGAGGAAGGTGCGACAAAGAAGACCTAAGACAGTTTAGCAACTAAAAGCCTGTATTAGACAAGAATGGGACAACATTCCTGTTCATATACCTGAGCAACTTGTCTCCTCAGTCCCCAGACGTTTGCAGTCTGTTATAAAAAGAAGAGGGGATGCCACACAGTGGTAAACATGGCCTTGTCCCAACTTTTTTGAGATGTGTTGATGCCATGAAATTTAAAATCAACTTATTTTTCCCTTAAAGTGATACATTTTCTCAGTTTAAACATTTGACATGTCATCTATGTTGTATTCTGATTAAAATATTGAAATTATTGAAAATTTAAACTTCCACATCATTGCATTCTGTTTTTATTCACCATTGTACTGTGTCCAAACTTTTTTGGAATCAGGTTTGTATATTCCTAGCCGCATACTTCAGATGTGGTTTTGCTATTGAGAACCCTCGCTTCAACAAAGTTATTGCCATCCGGAAAAGCCCTCGGAAAAGGCCCCCTAGACCAGCCCCATACATTGCTGCGCTACCATGATACCCCGGTAAACCATTACCGGCCTGTGTTGTGTAGTATTCAACATACCTTTGAGGATCATTGTAGAGTTTCTGAGGCTGCATCTTAAATTCTAAAAGATTGTTTGATGGGTCTGAAGTGTAATTTGGAAATCACCTTCCTCACTACGAACGAAATCAGCTGGTTTTGATCAGATTTTACTTAAATACAGATCTCATGAAAATCTCATCTTACTAAAAGGTACTTAGTGTGGCATGACGTACATCACTGTGACAACTTCATTATTTTTCCCTGTAATATGTACAGTTCTCAACAGCGGGACATGAGTGTTACCAACACGTTGATAATCAATTATATCTGTGTAGATGTATAGGGTATTAAACCCAGTCAGAATATCTGTAGGGATGTTCTGTACCATGGGGCATACCACCGCTCGCCTGGTTTTAAGCCCAATATCTGTTCCAGTTTTGTACTAAATTTCAAACTAAAATGGGGCTCACCTTTAAGAAACATTCTATTTTTAAATCATACCCCACCCATACACCATGTGGCAAATTTTGTGGTATAGCTTGAACTCGTATTGCTTGGATAGACATGTCTCGATGAGTTACTGGGCAGCGTTATGTAGAAGCCACCGTCACTCATGCTAATTGCAGTCAATGTAAATGACATGATCCTGAAAATCCTAGAGTTTTATCCAATTTCTAGGTCACTTGTTCCAATGGTATCCAACTGTTGAATTTCTCAGGCAACCACAAGACTCACAAGACTCTTTTTCTTCCCTTTCTATACTTTCTCATCCAAAACTGCTTCAACTTTAAAAGTTTTATCCTTACCCACGATTATTTTCAGTAATTCCTGTTCATAAAAGGTCCCAACTATCACATCACCATCGTAATCTTTTATTCTATATACAGGAGGTACCTGAGGAAAGCATTCTGTTATTGTAAAATATTAATCTGTGTACCCTTTTTCATAGCCATTTGTAAACGCACCTCTCAGCTTTGAGAGTCTCACAGTATCCCCAAACTGGAACTTGTAGCTTTGAATACCATTTCTCATTATTGTTGTACCATACAGGTTCTTGAGAACTAATCTAACATTTTCTTCACAAACGTCAGCAGGCTTCATCTTAATAGACCGATGGTAGCTATGGTTGTATCCATGAACTAAATCTTAAATAACCTCAACATAGCGATGAGTGTTGGCAGTTGTGAGATACCTCCACATTCGTGATTTATTTTATTAAATCTCTCAATGATACTCGCTTTGACATCATTTTCTGTAGCAAAATGTTTTATGTTGTACTTCTTCATTAACATTTCAAAATGTGAATTAAAGAACTCCTTCCCCTTGTCCATTTTGTTTTTTTGTGGTGTTCTTCCTTCTTTTAATGTCTTCGAATGCTCGCTTTACCTCGATAGCGCTTTTATTTCTCAGCACGCGAATCCATGCATATTTGCTTAATACATGTATGCGTATTAACATACATTTAATGTTATCATTTTTTACACTGTAAGCACTCATGTCAACCAAATCCAGCTGAAATTGTGAATTGTGAATAACTCAAATTTTTTGAAAATGTATAGCTACAGGCCTATGTAGCGTATATGTATCCTGCGCGAGCAGACAGTCATCGGCCTTGCCCTTTTTGAGGATCTCCCCGGTTTTCTCCAAGTACGCTCTTTTCAAACCCTCTCTACCCACATAAGCACCAGGGTTTTCCAGGTCGTAGTAAATACTTTTCATAACCTGTTCAGACATCATAGAGCATTCGAGCCAAAATGAGAAGTAATACATGTTTAACATTGTTTTATTTGAGTTTTCGAAAATTACATACCCAAGATATTCAGAAAAGTTACACAAACAGTCAGATTTCTCATAGTGTTTGTTTATATACAGTGGGGAGAACAAGTATTTGATACACTGCCAATTTTGTAGGTTTACCTACTTACAAAGCATGTAGAGGTCTGTCATTTTTATCATAGGTACACTTCAACTGTGAGAGACGGAATATAAAACAAAAATCCAGAAAACTGTATTATTTTTTAATAATTAATTAGCATTTTATTGTATGACATAAGTTTTTCATAAATCCAAACTTAATATTTGGTACAGAAACCTTTGTTTGCAATTGCAGAGATCATACGTTTCCTGTAGTTCTTGACCAGGTTTGCACACACTGCAGCAGGGATTTTTGGCAACATTTTTGTCTCATACCACATGACCTTCTCCCATTCCTCCTCTGGATCATCCAGATGGTCATTGGCAAACTTCAGACAGGCCTGGACATGCGCTGGCTTGAGCAGGGGGACCTTGCGTGCGCTACAGGATTTTAATCCATGACGGCGTACTGTGTTTCTAATGGTTTTCTTTGAGACTGTGGTCCCAGCTCTCTTCAGGTCATTGACCAGGTCTGATCCCTCACTTTCCTCATGATCATTGATGCCCGACGAGGTGAGATTTTACATGGAGCCCCAGACCGAGGGAGATTGACCGTCATCTTGAACTTCTTCCATTTTCTAATAATTGTGCCAACAGTTGTTGCCTTCTCACCAAGCTGGTTGTCTATTGTCCTGTAGCCCATCCCTGCTTTCTGCAGGTCTACAATTTTATCCCTGATGTCCTTACACAGCTCTCTGGTCTCGGCCATTGTGGAGAGGTTGGTGTCTGTTTGATTAAGTGTGTGGACAGGTGTCTTTTATACAGGTAACAAGTTCAAACAGGTGCAGTTAATACAGGTTATGAGTGGAGAACAGGAGGGCTTCTTAAAGAATAACTAACAGGTCTGTGAGAGCCGGAATTATTACTGGTTGGTAGGTGATCAAATACTTATGTCATGCAATAAAATGCTAATTAATTATAAAAAAAATAATCATCTGATTTTCTGGATTTTTGTTTTAGATTCCGTCTTTCACAGTTGAAGTGTACCTATGATAAAAATTACAGACCTCTACATGCTTTGTAAGTAGGAAAACCTGCAAAATCGGCAGTTTATCAAATGCATGTTCTCCCCACCGTATCTTTCTGACTCTGGACCAACAGTTCTTCCTGTCTGAGTGGTGCAGTGTTTCTACAGACAGGAACGATAACTCTATTGTAATAATAATGGGACCCTGCAGAGAGGTCATGATGGATGAGCTCTCTACATTCTTAATAAAACACAATTCTATAATAACAAGTATACTCCATCCATGGAATGAGACTCAAAGCCTCAGGGAGTCCCCAAATCCCAACCCACCTGACCTTCGACTAAGCAACTTAAGGGTTAAAGAATCTTATAATCTGTGAATGAGTTGGCACAATGTAATTCGTTATCCAAAGTGTTAAGTTTAGGGGTCGACCGGTAAAAACAAAACGTTTACCAGCACAAACAGAGCACAAACGATTGAGCCTATTTTGAGTCCATTTGTAGCAGGTTGTGTGGGCTGGTGACGTCATCACCTATAATTAAATGTCTAATATTTAAAAACACAGAAGCTGCACAAACAAAACTTTTAATGGGACAAACCAACACAAATGAAGCACAAACAAGACTATTTTGAGTGAATTTGGAGCATGATGGGGGTGCTGAGTGACCTGTAAAATATATCTCATAAATTAAAAAATATTTACAGACCAGTAAACGATTGAAACTTTTTTCCAACATGTTGGGTTGGGTAAGGGACTAAGTTCCCGCAGGTATTTAAAAGCCATTGCTTTCGCCTCCGTTTAATGAAATCCCTTATCATGTTGCCCCATTAGAAAGCGGAACATTTTTTCTGCCAGTAAAACATTAGTTCAGGCATTTTCAGTGGAGTAATGTTGGTCCACAAAATACTTTAACTGGGTATTGTCATCATAGAAACATATCATAATGAGGATGTTTGTTGCAACTTCAGTTTAGATCATTATGATGTTTATTGCAACTTCAGCAATGTCAGCATACTTACCTCTTGTCTCAGCCATGCATTTCTCTGCATTCCTCTTTACCATGTTTCTCTCACAAATGATATGCAGAGTTGATTGGCCGTTTACTTTTGATGTATAACCAATCTGATATTTCTGCAGGTGTGACATTGAGCCATACAAGCTAGTGATGGGAAGTTTGACTCTTTCTACTGACTCGGCTCTTGTCAAGTTGATCAGTAAAAAAATGTAATCTTTAGAGTAATTTCGTTCATTTGAGTCAGTAATGCCTACACATTGCTGACTGAGCTGGAAGCCCGCGGTTAGGTAGAACTCCGCTGGCAGATGTTCAAATGAATAAAAAATCTGTTCAATTATACGATAAAGTATTTTTTACTTAGGCAAGGCTCAATGTACAAATTAACCTGTGTTTATCATTACAATCAAAAATGAACTACTACATTAATAATTTTATACCTACCATGTGTCCGATTATCTGTTACAAGCATATCTTTATAATGCTATTGTCTTGATCTATTTTTCTTTGTGAAAGTAAAGCTAACAGTGTATTCCGTGGTTGGGTAGAACTCCACTGACAGTTGTTCAAATGATTGAAACAACCGTTCAATTGAACGATAAAACTAACCGACTCAGTCGTTCACAAGTCTTTTTTACAAACATCTTTATAATGCTATTGCCTTGATCAGGATTTACCCTAGTCTAAAACTACCAGGACTTTAGCATAGTTAACATTCAATTGTCTAAAAAATAGTGAATTAAAACAAATTACAGTTTGTTTTAAATGTCAAATGAATGAGGAATACAAAAATGTATTTATATTTATGGTCTTATGATTGTAATACAAAAAAATGACTTACAAAGAATACAGGCTATAGCATTTTCATTAGTTTATTAGGCTTAACGTTTTAAATTAAAATACCAGTGCATAGATGTGTGATTTAAGCAATCGTATTTTCCCAAAACTCCTCTCGGTTTGGACTTATGCACTGGCGTTGAAATAAACTTGTTATCACCATCAGAACTATGCCTGTCACAATATAACATTTTCGATTATCATGGCCAATGATATTATCGCAGTATCTGTAGCAAATGTTGTGGAAAAAAAATGCTATCCGTCAAATTCATCTTTAACTTTGTTTAATGCGTTTTCTCTTTTTTGGCAAATGATTTACACTCAAAATACAAATGTATGGAGGTGGAGAGAGTCTGTAAAAACTGTACAAATAAAAAAATACCAGATGAACTGATAATCAAAAGATCCACAAAGGCCTAACACCATTCGGAAAAATACTAAAACAAATTGACTAGTAAATAGGCTACGGAAATGCGTTAATTCAAACACTAATGTATAGGTCCAGACACATAATTTAAGCACATGCATCGTTTGTCCATTAATAAGCTATGGAAAATCTGAGAGGAGATTTTGGAAAAGTACAGAGTCCTTTTTCCATGTGAATAGGCTACAAAAACAGTGTGTCTTTGCGGATCTCTCGCGGAGGTTCTAGTGGGGCTAACCGGTTGATTTCAACACCAGTGCAGATCCAGTCTCCTTGTTTAAGCACATGCATTATTTGTCTATAGGTGACATGAATAAGGTATAAAAACCGAGAGGGTTTTTGGAAAAATAAAATGTCAGTTTTGCCAAGTGAATATGATAATCACATGTATTATTTACATTATATCAATATAAAACAATTATAATATTACAGTTATCGTCAATACCGGTATATCGCGACACCCTTAATCCGAACCCCGTGAGAGATCCTCAAAGACGAACCGTTTGTAGCCTATTTCACTTGGAGAAAATGTCACTTTCCAAAACCTCCTGTCCCTTATTCTATAGGCTAACTGGCATACATTTGCACCGGTCAAAGTAGTACTGACCATTGCTCATTGCTATCTGGGATTGTAATAATTAATTCTAAATTCTAAAAAAATACCCCTCCATGAACTGCCACCTTAACATGGTGGAGGGGTTTGAGTACCCGAGTGACCCTAGGAGCTATGTTGTCTGGGGCTATATGCCCCTGGTAGGGTCTCCCAAGGCAAAAAGGTCCAGTATGGCGCAGCTGGGGAGCCAGGCCCTCGGGGGGGGGGGGCCTCGACAACCCGATCCCTGGACACGGAAACTAGTTCTAGGGACGTGGAACGTCACCTCGCTGGCGGGGAAGGAGCCTGAGATTGTGCGTGAGGTTGAGAGGTTCCGACTAGAGATAGTCGGGATCACCTCTACGCACGGCTTGGGCTCTGGAACCACACTCCTTGAGAGAGGATGGACACTTCACCACTCTGGAGTTGCCCATGGTGAGAGGCGGTGGACTGGTGTGGGTTTGCTTATAGCCCCCCAGCTCTGCCGCCATGTGTTGGAGTTTACCCCGGTGAACGAGAGGGTCGTTTCCCTGCGCATACGGGTCGGGCATAGGTCTCTCACTGTTGTTTGTGCCTACGGGCCGAACGGCAGTGCAGAGTACCCAACCTTCTTGGAGTCTCTGGGAGGGGTGCTGGAAAGTGCTCCGACTGGGGACTCCATCGTTCTACTGGGGGACTTCAACGCCCACGTGGGCAATGACAGTGACACCTGGAAGGCTGTGATTGGGAGGAAAGGTCCCCCTGATCTGAACCCGAGCGGTGTTCAGTTATTGGACTTCTGTGCTAGTCACAGTTTGTCCATAACGAACACCATGTTCAAGCATAAGGGTGTCCATCAGTGCACGTGGCACCAGGACACCCTAAGCCGTAGGTCGATGATTGACTTTGTTGTTGTTTCATCTGACCTGTGGCCGTATGTCTTGGACACTCGGGTAAAGAGAGGGGTGGAGCTGTCAACTGATCACCACCTGGTGGTGAGTTGGATCCGATGGCGGAGGAGGAAGCTGGACAGACTCGGGAGACCCAAGCTTACTGTAAGGGTCTGCTGGGAACGTCTGGCCGAGTCTCCTGTCAGATAGATCTTTAACTCCCACCTCCGGCAGAGCTTCGACTGGATCCCGAGGGAGGCTGGAGATATTGAGTCCGAGTGGACCATGTTCTCCACCTCCATTGTCGAAGTGGCCGCTCTGGGCTGTGGCCGTAAGGTCTCCGGTGCCTGTCGAGGCGGCAATCCCCGAACCCGGTGGTGGACACCGGAAGTAAGGGATGCTGTCAAGCTGAAGAAGGAGTCCTATCAGGCCTGGTTGGCTTGTGGGACTCCTGAGGCAGTTGACGGGTACCGAGATGCCAAGCGGACTGCAGCCCGGGTGGTTGTGGAGGCAAAAACTCGGGCCTGGGAGGATTTCGGTGAGGCCATGGAGAAGGACTATTGGCTGGCCTCGAAGAGATTCTGGCAAACCATCCGGCGCCTCAGGAGAGGGAAACAGTGCACTACCAACGCTGTTTACAGTGGAGGTGGGCAGCTGTTGACCTCAACTGAGGATGTCGTCGGGCGGTGGAAGGAGTACTTTGAGGATCTCCGCCATCACGTCTTCCATTGAGGAAGCAGAGGCTGAGGGCTCAGAGGTGGACTCGTCCATCACCCAGGCTGAAGTCACTGAGGTAGTCAAGAAACTCCTCGGTGGCAAGGCACCGGGAGTGGATGAGATCCGCCCTGAGTACCTCAAGTCTCTGGATGTTGTGGGGCTGTCTTGGTGGACTCGTCCATCACCCGTGCTGAAGTCACAGAGGTGGTCAAGAAACTCCTCGGTGGCAAGGCACCGGGGGTGGATGAGATCCGCCCTGAGTACCTCAAGTCTCTGGATGTTGTGGGGCTGTCTTGGTTGACACGCCTGTGCAACATCGCGTGGCAGTCAGGGACAGTGCCTCTGGGATGGCAGACTGGGGTGGTGGTCCCTCTTTTTAAGAAGGGGGACCGGAGGGTGTGTTCCAACTATAGGGGGATCACACTTCTCAGCCTCCCCGGGAAAGTCTATGCCAGGGTTCTGGAGAGGAGAATACGGCCGATAGTAGAACCTCGAATTCAGGAGGAACAGTGTGGTTTTCGTCCGGGCCGTGGAACACTGGACCAGCTCTATACCCTCTACGGGGTGTTGGAGGGTTCATGGGAGTTTGCCCAACCAATCCACATGTGTTTTGTGGATTTGGAGAAGGCATTCGACTGTGTCCCTCGCGGCATCTTGTGGAGGGTGCTTCGGGAGTATGGGGTCCTGGGTCCTTTGCTAAGGGCTGTCAGGTCCCTGTTCGACCGAAGCAGGAGCTTGGTTCGCATTGCCAGCAGTAAATCAGACTTGTTCCCAATGCATGTTGGACTCCGGCAGGGCTGCCCTTTGTCGCCGGTTCTGTTCGTAATTTCTATGGACAGAATTTCTAGGGCAGCCAGGGGCTGGAGGGTGTCAGGTTTGGGGACCACACGATTTCGTTGATTATGTTGTCGTGCTGGCCCCTTCAAACCAGGACCTTCAGCATGCACTGGGACGGTTTGCAGCCGAGTGTGAAGCGGTGGGGATGAAAATCAGTACCTCCAAATCCGAGGCCATGGTCCTCAGTCGGAAAAGGGTGGCTTGCCCACTTCAGGTTGGTGGAGAGTGCCTGTCTCAAGTGGAGGAGTTTAAGTATCTAGGGGTCTTGTTTACGAGTGAGGGAAGGATGGAACAGGAGATTGACAGACGGATCGGTGCAGCTTCTGCAGTAATGAGGTCGATATATCGGTCTGTCTTGGGGAAGAAAGAGCTGAGCCGCAAGGCGAAGCTCTCGATTTACCGGTCAATATACGTTCCTACTCTCACCTATGGTCATGAGCTTTGGGTCATGACCGAAAGGACAAGATCCCGGATACAGGTGGCCGAAATGAGCTTTATCCCCTTTTTCTACGGTAAGACACCCAGTTATGAATCTCAGTGCAACATGTGGGTGATTACATTTAAACTAGATAGATATATGTTTGCCTATCTGTTTAGCTTAGCTCCTCTTAGGCTGAGATGACATTGCCAACTGCAATATTGGAAAGCAGAGATTTTACACAATGTTATTACTTTCAACATCGAACTGAATAATTTAGCTAACAGCATATAGGCTAGCCTACACCTTGGGCTGTCAAATAGAAATAATTTGAGCTAGATAGACAACTACGTTTTTGCACCATATTTTGATTTCGAAATCATATTTCCAATTTGAATAAGGGATTTTGAAGCCAATGTTAGAAAATCTCAACAAATAGCCTACCATGCGAATTATGTCAATTTTCATAGGATGTCAGATTATTTATTGAAAAACTTGTTTACTTCAAAATTTCAGTATGTTTAAATCTAGTTTAGAATTGTTTTGCAATGCCCCATAATGCAGCCTAATTTCGAGACATTATTATTTAATAGACAAATGCATTTCAGTCACAATTGTCACATTTGATCTACCAAATGAAAAGTCTGTGTAAAATATTTTGACTAAGTCGAAAAACATTTTGTAAGAAAGGTTATTTCAAATAACTACGCATTTCTGTGGTCTTGCTGGCCGCAGTTGCATCATCGCTTGTTTTCTCAATCCGGCTTGGGGATGTCTGCTTTGCCTTCAACATTTTGAAGTCTTAAGCCTGATGTCCACCAGATAGGTCGATATTAAGAGTACATCATTTTTGTTGGATGTCCTGTACGTATTTTTTCGTACTTGACACACGTGCTTTCGCAAGGGAATATGGCTGGAAGCAGGGAGGAAGAGATTATTTTTGCAGTCTCTAGAGAACCTGCTGTACACGACCTAAGTGCATATTGCTACCGGGACATCACCTCCCAAAATGCTGCCTGGAACAGGGTTGCTACTACAGTTATATCTGCGCAGTTGAATGAGACACTATAATTGTGGAAAATAGGTGCTGGTGATTCAGCTAAGTTAGAGCAAAATGGTTTGCATGGTACAGTAGTTTGATACAATACTAGCTGACTGTTGTTGTTAGCTACAGTATCTAGAGTAGCTACCCTAACTGTATCTACTTAATTTGTTTTTGAGTTGGTTAGATACTGTAGCCACTTTATTTCTTTTAGCAGATTATCAAATTTTGCATGACCAATGTAGATTTGACATTGTAAATAATCTAACATTTGATAAACCTGACTTTTTTTTGTTGGCTATGGTCATGCTATGTGCCACTCCTTGCCACGTACTCCTTTCATTGGGAACT
This sequence comes from Esox lucius, assembly GCF_011004845.1. Classification (NCBI taxonomy): domain Eukaryota; kingdom Metazoa; phylum Chordata; class Actinopteri; order Esociformes; family Esocidae; genus Esox; species Esox lucius. Next base: position 10,625,080 of record NC_047585.1, on the reverse strand, counting down.
AGAACTTCCTTCTTACTACCACAACAGTAAAACCACGCACAAGTTGAACGCATGTATGACACTGAACGCACCACAATGAATGACTTCCAGCACAATGCAATGAGTTTGAGGTATCTGGTGCACTGTAAAAAATACATGTTGTCTTTCCGGTACTTAACGGGTACATTTTACATGTTTTTTTTCTGTATTTGTTAATAATGGGAGAATACTTTTAAATTACAGGGATAAACCTATTTTTAACATTCATCATGAGTGAGAAGTTTGAATGTTATAGTCATTTTAAATGTGTATCAGGATATTCTCATGATCATATGTTTTTCAGTTTTAATGTGTGAACACACAGGGAGCTGTTGTCGACTTTCTGTATTATACATATTATATTCTAATATTATGAGATACTGGATTTTTGATTTCCATTGAAACAAAAAGTCTTCATATGTTTCACTTTGTGTAATGAATCTAGAGAATATAAAGAGGTCACGTTTTGATTTGAATTACAAAAAAAACCGAACATTTCCCACGATATTAAAATTTTTTGAGCTGCAGCTGTGGAAAAAAGTAAATGATGAACTTATGTAATGCAAACATATGTCTGTGTAAAGCTTATCAGTTTATTAATCTTATTAATGTCCGTACCGTCAGCTAAGTTACTCATGTCAACAATGCTACCAAACAGTCCATGCAATGCTTATCAGTTTATTAATATAATATCTGTAAATAAAAAATACAGGACCCAGGGCACAACTCTGGTGTCACACATACACATACAGGTGACGTAAAAAAAAAAACGGGACCCATCAGACCAAACGACCTTCCACTTCCTCAAGGTCCAGCTCTGACGCTTGCATGCCCATTGTAGGTGCTTTCAATGGTGGACATGGGTTAGTGTGGGCACTTAGTCTACACAGCAGGGTGCGATGCACACATTTCTGTGACTTGTGCCACAGAAGACCTTCTGTTGATTTGGATCAGACGGGATAGCCTTCACTGCCATTGTGACCCACACTAACCCAGAATTATTGCACCACTGCTGACTGGAAGCACCCCACGAGCCTTGTCGTTTCAGAGATTATCTGACCCGGTCCTTTAGCCGGAACAATTTGCTCAGGTCTTTACTCCTGCCCATTTCTCTGCATCCAACACGTTGACTAAGAGAACTGACTGTTTGCTTACCATTTAATCTCCTCAGACCTTGACATGTGCCCTTATTCGTTATTCACTTCACCTCTGAGTGGTCAATGTTTTGGCTCATCAGTGTACTGACGAAAATAAATAAGAGGATAATCTAGGTGAAGGAAGTGGTTGATTGAAGCAGTTTGGCTTAAATATAAAGCTGTACCTCGTCTGCATCAGAACCATAATGCACAGCTCTTCTGCTTTGTCATCTAACCATTAAAAACAAAGCAAATGTATTCTTTTTTTACATATGTAATTTGTTCCAGAAAGCAGGAGCAATGGTTAAAAACCAAATCTTTTGAGACCAGTGTAGCTCTGCAAAAGTACTTTGCTTTCAACAAGGGAATAGATTGCCAACTAGCTACAGTGCAGCTTTAACATGTCAGTAAGCTAAGTTTCATTATGTGGTAGTAGTTCATACAAACTTTGGATATGATTATATTAAAATATAGGAAAACAGGATATTTATTCTTATTCTGTTACACTTCATTGGCAGGGGATGGGGAGTATCTTAGAATCTAAAGAAATATACAGTGAGCAAAGCCCATTTAAAGCTGTAGCCCTACATAACTTTTAAATTTCCATTGGACAATTGCACACATTAAAATATTCACCAGAATGACTCTCATAATCTGAGACATTAATATTGTTGTCCAAAATGATTTACAAAAATTTACTAAGCACGAGCTATTATTATAAAAACAACCTATTGATGTTGACCTAAGAATTTACCAAAGTGCCTCCACTAAGTATTAACTGTGTTTTAACAGGATGATTCATTTTTTTATGGTCAATACCACTTAAATAGATTGGATTTTTGGATTGAATAATGATTAAAGTCTGTTAAAACACAGTCATGACTTTTTTTTTACAGTTTATCTCTGTTGTTTTTTCTTACGAGAATATCCTGTAATTTTACGGCTTTTTACTGGCGACTGTGCTGCCAGACTTTTTACCGTATTTTTAGAGGATTTTCTACTGAGTGTACGGCTTTTGAATGTGGCACCAATCATAGTGACTAAACACTCAGTAATGTCTTACTGTAAGACAAGCAGAGGCTCACTGTTTTCTTGGCAACATATCATATAGGTGACACAATATTAGGCTATTAAAGATATGCTATTAATCTATTTATTTATTCATTAATTTGTCATATTTCCCATTGAATATTTTTGATATTTTCGTCTTTCAGACAACTACACATTATACTAGTGAAAAGCCGTAATTTGTTGACTCACGCAAACCCTGCAGTGAATAGAAAAATGTATTGAAAGCACTCCATCAATTTTCTTTCAAATTGATAAGCTTTGAACCTAAAGTGACAAATCAAAAGTAAACAATCCTGATAACATGTTCACTGCCCCTGTTTGAAAAACAAATAATAATTGAATTATCGCCCCTGCAGTATTAGATGACATAACTCTGCAGTGTTCGGTAAGTTTTAAGTGTATACACTTAAGAACTCAACACCAACAGATTTAAAACAGCATACATAACCCCCCGATGCCAATTAAAGATATACATAATTGCATTGGGCATCTGTTTCGGGATGCCTCCGGAACGCCTTCCTGGGAAGGTGTTCCGGTCCCGTCCCACCGGGAAGAGACCCCGGGGAAGACCTAGGACACGCTGGAGGGACTATGTCTCCCGGCTGGCCTGGGAACGCCTCGGTGTCCCCCCGGAAGAGCTAGAGGAAGTGTCTGGGGAGAGGGAGGTCTGGGCATCCCTGCTTAGACTGCTGCCCCCGCGACCCGGCCCCGGATAAGCGGAAGAAGATGGATGGATGGATGGATAATTGCATTGTTAACTGCTGGCTATAATACTATGCAGACTGACTCTAGAGTACTGTACACAAGGCAGTGTTTACTGGTAATAGGTAAGAACAGTAACATTTGTCTTACATTGCAGACTGCAATAATGGTTTGAGAGCTTGGTAGGCTGCTGCTGTTTGAGTTGACATAAAAAATTACTCGTTTTTAATCTTGGTGCTGAGCTAGTGTCTAACAGCTTAATTCGTGTAGGTGTTTTAATGAAGGCATGTAGAAGGCATGAATAAAGTTAAACTATGAAGAGACCTCAGCCAGACTGCAGAAAAACAAAAGGTTTAATCACTGAGCTGTGAGCAGGCATGAATTTAGGGCAAACCCCAAATATATAGATCTATATTTGTTGGAACCTCCAAATCAGACAATTGAAAACTGTGCGTCTTTGCAGTTCTCTCAAGGGTGTTCTGATGGGGATAACGAGTTGATTTCAACGCCAATGCATAGGTCCAAACCGAGAGGAGTTTTTGGAAAAGGAGTTATTGGAAATACAGTTGCTTAAATTATGAGTCTGGTCCTATGAACTGTCACTGAAATGTACCCATGTCACTGCTAGGACTCCTGGGACAGACCCGCAAAGATGCGTTCTTGTAGCATATTCACTTAATGAAAACTCCAAGTAAATAATCTCCAAATAGTTTTCAGTTTGTAAGTTTAGAGTTCTGAATGAACAATTTAATATACACCTGTTTTGGAAAAGCCATGGAAGGAATGTGTAGCTTTGAACATTTTATTTTCCAAATCAACTGCATTGACAAATTAATAAAAGTTAGACTACAACAGCCAGGTATTGTAGGTCAGACAATTTTATTTTGTTGGAAATGAAATAATGAAAAAAATCCAGATGTCTAATTAACATTTAAAATAATGTACTTTCTAATAATTTCCCCTAAGTATCCTACATTTTTGTCGCTAAACTACAGAGGTACGACCTTGTGTTATGTGATCAGTGTAGTTGTTGCAGGCCTGTATCGTCAGTTTCTCGAGTCAAGACGTTATGCTGGTGATAACAACATCATATTTGCTTGTCGGCTTGCCCCGCCTACTAACACATTTTTTCAGTTAATTCCAAACATTTTCTATCAGGTTCAAATCTTGGTTTTGACTCAGACTTGATTTGCTTCAATCGAGGTCTTGACTTGATCTTGCTTCAGGTGGTGTCAAACACAGCTCTGGCTATTTGTTTAGGCTTATGCAATTAAAATCTCCATGTCGAGTGCTATTCATTAAACAAGCCTAGGTGTGGTTTTGCAATCAAATTGCTTCCTGCTTAATGAAAAATATACAAATCTGACTACTGTGCTGTACCATTGGTTTTTAAGTATGATTGAAGCACACACATCTTAAACACATCTCAAAGTAAACCAAAAATGCTGGCCAGATGTTGGTACTCAGGCAGGTGCTAATCACTCTGAATGGTCCTTGTGGTTAAATGCGAATTAACTTAACAATGAGAATGAAGACGTGTAATATTGATGATAGGCAGCAGGACAACATCATTTTCACCTCTAAACTTAGTCATATTATTCATGAAATTATTTTTTTATTAGGAGAGAAACAAAATATGAAACATCTGTCTGAATATATGAAATTTCATTGATTACTTTATAGAACCATGAACATGATCAAGCTTCCAATCTAATTTAATCAGTGGTATTACAGTAATACATTTTATGTGAAACAAAATAAAAACATTATCCTTGACTGTTTCATAACTCTTTGATTTGGTTAACTTATTGCAAATAGTTTAACCAGCATTGGGCCTAGGTATCAAAACTTCTAATGCATTTATCTATCAGGAATTTAAATGTGGTGGATTTTCATTTCATAGAGCCTTATTGAACAAATGAAAGTACTATAGCCTGTGTTCTTTAAAATAGTCATTTTTTTCTCATTCTCAGATAAGACCTTCAATAAAAAACAAAAAATTACACTTCATATAATTAATCAAAAAGCCCTGGCTGTTCTAGTGCTAATAACTGATTAGGCATGTGACAATACAAGTCTTGTAACAAGTGCGTTGTCTCACCGTCTCTCTCCTTGGGTTTATGTAGAGTAATTAACAGTAATTCATTGAATTTAGTCCATTTTTGTCACAGTCAAGGAGGCAGGACACAGGCGCAGAGCTGAAGAGAAACATCCTTTAATGTTCTTTTTGCAAAACTGACCAGAAAACAACAAAAGGAGAGGCAGCCCACAAGCTGAGTACAAACACAACCTGAGGCCTAGAGGCACCTCTGCAGTCAAGCCCTGACTGTGGCCCCCAGGTGCATAGAGATGCCTAGAGGCCCCCAGCCAGGACCTGACAATTGTAAATAAATTAATTACATGTTCTGTTCAAATGTCATTTGATATAAATTTTTTAAATCAATCGTTATTTCCCTCAGAATATATTAATGAAAAAATGATGGGTTGAACGTGTATCGTATTGCCCGTTTAACAACTAAAAAGTCCTTCATGTAAAGGTGCTATGTTAAATACTTATATTTTTTTTGGGTCTACTATGGCATATATTGTACTTTATCATAGAAATGTGGTGGGAAAATACATTTCTTATTGTTTTAAGATGCAGTCTTCAGGAATAATTTGTGCCGAAAAGTAGCATCAATGATGCAAAAAGTAATTTAGCTTAAAAGTCTGCAATTAGCCTACATTAATGTTAACTTAATCGTCGCGACAGCTATGGTTCCAGTCAAATAATTGTAGGCCCTATTTCAGTTTAAATTATTGTGATTAACGAAAACAAAATATTTAGGTGTGTAGAGCTATAATTAAATTTACATTTTACAGAAATAACAGTTAATCTCTTGAAATTAAAACAATTATTAAAATATGGCCAAGTGTAATAAACATTGTATTACTTTACAAAAATATCCGACATATAAATTACTATTCAGTAATGCCATAGGTTGCATGACATTTTAGAGTTTATGGAATCAAACAACTGCAACATAGCAATCCATGAATAGGATTATAGTAGACAATATTCCTCTGATTTTATTGTTTTTTTTCTGGCCTTATAAAAACAGGCTTGAAGAAAAAGCAGTACATTGTTTCAATAAGAGCAGTTTCAGGCGGGTGTCGATGTTCTCACAGATGCCCCCTGGTGGCCATTCTTATTTTTATTTTATGTTTTTGTCCATATCACATGATACTACAAAGTACCGCGGTATACTGCCCCTCTGTCACTGCAATTAGATGAGCAACATCAGTAAAACTGAGTAATAAGCTGAAAAAAGCACAATAAGTTCACTATAAATGTTCAACCAACGGCTCTGAATCAATTCACATCTACAAAAACAGACAACAATCACTTGTCAAAGCAGATTATACAAACAGTCTTTAATTATTATACACACGTCATTACATTCTTGATCCAATTTGGTATCACTTGTGCCTACAGAGATGGCTAGGCAATGGTAGAGCAGACGGTCACTAACACAAGACTGACGGCTCTTCTCCATTTCAGAGCAACATTTAGTATAGCTCTTGGTATAGTATGATCACCAATATTAGTAGCTATGAATTACACTGATAATCAATGTTGAATAAATAGGATGAAAAAAGGTAATCTAATGCTTATCTGAACACTTGCAGCCATTCTTGTTCTGTGCCTTTATTGTCACATTATATGAAAGCAACACAGCACAGTTTATGGCAACACATCATTGCAGGAATTAAGTTCATATAACTGTTTTGGGAAATGTGATTATGTTCAGCAATGGTGTTATGTTCAGTATCAACATACACAGTGCTATTTGTCCTTAATGACTCACGGTTACGTTCAGTGTCAACATATGAGAAATGCCATTTACCTACCATCCGAATCTGGACACTAGTGACATTTATGAACATATTCATAGTTAAACAGAGTGTCTGTTTGCTGGAACGTTGTGGATAGGCGTTTCTGCAACAGACTTTCAGCTTTGAGGCCAGGCATTTGTTTTGCTGGGGAATTGTGTTGTTTAGACCAGTGTTTCTTTGTTTTTGTAACCTTACCGGTAACCTAACCATCCCAACCCTAATGTCAGTACTGTGATTCCTAACCTTAACCTAACCTTAATCCTAAGCCTAACACCAGTACTGGGATGCCTAACCTTAACCATAAATTAACCTTAACCATTAACCTTAATGTTATTTGTAATTAAGTGTTTTTCATTTTGAATAGATTACGTTAAGGACCAACAAAATAGTGAAACATTAAAGTGCAACTTAACAGTGTGTCATTAAAAACCAATTGGACTTGAAATTAAAATAAATGCAAGCTGTCACAGACCTTGTCACAATTTTGTTTAATATATTTAAAATGTCAGTCCATATCTCTATTAAATGATTCCCAAATTCTCACAATGAGCAGCACATTTTGGATATTACAGATTCATTCATGCCGCCAATACCATACCAACAAACAATAACATTAACACTCATCTACCAGTAGAGATAAATTTCTTTACAGGTTATTTCCTTTTCACAAGCAAATTCATGCTGTTTCCCACAGGCAACTGTACTGTAAGCACTGCTTATTTGTACATGTCAAATAAGCTATACCTTTGCAATTATCCCACTACAGTTGGCAAAAATAAAAACATAGAATTTACTTTCCCACCATCTGATCTATTAAATGTTCTGAATCCAGAATAACAGTAAAGTAACTGGGTTTGTATTTATTTGTACGTGCATTATGTATCAGTTTTCATATTAAAATATCAGATAATAACCCTTAGATATCATCCATTAATGTTAAAAAATAATCTCTGGCAGAGTGTCTGGACTGACTTCATCCACACTGCCATTTTTGCTAGTAGAACATAAAAGTTTGAGATTTTGTGAAGTTCCATGAAGGTGAGGGCCAATGACAGGCTTTGGTGCAGGTACGCTAAGAGCTCCAAAACTAGCCATATCTAAAAAGAGTAGCTATGTGTTATATATTTATCTCAACAGATACTACTGATTCTAAACCTATCCAAATGAATCAGTATATTTATTCCTACAGCAATTGTTTGTTTATGAGCAAGGCACAAACATAGAATTAAGTTATTTGCCGCCTTTGTTCTGATAAAACTGTGGTTCAAGTGCAATTAGGTAATACATTCATACAATCCATATTTCAACACATCTCACCATTGTATTGGCAAGAAATAGCAGCTGAAGTAGTTCCCTATGTATTTCAAATCATCGTTGTTAGCCTACTCCTTTCAAGCAGGTATGGCTCAATACATAGCTAGCTATCGGCAGATAATAAAAATAAACAAAATAAAAATGTGCTGCCTTAGAGACAGGACTGGGCAAGAGCAGAAAGCTCAAGACCTTGAGATATGCAGTCTATTCAATTATAGAAAAATGTTGGCATTTATCAATTTATAAAAATAATAATCACTCAAATATGATACAAACCACCTATGGATCCACCAGGGTGAAATGCCCCTACATTTTATTTTGTTGATAATGTAATTATTTTATTTGGGTAAGAAGATCTGAAAATATAAAATAGATCACTCTCCTTGTTGTGGACAATGAGTATGACTGACAATGTAGAAACAAATAATGTTCTGCTTACTCTGCACCAGGCCCTAATCCCAGAGATTTGAAAGTGGAAGCACAAGAGATGCTAGCGAGGCAACATGCAATCAATCACAAATAAATTAGACTAGTTCCACTTGAGGCTTGACGCTGCTGGTGTTTCTGAAGGTCCTGGATCAGATGACCACTGGGCCCAAATTGAGCACAGCAGTGCGGTACAGAGAACATCTTTGTGTAACGGGAGGAACGTGCTCATTGTCACGACCCAAGTGCTATGGTCTGCCTGGTAGCCAGAGGTGTAGGGTTACTGGCTGAAACTTTGTATGTTGACCATGTTGGTCAGCTCTGGGTATTGTCCATTGGAGTAGTCCACAGGCAATGTAGACACAGTGGGGTCATAAACCACAGTCAGTTTAGGATGGGACCTGTACACCTGACCCTTGTGAGTGGGAGCTAAAAGTGCTGACTGTTCACTGTGGACACTCCACCGATCAAAATCATGGATCTCTCAGTCGCTGGTAATCATAAGCTGGTGTAATAACCAGGATAGTAGCGCTTCTGGGTCATCTGATCCAGTTCCTTCAGAACGTCCAGCATTGGGATCAACTAACAAAACCCTTTCTCCTGTGAGAACAGTATTTTTTTATACTGAAAGCATGAACCATATTTTACCTTTCATAAGACTAATTAATTAGCATTTAAGAAATTACTGATTTCTCAGAGGGCTACATCTGTATTACGGTACAATATCAGCGGAGATATCGATTGGATTGTTCTTCCCCCATTTTAGAATACCCATAACCACAGCTTTTAAAAACCTGGTATCTATCTTAACATCTGTTGTGGCACTGCAGCTACTATTGTCTGCATTTTCTGAAGGTGTAGAGTAGCCAGTCCCAGGTCTTGGCTGCTTATCATGTCCTGGTCTGCTGATAATGGAACATATTTCTTCCTCTTCAGAAAAAAATGTAATCAAGGTGTACATAAAATATGGGCTCCCATATCCTCAATGAATCAGTCTTTTCATAATGACTTTATGACCGTCACTTAGCACTAGCCATGTGGAGAGACCTTACCCTTTGCCTGAAAGAAATGGCGGTCATCATTTAGGATAACATGTTTAAGTGCCCATCTTAGGCATTGGTTGAGCTTCACAGAATGCCATCCATCCGGTGCATGCTGATGAGCTGTCTGATATGCCAAATAGTAATGCCCTTTTGAGATCCTCGTGGTTAACGGCTGTGTCTTCCCCTGGATCACCATCAATAAAAGGGCAATGTGAATCCGGAAATTGGGAATGATCTTTTGATGTTTCACCTGCCAAGTCTATAAGTCGAAAGTGTAAGCAAGTGATGGAGGAGCCACAAATCCACAGACGTAACTAGATCTTGACAGGCCCAGAAGAAAAGAAATAATATGGTCCCTCTCCCTTTCTCCTGACCTATTTCCCCACCACACAGCACATCACCACATACCCCCATTACAGTTGTGTTGTTTCCAGAGAAGCCTTGGGTAATAGATACATATACAGCATTGTGGAGAGCACTAGATACCTAACCTGTACCAGTGCTTAATATCCTGCAAAATCAGAGGACAGACACCACAGAAAGTTTGTAGTTGTCCACAATACACTAATAGAAAATACCACAACACATTAACAGACTGATCAGCAGCTTAAATCAACCAACGGTGTATGGGCATGGTCATTACTGCCAGGGGACTGGCTGCAAATCTCAAATGAAGACAGTTAAAACACCAACAAATCAATGAAGAACAAGCATTCAAACTGATTTTGAATCAATATATTAACTCTGCATTTATCACATAATAGGATTATCTTAAAATAATACAAGCTCATTATGGCACTATACATTTGATTTGCAAACACTCTAATTGTAGCCTTAAAGTGCTTTTTATGCAGAATCTCTGTTATGGTTGTTTTCTGCATTTTTTCTTCATTTTATAGCACCAATTCTATACTGAAAGTGTTAGTTGACCTATTTTTACATATGGCCTTTGTTTCATTCTGTATGCGATTGTAGTTTGAGTTTTGTTTTAATACATATAACATTGGTTGCAACATGTATCTGTTATCCTCTCCAATCTTCTCTTTTAACAATATAAAATGCATAAACTATTTTGGAGATCACCGACAAGCACAGAAAGAGTTCTCCAGCAATCCTTGCGCAACATTTAAACAGTGCAGTACCATTTGATATAGGAACCGAAATGAATTGTTTTTGTCAATACATTTTCACTTAGTTGAAAGATGACTGCAGTGTGTAGTTCTAGGAAGCTGAGTTGGTAGAGCATGCCAAGGCAGTTGTGCACTCGATTCCAGTGCTCTAAATAAGAGCATCTGCTAAATTACTAGTGTAAAAATTGTCTTGGAAATGAATTCCATGCATATATATTGTGCAATACTTCTGGCCTTTACACCGAATACATGTTCATTCTGTAGACCATTGTATTTAAATGAGAGTTCAATTGCTTGCTGCAATGGTCAAGGGGGCCTGTTTTACAGTCCCCCCCCCACACACATACACACAGGGACCACAGCACATGCACTGCACACACTGTAACTGAACTAATCTCATGCTGCAGATAAGACTACTGATGGAAATAAAAGGCTTTCATTTTCAGCCTGAACCAAGAAAAATTCCTATAGAGTGGTGTCTAGAGGGTTTCGGAAATGCAGTAGGATGTTTTCCTGCATTGACCTGGTTTTATCTGTGGTCTGAAGCCTTGGTTGTTCTGCAGAGAAAAAAACATCCACTCATTTCCATAAAATAAATGCTTGAGGATTCGATTCTATTTGGTGCATAGTGTTCTGCTTCATTGTTTGTTGTATAATGCAGAGGTGTGTATGAGATCATGTACGAGATGAGCCATTTACCCTGTTCAATTATACACAGATATTTTTTGAGAGCTAATGTACCTGGTAAGTTTCACATCAATTTCTTTCAGACAATAAAATGTGTTGCCATTTGAAAATGGTGTTGGATCATTCCAGACCTTGCAATAGTTGTGATGTACCCCTTGATGGTATTCCACAACTGTTGTGGGCAGCGACATAATGGAGTCAAACGTTACAGCTCAATCTCATGGATTTAAATAAGGAAACAAAAAAACTGTCTAAAAGAACATGGCAGTTTTTCTTCAGTCATCATGATGCAGTGCAAATTGAAGGAATCTCATTCCATGATAAACACACTGAATTTAGCAGGAGAGTGCTTTCAGAATGTGTGCATTTGACTATGCTTCTCACGTACATACTTCAAGAAGCAAAATCTTAGCATTACCGCCAATTGCATAGTTATCCGTAACAAAAAACATTCATTTTCAGTCTGCAGGACGAGCTCTAGCTGGATGTCAAATGTATTAAATTATCTATTGAATGTTTGGATTAAAGGGCTTTTTCTTTACAGAACACTTTAGAAGCGATAAAGTTTGCTTCAGCTGGAGGGGTTTAAAAGAACACAGAGTGAGAGGGAGAGAGAAAGAGAGAGAGAGAGTGTAAAGATTACTTTTTACTGGTGTCAAAAATAACATATCATAGCCTCTGACCAACCAACCTTGAGGCTGCATTTGGCTTGTTATCACATTGCTGTTGGATAGCAATTCACATTGCTACTAACACATCATATTGTGAGAGAGCTATCTGAATCACATTATTGTGTTTAATTAAATAATCAATTTTCATTGTTTTGCTCTGACTTTCTGTTATAATATACTCAGAGAAGTTCACCATTGCAGGAACAGGATGAATGGTTTTTATGATGGGATGTGATGGATTGCACACACCTATTTGGTTTTCACTCCATATTGCCTTGTCTAAGGTCGGAAACAACCCATGAGGCAGCAAAAGCATTATATGAGTACACAATTCCATTCCAAACAAGCCTTGAATTGAACAAGCTTTTTTTCACACTTTGCTTCCAAAACTACAATTTCTCTCCTAAACTGGTAATCCGTCATCTTTTAGAAACTGGCAACTTGCTGTGTATAGCCCACCCATGATTCAGAAAGAAAGACACTGGAACAAACCTTCAAAGTTCAACTATATTGTTTACTTTCCATAAAATCTGTAATGATAATTTTTTAGTTGCTCTTGCAATTTAATACATTTTTTAAGATATTTATTAATAAGATTGATATGACTCAAAACAGTCTTTCAATTTGTTTAGTACCGTATACTTTGCAGTTATAAAAAAACTATACTGCAAGTGAAAATGCAAGCCTAATATTTAAATATTGCACCACATTTAAAAGCATTGCTGTGAAAGGGCTTTGATCTTTTTAACTGTGATTTATTTTTAACTGTGGGTAGGAATACACCCAAAAACTCTGACAAATCAAATATCTTAATTTAATACATACTTCACATTTTTAACCATGTCACATGGCATAATAATCCCTGCAACACCTAGAACATTTTAATTCAGATATTTTCTGTATTTTTTTTTTATTTTGAGGATTTTACATCGGCCATACATGTTAATGGGGACTTTAAAACAAATGATCAAGATTTTTGTCTACCCCATGGTTTGAACATGCCACACTCAGAGCGGGCAACAGCAGCCAAAACGCCCATATACAACTCTAGCTTTCTGCAAGCCTAGGTGACTTTAACAGTGCTCATTTGACCCTAGTTGACGGTTATCAAGATATAGGAAGTTATCACAAGAGTCAGTATCATTGTTTTGGGGACCTGAACAAAATCTCTCTAAGTCAGTCTACAATACCCTCTGGTTCTAAACCTAAATATGGCACCCTCTGGTGGCATTTTATGAACCACAAGTTAACTTCCATACCTACCTTCAATACACATTTAGATTCCAAAAATACAAGTTCATGATTTATACATAACAAACATTCAACTCCAACATTCAAGTCCAGTGTAGGTAATGCTGTGGATTTATTTAATTTATTTAATAAAATGGGCGTTTTAAATCAACTGTTTAGATTTTGTCTGAAATGCCTGATTGAACAACTCTCTCCATCTCATCCATGCAGAAAAATAGCTCTCTTTTTCTTTATTTTCCCATATATTTACTACTAGTGTCCTGTGGTGATCTCCCGGGTTCTGCAGCAGTCCAGGGTACTATTTTGTAGCGTCAATCTGACCACAATAGTCTGGGTTTAAGCCTTGACTGTGCCTCTAGCTGGCTAGTGGCAGTGTAATGTTGAAATTTGAGTACACCATTGTCAAATGTTGCTATGATACCATTCTCCAGATTAGAAAGGAAATAGGCTGCCATGCTTGAGTTGCATATTTCAGAAAGCAGCAGAAAGGTGTTTAAAGGATTTAAGGGACTTAATTAATCATATGACAGATGCTTATAGCTTGTGTCTAGAATTCGTTGGACCATATCCATAGCCGAGGAACAAACACACTCTTTTTTTAGGACTACCGTCGCTAGAGATCATAGTTTGCCACACCGTTTCACTGCATGACCCACCAGTTGAGGTGTATTTTGACAAGTGGGGAAAAAACATACACAGACCAAAGAATTTGTCAAAAATATATTAACCCCTTGTGTTATGTTAACGTTATGGTAACACTCATTATGTTAGTGGGTCAAATTGACCCGGGATGTTTAATCCTAACCCAATACTCACTATATATAATTTGGCTGCATAACCAATGCATTAATCATATAAATTATAACATTAACAATTGTTTTATTATGTAATCCAATCTATATTTGCTATGATGGACAAAATTAACCGATACTTTTTAATGTTCTAGACAATGTTCTGCTTAATAATCCGTCTAGATATTATGATCATAGAGACAACTTCTATGTTTCGAGTCAAAACATGTTACACACAAAACGAAAGTCAGGGAATCAGATGGAGCAGGGCTGTTCATCTCTGCACAATAAACCATAATGATGTTGGCAGAGGCTCGGTTTTGGGTAGGCTCTCACGCAACGTGTGTCACAGTTATTGAAGCCAACTACTCTGGAGAATATAAGAAATTGGTGAAGTGACATGGTTGCACAGAATACATCTCACCCTGTCTTTGTATTCTACATGCTACCCGCTGATTAATTTTTGGACTTGTTTTCTATAAAGTAAAATATGGACAGGCTCCTTAGACTTATATGTAATATCACCTTGGGCATGTTATGAACAGAACCTCCTGGCCCCTCCCACTCACTACACAATAAATCCTTTCCCTCGAGAAAAGTTAAGTTCCAAGATTTACTTTTTAGTGTGTGTGATGTTAGACATTACAAAGGATCTCAGTGGGTGAAATGTCTCTAAGTGACAATTCTTCACATCAAAAGAACTGGTGAATAAGTATTGAAACGGACACTGACCATGGCAGGCATAGTTTGTATGCACAGTATGTGTGTGTTTGTAAGTGTTTTGATGTGTAGTGAGACAGTTTCCACTCTTAACATCTGGACACTTTAATGTTGAGGATATCATCAAGTTTTTCTGAACAAATCAGTCTTAAAACTGATCAATTTGACCCTAACATAACTTCAAGGTTAACATAACTGAATGAAGACTGGCTGTGTCTTATTGTGATCAATTTAAGAGACTGACTGTATAATTAAGGAAGTATTGTAACAGTAGTTTTAGTGGGGGTTTTTTTTTTCAAAAAAGGGGTTTAGCAATGGGCTGAATTCTGTTCGTGCCCGGGGAAACAACATTTCATATCCTTATCTTCACAGCGAAGAGATGTGTTTTAAAAGCAAATGTTCTGCAATTTCACACATTTTGCCATGAAGCAGAGAGAAAAAGTTTTTATGCTCATGTCCTTGAATGCTCCTTGTACAAAATCTATTGCAACCTGTATGTCAAGCATTTATTTCGGTGATAAGTTCTCAAAGATTATAAATATTATATAACACTACCTACAAGAATCCTGCTGAAAAGCCTGCATTTTTTGAGGGATGCTGAAAGTTGCTGGAAGCATTGGGGATTTTTGTCCATGTTGACTCGATAGCATCATGCATTCCCTGGTTTTTCAGCCGTATGTGCCTGCTGAGAACCTCACATTCCACCTCATCCCAAAGGTGTTCTATTGAATGAGATCTGGGGACTTTGGAGTGAACCGAAGTCACTATCATGTTTGTAGAACAAACTGGAGAACATGTAACCTTTGTGACATGGCGCATTGTCCTCCTGGAAGTGTCTGTTTCAAAATGGGTAGACTCACATGGTCACCAACAATGTTTCGGCACATAGAGGCTTTCACATTATACTCAAAAGGTATTAATAAAAGGTATTATTACACCACCAGCAGCATGTTCCGTTGAAATGGCAGGATGGAGCTATGGATTGAAGCTGTTTACGCCAAATTCTGACCCTGCTGTATGTTGCAGAAGAAATTAAGATTTGTAAGACCATGTAATTTTTTTCCAATCTTCAATCATCCAGTTAGTTGATCATGAGTCCACTGGAGCTTCATCTTCTTGTTCTTAGCTGACAGGAGTGGAACCCTGACGTGGTCAACTGCTGCAGTATTGTAGCCTATCTGCTTCAAAGTTAGATGCATTGCGAGTTCAGATGCCCTTCTGCACACTATTGTTGTAAAGAGTGGTTATTAAAGTATTTGTGGTCTTTTTGTCAGCTTGAGTCTGGCCATTTCCTCTGATCTTTTTCATTACCAAGTTGTTTTCAACCACAGGAATGCTGCTCACTCTTTTTTGTTTATCGCATCCAGGCCATGAAGTGGTTACTGAGTTTGGCCTTCTGTATCAACGATATTAAGTCATTTAAAAATACATGTTGAATATTTTCTTTTTTTTTACACTGAAAGAGTTTACCATTCTGAAAGTGCATTAATATTTGTTATAATTACAAAGTTAACCCTAACCCTAACCTGCATCAAATTTGACCCTGCGGGATCCACACCTGCTATCAGTCACTGTTCTAAATGTACGATGCTTGCCATATCGGTTCCATGATGGACTAACCTCCGAATATGTAAGATACCTGTCCAGAGGCCCCTCCTTGACATGCACTATTAAAACACCAATGCACTGCTTCATTCATGTATGATTTAAAGCAAACAGTACCATTTACTCATTAAACAAACCTTGTTGTATTTTGCTCTTACACAGTGCAACTTAAAGTTTTGAATTATTTTCAAACCTTTTCATCATGGCACTCCATGGGAATCAAACCTAAAAACCTGGCATTGCAGATCTCCATGCTATACCAACTGAGAAACACACAAATATAAACATAGGTTTTTTTAAACATGGGACAGGATCTAGTTACTTTCCACGCCCTGTTTCCGCTGGGATCTTATTTAGTGTCCTCTCTCCAACTGATTCACGTGATTTGTAATGACCCCCAGGGCACGGCTGAGGTGTTAGGGCTAAAAGGCATGGCAAATTTTTGAAAAGCCAGCCAAATACCAGTCAACGTGTTGAACAAGGGGACTTTAAGGGATAGCACCCAACAGACATTATGTTCCAGACTTGGGATACAATTGTATAAAGTAGAAAACGACAAATACAGTAGATTGTTGAAAGAAACCAATGTGGGTCAGGTGTTTCCTTTCCGGGTTTGATTGAACTATCAATTAACTAAAATGTGTTATTCCTTAAATTTTTGATTCATTGATACCCAAACAACTAACTGTATTATTTAAGTATACTATTATATAAGTACTATGAAGTTGCCTTTGTTTACAGCAACATCTCCAAGTACAAATCAGAAAAGTATGATTGAATATGGCTGCAAAACGAAACCCAATGTCCTGGCAGTGAACTGATAGAGACCCTGTAGTGGTGCATTAGGCCCTGTGTTTCCTGTACACAGTCGCTGTCATGTTGGCCTACTTCTAGTGTAAAGCCTTCACCCACCTCCTCACTCATGGCTCTCAGCCTCCCTATGTGGAATGTGCTACAGCAATCTGTCCTTAACCTGTGATTCTCTTACCACACATCTCCCTTCCCTCTCCTTCCCTCGGGTTCAATTAGACTCTACCACCTTAAAAGGAATCTTGTGTTACATATTCAGCCACTCGAAATGAATAACTTGTAAAACCACAGCCTTAGAGATGGTCTTTTTTTATTCATTTATTTTTAGTTTTCACATATGGTCACATTCCAGTCAGTAATGAATGCTTAGTTTAATTAGTTTAATGAATTAGCATAGATTTAAATAAACCCAAAATTGCTATTCAATTCATCATAATTAACAGACCTTATTTACATCAGCTTCCTCCATCATAATCGCAGCATGATGATTAAGCCATTGCGCAAAAGATTGACTAGGATGTGTTTTCCATGTTTAACTGCGTGCGTAAACTAATTAGTGTGCATTCAACATAGTTATACTGTAGCATGTGGCGTGTTTCTCTGTAAGGGTGACATTAACCCCATCTCAGGGCTTTTACCCAATCAGTGAACTGTCAAGACATTACTTGATTTCTGCAATCACAATGAAGGTATTGATGTAGCAAACTCTGTGTTTCCTAGCAACATATAGTATGAATGATATATATTCTTTCTCCCTCCATCAAACCCAGGACCAATGCAGCCAATGCAGTTGTTTATGATTTGATTTGAACCATTATATAGCATGTTGAAATATGGCTGGACTGAGTAACCGTATCGAAGGTCTTTTATTTGAGCTTTCTGAAAGCCCCCTTTTGTCAAGAGAGGATTTGGTGGGATTATTGGCTGCCTCCATCCACCTTGTCATTTTCAGGTATGGACAGAAAGGTCTGGTTTTCACTGGAGAGCAGAGTAGGACAGTGTTGTTTGTTTGAGGCTGTGCACACAGTGCAATGTAACACGGCAGAGGGAGCTCTGGCCTAATACAGGAGACAAACAATGCTGCAACGGTCTCTACTGCATTTTAGTGTTCAACGCAAGGAAAATGTGTTTCCTGTAAGGATGTCTATTGGCTGGACTCATTCTGTCATCCGAGGCGGGTGTACTGTGTGCCGGCAGACAGCAAATTGATAAGAGAAGGTAGATTGTAAATTAGACATGCCCTTTAACTGCAGAAGATCACGATTCAGGAGCAGTCAGTAACACTCTGGGGGTCAATGTCATAATTGGCTTTGATTGCGCCACTGCATCCTTGCATTTCCAAAGTCAGTGTCTGTGATTTACAAGCCGTGGGAATCTGGAGTGGAAATTGAGCTTCCCACATCTTGGCCGCCACGTTCAAGTTATCTACGGAAGGGATTACGCCCAATGTTCTTTTACTAATGGACATGTGATTCATGGAATGACGCATCGGGGCCTGATGCGTGATGTGGGAAAAATCGGGAAGAAAACAATATTTCATTGTCCATTGTGTTCACCCCTCTACTGTGGAGTATCGTTGACATGTTTGGGAATCCTCTCACACCTAATTTATTTGTATCTGTGGACCTTAATGATGACAGTAAAAACAAAAACTTATTGTATTTGAGAGAAACCCCTCGTTCTGCCCTACACCTCATCAACATCTATTATTAAATAATAGGTTCAGACTAAACTGCCTTGTGTCACCCAAGATTACAAGCTGAGGTGGTCAAATAATACGGTTTATGGTGAAGGGAAGATCTGTGATAACATAACCAGCATTCTTGACGTCACAACTGACCAAGTAAGGCCTACAGACCAGTGTTTTATCACACCTAGACACACCTCAGTTATTTTGTCAAGTGCTGCAAATGGTGCTGCATACAGTGTTGTGCAAATGTAAACAACATACCTGTCAGTCTCTCCTAGCTTCCAGTAGGACAGGGAATGACTGCCTCACTGCTGGTCTTTGTGAGGAGAATTGAAGGTACTGAAATGCCTGTTCAATCACTTAACACACAGCTCAGACACCCAACATCACACAAGACAGGTCACTAGATGTCTCTTCACAGTCTCCAGGTCCAGGCAAGACAGGCACACATTACTATATTTTGAGTCATGACAAAGATGAAACTGTCTGCTACCCGAGGTAACTGAAGCTAACAATAATTTAAAAAAGCACACTTTGGGGCGCAACTGGGATTGAAAACACGGGATGTATTATGTGAAATATTCTAAAATGGTGTATCCAATGGTGCCTTTACTTAAAGGTCTTTAGATAAACAACGTGGTTTTCTATTACAGACTCATCAGTGGATATGGAAGTCATTGGCTGGGGTAGATAAATGTTTCAACTTCTATCAAAACAAGTGTATCACTCAATCTGCAATTACACAGTTCGGAGGATTTCATTGCACTCTTCAATATATTTGACAGTAGAATGGTCCGACTGTCATCTTTATTAAATTTTTTACAGCTTACAAATGTAATACTCTGTATTACTTTGTATTACAGTGGATGAACTTGTCCTAAATAACAGGGTTTCAGATTGAGAGTTATTGAAGCAAGAAATGGGCCAGATGCTCAAGTAAAGATGTTGTCAGAAGATCCTCTATTTTTATGCATTTTTCCCTGTGGCAAGGAAGGAAATGCATGCTTTTTAGTGATTTTGAGTAGTTTCAGTCAGTAGTGTTACTCTGCGTCTGACCTTGATTGGACCATGTTGACCATCAGTAATTCAGATTATGTTAGTTAGGTTTCATTTTTTGTGGAAATATGTTGCCTTTCAACATTCTGGAAGTCATTATTTTTATGTTAATTAATGTAACTAAGTTGAACAAGTAAATGTTGATTACTTGGTTGTAGATGTAAGCAAACATGTTTCATGGAGTACATTAGAATTTGTTACTTGTTATGTTGCAGCCTAAATACTACATGAGCATTTGAGAATGATGGCATTTAGATTGCACCTTATGCCTTAGTACACAATTTCAGCCATTATCCAGTGCAGAGTGAAACTGTGTTATTTTCTTTTGTTGCTCAGTTGAGGGGCAATCATTCCGTAGGCCTGAGATGAATAGAAACTCTCAAGGCTGGACATTACCACTACAGGGGCCATGGATTAAAGTATAAAAATATGGCCGACTAACCATTCATTTGAAATAATTGCTTGTTCTCCACCACCAATTATATTCCCCTGAGATGCTATTA
Organism: Esox lucius; assembly: GCF_011004845.1. Lineage (NCBI taxonomy): Eukaryota > Metazoa > Chordata > Actinopteri > Esociformes > Esocidae > Esox > Esox lucius. The sequence goes on along the minus strand of NC_047585.1, from coordinate 10,604,580 downwards.
TCAAAACAATTATGTCATCACATCCAAGTTAGACAATGAAAATCATTGTCTTTCTTGTCAAGTTGACAGTCTTTTCCCCCCATCTTATGCATCCATTATTAATTTGGCGCTCATTCTCTGGTCTTTTGTTTGCTTTGGCTTTTTCACAGCCACACATACACATGCACATGCACATATCACACACTCACCTGTACATGCATGTTTACATGTACACACACAAACGTACTGTACATCATGACAGCAAATGGTAGAGGTTGCGTGTGAACGTGGGATCTCATGAGACAGTAATGTGAACAAAGTAACTCACCGGATATGTTATTACACAAAAGCTACTTTGTTGTTAACACATTACATTAGGGGGTACTCAGAATTAATGTTTTACACAGTGTAACAGTTGTATCACTTTGGTGTTTTTTATTTATGCTGAATAGTGGAGTGATTTTACCAGTGTAAAAGTAAAGTGGAAATGACACAATTTTACCAATATGTAATCTGTTCAAATCCCCCAGGAATAATTTGACATTGTTTAATTTTTATATAAATTTCTCTCTGTCATGCAAATACATACAGGACTGTGCAAACATTTTAGCCCAGCTAACAGAATTATTTAAAGCCATTTAACTCTGCGATAAGGGTTTCTGCCTCTGAAAAATCGTATATAACATTACGATAAATACAAAAAAATATACAATAGTACAATACAAAGTGTTAGTATTATTAGTATATTATCCCAAAGGTCTGTCATATCTAGTGGGATGGCTAGAAGAAATGTCCTGAAGACATTTTAATAAACTGGGCAAGTTGTAGACAGAGCTAGTTTCCGTGTCCAGGGATCGAGTTGCCGAGGCCCCCGCCTTCGACTGCCGCCCGATGCCACCCCTTATGGTCCCTCCTGCAGGTGCTGAGCCCACGGGAAGGCAGCCCCATGTCGCTCCTTCGGGCTGAGCCCGGCTGGACCCCGTGGGGAAAGGCCCGGCCACCAGGCGCTCGCATACGAGCCCCAACCCCAGGCCTGGCTCAAGGGTGGGGCCCCGGCTGCGCCATACCGGGCGACGTTGCGGTCCTCAAAATTTTTTTCATCATTAAAGGGTTTTTAACCGCTCTTAGTCTGACCCGTCGCCTAGGACCTGTTTGCCTTGGGAGACCCTACCAGGGGCATATAGCCCCAGACAACATAGCTCCTAGGGTCACTCGGGTACTCAAACCCCTCCACCACGTTAAGGTGGCAGTTCATGGATCCCTTAGAGATAGGGTGAGAAGCTTGGTTCACCCGGGAGGAGCTCAGAGTAGAGCCACTGCTCCTCCACATCGAGAGGGGTCAGCTGAGGTGGCTTGGGCATCTGTTCTGGATGCCTCCTGAACACCTTCCCGGGAAGGTGTTCCGGGCCCGTCCCACCGGGAGGAGACCCCGGGGAAGACCTAGGACACGCTGGAGGGACTATGTCTCCCGGCTGGCCTGGCAACGCCTCGGTGTCCCCCCGGAAGAGCTGGAGGAAGTGTCTTGGGAGAGGGAAGTCTGGGCATCTCTGCTTAGCAAATCTTGCTTAAGTCTACTGCCTGCAGGTCACACAAACACTTTTTCACAATAGTATAACCTAATAAAAAATCCCATATAGCATTTTGAAGTCTCTTTTTCTAATTTAACACGTTCAATTTAGTGTTGCGATCCTGTTATACCTGTTGTTGGTTAGTAAAATGTTTTGCGGTTATATTGCGATGGATGAACTGTACCTACAAGGACCGTGTCGATGCACATAGTGTCACATCCTCCCTCCCTTGAGGTGCCTTGTTTTTCTTCTCCTGGTTGTCACGGTAATGACTTATGGGGCGTGGCGTCGCGTCACCAGCTGTCCCCAGCTGTCCCCAGCTGTCCCCAGCTGTCCCCAAACGCCTATCACGCACCTGTTCTCGCTTGACTCATCACCGGCTGTATTTCTGAGGACCTGTCCCTGTCGGATCGTTGATCCACATTCGTAAGTGTTATGTTGCCCCAGTCAAACTATATACGCTCAGTCAAATGCCCTGTTTGTATTTTCTGTTACTTACCTTGTTTCCCTGTGACCACAGGATTCCACCAGACGACAATCACCTGCTTGTGTATCGACCTCCTGCCGTCTACAACTACTCTGCCTGCTACCTGCCTGTACCTCTGCCGCCAGTCTGTGTACCAACCCCACGACTACTCTGCACCTGCTCTTGCCATCGAACCAACCCCACTATTTCCCTAGCCTTCCCCGCTCACAATAAATACGTTTTGTAGCACTCGTCCTACCAGTGCTGACACAGTGTAGTTCCCATAACGTAGTGGTTGGCTATTCAACTGTTAATGTTTTCTAAAGTAATGAACCAGCCATGGAGTGATTGGATTCATTGTTTTCTTTATAGGTAGTGTATATTTGTTTAGGATAGGCTAAAACTTGGTTGTCTACAAGCTTCAGTGGCTACATTATAGTAAGCCTGAAGTAAAATTGTTTACACTTATCAGAGGTGGGGGACTCGAGTCACATGACTTGACTCGAGTCTGACTCAAGTCACAATTTTCAGGACTTGTGACTTGCTTGATTAAAGTATGAAAATGACTTGACTTCACTTTGACTTGAGAACTAGTTACTTGAAGTAAAATTGTTTACACTTATCAGAGGTGGGGGACTCGAGTCACATGACTTGACTCGAGTCTGACTCAAGTCACAATTTTCAGGACTTGTGACTTGCTTGATTAAAGTATGAAAATGACTTGACTTCACTTTGACTTGAGAACTAGTTACTTGAGACTTGACTTGACTTGAAGTGGAAGACTGGACAATGACTTGAACTTATAATAAACAAACAGCAATAAAATTATTTTATATGTTGTGACATCAGCACCACTAATCTAATGCCTTTAACGCTGCACAATTCAAACCGCGCCAAACATGGTAGACAGTAACGTTAGTCGAGCTCCACAAATAGTATCGTTTGGATACAAGGACTTTGAACTGGACCGTGTGAATAAAAAAAGATTTGCCAGATGCAAAATATGCAACAACGTCAAATTTCATTCGTTATTTTAAGAACCACAAGGAAAGGTAAGGAAGTAGTCTCTTTATATTCAGTTTCACTAAGATCTATAATTAATCTTTTGTTTGTCATAATTTGGCCTTGGTTGCATATTATATATATATTTTTTTCTTGTTAGAAATGTGACCATTATCATTACAGAATACGTCTGGTAAATAGATAAATAGGGAATTTGACTATAAACGTGGCATAGCCTGAATTGTATTGTTGATGGGCATCTTAAAATGAGCGGGCATGTATATTATTACACGTAGGCTATAATGTCTGTATTAAATGTGGGCATTTTCAAGTGTTTGTGGACTGCGTGTGGAAACTAAAAAGCATTGTGCTTACTCCATAACAGTTACTTACTGCATGAAAGGCTAACATGGAGGCGCCGATGTGATTACTAGCACCTAAACATTTCGAAGAGTTTTTTTTTTTTAAGAATAATTACAGCGTAATTACATATTAGGCAGTTTTTCAGTCACAATAATTAGTTTATAAGGTTGTTATTATTAGCCCTTATTACATGGATTGGCTGAATTCCAGTGCAGAATGCGTGTTATTTCTTGATAACAGACCGTTGCCATGAAAAACAGCGCGTTGCTATGGACGCAGCAGGATTCTAACCAGAGACGGAACGGACTCTTTTCTTTAGAGGAAGCAATACAATCGTTTTTAAATCAATAAATTCCTTTTGAAATCAATATTTTGTGTCAAATTATAGATTTATTTGATAGGAAGCCATGTAATAAGCGGGATAAGGTATAGCGAGGCGGTTGTTATAGCGAATACAACCCCTTCAGGCTGATTCAAGATCCCTCCGCTTCGTCCCCCCAAAAAATTGTACCGCGGAGGAGAAAAATATTTGATTTTGAAATCGAGCTTCGCACCGAGCGCACGTCAGAAACAGAGAACAGTGTGTGTGTGTGTGTTCATCTCTTTAGTACTGTGACTTGACTTGAAACTTATAAGGACTCGAATTGACTTGCTTAGGGTGAACCATTGACTTGACTTGACTTGCTTGATTTATCTGAACTGTGACTTGAGACTTGACTCGAGACTTGATGGTTAAGACTTGAGACTTGCTTGGACTTTACCATGTGTGACTTGTCCCCATCTCTGACACTTATATTGCGATGGACAAACTGCACAGAGAAGGACCATTACGGAGTCATTGTGTTGCAATCCAATTATACCTGTTGTTGGTTTGGATGTGAAAAGTTACTGTAGGGAACTAGTTTTGATATGTTTGGCAATGCAGGAAGTAAACTGACACCAAGTTTTAACAACACCCACTATTTAAATAGTGTAGTGGTTAAAGACACAGTCTGTCACTGTGTCTTGTCATTGTGTCACTGTGCAGGACACCGCATATGAAATCTAGCCAGGGCAACAACGTTAATTTCTTCTAATCATGGGCCGGTTGAACTAGGCTTGACTGGTTTCTTATTTGCTCCTTGCACGAAGTTATGGTTCTTTGTGCGTTGGTCATGTTGGATACAAACAGTTTCCAAATAACAGCCCCACTATAAACTCCTGCCTTGTGAGGTAAAGGTTTTGTTGAGACTGGGTCACAGAGATGCTGATTCAATTCTGTGGTAATTTGTAAGGCTGAGCAACTATCCTTTTAAGTGTCCATCTATCCCTGTCAGTCAGCTTCGACTTGCGTCCACGGTTCTTCTTTGCAGATGCAGTTTGTCCATGTTCGGCATATGCTGTCAGGATTTTTTTTTATGTTCCCCTTGACACATAATTATGAGGTATTTGTGACCAATGCACTTGCAATTTAGGCACTGAAAATGTGAACTCTTAGGAACTTTGCTAGTTGCCTTATATTGCTTTGAAAGCTCAAAAAAGTAGGACTTTTTTGTATCTGACACATATGTACTGCTAATTGGCAATCAACCTAATAGGACTTTTCACAAAGCATTGTTCTAAGCCCTGAGCTACAGTTACAGTTGTGCTCAAAAGTTTGCATACCCTTGGAGAATTGGTAATATATTTACCATTTGTAAAGAAAACATTGTGTATTTCTTATGGGTTTTACATTCAACTGTAAGTCATACCAGAATGGCACAATCTTAAAACAAAACATGGCAACAAAGAAAAAAATGAACTGACCCCTGTTCAAAGGTCTGCATATCCTTAGTTCTTAATACTGTGTATTTCCCTCATTAGCATCAATGACAACATGCAGTCTTTTGTAATAGTTGTCAATGAGGCCTCAAATTCTTGCAGGAGGTATAGCTGCCCATTCGTCTTGTCAAAATGCCTCCAGGTCATGCAAAGTCTTTGGTTGTCTTGCATGAACTGCACGTTTGAGATCTCCCCAGAGTGGCTCGACGATATTAAAGTCAGGAGACTGTGATGGTGTCGGAGTGTATGCTTATTATGTTAAGATAGCAAAAGACTATCTGTTGATCTGTACACAGGAATTCACCATCATTCAAAGTGTAAATAGTAAATGGGCTAATGTGTATTCAGTTTGGGATGTCTATAAAGGTGAGGACAACCAGAAGTTTCTTTGAGATTGAGTTAGATGAGATTGAGGTTGTGTAAGGAAGACTGGCTCTGTAACCTCATGAACAAGACTTTCTCCCTTGACAACTGGGTATGCGATCATTGTTTCAAAAACTATACGAAACAGCTGATTTCTAACAATGGCCACTCCAGAACCTTCAACCTTTTTCTGCTGTAACCACTGGTGGGTCAACTTGGCCTTGAGCTTAGAGTCATTGTCGTGCTGGAAAGTCCAGGATCATCCCATGAGCAGCTTTTGTGCAGAAGAATGCAAATTGTTTGTCAGTATTTTCTGATAACATGCATCATTAATCTTGCCATCAATTTTCACAAGACTTCCTGAGCCTATAGAGCTCACACACACCCAAAACATTGGTGATCCACCACCATGCTTCACAGTGGGGATAGTATTCTGTTCACTATAGGCCTTTTTGAACCCTCTCCAAGCAAGCAGCTAATTTTTGTTCAAGTATTGTCGTATTGTGCTCCTTGAAACCATCACACCGTCTTTTTCCAGAGCAGCCTGTATTTCTCCTGAGGTTACCTGTGTGTTTTTCTTTGTATCCCAAACAATTCTTCTGGCAGTTTTGGCTGAAATCTTTCTTGGTCTATCTGACCTTGGCTTGGTATCAAGAGATCCATGAATTGTCCACTTCTTAAGTGATTGAACAGTACTGACTGACATTTGCAAGTCTTTGGATATCTTTTTATGTCCTTTTCCATCTTCCTAAAGTTTCATTACCTTGTTACGCAGGTCTTTTGACAGTTATTTTCTGCTTCCCATGGCTCAGTGTCTAGCCTGCTCAGTGCATCAACGTGAGAGCTAACAAACTCATTGATTTTTCATACACAGACACTAACTGCGATTTAAAAAGCCACAGATGTGGAAAATTAACCTTTAATTGCCCTTTTCACCTGTGTGTGTCACCTTGTGCGTCTGTTACAAGACCAAACATTCAAAGGTATGTAAACTTTTGATCAGGGCCATTTAGGTGATTTATTTTATCATTATGATATAAAAAGGAGCCAAACATCTATGTGAAAATAAAAGGCTTTATATGATCACTATCCTTAAATAATGTTGATTCAATAATGTTCTGCATGATCAGTCATGTTTTCAAAATCATTGCCAAAATTTCACAATTTCTGCCAGGGTATGCAAACTTGTTTCTGGACCTACATTGAGGGAAAAAATTATTTGATCCCCTGCTGATTTTGTATGTTTGCCCACTGACAAAGAAATTATCAGTCTATAATTTTAATGGTAGGTTTATTTTAACAGTGAGAGACAGAATAACAAAAAAATCCAGAAAAACACATTTCATATCTTTATTTGCATTTTAATGAGTGAAATAAATGTTCGATCTTTCTGCGAAACATGACTTAGTACTTGGTGGCAAAACCTTTTTTGGCAATTACAGATGTCAGACGTTTCTTGTAGCATTTTCAATGCCCTGGCTGAGGGAAGGAGGTTCTCACCCAAGATTTGACGGTATACCGTCCATCGTCCCTTTGATGCGGTGAAGTTGTCCAGTCCCCTTAGCAGAAAAACACCCCCAAAGCATAATGGTGTTCTTGAGGTCATAGGCAGCATTCCTCCTCCTCTTCTGGTGACTATGTTCCCAGCCGCCTTGAGATCATTGACAAGAGCCTCCCGTGTAGTTCTGGACTGATTCCTCACCGTTCTCATTATCATTTCAACTCCACGAGGTGAGATTTTGCATGGAGCTCCAGACCGAGGGAGATTGACAGTTCATTTTTGTTTCTTCCATTTGCGAATAATCGCACCAACTGTTTCTCACCAAGCTGCTTGGCGATGGTCTTGTAGCCCATTCCAGCCTTGTGTATGTCTACAATCTTGTCCCTGATATCCTTGGACAGATCTTTGGTCTTGGCCATGGCGGAGAGTTTGGAATCTGATTGATTGCTTCTGGCTCCCATGTGTCTTTTATACAGGTAACAAGCTGACATTAGGAGCACTCCCTTTAAGAGTGTGCTCCTAATCTCAGCTTGTTACCTGTATAAAAGACACATGGGAGCCAGAAATCTTTCTTATTGAAAGGGGATCAAATACTTATTTGACTCATTAAAATGCAAATCAATTTATAACAAATTATGATATGTTTTTTTCTGGATTTTATTTTTTGTTATTCTGTCTCTCACTGTTCCAATAAAACTACCATTATAATTACAGACTGATCATTTCTTTGTCAGTGGGCAAACGTACAAAATCAGCAGAGGATCAATAATTTTTTTCCCCTCACTGTACAGAAATAATTGGACATACATTTTGGCTGTTAAGCAAAATATATTCAAGCTTTAGTTAAATAATGAATTTGGGCTTGAAGTGTAATCTATCAGCTTTAATTTGAGGTATTCACATCAAATTTGTGGAAGGGTTTAGGAATTACAGCTCTTTGTTATGTAGCCTTCTCTTTTTTTTTAAGGGACCGAAAGTAATTGGACAATTGACTCAAAAGCTGTTTTTATTTCGTTATTTCTTCATCAATTCAGCAGGTGAAAGGCCTGGAGTTGATTCCAGGTGCGGCACTCTCATTTGGAAGCTGTTGCTATGAACCCACAACATTCCGTCAAAGGAGCTCTCAATGCAAGTTAATCCGGCTATCCTTAGACTGCAAAAAAAGAAAATCCATCTGATCTCAACCCGATTGAGCATGCATTTCACTTGCTGAAGACAAAATATAAGGCAGAAAGACCCACAAATAAACAACAACTGAAGACAGCTGCAGTAAAGGCCTGGTATCATAGAAGAAACTCAGCATTTGATGATGTCCATGCATTCCGGACTTAATGCAATCATTGCTTGCAAGGGATTCACAACAAAGTATTGAAAATTTACATTTTATTTATGATTGTGTTAATTTGTCCAATTACTTTTGAGCCCCTGAAATAAGGGGACTGTGTATGAAATTGGTTGCAATTCCTAAATGTTTCCTTCAATATTTTTGTTGAACTCCTTGAATTAATGCTGAAAGTCTGCACTTCCATTGAATTTCGGTTAATTTCAAATCCATTGTGGTGGCATACAGAGTCAAAACCATGAAAATGTTGTCAATGTCCAAATCTTTCTGGACCTAACTGTTTCTTAGCCCCCGGCTAAGACTGACCCTCTGTTAGCTTATAGCCTGTGTTCACACAAGAATGTAATGCCTGGGTTAAGTTTTAACCTTAAGGTAAAGATTCACACTTGTATTCCTATGCCTGGGCAAATGGAAAAATATGACACAACACTATTTTACTATTTTCTATCAAGGATAAGCTACTGTTAATTTTTTTTCCGCATGTGAATGTTACAGGTATGTCACACACAATCAAGGTTATGCTCTCAAGATCCCCAAAAACATTTGACATGGGTTGATCAAGATTCCCACCCTAGTGGTATTTGCTTTAACTACACAAAGAAAGAGAATTGTGACAAATATGAATATATGATGGAGATCGTGACGAGTCTCTTAAAATATTCACTCGCACAGTCAAAAGAGGACTGGTCACCCTTCAGCTTGGTTCCTTTCTAGGTTTGTTCCTTAATTTTGGCCCCTTTTAGGGAGTTTTTCCTAGCCACTGTGCTTGGGGTTTCAGGCTGAGTGTTTTGTGAAAGAACTTTGTGACAACTGCTGATGTAAGAAGAGCTTTATAAATATATTTGTCTTATTGATTGATGAGTTGTCTTTTAATCTGCATTTGCTAGATTTATGTCAAAAGCCAGCTGCAGTAACAACTTTGCTAAGATAAAGCCCGTGTACTGAAACAACAAAAAGTTTGTTGAGTGAAAGGACCGAAACACAAATACAGCGTAGCTATATTTAATACAGCATGTCAGTAGCAAAAGTAAATTAAGTGAAAGGGCAGCTTTTTTGTTCTTGACCCTGTTTCACATTTGTTATTTTGACAATGTGGGGCTAGCCCTGAAAAGTCAGTGCTAAACCTGCTCCGTTGCAGGGCCAGTTAGCCCTAGACTAAGGGTAATCCTAGACTAAGGGTGATGCTGGCCAACTTTAAAATATACAAGTGTGAACACTTGCTTAACCCAGGGCTAAAATCTCCCTTAGCCCAGGGCGTAGGAAGCTTTTTCCCAGAGGCTAAGGTTGAAGCATTAAAAAAATGGCAAGTCTATGTTTATTTACATATTAAATTATTCTTCACTATTTAGGATAGCCATTTATAATTAAATTCAATTGTCCAGCCTATATCCTGTGTGTCTGATCATGTGTGTCTTTTAGAATGTTTATGTGTTGGTGCCAGGAATCATAGATTGGAATGTGTCCCTAATTCCTACGAAGGGCAATTTTTTAATACTAGTCTTGTTATCCTTAGGGTAGCTATTCAACCTCCACAACTTTAATGTTTAGGATAAAAGCTGGAGCAGGTTGTAGAAAGGGGCTCTCTTGCATTTCTGTCATTCGCTGCATGCATCTTTGCTCTTGCAACATCTCTCAGAACTTTTACCTTTGATACTTGTACTGTAATTGTAATACTTTCTTTATATACTCAATTAAATTACCATACCATACCATACCATCTTCTTCCGCTTATCCGGGGCCGGGTCGTGGGGGCAGCAGTCTAAGCAGGGATGCCCAGACTTCCCTCTCCCCAGACACTTCCTCTAGCTCTTCCGGGGGGACACCGAGGCGTTCCCAGGCCAGCCGGGAGACATAGTCCCTCCAGCGTGGGTCTCCTCCCGGTGGGACAGGACCGGAACACCTTCCCAGGAAGGCGTTCCGGAGGCATCCGAAAAAGATGCCCAAGCCACCTCAGCTGACCCCTCTCGATGTGGAGGAGCAGCGGCTCTACTCTGAGCTCCTCCCGGGTGACCAAGCTTCTCACCCTATCTCTAAGGGATCGCCCGGCCACCCTGCGGAGAAAGCTCATTTCGGCCGCCTGTATCCGGAATCTTGTCCTTTCGGTCATGACCCAAAGCTCATGACCATAGGTGAGAGTAGGAACGTAGATTGACTGGTAAATCGAGAGCTTCGCCTTGCGGCTCAGCTCTTTCTTCACCACGACAGACCGATACATCGACTGCATTACTGCAGAAGCTGCACCGATCCGTCTGTCAATCTCTTGTTCCATCCTTCCCTCACTCGTGAACAAGACCCCTAGATACTTAAACTCCTCCACTTGAGGCAGGCACTCTCCACCAACCTGAAGTGGGCAAGCCACCCTTTTCCGACTGAGGACCATGGCCTCGGATTTGGAGGTACTGATTTTCATCCCCACCGCTTCACACTCGGCTGCAAACCGTCCCAGCGCATGCTGAAGGTCCTGGTTTGAAGGGGCCAACACGACAACATCATCTGCAAAGAGCAGAGACGAAATTGTGTGGTCCCCAAACCTGACACCCTCCGGCCCCTGGCTGCGCCTAGAAATTCTGTCCATAAAAATTACGAACAGAACCGGTAACAAAGGGCAGCCCTGCCGGAGTCCAACATGCACTGGGAACAAGTCTGACTTACTGCCGGCAATGCGGACCAAGCTCCTGCTTCGGTTGTACAGGGACCTGACAGCCCTTAGCAAAGGACCCAGGACCCCATATTCCCCAAGCACCCTCCACAAGATGCCACGAGGGACACAGTCGAATGCCTTCTCCAAATCCACAAAACACATGTGGATTGGTTGGGCAAACTCCCATGAACCCTCCAACACCCTGTAGAGGGTATAGAGCTGGTCCAGTGTTCCACGGCCCGGACGAAAACCACACTGTTCCTCCTGAATCCGAGGTTCTACTATCGGCCGTATTCTCCTCTCCAGAACCCTGGCATTGACTTTCCCGGGGAGGCTGAAAAGTGTGATCCCCCTATAGTTGGAACACACCCTCCGGTCCCCCTTCTTAAAAAGAGGGACCACCACCCCGGTCTGCCATCCCAGAGGCACTGTCCCCGACCGCCACGCGATGTTGCACAGGCGTGTCAGCCAAGACAGCCCCACAACATCCAGAGACTTGAGGTACTCGCCACCGAGGACTTTCTTGACCACCTCAGTGACTTCAGCCCGGGTGATGGACGAGTCCACCTCTGAGCCCTCATTCTCTGCTTCCTCAATGGAAGAAGTGACAGCGGGATTGAGGAGATCCTCGAAGTACTCCTTCCACCGCTCGACGACATCCTCAGTTGAGGTCAACAGCTGCCCACCTCTACTGTAAACAGCGTTGGTAGGGCACTGTTTCCCTCTCCTGAGGCGCCGGATGGTTTGCCAGAATCTCTTCGAGGCCAGCCGATAGTCTTTCTCCATGGCCTCACCGAACTCCTCCCAGGCCCGAGTTTTTGCCTCCACAACCACCTGGGCTGCAGCCCGCTTGGTCTGTCGGTACCCGTCAGCTGCGTCAGGAGTCCCACAAGCCAACCAGGCTTGATAGGACTCCTTCTTCAGCTTGACGGCATCCCTTACTTCCGGTGTCCACCACCGGGTTCGGGGGTTGCCGCCTCGACAGGCACCGGAGACCTTACGGCCACAGCTCCGAGCGGCCGCTTCGACAATGGCGGTGGAGAACATGGTCCACTCGGACTCAATATCTCCAGCCTCCCTCGGGATCCAGTCGAAGCTCTGCCGGAGGTGGGAGTTAAAGATCTCTCTGACAGGAGACTCGGCCAGACGTTCCCAGCAGACCCTTACAGTACGCTTGGGCCTGCCGAGTCTGTCCAGCTTCCTCCCCCGCCATCGGATCCAACTCACCACCAGGTGGTGATCAGTTGACAGCTCCGCCCCTCTCTTCACCCGAGTGTCCAAGACATACGACCGTAGGTCAGATGAGACGACAACAAAGTCGATCATCGACCTGCGGCCTAGGGTGTCCTGGTGCCACGTGCACTGATGGACACCCTTATGCTTGAACATGGTGTTCGTTATGGACAAACTGTGACTAGCACAGAAGTCCAATAACTGAACACCACTCGGGTTCAGATCAGGGGGGCCGTTCCTCCCAATCACGCCCCTCCAGGTGTCACTGTCGTTGCCCACGTGGGCGTTGAAGTCCCCCAGTAGAACAATAGAGTCCCCAGTCGGAGCACTTTCCAGCACCCCTCCCAGAGACTCCAAGAAGGTCGGGTACTCTGCACTGCCGTTCGGCCCGTAGGCACAAACAACAGTGAGAGACCTATCCCCGACCCGTAGGCGCAGGGAAACGACCCTCTCGTTCACCGGGGTAAACTCCAACACATGGCGGCAGAGCTGGGGAGCTATAAGCAAACCCACACCAGCCCGCCGCCTCTCACCATGGGCAACTCCAGAGTGGTGAAGAGTCCATCCTCTTTCAAGGAGTGTGGTTCCAGAGCCCAAGCCGTGCGTAGAGGTGATCCCGACTACCTCTAATCGGAACCTCTCAACCTCACGCACTAACTCAGGCTCCTTCCCCGCCAGCGAGGTGACATTCCACGTCCCTAGAGCTAGTTTCCGTGTCCAGAGATCGGGTTGTCTAGGCCCCTGCCTTCGACTGCCGCCCGATCCTCTTCGCACCGGCCCCTTATGGTCCCTCCTTGTTACTTTAATTTGTTGATGATTTGGAATTAATCTAAAACTGGTTCTTCAAGGTGCTGTGTGAACACGCCTAATGTGACCTCTACAGCTTTTGGTCACAGTGATTTGGTAACTTCAAAGTGACTGTCCTTTTTCACATGGTGTTTCTGTTGTTTTTCAATCCCCTGTACATATAACATTGAAATAACTGAAACATTCGATGTACAGTGGAAATGCAAATACGTTTTTGAATGTGTATACAGAGACACCCAGGTCAGTCCTGTTGGCCCTCTGTTCAATTTCCTCTCTATCTCTTTGACATGTCTGACTACTTCTCTAAACCAGTGGAGCAAAGCCTCCTCTCAAACAAAATCAGAAAATGTTGCACTTTACACTCAATTATTACTGTATTTCACTGTTTCCAGTTTTGACCTACTGACCATTATTGGCTATTTGATGCAAATTATGTATGAGAACAAATATTTCAACGAAAGAAGTGAACCTTGACATTTTTAAAACAATTTAATTTGAAATGTGATTTCATAAAAAAAAGAACATGCTCCACACACTTCATTAGTTTTCAATAGGTTTTACAAATACGTAGTCAGATAGCCAGGCACTGTTTCTTTTTTGTTCACATTTTTCCCTTTTAAGATTTGTCAGGACATAAAAGCAGACATCATCAATCTATTTAATAACATACATTTAATTGCCATTTAATTTGGTCAGCACTCACATTATTTTCTTTTTGCAACACAAGTGGTGTTGAAAGCAATACAGAGGGATAGATGGAAAAGCAGCATTGAATTTACATCACAAATGACCTCACAATATTTCCCCCTAAAAACTAAAGGGCTGCTCTGTTTCACAGCAACCCCCTCTGATATATTTATTTGAAGAGCTGAATACGACTGAAAGTAGAACTGGACCTTTGCATTTCGACCGAAATAGGTTTCATTCTGCAGCTTGAGGCATCAGTCATATAGTATATCCCTGAAGCGTTTTAAAGAACATCAGAGTTCTCAGACAATACAGTTATGAAATAGTCTCAATCACTGTTTTATTAATTATGGATATCATCTTGGGTGGATTAATACTGTGTGGCAGCTCACCAAGGCGTACTTTAGCGTAATCCCCATTTTAATGGAATTAGATCTGTTCAATTTAGCTGTACCTTTACAGTATGTGTGACCAGGAGAATGGCTGGTGGAAGTGGATGCGGTCATCCACGGTGATTCACTGTAAGGCCTCTTGTCAGCAGATAGACCTTATTTTGGAGGTACTGTACCAAATGACGGATGTACAGGGCAGTGGCAGCCTTTAGATAGCTGGTAATACAGATCAGGGCCTCACTTTAACACAAAGAAACAAAGATCACTCACTAGACCTTCACCAGTTTGAAGGTTACGTACAATAGGCTCAGGCCCCAACCAATGGGAACAACACTGCAACATAGTTTAAACGCATTCCAAATATTTTTCTTTTAACAATACAACACAGGATGTTCAAACTGGCATGCTTTAAATCAGTAATGACCGTATATGCTTTGTTGTCAACATATCATTATCTTTTTTCTTTTTTTCTTGTCAATTGAATGAAGACAGAAAAGGTAAAAACAACAAAAATACGATGGTGTTCAAATGCTATCCTGCATTGTTGGAATGATTTTTTTGTTCTTAAACTGATATACTTTTAGAAAGAAAAACAAAACAATAAAATGTAAAATGCTAGATCTTTAAGGACTGAGCACTCGTCAACCTGGTGGTTTGCAACTTCCTGAAGCATTTAGAGCAATGTCACTTACTGATGAAAACACTGGGAGACTACAACATTGCATTGCACCTAAACAGATTCTTTCAATTGGATTGGATGTCAGTCCGGTCAGCTTCAGATGAGAAGTCATTGAGAGACAGACAGAGAGAGAGAGAAAGAGAGAGAGAGACAGAGAAGGTAAAGCTGCAATGTAAACAACGAGAAGGCAGGAGAAGATCTATCCTGCATGATATCCTCTCTGGTATCTGGCCTCTGCCAGAAGGGAACTGTTTGTCTTGTCTGCCATGGCCGATACAAGATGGAATATCACAATTATACTGTATCTGTTCTGTTGGGGTCCCCTGAGGGTTTCTCCCTGCATCTCGGTGTGGTCTTTTTTCAGTTCTTTACCAAAACCAATCCTTGGGAAATCCTTTAATGATCCTTACAACATGTACTATGTCCATTTCCTTCCTCTCTTTCGTTCCCATTTCAACTGCATACAACATTTTCACCTGCCGCGAGGTGACAATCCTGAACAATGGCAATGGCCTTCCCTTTCTAGATTGCATGGTTGCTGTAGCTGATGTATGTTTGTTTTGTGGCAAAAGCTGAAGGGGAAAAAAAGAGATAAGAACACCACTGAGACAAGGTCAGAGCTACATCCACATTTTCAGTGTACTGCATACATTTTCAGTGTACTGCATATATATGTGTTATATATATACACAGAACCAGTCAATATATATACACAGAACCAGTCTATATATATATATATATATATATATATATATATATATATATACATACACACAGAACCAGTCAAAGGTTTGGACACCTACTGATTCCAGGGTATTAATATGTTTTTACTATGTTCCACACTGTAGAAACAAAGTGAAGACATCAAATTATAAAGTAACATTTGGAATCATAAAGTAACCAAAAATATATTTTTTAAATCAAAATGCATATATATTTGAAATTCTTCTAAATTGCCTTGTTGACAGCTTTGAACAGTTTTGTCATTCTCTCAACCAGCTTCATGAGGTATACTGGAATACTTTTCCAACAGCTGTTTTTCTTCACTCCGCAATCCAACTCCTCCCAAACCATCTCAAAGTCTTCTGATGCAGCACTATCACTCTCCTTCTTGGTCAAATAGCCCTTACACAGTCTGGATGTGTTTTGGATATCGCTGGAGAATGCTCTGCTATGCTGGTAGCCATGCTGGTTGAGTTGATTTGAATTCTAAACAAATTACTGACAGTGTCAACAGCAAAGTACCCCCACACTATCACACCTCTTCCATGCTTCACAGTGGGAACCACACATGTGGAGATCATCTGTTCACCACCTCTGCTTCACTTTACACCACTCCAAACAACGCTTGGCATTACAAATGTTGATGTGCGACTTGCGTACAGCTGCTCTGCCATGGAAACCCATTTGTGAAGCTCCCGATCCACAGTTCCTGTGCTGATATAGCTTCAAAAAGCAGTTTGGAATTCTGTGGTGAGTAATGCAACAAATGATAGGCGATTTCTTCAGCACTCAGCGGTCCCACTCTGTGAGTTTGTGTGGTCTACGACTTCATGACTGGGCTGTTGTGGTCCCTAGACACTTCTACTTCACAAATATAACACTTACAGTTGACTGGGGCAGATCTAGTAGGGCAGAAATGTAACAAACTGACAAGCGAAGTCAAAAAAAATTTACCACTGACTTTATACCATTGCCATGTATAAAGTCACTCAACTCTTCAATATGACCCATAGTACTGCCAATGTTTGTCTATGGAGATTTCATGGCTATGTGCTGGATTTTATGCAATTGTGAACAATGGGTGTGGCTGAAACACCTGAAATCAATAATTAGTAAGGGTGTCCACATACTTTTGTCCATATAGTGTATTTGGGCTGCAATCTGAGGTGCAGTTAATTGACAGTAACTCTGTGTCTTCCTTCCCTGTGGCGGTCCTCGTGAGAGTCACTTTCATCATAGCCATTGATGGTTATTGCGACACTTGAAGAAGCTGATATTTCTTGATTGACTGACCTTCATGTGTTAATGTAAGGATGGACTCTCATTTCTATTTGCCTATTTGAGAAGTTCTTACCATGACAGGCACTACTACAGTACAGACATTATGATGGTCTTCTATGTACACCCCGCACCTTGTCACTCTCTGTATACCCACCCCAATGCATTAAGAAGGAAATTGCTTAATTGAAATGCATTCCAGGTAATTATTTAATGAAATTGGTTGAGAGAATGCAAAGAGTCAAAGCTGTCATCAAGGCAAAGGGTGGCAACTTGAAGAATCTCCAATATGAAACCTTTGTAGTTACTACATGATTCCATGTGTTATTTTTTATGTGGAAAATAGTAAAACTAAAGAAAAAATCTTAAATTAGTTGGTGAGTCCAAACATTTGGCTGGTACTATATACATAACGGTACTATATACATATATATATAAACAAAACAGACCCCCGTTAACCCTTCAAACACTTCCCCCATATTTTGAACAGTGGGTGGGCTCTCAGTCACCTCCCAGACCTACATCTCCTCCATCCTTGTCTTCTGGGTAATCAGGCCTCAGCCCTCCGGTTGTCTTTCCAGACCGTGTTAGCTGATTTGCTGAGCTAGAACGGATAAATCCTACAGTCCTTTCTACCAATGTCAGCTGGTCAGGGAGACAGCAAGACAGGAATTTTTCAATTTCATCATGCTATGTGTCCGCCCCAATGGCAAGGAACATGACAATGACAAATGGTGCTTATTCAAATACCTTTGCACTGTATGGCCCTTGAATACACAGAAAGGCTATTGCGAGGAATTGGTGCCGGCTATCAAAACTCTGTACCTCTTCACTGTTACATTATCAATTCTGTTGCTGTGGTGTTGAAACAAATACGCATATATATATATATATATATATAAAGAATGTGTCATGTACTGCATAACCATGCCAAGCATCCGTATTGACTGATTTTTTGTTATCAAATATTTACAATGTTGCATTATATATTTAACACAACTACAGCACATGTGGCAATTGTGTATTTTTCGGGGGAGGGGGTCTCAGTATTTCAGGGGGTAAATAATCCTCTAAATACTATATCTCCCAGGGAACAGTGAATCAATGGCAATATGTCATTAAAATTTTGCTAAGAAATAGGCAGTCTATCTCTGTTGACATCACAATCTCTGACTCCTCTATTCTATAGGAGGCAAGTCAGCCATCACCTTGGTAACTTCTGCTGAGTCAATGGTTGAAGTCAATATTTACCATGGTTGTATCAAGACTTGAGTCTACCAGAAAGTAGCAAGCATTTTTATTACAACTGGAACCAGATGAACTCAGGTCTGTGGGGAGAGTTTCAGCAGTTCATAAAGGAAACATCCATAAATCTGAACCAAACTTTCCCTTTCCCAACTCGCAAATTCACAAAAAGCTGTGGCTGTAAAATAACTATGATGTTTAAATGTTAAATAATGTATCACTAACTTGTTAACGTATGATTTATTACTTTCACTTGCATTTTGTATCTCTTATTTCTGTTGTTCATGCGTTTGTAAGGTTTGAATCGCCTTTGTGTATGTAATGTAATGAAAACTTCTAATAATGTAATGAAACTTGCTTTGCCTAAGTCTCTCATGCCTATAATATCAACATACTTGGAGATCATAAACAGTAATTCTAATTTCGGTGGCAACGTGCAACGCGTTCTTGCGTCCACGGATTTACCGATTTATCAATTTGTGATGAAATCTACGCTTTTTTCAGAAAAAGAGGTTTCAGAAAATGAGGGCCACTGTGATTCCCCGCCTTCAAACTCATAAACCAATTAATGTGATTTACAGCGCATGAAGGAGCAAATACATTAAAACACACACAAAAAGCAACACTTAAAACACAAAAGGGACTGTCGGGGCAAATCTGGCATTTACAGTATATAGAATTTACAGTATACAGTAAGCTTTCATCTCTAAACCCACCTTGTGTTTCCAGGCTATCACACAGCTCAGTCTTGGCCTCTCCATTGGGACGTAGGCCGGCTTTGGGGTTGAACTTGTTAGACATGGTGGCGGCAGTAACTACAGCCTTTAGGCTGCGCGTGCGTTTGGGCACGTTCTGCTCTGGGTGCCGGAGGATCACATAGACCTTGGGCATGTAGAGCATCCCCAGAGAGACGGAAGCACTCAGGCTCACCGAGATGGTCAGCGTGGTTGTCTGGATGTACATCTGCAAAGTGACATTGAGAAGATTGTTAGATCTACCGGAAAGATCATTATAACCCGTCAAGTTGTGGGGTTAAGATTTATGCATATGGGTTTATGTAACCTCCTTTGGGCACCATACGAAATGTGCTGTTTGTATTCCCTGTATTCTGGCTGTAATCAAGAGCACTAAGCAACGACAGTTACTGCTCTGCCGAATCCCTGGTGCTCTGCTCTTGATGATAATGTTCATGTCAAGCCCTCTCCATATATCTGAGGTTAAAACACTTCTGTCAGCCTGTCCTTGCTGCATGTCCTCCATGAAGCTATGGAAATTGAGATGGATAACTGTCCTCATAAAATCCATTATGAAGCCATGCTCTTCACCAAAGTTATATGTAAGAGTAAAAAGGGGTGTAGGTTTGATTTCAAATGTGAGGGGGACAAACACTGGCGTTGTGTGGTGACGCCTGGGCTGTGGTGTAAGCTCTCCTTAGATGGACCCCCCGTGATGAAACATTGTAAAGCGGTATATACAGTGGGGAGAACAAGTATTTGATACACTGCTGATTTTGCAGGTTTTCCCACTTACATAACAAAAAGTCTCTAATTTTAAATTCATTTTAAATCAAATGGCTGAAGGCTGTATTTTGTGAGTTTGTTGTAGTAGAATCAATGAGATGTTCTGTCCATCAGAGCACATACATCATATGGCCAAAAGTATTTGGACACCCGATCATCACACCTATAGGAGCTTGTTGGCCGTCCCATTCCAAAACCATGGAGTTTGCAAAAACATATTTGTCCCCACTGACATAGCTATCAAGAACTACAGGAAACGTATGATCTCTGTAATTGCAAACAAAAGTTCTGTACCAAATATTAAGTTCTGCTTTTCTGATGTATCAAATTACTTATTTAAAAATCATACAATGTGATTTTCTGGATTTTTGTTTTAGATTCCGTCTCTCACAGTTGAAGTGTACCTATGATAAAAATTACAGACCTCTACATGCTTTGTAAGTAGGAAAACCTGCACAATTGGCAGTGTATCAAATACTTGTTCTCCCCACTGTACGCATGGAAAGCCAATCCTGAGGTCTGACTGTGATAACCACATAGAAACACACAATTAAAAATTAAATTACAAAAAACATTTTTATAGAGGTTAAGCATGGGCCACCCACCCACTGCAGGCCGTGGTGCAACCACACCCAGGATAGCTATATCAGTGGGGACAAATATGTTTTTGCAAACGCCCATGGTTTTGGAATGGGACGGCCAACAAGCTCATATACACTCACCTAAAGGATTATTAGGAACACCATACTAATATTGTGTTTGACACCCTTTCGCCTTCAGAACTGCCTTAATTCTATGTGGCATTGATTCAACAAGGTGCTGAAAGAATTCTTTAGACATTTTGGCCAATATTGATAGGATAGCATCTTCCAGGGCACGAAGCTCCCATTCCACCACATCCCAAAGATGCTTTATTGGGTGAGATCTGGTGACTGTGGGGGCCATTTCAGTACAGTGAACTCATTGTCATGTTCAAGAAACCAATTTGAAATGATTCGAGCTTTGTGACATGGTGCATTATCCTGCTGGAAGTAGCCATCAGAGGATGGGTACATGGTGGTCATAAAGGGATGGACATGGTCAGAAACAATGCTCAGGTAGGCCGTGGCATTTAAACGATGCCCAATTAGCACTAAGGGGCCTAAAGTGTGCCAAGAAAACATCCCCCACATCATTACACCACCACCACCAGCCTGCACAGTGGTAACAAGGCATGATGGATCCATGTTCTCATTCTGTTTATGCCAAATTCTGACTCTACCATGTGAATGCCTCAACAGAAATCGAGACTCATCAGACCAGGCAACATTCTTCCAGTCTTCAACTGTCCAATTTTGGTGAGCTTGTGCAAATTGTAGCCTCTTTTTCCTATTTGTAGTGGAGATGAGTGGTACCCGGTGGGGTCTTCTGCTGTTGTAGCCCATCCGCCTCAAGGTCGTGCGTGTTGTGGCTTCACAAATGCTTTGCTGCATACCTCAGTTGTAACGAGTGGTTATTTCAGTCAAAGTTGCTCTTCTATCAGCTTGAATCAGTCGGCCCATTCTCCTCTGACCTCTAGCATCAACAAGGCATTTTCGCCCACAGGACTGCCGCATACTGGATGTTTTTCCCTTTTCACACCATTCTTTGTAAACCCTAGAAATGGTTGTGCGTGAAAATCCCAGTAACTAGGCAGATTGAAGTAAGACTGGCCCGTCTGGCACCAACAACCATGCCACGCTCAAAATTGCTTAAATCACCTTTCTTTCCCATTCTGACATTCAGTTTGGAGTTCAGGAGAGTGTTTTGACCAGGACCACACCCCTAAATACATTGAAGCATCTGCCATGTGATTGGTTGATTAGATAATTGCATTCATGAGAAATTGAACAGGTGTTCCTAATAATCCTTTAGGTGAGTGTAGGTGTGATGGTCAGTTGTCCAAATACTTTTGGCCATATGATGTATGTGCACTGATGGAAACAACATCTCATTGATTCTGCTACAAAAAACTCGCAAAATACAGCCTTCAGCCATTTCATTTAATATTACTTAGTTTACATATTGTCTATGATGTGTGCTCTTAGTGAAGAGCTACTACATACCTCTGTATTTCAATGTGTGTGGCTGATATAATGTGATCTACAAGTACATTTTGTGTAAGTTTAAAATAAAGGGAATGTGTCTGTTAGATGTATTTAATTATTCTTTAATGTCCTTCAGGTTCCATAAAGGGTCATTTCACCTTTCATCTAGGTGGTTTATATCATGTTTGAGAGATTTCTAATTGAATGAGATTTGTTTCATAAATGATTTCCCCTAAGGATTGTAGGAATGGATTTTGGGCACCAAACAACAAACTCTGGTACATCAGTACATCTACTAAAATGTGAGCAAACATTATGTGTTTCGTTTCCTGAAACCTCCATGTTATAACGATTGTGCTATGAATTCTTGTTTGTATTTGCGGTTGTAATTGTTTGATCGAGCCACTTGATGTGTTTCAGTGGCGTTCCTATGAGCAGATATACTGCTAAATGTACAGGGTGTCAACATTTTGAAAGGACTACTACAACTCAAAAATACTACAACTTCGGAGGGGCAGTGCTTCCTGCTCTGGACTGCCAATAAGGCAATGTGGTTTATTTTAATTAGCATTTATTTTGTTACTTTGTTGTTGCCCTTGGCAGATAGGTATCTAACTAAACAATTTTTATTGAAGTTAATGGCTTCTTACCATGACTGAGGTCAGATTAAGTATTTTTTGAAGTAATCTTACATGGGGATAAAACAATGGCTTACCCATAACACTGATAATTAATTCAAAACCATCTCTTCATCGAATTACCACCATAGGGCACCTGACAAAGGTTGCTTATTTGTTCCTTTTCTTAAGTGCAAGTTTTAACATGGCCATCACGTCAACCTTTAAAATGATATTGGACAACACAACTTAGTCTGACCAATTACAATACAATACCTGCCCCATAAAAAGTAAACAACCTCATGAAGTTATGCTTGGCTGAATATTGTGAATAACGGGGGTCTTGCTGATCAGCAGTCCCACTCACTCCTCAAAGTGTTTGCAAAACAAAGCTGCATGAATTAGGCCAGCTTAATGAGAACATTTGAGGGGAGGCAAGGCTCAAAGAAATTGAAATGTACAAAATAAACTACAGGTTACAAAAACCGGTCAGCTGACCTGGGCAAGCAGAACTAAGTATAATATAGTTTGGTATTAGGGGTGTAACATCTCTCCAAATCCTTGATTTGATTTGACTTTCGATGTTTAGGTCACGATTTCACTCGATTATCTACTCTTTTCTACACTGCTGTTAAGACATTTGTCCTGTTTTGTAAATAAAAAAACACTTGCTTTTTATTAAAATAACTTTTATTTAAATACAATGTAAAAATAGCTAAAATATAGAACATTTAAATTAACACTCAAACTTGAATAACACTCAAACTTGATTGCAACACATACAACAATAAGAATATAACGTGGTCCAGCACCTGTTGCCTATTTTTAATATAACAATTTACACCTTGGCATATTTTTGGAAAGGCTGCAAATCCATTGCCATATACTTTGCTATTGCATTTGTAATCTTTTTGGCATGAGTAGAGTTTATTGATAGTTTGGCTCAAAATGTAACTGGATGAGATTGTAGGCCGAGTGAGTGTTTTCTATCCACTTAGGTCCGGAAATATTTGGACACTGACACAATTTTCAGAATTCTGGCTCTGTACGCCACCACAATGGATTTGAAATGAATCAACCGAGATGCAACTGAAGTGCAGACTTTCAGCTTTAATTCAAGGGTTTAACAAAAATATCGCAGTACACTTTTAGGAATTGCAACCATTTTCATACACAGTCCCCTTATATCAGGGCTCAAATGTAATTGGACAATTTTCATTTTTATACTTTGTTGAGAATCCATTGCTTGAAGTCTGGATTGCATGGACATCCCCAAATGCTGAGTTTCCTCATTTGCGATGCCAGGCCATTACTGCAGTTGTCTTTAGTTGTTGTTTGTTTGTGGTTCTTTCTGCCTTAAGTTTTGTCTGCAGCAAGTGAAATGTATGCTTGATCAGGTTCAGATCAGATGATTGACTCGGCCATTGCAGAATATTCCACTTCTTTGCCTTACAAAATTCCTGTTTTGGGTTATTGTCCATCTGTAATGTGAAGGGCCGTCCAATCAACTTGGCTGAATTTGGCTGAATCGGTGCAAACTATATATCCTTACACACCTGCTTCTGTCACATCATCAATAAACACGAGTGACCCAGTGCCATTGGAAGCCATACATGACCATGTCAACAAAATGCCTCCACGTGTTTTACAGATTATGTGGTATGCTTTGGATCATGAGCCGTTCCAAACCTTCTCCATATTTTTTTCTTCCCATCATTCTGGTTCAGGTTGATTTTAGTTTAATCCCTCCAAAGAATGGTGTTTCAGAACTGGGCTCACTTTTTAAGATCTTTTTTGGCAAAGTCTAATCAGGTGTTTCTGTTCTTGATGCTTATGAATGGTTTGCACCTTGTGGTGAACCCTCTGGATTTGCTCTCGTGAAGTCTTCTCTTCATGGTAGACTTGGTTAAAGTTATGCCTACCTCCTTGAGACTGTTCTTCACTTGGCTGGATGTTGTGAAGGGGTTTTTCTTTACCATGGAAAGGATCCTACGATCATCCACCACTGATGTCTTCTGTTGACAGCCAAGTCTTTGTGTTTTTTTGCTCAGAATGTTTTTAGTTTTTTGCTCAGAATGTACCAAACTGTTGATTTAGCCATTCCTAATGTTCCTGCTATCTCTTTGATGAATTTTTTTGCAGCCTCAGAATGGCCTGTTTGACTTGCATTGAGAGCTCCTTTGACCACATTTTGTGGGTTCACAGCAACAGCTTCCAAATGTGAATGCCGTAACCTGGAATAAACTGCAGAACTTCTATCTGCTTAATTGATGAATATATAACTAAGGAATAGCCCAAACCTGTCCATGAAACAGCTTTTGAGTCAATAATTAAATTACTTTTGATCCCAGGAAAAAGAGGGGGCTACATTTTAAAGCTGCAATTCCTAAAACCTTCCTCCAATATGGATGTGAACACTCTCAAATTAAAGCTGACATACTACACTTTAACTTGAATATATTTTGGTAAACAGCCAAAATAACAAAACTTGCGTAAATTATTTATGGACCTAACCGTATATAATTTCATCGTGATGCCTCTGCATTTGAACTGTCATGTTTGATGTGTTACTGGACGCGGAATATGATACCCACATGTAGCAAACATGGAAACTATACTTTTTTTATCAATGACACAAACGTTACGGGGGGAGCCATGAGTGGGCCCAAACACCAGAGACAATCAGGGAAACGAAAAGGATATTTTAATGGTGGCTGGAATGAAAGGACTGAGGCCAGGCCAGAGGTGTCGGGGCTGGGCAGGTAGGTAAGGCGAGGTAGACAGGACAGTGTGTAGGGAGAGCAGGTGGCTGGCAGGCGGGCAGGTGGAGGTGTTTGGAGGTTGAGTAAGGTGTAATTTTTGGAATGATGATAAACAGCGTTAGCAGGAAGGAACAACTACAGGTGCTGGTCATAAAATTAGAATATCATCAAAAAGTTGATTTATTTCAGTAATTCCATTCAAAAAGTGAAACTTTTATAATGTATACATTCATTCCACACAGACTGATATATTTCGAGTGTTTATTTCTTTTAATTGTGATGATTATAACTGACAACTAATGAAAATCCCAAATTCAGTAACTCTGAAAATTAGAATATTACTTAAGACCAATACAAAAAAGAAATGTTTTAGAAATGTTGGCCAACTAAAAAGTATGAACATGAAAAGTATGAGCATGTACAGCACTCAATACTTAGTTGGGGCTCCTTTTGCCTGAAGTACTGCAGCAATGCGGTGTGGCATGGAGTCGATCAGTCTGTGGCACTGCTCAGGTGTTATGAGAGCCCAGGTTGCTCTGATAGTGGCTTTCAGCTCTTCTGCATTGTTGGGTCTGGCGTATCGCATCTTCCTCTTCACAATACCCCATAGATTTTCTATAGGGTAAAGGTCAGGCAAGTTTGCTGGCCAGTTAAGAACAGGGATACCATGGTCCTTAAACCAGGTACTGGTAGATTTGGCACTGTGTGCAGGTGCCAACTCCTGTTGGAAAATGAAATGTGCATCTCCATAAAGTTGGTCAGCAGCAGGAAGCATGAAGTGCTCGAAAACTTCCTGGTAGACGGCTGCGTTGACCTCAGAAAACACAGTGGACCAACACCAGCAGATGACATGGCACCCCAAACCATCACTGACTGTGGAAACTTTACACTGGACTTCAAGGAACATGGATTCTGTGCCTCTCCTCTCTTCCTTCAGACTCTGGGACCTTGATTTCCAAAGGAAATGCAAAATTTACTTTCATCAGAGAACATAACTCAGCAGCAGTCCAGTCATTTTTGTCTTTAACCCAGTCGAGACCATAGATTGTATAAATAATGGACGACGCCCTTTCGCTCTTTTCCATTGGTGAAAAATGAAGCCACCAGTGTCCTGATACGGCGCTGACTTCTTGGACTTGTGTCTGCGCAGATAGCGATCTTGGGACAAGTTCTGCGCAGTAGTTATGCGCAGTAGCGAGAAGGAAGTAAAGCCGTAAAGCCGCGAAATCAACGGACACACCCCGGTGCCCCGCACTCACTCTCCCTCGCAGAATGTGCATACCGTAATCAATCGCAAGTCCAAGTACAGTACAACCTTTGCTTGTTAAACCTAGACGATATGTTATAGCCTAACTTACATCATGTTTAACCTTAATTTAGAATAGGCCTAATACAAAAATAATTGGTAACTTCTAGCTAACGATCACCTGCTAGCTATTAACATGGCTATTAACGAGGCTTGTTGTCTTTTAGCTAACGTTAGCTAGCCCATTACATTTATTTACTAATTAAATAGCTTATAAATGTAACTTACCGAAAAAAATTCAAAGATCGATTGGAAATGCCAGATCGGTTAGCACAATGTACTGCAGAACAACCCATTATGTCCGTGTGAAATTATATCAATTATAGAAATTTAGAGATTAAATGTAAAGTTCCAATCTCCTCAGTCCTCCGAAGATTCAGTGGCTCCTCGGCTCAGATAGCTGTCAATCACAGCTGTGAATCACGACGTCACACCACTGTTTTTAGAGCATTAAATAACTAACTAAAAACAAACTTATTTTAAAAACAAACTCTTGAATTTACATTAGCGTGATACAAACTACAGTAAATGACAGAAACCAGCTTCGGAAAAAATATATTTGAAGGGTAATTTAATTGTTTAGTTGGTCTCGCGTCCCATTGAATAACATGGGGAGGGCGGGGTTTATGACCTATACTGGGACCACTCACCAGGGGGCGATCGAGACGTTTTGGCTTCACTTTTCAGGGCTTGTGCGGCACGCTTGGTCGAGACGCTTCTGACGCTGTGTCTCGTTCAAGAGTGGCTTGACACAAGGAATGCGACAGCTGAAACCCATGTCTTGTATACGTCTGTGCGTGGTGGTTCTTGAAGCACTGAGTCCAGCTGCAGTCCACTCTTTGTGAATCTCCCTCCTATTTTTGAATGGGTTTTGTTTCACAATCCTCTCCAGTGTGCGGTTATCCCTATTGCTAGTACACTTTTTTTCTACCACATCTTTTCCTTCCCTTTGCCTCTCTATTAATGTGCTTGGACACAGAGCTCTGTGAACAGCCAGCCTCTTTAGCAATGACCTTTTGTGTCTTGCCCTCCTTGTGCAAGGTGTCAATGGTCGTCTTTTGGACAGCTGTCAAGTCAGCAGTCTTCCCCATGATTGTGTAGCCTACAGAACTAGACTGAGAGACCATTTAAAGGCCTTTGCAGGTGTTTTGAGTTAATTAGCTGATTAGAGTGTGGTACCAAGTGTCTTCAATATTGGACCTATTCACAATATTCAATTTTTCTGAGATACTGAATTTGGGGTTTTCATTAGTTGTCAGTTATAATCATCAAAATTAAAATAAATAAACACTCGAAATATATCAGTCTGTGTGGAATGAATGTATACATTATACAAGTTTCACTTTTTGAATGGAATTACTGAAATAAATCAACTTTTTGATGATATTCTAATTTTATGACCAGCGCCTGTACAATGGGTACTCAAACAATGGTTTGGAGTGGCCGTGAACGTTACTACGGGGTAGTGAATAACAACGATCTAGCGCCGGGCGGACGGAAACCAGGGTATATGAAGGCAGGCTGATGAGGGAATGAATAGCAGGTGTGGAGACTTGAGGGGCAAAGCCCCACATACATGGACAGACAGGAGAGAGAGAAAGCCTGGCCCGGACTATGAGGAGGTGGATGCGGAAGGCATGACAGAACATTCTCATAACTAACAGAGAATGCAAAATGTTGCCATAGCTCTAATTTCAAAGAAGCAGGGGGTCATTTCAAGCTCAATATTTTCACCTACTGCTCCCAAAGTAGCCATTATATTTTCTAGAAAAGCGAATGTGTGCGGCCCCTGCACCTGTGCCTTATTTAGTTGCGAGGCAAATACATGGAGGGCCAGGGGAGTAACAAGTTAGAGCAGATCTAATTTTTTCAATCACTGCATACAAAAAGTAGCTTACCAAAAGTAATGACTATTCCAAAGTAGAATAAATAATTGGCCTGCAGTTATAGAGCGGTATAGTTGGCACTGAGGTGGAGCGTGTGTCCAGTTTCTAATTCCTGAGTGTCCACGTCTCCGAGGACCTTTCCTGGCCCTCAACACCTCAGCCCTGGTCTAAAATGTGCAGCAGTACTGCACTTCTTGAGGTTGCTGAAGAAGGTCTGTCTGTCTTCCAAGATCCTTGTGAACTTCTACCGCTGGACAGTCAAAAACATTCTGACGAACTGCGCCACAATGTGGTCTGGTGGTTGCTCCGTAGCCGACCGGAAGGCCCTGCAACAGGTGGTGAAAACTGGCCAGCACATCACTGGTGTCTAGCTCCCAGCCATTGTAGTCCTCCAGCACAAGCGATGTCGGCGCAGGGCGCTCTGCATCACCAGGGACCCTTCACATCCATGCCACAAACTGTTTGTCCTCCTACCATCAAGCAGGTGGTACAGGTCTCTCCGTTCTCACACCACCAGGCCCAGGAACAGTTTCTTTCCATCTGCTGTAACCCTGCTGAACTCTGCGACTTCCCATCACTAACGATTCACCCCCTCTGCACTATTAGTTCACGTGTCATTGCTGCTAGTCCTATATTTCATTTGCACATCCCGACTTGCACCATAATTTGCACCTTAACCTTGCCCTTATTGCACATTACACATTTAGAACTGCCACTGTATTTGCATTTCCAATTGTTACATACACGTCTACACCAGGGACCTCATTGCTGCTCTCCCTGCATTTCAGTTGCACATGCTACCATACTCTTTCAATTTGACCTGATTGCAAATTCAGAATGCCATTGAGAATTTCCACAACTATTTATCTCACTTATACATACATTATACTTAATTTCCTGTACATTTTCTACAAATTTGTGAATTTTCCACTGCACATTTTTATTGCCATATGTAATGCATTTGCATTAATTGCACACCTACAGTATCCATTCGACTTGTATATACACTCACCTAAAGGATTATTAGAAACACCATACTATTATTGTGTTTAACACCCTTTCGCCTTCAGAACTGCCTTAATTCTACGTGGCATTGATTCAACAAGGTGCTGAAAGCATTCTTTAGACATTTTGGCCAATATTGATAGGATAGCATCTTGCAGTAGATGGAGATTTGTGGGATGCACATCCACGGCACGAAGCTCCCGTTCCACCACATCCCAAAGATGCTCTATTGGGTTGAGATCTGGTGACTGTGGGGGCCATTTCAGTACAGTGAACTCATTTTCATGTTCAAGAAACCAATTTGAAATGATTCAAGCTTTGTGACATGGTGCATTATCCTGCTGGAAGTAGCCATCAGAGGATGGGTACATGGTCAGAAACAATGCTCAGGTAGGCCGTGGCATTAAGTGTGCCAAGAAAACATCCCCCACACCATTACACCACCACCACCAGCCTGCACAGTGGTAACAAGGCATGATGGATCCATGTTCTCATTCTGTTTATGCCACATTCTGACTCTACCACCTGAATGTCTCAACAGAAATCAAGACTCATCAGACCAGGCAACATTCTTCCAGTCTTCAACTGTCCAATTTTGGTGAGCTTGTGCAAATTGTAGCCTCTTTTTCCTATTTCTAGTGGAGATGAGTGGTACCCGGTGGGTTCTTCTGCTGTTGTAGCCCACCCGCCTCAAGATTGTGCGTGTTGTGGCTTCACAAATGCTTTGCTGCATACCTCGGTTGTAACGAGTGGTTATTTCAGTCAAAGTTGCTCTTCTATCAGCTTGAATCAGTCGGCCCATTCTCCTCTGACCTCTAGCATCAATAAGGCATTTTCGCCCACAGGACTGCCGCATACTGGATGTTTTTCCCTTTTCACACCATTCTTTGTAAACTCTAGAAATGGTTGTGCGTGAAAATCCCAGTAACTGAGCAGATTGTGAAATACTCAGACCGGCCGTCTGGCACCAACAACCATGCCACGCTCAAAATTGCTTAAATCATCTTTCTTTCCCATTCTGACATTCAGTTTGGAGTTCAGGAGATTGTCTTGACCAGGACCACACCCCTAAATGCATTGAAGCAACTGCCATGTGATTGGTTGATTAGATAATTGCATTAATGAGAAATTCAACAGGTGTTCCTAATAATCCTTTAGGTGAGTGTACATATATTTATAAATTTTCTGCACTCCTCTATTTGCACCTCCGCTTAGACGAAAACTTCATTTTGTTCTACTGCACTGTACTGTTCAATGACAATAAAGTATAATCTAAAATCTAAATCAAAAAAATCAAGTTGCTTCTAACAGTTTTGTGAGTGCAGTTCGTTTAATGCCAACTCCTTTACATGAACCGTACACAATCAGTT
This sequence comes from Esox lucius, assembly GCF_011004845.1. Classification (NCBI taxonomy): domain Eukaryota; kingdom Metazoa; phylum Chordata; class Actinopteri; order Esociformes; family Esocidae; genus Esox; species Esox lucius. Next base: position 10,573,979 of record NC_047585.1, on the reverse strand, counting down.
GTCAGGTCCTGGGTGGGGGCTTCTAGGTATCTCTATGAGCCTGGGGGCCACAGGGCCTGACTGCAGAAGTGCCTCTAGGTATTTCTATGAGCCTGGGGGCCACAGTCAGGACCTGACTGAAGAGGTGCCTCTAGGCATCTCTATGAGCCCGGGGGCCACAGTCAGGGCCTGACTGCAAAGGTGTCCCCTTTTGGTTGTCCCCAATTAGAGGCAGCTGCATTGTGTTGCGTTGCGTTGCGTTGCGTTGCTTCTAATTGGGGACTCTAGATAAGTTGCTCTGTTTTTCCTGAGTTTGTGGATCATTGTTTGTACCGGTCATGTGTGCTCCAGTTCATGGTTGTGCCGCTTCTTTATTATTTTGTAATTGTTTCAAGTGAGTGATCAGTAATCAAGGAATGTTTCAAGTTCGCTCTGCTCCACGCATCCTGCCTCTACAACACTGTGACATCAGTTTCATGATATGGTGGAGGTGGTAACAGCTGGCCACAATCAATGACGTGCGGTTACGTAATCACAGAACTGCAAACTCCTTTTAAATTTCACAGATTGAAATCAAACTTCATTATCTATTTCAGAACTAGAATCTAAATCATTACACCCCTAGATGGTATAAATTTAAATAACACCAACCCAACATAAAACAAACATAATCCCCTCTGACACATCTCATAATGATGTGTGTAATCCTAAATATTGGATTTTTACAGAGAGTTCACAATGACATAAGTTTGACCAGTACTTTCTATCTAGCTAAATAATTAATCTTGACATTTCCTACTGTTGTTTCATTAACATAGCGTTAAGGGACCCAGACATGACCTCGGCCAGCGTGTCTTTGTTTTTATTTATTGCTATTATGTGAATTCACTTTGCTCTCCCTTCAAATTGCTTTGCTTCTCATCTCAGCTAAGTGTGGCACTATGGGGGAGGGTGAGTGGGGTTCAGAGAAACGTGGGCTGGCTGTAGTGGAGGCTCCAACAGCTGTAAAGACAGTCCACTTGGGCTCTCCTTTATGCCCTGGGCTGTGTGCTGCTCTTCTCCCTTTAGGGGGACGTTTAGACCTCAAGCTGTTACTCAAAGATCAAGGAGCAATCTAAAGGAAAAATCAAAGAACTTGTTGCTTTAGCATTTAATGTACAGTTAAAAGTACAATGCTGAAGTTCATAAGTGTATCGGCTGTTTTACCTTGAATGCACTACACCGGCACAGTAAGTACAGTCTCCATCTACAAATGACTGGAACAATTAGGACAACGGGTAACTGTAGCTGGAAATGATTATACTCTTTTCTGTATTTGATGTCTGTTATCCACTGATGTATTGTATTTATTATGTCCTATGAGAGCTCAGAGACACTAATACATTCATTCTCAAGATGAGGGGAGAAGTAATTGTATACCATCTATTTCTACATTATGTTAAAGTTCTAGTTTTGCCAGTGAATCCCTTTTTCTTTCTTTCTCCCCAGTCAGACATAATGTCTCCAATAGGGCTGCAACTAACAAACATTTTGATAATCGATTAAGCTTTCGATTACTACTTCGATTAATCAAATAAGAAAATACATAAATTCCATAATTAAATGCAAGTGTTTTATTTAAAATACATTTTAGTTTTCAATGTTTTTCTTATCCTTTTACAATGCTTTCATTAAAACAACTGTAGGCAGTAGTTATAAAGCAAAAATAAACATGTGCAAAAACTAAAGTGTTATCATAATATCATTTCTAAGACTGGTGAAAATGTTGGAAAAACATTCTAGGGTAGTATTTCATGAAGCTAGTTTAGAAATGTTTGACTGAAACAAATGTTAAATGTTAATGCAAATTGTTAAGCATTTAAATACCTCAACGTTTCTATGGTGGAGAGATATACTGTAGAACTCACCAAATATGACAGTAATGGGTTAATTCATCAGTAATGTGGTGAATGCTTAGCTAGCCTGAGCTGCTCAACTACTCACAAACTGAACGCGTTCAAGTAGACTTAAAGTTAATGTTGACTCAGCCATGCACTCAAGATGAACTATTTCTCAATTAAAGGTTGTAATAAAAGTTGTAATAAAAGTTTAAATAAAAGTTGTAACATCCCCATCTACTGTCTAGCCCTGCTGCCTAATGTACATCTGGGCTACTCCTAGCTGTGATTGTTTCCCCTTCCCAAGTAAGTTCAGTGGCTTAAGGTGTGTTCAATCAATTCACTTTTGTTAGCAAACAACAGCAAATACATTTCCGTTAGCTTTGTATTCACCATTGTGTTCACAAATATTATGAGAATATAGTTAACTATGTAGTAAACCAGTGAAAGAAAAGTTGGCTTTAAATGTAATTCCACTTGTAAGAATTTTTTTTTTGTATGTTAGCTAAATAGGAAGATTTTGAACATAACATCAAAGGTCAGGTACTCGGCCCTATTAGAGCAACCGGCTCTCTCATACTTATATAGTACACATACTTAAGTGTGCGTGAAAAAGGAGTTGCTTTTTTGGGCTTTGTCCGTAGCTCCAAGATGCTTGTCTTGGGCTTCTTTTGACGATCCTCATGCTTTTTTCTCTTGCAATGTCTGGCAACACTGGTTTTTTATTGTATGTGACTTCTGTTTGGTGTAGCTTTTGCCAACTTTGCTTCCGCTATCTTTCAAAATATAGATTTTTTGCTGTGTCTCTTATAAACCCAATTAATCGATAATTATATTTGTTTCCAACTATTTTGATTATCGGTGTAATCCATTTTTATCGTTTAGTTGTTGCAGCCCTCGTCTCCATTAAAGCTGCATTCTTGCATTAGCCAACTTGCTGACCAGCATTAGTAAAATTAATGGAAATCTATAGGAACAACTAGCAGGCTAGCGGTCACCCAAAAAATCCAGTTATCGTGTTAATGTACTTTAGCAATTCTGCCTATTCTAGAATGGAGCTTTCTTCCACTGTACACAGAGACATGAATATGGTAACCTTAAGCTCATCTGAGTGGGGAGGTAAATAAAGTCTCTTTGCTCATATCCCAAAGAATTTATTTAAAACTCTGTTAGTTCAGTGTTTGGTTGGTTTACATACTTAATCGACAAATGACAGATGTGAATACTACTGTGTGAAGAAATTGAGAAATGGGGATCCTTTGACTTCTGTGATTACCTTACTACTGTATTAACTTCTACTGACTATTATGGATTAAAACTCTACAACTTTGGACGTTAAACAGCTGATGTATTAGTTCTAGTTTCACTTTTCTATGTTCCCCTTGAAATTCCTAATTACCGCTGTAGTTAATCTGTAAGTGACGTGAAGGTAGGTATAACTCTGTGCATCCAATGCATGTCATCCTCAAATACAGAGTTGACCATTCTGGAGTCAATTAGTGCAGAATGTGAACATTTGGATTATGACATTGCAGTCCTATTAAATGAGTCTAAAATGAGCTTTCCTCAATAGGGTTGTGAGTTTATATCAGAACAAAGTCATTTTTAGACTGGATCATTTAGGGAGACAGCACTAGATCCAATGCAATATTTGACATGTGCACTGGTCCCTGGGACGTCAGGATATGCAAAACTGGCCACTAGGGGGCTGGATGAGCACAATTACAATCAAACAGACTTGTAGCTTGCTAGGATGTGTACTGGGATGGCAGACGGATATAAACTGCAAACCCCGTCTATAAGCATTGTGTTTCTCTAAGCATCTGCTTAGTTGCTCTGTCTCCAAGCAACTAGGCAGTTATTATTATGATTTCTTAATGTTTTATCCCCTTCCAAAACCATAGCTTAAACCTTAACTAGTTGGAATTAATAAGTAAACCTAACCATAAATTGTTTCCTTTTTAGCCCGATCTCTAACGTTAGCCCTGACCGTAACCATTTAGAATTAATCCCTAAACTTAACCATCACAACTCAGTGTTTAAGGACAAACGTGGGATATCAAAGGGAGACCATGAGAGCTGGTAGGGATCATTAAGTTCCTATGTATACCTTGATCTGCCTCTACTGCAGTGCATTCAGAGCAGCTCATAAGGGTAGGAGGGTGACGGTGCCTTATTGCTCACGCCTCTCACGATCGTGTCATCACCAGAACAGCCCAGAGGCAATGCGTGCACAGTCAGACACCATGCTGCAACACTAATGAGTGAAAGAGAGAACCTTAGAAAAAGGGTTGGTGCTGTGCATCGAAGAAGGTTGTATGAGAGATGTGCTTTAACAGTCTATGTACACTCCTCACTGGATGACTGATGCTGCTGGAAGACTGGAATATATAGAACATGAACCTGTACTTCTACAGGAAGCTGTATAACTCATGCTCGATTTTAAGACGGATGAATACAAAGCACTCTCCAAACCCGTTATTGACTAACATTCCATCCAGGGAAGCAATACAGGTTCTGTGGTTTTCTTTGTTATATAGTATGGCACATTCAAATGACAGGCTTTGAATAATTTCAATGGAAATTTCAATATCTAAGCAGTTCAGGGATTTGTCAGTCTCACATGGTTACCTAGAGTGAGCTGAAAATCTACAGTGCAGCCATATCTAACTGCATTCAAACTTACTGTGATTATAGTTTAATTAAACCAATAAGGGTTTATTGCCCCCTGGGATATAATATGGGACACTATATAAATGCTGGAGAACATGATTTACAAAGAGACTACTATGTTTTGGTGCTTGATTCTCTAGCAACTCTGCATCTCCTTTTCACCATTTAGGAAAAGACATGTCAAAAAACTTTACTCCCAAAGTGTTTGTAACTTGAAGCTGATCCAAACACTGTGAAAACCTAGATCGTATCCAGGCATCTGTGATCTGACCCATTGAGCCAAATCATGTGCTATTGGGCCTCTGGGACTGATGAACAATGACTGTTGTTGTTAATCTTTGAAACTCAAAACAGATTGGGGAAATCTCTGAATGGCAGTGGACGAGGTGGGGACTGTGTCTGTCTGACCTAGCATTACAGTCTACAAAGACATAACTTCATAACATGTAATCGGATGTTGTTAAACTAACCCACATTTTAACAGCCCAGATATGGAAAAAAGAGATGTCCACAGCATAATGAAAACTTCATAACACAAAAGACACGGCCACAAAGCAGGTCACTAGCAGTCAGTTCAAGCACTGTAATGGCAGAACCTTCGATGTTGGTTGACTGGTGTCGGAATTGAGTCTATTGTGAGAATAGAAACCTTCTTCTTGCACTTAATTATGAAGCATCTCTCCAACTGTTACCCATTCCCCCAACCGCCTCCAATTTACCGCACCTCTCCAGGTGAGACAGCGCCATGTAGATTTCCATATCAAGCATCATGCTCTGTGATTGCCCATTAAAGATAGGCCCTATTTCAACGATAAAGAAGGACTCCCATGGCATTCGTTACATCTCTCTTGACACAGGATGACAAATAAATGAGCATGCTTGGAGTACCGGGCGAGGGAGGCTCGCTGTAAACTGATGATGAGCACATAGGCGGACAGATAAGGTAAATCAAGACCCAGAGCAACTCAAGCATTTAATTGCTGTAAAAGACATGTCATTTCCAGCTGCAAGGCTTTGTTGTGCCTGTCACTCTGGATGATTACGAGGGGCTTTTGTTTTGGCATGATGTTAATTTCTTATAAAAGAATACTGTTTATGTAAGTGCGCATGGGATCTGTCACAGCATTCATTTGAAAATCGGGCAGTTTGTGTTTGCCACAGCCCAGTTTTGTTGGTTCTGGATGGCATATCCTGAATATATTTTTGCATCAAAGAGAATCTTTAAAAGCAGGTAGGCCTATATAACAAGATGGTTATTCAATATGGCATTGTAAATCTTCTTGACATTCTGCAAAGGCATCTCTACACACCATTCCAAGTTTCCTGTGTGAGCATGTGTATAATCGGACTAGCTACTGCCATAAAGTTTAAGACAATACAGAAAGCACAGTGAGCAGTATGAGGGAATTCCCATGGCTAAGCTTACCCATGGTACTTTATTTCCTCTTTTACCTACAGTAGCAGAGCTCCAGCCTCCTGAAAATGATTTGTCCTCCTAATGAAAAGTTATCTCTCCCCAGTTGTTTCTGCACTTTTTCTGAGGAAAATACGAATTAATTAATGTCTAATATAAATTGGTAGAAGAACAGTCGTCTCTTATCTAAAGCCTCTAAAAGAGGACTTGTTCCAGGTTTTCAAATTCAATTAGTAGGGTTGGGGTTCTGTTGGATTGTGAGGGTGAAAAAAGCAGAGCTTTAGTGTCAATTTAAAGGTTTTATTTTCTTCTACCTCCTGTTTTGTAATTCAAAGCCATGCTAGCTAATGGATAATCTCATTGAGGAAAAAACCCTTAAACATATCAAGCTTTTTCGATTTGTTTTATTTTAAATTGTTCTTCATTAAGTACAACAACATTAAAGTGAAATGCCTATGCCCCCTATATTGGAACACTGTTCTAAATATAACGTAATGGTAGCAGACAGGATTTAGGAGAGGACACTTCATCATTTCAATACAAATTATTTATTAATTCTTCACCCTTAAGCTCAGCACGTGTCCTTCTATTCGTCAGGTTGAGTCTGCATTATATTAACGACAAAACAAACACGTAATAAGGGAAATTGGCTGAGGCAAAGTGAACTGAAATCTCAGTATGGGCTTTATTTCCTGAATACAATATAGACTGTTGACATGTACGTCTTATGCTGAAAAATGTTTATATTCAACCTATCAATGTATATATTTGAGTTAGGTACAGGTTGAGGGGATATGCATCCCAGAGGGAAAACAATGAAATTATAATACCTTTTTAGACCCAGACCCTCCATTGCTATGCTCCAGCCGCTTTGCTACTGAAGTCATCCCTGCCAGTTCCAGTCATCTACTCGCCTCTAATCTGACAGTAGATTACCAGTGCTCTTTTTTGTCTAGCTGCCAAATAGATGTCTGTTTACACCTACTAATTTTAAACAATGTTTTTATCTCAATGAGCCCGATGTTGTACTGTATAGCCACGTTTATGTGCTAAAAAATCAACCTCCATCCATTTCTTCCAGTCACCTGTCTGACATTTACATTTAAGTCATTCCTGTAGACACTCTTATTGACTTACCAGTATACCCCTGCAGAACCAAGAGTTCAAACAGTATATGGTTTCTTATATTTCTAATATTTAAAGTATCCTGCACTTGATTAAGCTTGCCAGGCACAACAGAGCCAATGGCAAAAAAAAGGGCCAACCCTTCCTATCTGACTTTCCAAACCAGACAGGCTCAATTGAATGCTTAAAAGCATTTAAAAGAATATTATTTGACCCGAGGTGTGAATCCCAGTGTTCAGTGGATTTGTAGTTCACCAGGCTAGGCTCATTGATTTGACACGATGACACAAGTGTGAGCATTGTGGTTGTGTAAACAGCCCATCGGTCACTAATATACTGTGGCACATGGCTGTCAAATACGCATGAGTCACAGAATTACAAGCAGGCTAGTGTATGAAAAAGCCCTGCAGGGCTTAGGGAGACACTCTTCAAAATGCTCTGCATGTACAATAGGCCTACTTTTACTTACATTGTCCTCTGATCAGAACATTCAATATTTCAATAATTAATGGCTTAGCATTTTTATATTCATCCTAATTTAAATGATTTTCAGCTATAAGTCACAGGATTGTACAATCCTCTTCTTGTAATTTGAGCTTTCATAAAACCAAGACTGCAGGGGAGATTAAAACTTTATGATTACAAAATGAAAATGGCTCTCTGGCATACAGTGTAATAGAACAGTACACCATCCTTTAAGCTCTGCCAGAAAAGGCTCATGCATACCACGGTGTAATTTTCATCAAGCCTTGTCCACCTACACTGACCGCATAGCACAGTCCTACCATAAAGAAAACCAAAAAAGTTACAAAGGCCTCTCTATCAACAAAGCCTTACAAGAAGCATTATACTACAAGTCTTAAAAAAAAACAGAGAGACAGAGAGAAAGCGAAAGAAATAGACAGGGTGAGGGGAGCGGTAGGGAAACAGTCCTCTTTGTTCTCATGCCCTCTTTTTGCATATCAACAAATAGCTTACCTTCTCTGTGGACTGTGAGGTGCCAAAGAAGATGGGGATGAAAGCCAGCCAGATGATGCAGGTGGTGTACATTGTAAAGCCGATGGGCTTAGCCTCATTGAAGGTCTCCGGCACCCCCCGGGTCTTAATGGCGTACACCGTGCATGTGACCATGAGCAGCATACTGTAGCCCAGCAAGCAGATCAGAGAAAGGTCAGAGATGTCACATTTGAGCACCCCACGAGCCAGGTCCGGGTTGGCTGTGCGCTGGTCCTCGTAGTCGATGATGGCCTGGGATGGGTCCATGCAGAACCAAATGCACACCCCCAGGAGCTGCACTGAAGTCAGGCTGAACGTGATGACCAGCTGTGAGGCGGGGGAGATGAATCTGGGGGCACTCACTGACATGGACCCCTGCTCAAAGATACGGTAGATGCGGTTTGTCTTGGTGAGCAGGGCTGCATAGCTAATGCTCATCCCGAGACCCAGGAAGATCCTTCGCAGGGAGCAGATCCCTGCATTGGGGGCAGAGATCATGAGAAAGGTGGTGGCGTAGCACATGAAGATGCCCGTCAGCAGAACGTAGCTGAGCTCGCGGCCTGACGCCTTGACGATGGGCGTGTCGTTGTAGCGGATGAAGGTGACCACCACGAACAGCGTGGACATTATGCCCAACACGGAGATGAGGACAGGTATAACAGCCCAAGGGGAGCTCCACTCCAACTTGACAATAGGTATGGGACGGCAAGCAGTGTGGTTCTCGTTGGGACGCAGATTGAAGTGGCACATCTTGCAGCTGTATGTGTCTGCCTGGTACTGGTAGCCATCGCAGCGCTCGCAGTGCCAGCAGCAAGGAATGCCTTTCACTATCTTCTTGCGCTCTCCAGGCTGGCACGGGTGGCTGCATATAGAGTAGGGGATCTTACGACCTCCTCCCGGCCAATGCATCGCTGGGATCTGAGGGATGTGTGGAGGAGAGGCAGTTTAACACAATATACCATTTAAATAACCATGGTTCAAAAGCTTTTTTCGCAGGCATTGAGAATTCTTTCTCTTCTCCACTAAAAGATCTATTCCAGATTAACTCAAATTGCACTTTTTAGAAAGGGTACATTTAGTGTTGTGACTAACTTCAATGGTGGTTCTTAAATTCCTAGGCAGCAAGCTCATCCCCAAATGTGTATTTAATTAACGGCTCAAAGAATGCTAATTAACGAAAAGCTCCTTTGGAAAGACAAATGGTGAACACCGCAGTGGGTGCCCAAGACTAGCATTAACAACCGCATTCTGTGCCACCATTCACACAGCTTATAAAGAAATACAGATATATTTTGACTACTTAGAAACAAGTTTCTTTTTTCTCTTATTTCGTAGCCCAAAGTAATCTCTTCATATTTCATTCATAATTTGTGAGTACGATTTAATGTAAAGTCATTGTTATAGCTTCGTAACTCCCCCGTGCCCACAATTCCACTATATTGTTTCCCCTAGGACAGTGGATGATGACTGAAGTCATTATAACAATGTGTTTTAAAACTCATATTGCTTTCTCTTCATCCCAATCCATGTTGTTAATCATTAAAGCACCCTCTGGATATTTGCACCTTTGAAGACGTGTGCACAAAGAAGTGAAGCTAATGGTTGAGGAGGAGTTACTGGGCAAAGGGAAGGTCTGCAGCAAAACAAACAGATGACAAAAACTCATCAAAGCTTCAATAGACCCCCTGAAATAAAATTATGAAAACACATGACTGTTATTTGGAAAGGATGAATCTACTAACATTTCAGCACAGAATCTGCACATTTAGTATGAACTACAAAAAGAGAAATAACTTACGTCCAGATGGAGCTGTTGGGTCCAGTTGCCAATGATTTTGTACTTGGCGGTTCTGTTTCTGATCTGGTACTGGTAGATCTCATAACGACCAGGGGCATCTCCATTCTGATTGAAGAGCACTGGGTTGCCTCCTATGCCTGATGGACAGAAGAGTCAATACAGGACCGGCACCAGCCTTTTGAAGACCCTAAGCAAAATGTCTGACATTCTGGTGGCCCTCTTGATAGGGGTGAAACACATTCGGGGGGAAAACAGTTAAATGATCACCTAATATAAATTTAGCAATTGCTTGGTCAAATATCAGCACAAGTAAACAATAACAATTGGGCAGGGATGCATGTTTTTGTTCTACAGCCAAGTTTTTAAAGCAAAGATTGTTGCAGTTTTAAAGCAAGTTGTCTGTAATTCTGTCGTTTTTGTGATGGAACACTAGATGTTAAATTTTATTATTAAATGTCTATTTTGTTACATGGTGGGGTTGGTAGCATGTTTTTGTTTCAAAATGGGTCACAGGACCAAAAAAGGAACCCTTAAACTAAATAAGATATGAGACTAAAGATGATCTGTGAGGAGGTCAAGGGCCCATGGCACGTGCCTTGTTTGCTTGGTTGGTCTCCAAACATAATTATAGATCTTTTCATTAAGTTTAGATGACTGGCTACATTAACTATTCATCTAGAAATGTTCATGGCTGAGGTCAGGTAATGAAGTAGCATACAGTAAAAAGAGAGAACAGCAGATGTAGGACCAAATGCACCGTTATCAGTACTGTGCAAAATCTTATGCACCTAAAATGTCAAACTAAGGCCATTTATTTGGTTGGTAAATGTTTTAATAAAAAAATATATATACAAATAATCACTTACTTTCCAAATATATGACTTCAGTCTGACTTTCAGCTTTCAGGTGCCTAGGACTTCAGCACAGTACGGTATTTTCAAGTGTACTTATCTTATTTGTATGGGAATTGCCACAAGGTCACTATTTGGAATGTGCGAAGATTTGCGGTTAACCAAAATAAACTCCTCAATTTAGGAAAGTGTAAAATGTATCTTTTTGGATGAGAAGAGGATAAGCAGGGTTTGATGGTTATATATTCTCTCTCTATTCTGTTCTAACTAGGCATCTACCTTTTTTGCAGTCACTCCATTGATTAAATTATTTGTTCCACAATCTATTTGTGTGTGTGTGTGTGTGTGAGAGAGCTATTTGGAGGTTGGAGGAGTTGTATAACAGATTTTCTTTTAGAATAGAATCATACTGCAATGTGTTGCTCTTTGTTATTATAGCATACTGCAATTCTTTGTTGGTGTTTTTCCAACATGTTTGGACTTGGGTTCTATAGTATAAGCATGGCACGCAGATTCTCACCATCAACAAAGCAGCCCCCCACTACATAACTTCTAAAATAAAACATTTACTTTGTAGAGAACCCCTTATGATGTTATAAATATATTAAAACTAAAAAACTATGGATCAGTTGATGAAATACTACAGTATTTTATGTACTTCCCAGAGATGCCTCTTGAAGATATTAACTATAGCATCAATGCTCTGTTCTGAGGATACAAAGGCAAATAACTCCCTATCGACTTCAACTTCAAAACCCAAGTTTGAAAATGTAGCAGCCCACCACCATTCACTGATGAAAGACATAAGGCTCTAGCATTTCTCTTTTTCATGCCCGGGTTTATCATTAAGACTCCCCAAGCACAATGGGCGTCCCATTTTACGAACAAGGGAAAAAGCGTGGATGATCGTGGTGGTTTGGGTTTCTGCTGATGACTGTTCTTTTTTCTTTCTCTTTGTTTAGCGTCAGGCGGAAGAGGTACGCAGCAGCCTAATCCACATCTCGATGAGTCAGCCCCACTGGATTAAAGGCATTACTTTATGCTCAGCCGTGCCTCACTGACAATGCATCCCACATCCCACGGCTATAGGAGTAGATGAGAGGGATTACACCAGACTTTATGGATGAAGGAGATATATTTATACTAGTTCTCTCCACACAACAGAAATGGTTGATCTGAAACAATTTGTTTCCAGGATTTTAATCAGAATCACGTTCATTTACACATACTCAGAATTTTTTATTTCTTTAAATATTAATCAGTCTTTCTCCTTTAAAAAAAATTAATAGCACAAAGGCACAAAGCCCACGACCCGGCAGAGTTCAAGCTGGGTGTCACTGTAAGAGGAATATGGATCTTGACTGGCACATTGGTCCTTTCAGACACTAATGCAGCACCACAGCCTGTCACTGCAGATATAATTACATTTTACAGTTTATGGTCTTTTGGTCATGCTTGTTTGCTCCAATCTGGAGTTGACACAAAGATTATTGGCATCTCTTGCCCAGGGTGATCTCTAGACAGACAATGTATGTTTATGGCCAGCCTTCTATCATGCCTGGCCTCATATTTGTATGAGCTTTAGCCAACTCTTCTGACTATCATTGTCATGCAGGCATGTTGTTGCTTTGCAGTCTTGTTTTACATGATATGAAAGTCATAGTCAGAGAAGCCCGACATAAAAGCTTTTACATATTCATGGACAGGGTATGGACCATCCCAGCTAGGTTTCAGCTTTTTACATGCCAATCCAGACTTAAGTCTGAAAGTGTCATGTGTTGCCAGGGTTCTCCAAAGCTTCACGCGTGGTATCATGGCTAGGGTGTAGAATATTCACTAGTAAAGTGGTATAGTAAGGGGAACACGGAGCCCTAGTCACTGTAAATTAAATTGTGAGCCAGAAAGGTGCATTCCTTACCTCCCCTCACTGCAAATCTCTAGTTTGTCACTCCAAAGTATATTATACCAAAGGCGATAGAAAGCCACTCCAAAATACACTACTGTTTAAAAGTTCGAGGTCACTTCTAAATGTCCTTGTTTTTTGTGCTTTGAAATAATACCAAATTCATCAGAAATACAGTGTAGACACTGTTAATGTTGAAAATGACTATTGTGGCCGGAAACGGCAGATTCTTTATGGAATATCTACATAGGCTTATAAAGGCCCATTTTGCAATTATGTTAGCACAGCTGAAAACTGTTGTGCTTATTAAAGAAGCAAAAAAACTGTCCTTCAATAAACTAGTTGAGTATCTGGACCATCAGCTTGATTACAGCCTCAAAATGTCCAGAAACAGAAAACATTCTCCTTAAAACTCATCAATCTATTTTTGTTCTGAGAAATGATGGCTATACTATGCAAGAAATTACCAAGAAACTGAAGATCAAAGAGGCGACTCTGGGATGCTGGCTTTCTAGGCAGAATTGCAAAGAAAAAGACATATCTGAGACTGGCCAATCACATATGGAAAATAAACATATTTTTGCAATGCAAAATGTATGTAGAATGTATGATGAATATACACTCACCTAAAGGATTATTAGGAACACCATACTAATACTGTGTTTGACCCCCTTTCGCCTTCAGAATGTGGCATTGATTCAACAAGGTGCTGAAAGCATTCTTTAGAAATGTTGGCCCATATTGATAGGATAGCATCTTGCAGTTGATGGAGATTTGTGGGATGCACATCCAGGGCACCAAGCTCCCGTTCCACCACATCCCAAAGATGCTCTATTGGGTTGAGATCTGGTGACTGTGGGGGCCATTTCAGTACAGTGAATTCATTGTCATGTTCAAGAAACCAATTTGAAATGATTCGAGCTTTGTGACATGGTGCATTATCCTGCTAGAAGTAGCCATCAGAAGATGGGTACATGGTGGTCATAAAGGGATGGACATGGTCAGAAACAATGCTCAGGTAGGCCGTGGCATTTAAACGATGCCCAATTGGCACTAAGGGGCCTAAAGTGTGCCGAGAAAACATCCCCCACACCATTAAACCACCACCACCAGCCTGCACAGTGGTAACAAGGCATGATGGATCCATGTTCTCATTCTGTTTACGCCAAATTCTGACTCTACCATCTGAATGTCTCAACAGAAATCGAGACTCATAAGACAAGGCAACATTCTTCCAGTCTTCAACTGTCCAATTTTGGAGATCTCGTGCAAATTGTAGCCTCTGTTGTGGCTTCACAAATGCTTTGCTGCATACCTCGGTTGTAACGAGTGGTTATTTCAGTCAAAGTTGCTCTTCCATCAGCTTGAATCAGTCGGCCCATTCTCCTCTGACCTCTAGCATCAACAAGGCATTTTCGCCCACAAGACTGCCGCATACTGGATGTTTTTCCCTTTTCACACCATTCTTTGTAAACCCTAGAAATGGTTGTGCGTGAAAATCCCAGTAACTGAGCAGATTGTGAAATACTCAGACCGGCCGTCTGGCACCAACAACCATGCCACGCTCAAAATTGCTTAAATCACCTTTCTTTCCCATTCTGGCATTCAGTTTGGAGTTCAGTGTTATATTTAAAATACATTTATTTTCCGTATGGGATAAAAGGAAAAGATAAAGATGGTAAAGAGAATGCAGACCCTAGATAAAGGAAAATTTGGGGGAAAAGTGTTATGGACAGACAAATTTACATTTGAGGTGTTTGGATCACAAAGAAGAACATTCATGATATGCAGACCAAATGAAAAGATGCTGGAGGAGTGCTTGACGCCCTCTGTCAAGCATGGTGGAGGCAATGTGATGGTCTGTGTTTGCTTTGGTAGGGCTGAAGTGGGAGATTTGTACAGTTTAAAAGGGATCTTGAAGAAAGAAGGCTATCACTTCATTTTGCAACCCCACGCCATACCCTGTGAACGGCACTAGATTGGGCCAATTTCCTCCTACAACAGGACAATGACCCAAAGCACAGCTCCATACTATGCAAGAACTATTTAGGGAAGAACCCTATTGAGCTGTTGTGGGAGCTTACCGTATGGTACATAAGAAGTGCCCATCAAGTCAATCCAACTTGTTGGAGGTCATTCAGGAAGCATGGGAGGAAATCTCTCCCTATTACCTCAACAAATTGACAACTAGAATGCCAAAGGTCTGCAAGGCTGTAAGTGCTGCAAATGGAAGATTCTTTGACGAAAGCACAGTTAGAAGGACACAATTATTATTTAAATTAGAAATGATTTCTAACCTTTTGAATTACTACATTTCTAATTCATTTTGCAATATTTCCTATTCAAACTAATTTCATGTATGTTTTCATGGAAAACAAGAACATTTCTAAATGACCCCAAACTTTTGAACGGTAGCGTATATCAAACCAAAGCCTTTTTTGAGGGCATTGCTCTGTATGATACAGTGAGAACATTCTATATCTCCTATTGCAGTCACAACAGCAAACCCCTAAAGACTTTAAATCAGCAAAACATTTCCATAAAGTTTTTTCCCAGACATTTCTGGGACTGAAATAAGCATATTTTACTACAGAAAAAGTTCCTGAGAGCTATCTTCAAAATGCAGCCATAGCAGTTGTGGAAATTTAATTGAATGCACCCTGTGCACATTGTTTCGAGTATCTCTTTTTGCAGTCCATTGTCCTCTGAGTCATTTCCCATTCAGGTGCCGAGCCGAGCAAGTCATACAGTTCCCACACTCGCACTTCCACACTTAGCCCGTAGACTCACTCATCCTCCTTTTTTGATGTTTGAAGCAGACAAGTTCAGCTGTCATTGAGCGGTTAATTGCTGCTTAATGCCATGTTTCAACCTTCGATCATTTTTTCATCATGTAGGAACATAGATAGTACAGGGTTAGACTGAATACAATATAATGCACTCTAAGTGTTTAAACCTTATATAGTACGGTACATGTTGCCCCAACAATTGGGGGTTAAATATTTGATTTGAACAACTGAGAAAGCCTATTCATCTTAATGGAGGTATGGGAGTCTTTGATTCTGTGATTGTTATTTTCACATCGCCCCGAAGGTTTTAGGAGTGGTTAATAGAACATTTCAATGAGGGATTCTGTTTGTTATGTACAAAGCCCTGCAGATCAATTGCCAGAAGGACAAAACATTGAGCATTATATCCCTGTTTCATCCCCTTTTCAGATTTGTTTTTTTCAGCATTGACATTGCTGTAGTGTCCTCCATGGTAAATTAAAGTATGTTGTTGGCATGTAAATGAAGAAAGAGGAGGGTGATCCACATTCATAATCATCATCCAATCATTATATGTATCGTCAACAATCACATTCAAACCCATTATGAATTCTAAGACCAGATAGGGTGAAATTAAACATATCGGACCAAGAGTCAGCCACAGAAAGACATACTGTGTGGAAGGATTACATGGAAACAAATTCCCTGCCAGTGACACTAAGCAGCTACCGTATTAAGTTGCACAGTCCTTTCCTTGTCCCCCAGGATCAGTGCTAAGGGGCCAGAGAGTCTACCATGAAATGGCCTCTCAGGCTCTCTAACCTATGTGACATGGCCCTGATTAAATGCCAGACTACTTGATATCAGGGCCAAACATCTTTCGAGCCACATATCTTTCAACCAAGCATTGATAGAAAGACCAGAACAAACATATTTTTTTAAGAAGAGGGGACACTCATTGTCCTCGTATATTTATTTTTCATTGCAGTTTTTACTGACAGTAGAAGGATCAGAGGAATACAGGTAAGGAGTAGCCATAGTCAGTATAGAACCCTGGTCTTCAGGTTCAATATCCGAACAAATAATTACAACCACAAAAATAAAAACACAACTGTCAGCCAACTCACCATTTACATGCACTCCATGTGCTGCAACATTTGGACCAGTATCTCTGGATTGGTGAGATGGAATGAATGTAAATGGTGTGTGGGCTGACATTTGTGTTTTTATTTTTGTGGTTGTTATTGTTTGTCTGACCGCTAAATTTGTAAGTTGAAAGGTGTGTGACCTGAGGGGTCTCGGAGGGAACCTAAACAATTATAATAACAACTGAAACAAACATAACATTAATAAATATTGTATCCTTACTGGATCATTGCATTGACAGTATGTAGTGGCATAGAATATTTATCAATCAAAATGACACACTGACAAACTAAGAGTCTAAGACCAATAGACAATCTTTTAGGGCTATGCTGTTCATAATTATTTTCACTTTCCTAATTTTAAAGGTTTTTGACTTGTGATTAGGTTACACACAGGTCACACCTCATCCTTATTTTCTTTTTTAAATAATCATTTTCTAAATTATGAAATGTATTTCTGAAAATACAGCAGTACTGTAGGCCTAATTCTGCAACTTTCTCAAATGTATTTCAATTGATTGGTAGCATCTTCACCATTGTTCCAACTGCTTTTATTCTATAGGGAAATAAATTATGAAGAGATATACTGGAGAGATTAAAGTTGCAGGCTTATGTCGATTGGATCAGTAAAATGGGAAATATGATATATGTATCTCCTTCTAAGTTCTTTGAGCAATATAGACACATGCATAACACTTTCCTCACAGAAACGACATTGTTGCGCAAACAATAAACCTGGGCAGGCCAAACCTGAAATATCAGGTGCGGGTTCAAATATTTCAATTTCCAGATTTTGTCAATAAAGGTGCAAGGACAATAACGAGGTGGCAAATTATAATCCTTCTTACATTGCAAATCATAAATTTGCAATGATTCATGATTCTTGCATTATCCTTATTCACTTTCTGATAAATGTAGGTGAGCAGGGCATTAAGATCCTTGATGCTTATCAACTAAATAGTAATTTATGTATTTCCAATTGCTATAAACAATACTGTCAAATAGCTTTTGAAGTCCACTATTCTTTTACTGAAACAGTTGGCAAGCAAAACTAAATACTCTACCTTTTGAGCAAGAGTACATTTCCTGGGGAAATCTCTGCACAGTCTCCTACATATGAACGTACATCTATACACGATAGTAAGGACTGCCAATTACGTGTTCAAATTCATAAATATAAATTATGTATGGAGAGCCGGTTGGTGTTGAAGTCAACTCTCAAATGTGAATGTAAACGGAGGGAAAAGCTGCACTACAAACAATGCTTAAGGGCTATGGTTTGCTAATACTCCAATGTGGGTTAAGGGTATGATTAAAGTTTGGGGTAAGGCTTGACAACAAAAAACATTAAGGCAAGATTGCTCTTTGAGGGTGGTTAAAGTTATGGTTAAGTTAGGTTTGGGGAAAAAACATGGCACATCTCCCGTGATTCAAACTCACAAGCATTTGGATCGGAGTTAATGATGGTCACGCCCAGCCACCATCCCTGACCATGACACCCTAGCTAAACTTTACTTAATTTAAAGCTACATGTGTGTACAACTGCTCTTAGCAGCAGTACTTACTGCCAAAATGTGCACATATGCACATGAAAAAGGGAATGGTACGATTGTTGTACCATACACATATATCTGTCGGATGGAAACCTTGTATGTCCAAAACCGTTACTTGTCAGAAAATGGAAAAAAACAGTGTATTTAAAATAATTGAACATTGCACTGTTGGAATTCACTGCCAGTTGGAATTGTGTCTTTATATATGGTCAGATATTTGCATGTGTCATTATATTATTAATATTTTACCAAAATCAAGCTAAAATCTGAGGCAGTAATTACATTATCATCAAATTACAGGTTACAAAGCTTATTGTAGCTATGTGTGCTTTCAGTTTTCCTGTTGTTGAATACATTTGGCCAAAATCTCTTGTTGTCAAATATTAAGTGCTATGAACATGCTATTGAAGACAGTATTGTTTATGACAACACAGAAAACGCTGGACTAAACAAAATTCCAAACCAGTGATGCCAGATATCACAAGAGAAACAAGAAACTGGAATTGTAAAAAAATTATATAAAATAAACAACTTGGAGCTGCAGATGAAGCCCAAAAAAATTTCCTTTTACACAAACAACGCCTTTGTACTATTTTAGTTTGAGAGAGCCAACTAGTTTAATGGGGCAGAGAACCCAAGGTTGAAGTTAGGTTCAAAATCTACACATTTTGTGAATATATAAAAAATTCCCTTAAAGTTGGAATTACATTTCAAGCTAGCCTTTCTTTCACTACATAGTTACTATATTTCCAATATGTTGTGAACACATTCATGGCAAATACACAGCTAACGGAAAGGTATTTGCCAAGGTGTTTGCAAACAAATATGAATTGATTGAACACACCTCAAGCCACTGAACTCATTTGGGGAAGGGAAACAATCACAGCTAGTAGTAGCCGGTAGTAGCTCAGATGGTTTGCCTGCACTCTTCTCTGCTCCCATGTCTCAGGCCTCAAATATGTAAGACATTAGCCTTTTTAGACTTAGTGTTTCTTGATTAAAGAAAATGCTGTAGGCCTACTTATTCAAACAACCAGTTCTTTATTTAGCCTTGCTAAATATTTTCAAACACAATACTAATGATGGACTACTTTTATTTTCGACTTTTGGAAAGGAAAGAAAAAGGTGCAGTGGTCTCTTCATTTTTCCCGGAGCTCTATGTACCATTTGTAAAGAAAACATGACTGAACAGGCAAAACACGTCTTTTCTTTCTTATGGGATTCACATTAAATTGTAGGTCATAATAGAATGGCACAATAATAAAACAAAATCAATGCCAGAATTTCACAATTTCTGCCAGGGTATACAAAGTTATAAGCACAACTCTATATACCAATTGTGAGCATGCGTTCAAGTCATAAATCGTGATCCCATTTTGTACACCTGACACTTTTTTATGAGTTGTGCTTAAAATACTTTCTCAGTTGTTCTAAGATTTGTTCACAGTACAGTATGTATTCAACCCCACCATAAGTAACGTCATCAATGGCTATGTGGCGTAAGAGTGATTAAACTTGGCATAAGGAAACCACTGCTTGTCTTAATGGGGATATTTCTTTGTCATGAGCCAAACCAGGCACTTAGTGTTCATCACCTACACACACACACACACACACACACGTTTTAGCCTCTTTAATTCATTCACCACTTAATAATAGTACAAATGAACACAATGAACATGCATTTGCAGGTGACCTGTAACCAGGGTGGAATGAGAACATTCTAAGCCATTTTTTAACTCATTTGGGCGCGCAAGAGAGATGTTTTTGGTGGACATAGAGGTACCAGAATATACAACTTAATGAACAGATCACTTTTAGTATAATGTATACAGTAAAGTGCATACAGTGATGGAAAAAAACCATAATGCCAGATCCATGGAAAACAGTCCGGAACAAACAACGCAAAAACCCTGTCCTGGGAGGATACGGCTCAAAATAAACACTGCATCATTCCGTTTGAGTTTCAGAACAACTGTATTGCAGGTCAGGAAATGTTTTAATCAAGAGATAGATAATTCCAATATTTCCAACTACTTCTCCTTTTCCTCTCCACTCAGCTGTGCTTCTGCAGCTGTATATCAGAAGGTAGGAAGCCCACAAGCTTACTGTCATGTAATGTTGCCTAGCAACCACAGTACACAGTTCTGCTGATAATACATCTGCCCTATGCATGTATATTCACAGAATTGGACATCTGTTAGCCTAGTTGATTTTAACGTGATGACAAACTTTTTTTTTTTAAATCCACTTTCACAAAAAATTACTTTTGGTAGCTAATTTCAACAGTCAGTGGCGATAGTTCAACAATTTGCATTATAGATTATCACACATCATTTCTTCCAACATTTGTAATAATGCTTTTATTTTTGTACAGTTTTCTGTGGCTTTCTTATTCACAGAAAAACAAAATACCTGCATCAAAACCTATTGCATGAGTAAAAACTTAACAAAATGAGTGCAGGGTTATTGGCACTGTATGCTATGGGACAGGTAATGCTGCAGAAAAATTTGTCATTTGAAAAGGAGAAATGGAGGAGAGATTAAGGTAAGAAAACAGTTCATAATTGTTTTTGTTTTCCCTCAGAATGAGCATCAATGGGAGCCCATGGGGATCCAGGTTAATAACAAAGAATCTACTACTTTTAACAAAAAATTGACATTCAGACAAATTAATTTCGTGCAGGCAAAACCCACTGTCTGGAGTTCTAATACATTAGCTAAATGCATAAATGTTTTTGGCAGATAGCGAATTGGCTCACAGAACCATTCTAATGGAGGCTGGGTCGGTTTCTGAGAAAGATCTTTCCTCGTGTTGGTGTATTTCAGAATAAATATGGCCACTTCAATGTGGGGACAGCTCCAGAAAAGTGACCCATACAGTACTTTAGTCTTCATTATCCGTAACAGGAAAATACTATCTTGTAACCATTTGAGCGATCTCGTCTATGAGCATCTCTAAGCCTCCGACTGCAACATACTCTTATTTCAAATAAAAAAGAACAGCTAGCTACATATTTAACTTTACCCTTATCAAATACTAAAGTTAGGATCAGTGACCCAACATGTGCTTGTTCTTCCTGACAGGCAGGACCCCTTGCAGGAGAGAAAAGAGCACTGCAGCCTGTTGCCCACCAAACAACATTAGCAATTAGTGCCCAATGAACTGTATAGCATGCAGAACAAGTGCAGAAAGACATGCACAAATATCTTTCAAGACTACACCCTTTTTATCTCACTTTTCCTCTATCTCCTCTGATTCACCATTATCCTGTCTGCATAATTACTCAATTTCTCTAAATTCATCTTTGGTATCTCACATTGCTCTCAAGCTAGGTAGGTAATAGGCCAAAACAAGACTCCTTTAGAGAAGCTGATATTGGTCCATGTCCTCAGTGTAGAATTCTGTACTCATACAGTGACCATACTATATTCTATTTATTCAAGTTCTATGAATGACAAGAAAATCAGATGGTACTACGGCAAGCAGACATATTTTTTCATTTCGATTGGCAGCATCTTGGAAGAGCAGAGCAATGAAGAGTTGGCACTTCCCTGAGAAGAGAACGAAGCAGCTGAGAAAAAAAGCAAAATTTTACAGTCAACTGTGGTGTCTCTAGAGACTGGCAGTCTGTCTGTAGTAGAGGTATAAAAAAGAAATAATACAGACACATGTACCTCAGATGTAATAGCAGCAAAAGTCGATCACTGATGGGAAACTTTATTAAATCGCAGTCTATTAAATTTTCAAGCAGCTCTTTGAAGCATCAAAGGGAGAGGTGGGCAGGAGATGGAAAGAAGGGCTGGGAGGTCTGTGGACCAGGGGCTGGACTGAGGTTGGAAACTGTTTGATACCTCTACTTTAGATGAGGAGGTGCTGAAGGCTGCTGAGCAAGCCAAAGTGATATTCTTGAATAGATAAAAAAATATAAAATAAATAGATACATTGAGAGTGGTAAATCTTAAGGTAATGATTTGTGAAAATAAGCTCATCTCTGCTTTAGCAATCGGTGTCCAATATTAAATGAGTGTAGTAATTCTATTTGCCAAACTATTGCAAATATCTGTGCCAGGTCAGTACCACTGTCACACTGCTTCAGAGCAAGTCATCAAAGAGCCTACAGGACTAAGGACATTTTAAATGCACATAATATGGATAAGTGTCCACCTACCACTTGAATAAATACCACTTGAATAAATAAGGGTTCTCTTACCTACGGTGAGAAAAAACAGGCAGTCCACTGATATTCCTAGATAAGACTAGGGCCATCTAACTATGAGTAATTATAGTAAATGAATGCTTGAAATGGGCAGTGAACCGAGGTCTTTAAAATAATATCATCAGCAATAACTACTAACCGGCAAGCAGCCTAACATTTGGTTAGCTGTAGAGTCAAACAGATCCCAAATTAGACTATTAAATCAACAATCTACATCTTTAGAACGGTTTTCTTGTTTTATCCTGGCTAAATAGTTCTTGATTTTGCCTGGCTGACGTGACCTATGTAATTAACATCGAGAGCTGTGACACACTGTTCTGGACAGGAGCCTATTTTAACTGCAATATTCACTCAGAAAAAGTTTTTTATTGGTTCTAATTTACTAGCAATTTGCATGCTCAACACTGCAAGCTTCCTCATTAATTTGTCACACTAGAGATTTTGAAAGTAAATATGACAGTTCATTTTTTTGGGGTAGGGCTTTAGTAAATCATAGATAATGATTAGTTGAACTTGAAATGGGGATATCCAACCAGCGGTACACATCAGTTAATGATTAGCTTCCAAATTTCAACTATTACACAATTAATCCAAATAAGTACAACTGTGAGTCAGCCCCTGGATATCCCATAACCACCTACTGCACTCCTTAAACCTTGAAATTGTTCACTCCGTTCATAGAGTCGATGTCTGAGTTTCATGCATTTAAATTGCCCCCCGACCCCCCCTCACACTACACACCATCTCCACAAGAGCAATTTGTTTTATATTGGGAAATTAAATGATATATTTTAAATCCAAAATTTTAATTTCTAAATGTTGTATGTCTCTACCCCTTGGAAATAGCAATCCCAAATTAGCTAGTTATCTACAAAGCATACTCTCATCCATTAGCAGCAACATTCAAAAAAATTAAGTTGTAAAGTTGTGGAAAGACACATATTAGAGGATGAGTATAAACATATTTCAAAGGCCTAAATCATCCAATGGGGCAGTCAAGGTGATAATTAAAAAGTGGAAAGTGTATGGTACCACTAACATCCTTCCTAAACCAATCTGGCCCTTCAAACTGGATGATCAAGCAATTGGGAGACTGAACAGAGAGGTGATCAAGAGGCCAATGGCAACTTCAACAGAGCTAAAGCCTTTGATGGCCAATACTAAGCTTGCATCTCACAACAAAATACTAAGCAAAAATGGCCTATATGTAGTATGGCGGCAAGAAGGAATTCATTATCCAAGAAAACAAGTTAAAATTAATGGAGCAATGTACAGCCAAGTTCTTAAGGAAAAGCTGCTGCCTTCTTCAAGAAAGCCACAATTAAAACTACATTGAAGTGGCCATGAAATAAAAGGTTAACTCTTCTTAAGTGGCCTGGTCAGCTCCAACTTAATAATGACATGAAAATTGCTGTCCATTTACTATCACCAAAGACATTGACAGAGCTTGATCAATCGAAAAGTTGTGAAAAGTTAGTAGAGACCAATTGCATCGGTTTTAAAAAGTGCAAGAAGAGGCAATCAAGGGGCGAGGGCATATAAAATGTATGAAAGAGCAGAGTGTAAGAGACAAACTGAGGATACAGGGTTAAAAGATTGGTAAATCAATGATTATTTAGAGATAATTCTGGTATATGCTTTGACGATTTCTGATTTTTGTGTTAGCCTCAGGCTCACAGTCTTTATTTTGTCTTTGGCTGATAATGAGGCGTAAGTTGCAATGTAAAGTTTAAATTTGAGAATGCACAAAACTTATTTTCCCACACTGAACCTGTCCAGACTGGGATCTGTTGGACGGATCACTGAAGTTTAGAGAAGTGGAGAGCAAATGTAATTTATTTATTTTGAGGGACTGCAAATAAAAAAACATGGACTTTCTATATGCTCTGTATGCATAGGTGTGTGCTACTAAGGCTACTAGCATGCCAGGACCATCCCTCCCAAGTAGTCCATGAAATGCAACATTTGCATTCTCACAACGAAATGCAAGAGAACTGGAACAAGATCCAGGAGCTGTGAGTCTACAGTGCAATTTAATTTACAGAGATTTACCAAGTTCAACAAGATTTCAGCTCCATGTATGATAACATCACCAGTTTAGAATGATAATTACTTTATATTCAATCTCATATGAGATCATACAAATGTACGTTTTGTTATAATTTAAATGTGTTTAGAAAACAGACAGAACATTACGTTTGTATTCGTTCATAGGAAGTTATGTTCACGGGAAGTCACGTTCTGTAGGAGGTCACAACTGTAATTGGACTTGTACTCTGTTGAATTCTGGGTAGCCACGCTCATTTCCTAACTGAGTATTTGAACAATGACACGTTTTGTTGTTTTGGCTCTGTACTGCAGCACACTGAATTTGAAACAGTCCAGACTGTCCACTTTAATTATTTCAATGCAGAAACACTGTACAGGAATTACGGCCCTTTTACACAAAGCCCTCCATTTCAGGGGACAAAAAATAATTGGATAAATTAACAATCTTAAATTTGTCATACTCAGAATATTATTAAAATATCCTATGCAGTTGATAACTGCCTGAAGTCTGCAACACTTAGACACCACCAGAAACTGGATGTTATCCCTGGTCTTGCTCTATAAGGCCTGTACTGTAGCCATGTTCAGTTCCTGTTTGTTTTTGGGGGCATACTTGCCTTAGCAAGTGAATGTTTATTAATTGTCCTGTTATGAGGTAAGTTCCTGTCCGATGCATTTTGAGGCATTTGATTGAATCTGAGCAGAAGATATTTGTGTACACTTAAGAATTCAGCATACTGCAGCAGTCAGCAGTTAAATCATCAATAAAGACAAGTGACACAGTTCCTGTGGCAGCCAAACATGCACAAAACCTAACACCCCCTATATCTTATTTCAGAGATAAGTTAGTATGACATTTCCTTATTTTTCTCCACACTACTCTTGCCATCACTCTTTTTAGGCCTTCTAGCTTTTAAAGGCTAACTAGTGTTTATGCAACTTGCAGTCCAGCAGGTAGTCTTCTTCAAATTGTAGTGGCTGACACATCCACGCCTACCTCCTGCAGAGTGCTTGTGATCTCTGCAGAGATCACTGTTCTGATTTCAGTTCTTTGTTGTTGTTTTTTCTTCATTAGGGTCAGGCATATTTGGTCATCTACTGTAGAGGCATTGCTTGGTCTTCCAGGTAAATTGCTATTGCTGAGCTAACCAGTGCATTCAGTTTTCTTCTTAATGCACATAATAGTTGATTTTGGCATGCCTAATAGTTTGGCAATGTCTCTGATTGATCTATTCTGTTTGTCGGTTTCATGTTGGCCAACTTGCATTGACAACAATCTGTTATTTGTTCCTTGTGTGGTCATGTTGTTAGACAACAGCCGCCAAGATTCCAGATTTGACATTGATATGTCTCTTGTGCATGCACCAATGATGCACAGAGTCACACCTGCCTAAGACACAGTTGTGAAGTCAATTGTTCAAATACCTATGTTACCATTAAATGGGGGACTATGTACAAAATGTGATGTTATTTCTAAAACTGTTATGGATGAAAATACCCTCAAATTAAAGCTGACAGTCATTACTTAATCTCTAATTAATGTCCATACAGGATTTTGTAAACTTGTCCCAAGGCTTTTGCATACAACACATTTCAGCTTGGAGCACCTTCCATTGAAATATCCCGAAAATGGAGACACAGGTAGGACCTGGCAGTGTAAACTTGCAAAAACATTTCCCAGTGACTTATGACTAAGAAGGAAATATACCCTACTTTAAGGCTTAACAAATGACATTTCTGAGCTGGCAGGCTAACGGCCCCACCGGAAAAAAAGACGACCCCTTAAAAAATGTGTAGAACTGAGGAATGTATCCAAATAATAAGTGCAAACATTATCTCTACTGGCAAGAATGTTGGCCAGATACAATTATACTACTGAACAACACTAATAGCCTTCTTAAATCAATCTGCAAAAACGTTATCATGGTTACTTGGAAGTTGAATTTGGGAGAGAAGCAATATTGTAGGGAAAATACAACAAAAGCCATGCTTATTCACAACTCACAACACTGTAAATGGCCAAATCACCCCTTTCAATTGTTTTAACTAGATAAGTATGTTTCTGTTAAGCATGATCAAGTAAATACAAGGGATAGAAAAGAGGACTATGGTACCAATTCTAATGGTTTTTGGCTGACAGAGAACAATGTTGGCCATGCTTGATAATGGGAGACTAGACTTTAAGATATGGTATAGCATTAGCTAGCTCACTAAAGTAATGTTGCTGGGGTGTCTACCAAATGTTAGCTAACG
This sequence comes from Esox lucius, assembly GCF_011004845.1. Taxonomy (NCBI): domain Eukaryota; kingdom Metazoa; phylum Chordata; class Actinopteri; order Esociformes; family Esocidae; genus Esox; species Esox lucius. The sequence goes on along the minus strand of NC_047585.1, from coordinate 10,547,375 downwards.
TTACGTTACATTAATGACAACACTGCCATCTGCCTAAATCATTTTGATGACATGATGTTGTTTGCTGCTTAATATTGGGCCCAATTTGGACATTTTCACTTAGGGGTGTACTCACTTTTGTTGCCAGCTGTTTAGAAATTAATGGTTTGTTTAGTTATTTTGAGGGGACAGCAAATTTACACTGCTACAAGGTGTACACTCACTACTTTACATTGTAGCAAAGTGTCATTTCTTAAGTGTTGTCACATGAAAATATATAATCAAATATAAGCAAAAATGTGAGGGGTGTACTCACTTTTGTGAGAAACTGTATATGCAAATACAGGATTATGGTGGATTGATTATTATAAGTCATTAGTGCATGGTGCTTGCAAGTCCTAACTTTGTGAGTTTGACTCTAGTTGAGGCCACTCATACAATAAATGTATTCATGCATGAATATAAGTTGCCTTAGCTAAAAGCGTCTGCAAAATGACATGTTTTACTGATTTATGCAGCTCATGAACATCCAATGTATGAATGTACATTTGATTCTGTTGTAACTGTTCCAGCTGGATCTGTAGACATTAGCCTACCTTAATAATATGATAATGCTAGAATTCTTAGTTTGAACTCTTTCACCTCTTACAAGCTTGAATTCCCCCTCAGAGGCATTTTAGCCAACTGACAAGCTTTTCCTTCTCTTGATGTACCTGTCTCTCGGTTTGAAGGACAGAGACTTGGGACACTAGTTCAATGTCCAACCCCCCACAGTGAGTTATATTATCTCTACTTGGACTGACTACACAATCCTGGACTCAGTGTCTATCAAGATGTCAGCTGAGAGTAAGGAAGCCAACCTCCCTGCTGAGTTCAAGGACTTCCCAGACACACAGGTGATCATTGATTGCACTGAGATCAAGTGTCAAACACTCTCCTTGTTTCGACTCCGAAGTGAAATCCACATCCAAATCACACTCCCACCAACCGCCCCACTCTTCCCTGGTTGATTTCCTGACAGATGAAATGGCTGTTATGGGTTAGGGTTGACAATGGGATACCTCATCAATGTCTTTGTGAAGTGTAAGGTGTACGGTCCATTATTACATGTCTTAGAGTGCATGTGGAGTGTATGACTCACGAGTAAACAAGAATTGAAACATACATACAGATATAAAATCAGAGAGCATCGGAAATACCCTTTGGATAGACGCAAATTTCTGTATGTTTTAACATGGTTATTCTCTTCACCATGATATGTGAATGCCATCAAATTTCCTTAGAAAGACGAACGTGTTCCTTAAAGAAAAAATAGTTTATCGTTCTTGGTGTAGACGATAAATAGTATGTTTTTGTTAACTTGCAGAAGTTGCATTTAAAGTTGCATGTGATTATATCCCCTACTAAACTATGCAAACATTTAAGATGGACTAAGTCAAAGTGGAAAACTGTCCTGTGGTCTGATGAATCAACATTTTTAATTATTTCTGGGAATCATGGACACCTCATCCTCCAGACTAAAGTGGGGAGGGACCTTCCGGCTTGTTATCAGCGCACAGTTTAAAGCCAGTATCCGTGATGGTATGGGGGTGCGTTATTGTAGTGATTCCCAACCACGGTCCTCAATTACCCCCAACAGTACACATTTTCATTGTAGCCCCAGCCAAGCACAGCTGATTCAACTTGTCAACTAATCAGGCTCTCATTGAGTTGAATTGGGTGTGCTTGTCCAGGGCTACAACAAAAATGTGTGCTGTTGGGGGTACTCAAGGACCGGAGTTGGGAAACACTGCATTAGTGCACATGGCATGAGTGACTTGCACATCTGCACCAGCACCATACATTCTGAACAATTTACAGTATATAGGTTTAGGAGCAACATATGCTGCTATCCAGACAATGTCTTTTCCAGGGAAGGCCTTGCTTATTTCAGCAAGACAATGCCAAACCACATTCTGCACTTATTTCAACCGCATGGCTCCATAGTAAAAGAGTCTGGGTGCTTAACTGGCCTGCCTGTCACCCATTGAAAACATTTGGCGCATTATGAAATGAAATATACAACCAAGGAGAGCCCGTACTGTTGAGTAGCTAAAATCCTATATCAATCCTGTATTGTTTACTGTTTGTGTTTGGTTTCCTTTTGGTTATCAAGTGTGTTTTGTTGTTGGATTTAATAAATACACCTGTGGGTTAAGTTTGTCTCTCCTGTCATTGTGCATGCCTTTGCTGTGCCCTGTGACAATTAATAATAATATTAATAGCAGAAAATGACACAGAGTCTAGAAAATTACTATTGGGTAATAATGACCTCTATATTCTGAGATCTGGATTGTTTACTAGCATTGTTTAGCGTCTTCACTGGAAATGCAGAAACATTATTTAATAGAAAGCAAATGCAGCAGTGCAGGGTGCTGATTCACTTTCACTAATCCCATACCAATCCCATACCACAGATGTATATAAATACAGGAGGTATAACCATCAGTTTGTCATTTCCACTCCCAATACGGAGAAAAGCCCAGGGACCAGGTAGGGAAATCTATAGAGCAATGGCTGGGCACCATTAAAAATGTTCATCTGTACATGCGTTACAAACTACCTAGAGACTATTCCATTTCAACTTTCTACTAACCAGAACATCAACGGAAACATTAACTCTTATCATGTCTGCATAATATCTACAGGGCATCTACAAATGGACATTGGAATTCTCAAAACGAAGGGTAACCCAAAGTTTTAGGGTCTTAGCAGGTAAACATAGAAAAGAATGTTGATAAAGAGACCTTTTGCATTTCTCCTGGGCAAAGCACAACCAATTTTACTTCCACTACCTGGGTATAGAACATGTGAAACTGCCAGGTAGAGGGGGTGATATTAACACTATCCTCTTGAGGCACGTGTCAATATTTTTGGAAACATCTCCGAAACATCAAGAGGTCTCAATAAAGAACTAGACATTAAACCCTTTATCTAAAAAAGTTTATCTTCACAGGTGGCTGCCACTCATGTCATGTATGCCATGTTTTCTCTCTTTACACATTTTATTAGATAATGGAATTTTGTGTAATTCCTCATCTCAGTTGTGTACACAATATGAAGCTGATGGAAGAATCACAAGCATATATTTGCTGCTATATGTGGCCCAAATGGGAGTATTCATTGACACTTTACAGAAATTATTTAAGTAGGTGTGGTAACAGAATTTGTATGACCAGACAAACATCTACACTGAAAAAAATTATAAATGCATAACTTTAGTTTTTCACCCCATTTATCATGAGCTGAACTCAAAGTTGGATGTACTGCCAAATTCTCTGAAACGCCTTTGGAGACAGCTTATGGTAGAGAAATGAACATTCAATTCACTGGCAACAGCTCTGGTGGACATTCCTGCAATCAGCATGCCAATTGCACGCTCCCTCAAAACTTGTGACATCTGTGGATTGAACTGCAGGTTTTAGAGTAGCCTTTTATTTTGGCCAGCCTAAGGCACACCTGTGCAATAATCATGCTGTCTAATCAGCATCTTGATATGCCACACCTGTGAGGTGGATGGATGATCTTGGCTAAGGAGAAGTGCTCACTAACACAGATTTAGACAGATTTGTGAACAATATTTGAAAGAAATAGGCCTTTTGTGTACACAGAGAAAGTCTTACATCTTTGAATTCAGCTCATCATAAAAGTGTTGCATTTAAAATGTTGTTCAGTATAAATTGGATCATTACGTTATCTGTTTTTTGTGCATTTAAATACATTCACAATAGGAGCATAGCAGTGTTACGGACCTTTTATTCTTTTTTTGATTTTCTATCCTTTTCTACTGTCTTCTACAGTTCATAAATTGGATGTTATTTTCACCAAACTCTCAACAGGTAACATACTGTAGGACACTGCTTCATGGATACGAATCCATTGTGATGTATTTATCATGTGAATAGTTGCTACAGTTGCCAGGTTAGCTGATTTGTGTTGCGTGCATTTTGTTTGTCCACTTAGCTAGCTAACAGCTCTCATCCCATAGCCTGTGACTGAGTGAGGCAAAACCTTTAAATTGATGTTCAATCACTGATCCGTTTTGAAAGGTACTCAGCCTAATCATTATTGTCACTAGCAGGGGGTTGCCAACAACATGGTCAGCAAACGATTTAATGTCTGACAGACATTCAGACCTGTCTGTTTCCGCCCGTAGGAGGGTTTTGATGTTTTCAGAATTTGTGCTTGGATGCTTAAAACAACATTACTGTATATTATAGGGATGGCACATCACACCCTTCATGGTTAAAACTCTTGTGATTGTAATTGAATCTCTGTGGAGACTGTGACCAAAACAATTCTGCCTGTGGTCTCTGGAATGACTAATTACAAATGAAACAAATTTCACTCATCAGGGAGAAACATATTTCTTTTGTTTAGTGAAAATAACATACATTTGTCTTTGAGAAATGACCTTCCAGCCTGCCAACCCTATAGCCGCAGTGGACTGGCTGAACACAGCCATTCAACATACTGGTGTGTGATGCAAAATCTGATGATGAAACAGGATGATGTGTGTAACCAAGAAGCAACCCTCATGTGTAGCACTGCTTTTTCAGAAGGATTGGGTTATCAGTTGCAAATGATCTGTCCGTTTAGTAAACTATATAACTTTTAATAAGACTAGCAAACACATGCAGTTGATGCTTACATTTCTCCAGTCTTATGAGATCAACTATTTTCATTAACTACTATACCATATATACAATGAGGTGTTTTGTAACAACAAAACAAGTTAATTAAAAGTATGTTTTGACAAACATTTATCCCCTCCAAATTCCCAAGATTATGTATTTTAAAGGGCTTCCCATTCAAAGTTTTTTTATGTTTTTCCACAGATTTGTTTTCCTGCTGTGATTTAATCCATTGGAAACTAATCCCCGTAACACCTAGGAAGATATTTCCTCTTTTCAAGAGGCCCTCTCTTGGCATTCTATTTCTTGGAAGGAATCAGAAAACCGAGTTCTCTCTCCTCTCCTACGCTCTTCCCCTTTAGAGATTTCTTCAACCTTGTGTACATACTTTATTTAACATTAGTGAAATAATTGTGAAAATTAATGAATATGTGGGTGCCCCGTGTGTATACATGTTTCCCTACCTTTTCAGGACCAACATTCACCCAAATGTCCTGACAGTTCATGAAAACAAGGTCTTGACTTTTAAGAATACTTTCAAGCTTATTGTTAATTAGGGTTAGGGTTAAGGTACATTTGATGAATGTGTCTTCTTACAAAACCGGAGGGTTTTGTAAAACAAATCAATACCTTACATTCAATGGGTTCTAAGGAACGTGTTAACATTTTTCTTGTGATGCACAAAAGCTTCAAATGAGCCAATTCAATGTAAGCATGTCAATTCATTGTAGAATAAAGGGTTTAATTTACTGGTAAAAGAAAAGAGTTTAAAATTTTGGGTAAAATACCACTCACATATAGGAAAGACAGTTAAAAGTAATAAAATCAAATAAGTTTAATGTTGTAGATTATTCAAAGCAGCTACCCTTTACCATGAATGTAATGAGGTAGTCATGTGGAATGCATTTCAATTTACAGGTGTCCCTTAATGCATTAGGGTGGTTATACAGAAGACCACCAAGTTGTTTGTACTGTGGTTGTCTATGATGGCAATAACAACTTGAATTAAACAAAGATCCAGTGATATCTCTGCTGCAGAGAATAAGTTCACAGGGTTATCTCTGCAGAGAAATCGGCAATTAACTACAACTCAGATTACAGCCCAAATAGAAGCTTCGAACAAGAAGGCCAGTGGTACCTCCCCTAACTCTGTCCCTCTTCTCCAAATGATCCCACGATGCTGTGTTGCGTAAATCCTCCTGCTAATAGCATGGTAAAAGTCATGATTTAATGTTTTTGCTATTCTAAGTTAAGCATTAATGTCGTTGTTAGTCCCGTTTCCACCAAAACATATTCTACTAGTGGAATTAACAACTTCCATGCTCTGCATAAATATCACGTATCCCCTGATTCAAGTTTGTAGATCTCTAGCCAACATGACTACCTTATGCCATTGCCTATTATTCAAGTAGCCAACTTGCATTTGGTTGAATATGGGAATCATTCAATAAGGATATAGATATTAGGTTGTGGCTAACCATCCATCAGGAAAGCTAGTGTTTACAGGCCCCCATGTGAACCCCATTCAAATCATATTGCAGCCTAAACATCAAAGGGCAATACCTTGAAAAGCTTATGTGAGATTCACTGCTGCCAGCCCACCCAGCAGCTCTCCAGATAAGAGGGGTTGGTATTTGTTTTATACATTAGCCTAACGTTGCAGTTATTGTACTTGGCGCCTTAATCAAAAGCACAATGTTTGCAGATATTAGAATTATTCAATCAGCAAACTTCTATTTGGATTTACATGGGCTAAAAATATATACAGTGCCTTGCGAAAGTATTCGGCCCCCTTGAACTTTTCGACCTTTTGCCACATTTCAGGCCTCAAACATAAAGATATAAAACTGTAATTTTTTGTGAAGAATCAACAACCAGTGGGACACAAAAAACTGAAAAATTGGGCGTGCAAAATTATTCAGCCCCTGTACTTTCAGTGCAGCAAACTCTCTCCAGAAGTTCAGTGAGGATCTCTGAATGATCCAATGTTGACCTAAATGACTAATGATGATAAATAGAATCCACCTGTGTGTAATCAAGTCTCCGTATAAATGCATCTGCTCTGTGATAGTCTCAGAGGTCCATTTAAAGCGCAGAGCATCATGAAGAACAGGGAACACACCAGGCAGGTCCGAGATACTGTTGTCGAGAAGTTTAAAGCCGGATTTGGATACAAAAAGATTTCCCAAGCCTTAAACATCCCAAGGAGCACTGTGCAAGCGATAATATTGAAATGGAAGGAGTATCAGACCACTGCAAATCTACGAAGACGTGGCCGTCCCTCTAAACTTTCAGATCATACAAGGAGAAGACTGATCAGAGATGCAGCCAAGAGGCCCATGATCACTCTGGATGAACTGCAGAGATCTACAGCTGAGGTGGGAGACTCTGTCCATAGGACAACAATCAGTCGTATACTGCACAAATCTGGCCTTTATGGTAGAGTGGCAAGAAGAAAGCCATTTCTTAAAGATATCCATAAAAATGTTGTTTAAAGTTTGCCACAAGCCACCTGGGAGACACATCAAACATGTGGAAGAAGGTGCTCTGGTCAGATGAAACCAAAATCAAACTTTTTGGCAACAATGCAAAACGTTATGTTTGGCGTAAAAGCAACACAGCTCATCACCCTGAACACACCATCCCCACTGTCAAACATGGTGGTGGCAGCATCATGGTTTGGGCCTGCTTTTCTTCAGCAGGGACAGGGAAGATGGTAGAATGGCCAAGTCAAAGTCCAGACCTGAATCCAATCGAGAATCTGTGGAAAGAACTGAAAACTGCTGTTCACAAACGCTCTCCATCCAACCTCACTGAGCTCGAGCTGTTTTGCAAGGAGGAATGGGCAAAGATTTCAGTCTCTCAATGTGCAAAACTGATAGAGACATACCCCAAGCGACTGTAATCGCAGCAAAAGGTGGCGCTACAAAGTATTAAAAGGGGGCTGAATATTTTTGCATGCCCAATCTTTCAGTTTTTTAATTGTTAAAAAGGTTTGAAATATCCAATGAATTTCGTTCCACTTCATGATTGTGTCCCACTTGTTGTTGATTCTTCACAAAAAATTAAAATTTTATATCTTTATGTTTGAAGCCTGAAATGTGGCAAAAGTTCAAGGGGGCCGAATACTTTCGCAAGGCACTGTACTTTGCCAAAGTTTGGGCTGTTGACATAAAGGCTCTGACACCCTGGTCTTATAAACCTACAGCTCCTGCACTTCCAAAAGACATCTCTTGGAATTGAACGACTGCAGGAGCTGTTTATTGTTTGACAGCAATAATATTATATATAATATATGAATACATATATATATAAAATAATATATACATACAGAAGGGTTAAAATTAAGAGACCACTGCAAATTGAAAGCTTCTGTTCCTCACTCAAAACTTTCCTTTTCAACTTTTTTGGAAAGGAAAGAAAAAGGTGCAGTGGTCTCTTAATTTTTTCCGGAGCTGTATATACAGTTAACCCCAAAAGTATTCATACCAATGCCAAAGTTTAAGCCATAGTGAATTTTCCTGGCTGGAAATTACATAAACAAGTGATAAAACACGGTAAGACATTGTGCTGGCGATACAAATGAATAACGTAACTATTTCCGTTGTTAGCCATGACTTGTAGTAAATGACTAGAGAACTACTGCTATTCAGCTGTTCAGGTGATTAGAATGCACTCTCATGGTGAAAAGATTTGCAATAATGTCAAGGGGTATGAATAATGTTGGACATGAAATTTTTCGTGGAAATGAATACTTAAGAATACTTTTGGGCTTAACTGTATAATTCATACATGTATGTATTTGCAAAGTTCGGTTTTGTGAGGTTCTGTTTTGTTAGCTTTTGGTTTTGTGTTTGTTCTTGAATGCCGGTTGTTCTGTTCGTCCCCCTGCCCCCCCCCCCCCCCTTATTCTTAAACTTTGCCTGTCCTTTTTGTTCTGATTGTTTTCACCTGTTTGTTGTTTAGCACTCGTTAGCACCTTAGTTTGCCCAATTCTGTCAGCCTTTCGTTGAGTCATTGAGTCTTTTTGTTTATGTTTCTTGCCTGCTACCAGTCTGTTTTTGCCTGCGTGCCGTTTTCCTTTTTTTTTTTACTGCCTCAGTTTCCTTATTAAACCTTTTTTGTTGTCCTTCAACTCTGTGCCTGGTATCCTGGATAACCAAAATGTGACATACATATTTGTATGTGTGTGTATATACAGTACAGTCCTGTTTGAAAGCATGTGAACCCTTAGTGTTTAAAAATAGTTTGGTAATCAAGAAAAGTTGCCGAATGCATCCTTAACTGATAAACACTCCAGCACAGGCTAATTTCCCTTGCTTATTGCCAGGCTACAATGTTTTCTTTCAAATAATAATACATATATATATATATATATATATATATATATATATATATATATATATATATATATATATATATATATGAACAATGTCATTCCTTCTTAATAAACTGTATGGTCTCAATTTCGTGTTTATTTTGTATCTAAAATATGTAAAATAATTGTAGATTTTGGTTTGCCTGTATTCTGTGTGAGAAACTCCACTGGCAGTCACTATTTACACCTCATTCAACCTCTAGGGGAAACTGAAGCACAGGAGCGCCATGTTTGGGGAGAAGGCTCAGGTGATCTTCACTAATCTAATGGAGAAATCAAACCACAGCAAAAAACCACATCGGGGACCAATAACAGATTCTTGGGTTTCTTATAATTTGGTTAGTAGATATTAATTCTATTGCAATGACAAAGTAATACCTGTGATATTATGTTGTTGTTAATATTTATTTACATAGCAGTTACATAATAAAAAGTATCAACTGAAGGAAAAGTGTTACCGCAGTTAGAATTTTTCAATCTGACATTATAAACTTTTTTATTTTGATCAGTGGCAAATATTGAATACCACCCTTGGTAAATATGAGCAAAACCAGCTGTGTTAAAAAGGTCTTTGCTTTGTATACTCTAGGTCTTTCATTCAAAATATTCACAATTAAAATGATTGAAAAAATAAATATGAATTTTAAAAAAATCTACAAAACATATGTGCCACAATTATTGGCACACCTATAAGTTCTATCGAACTGAATTGTATTCCCATTCATATTTTACGTTTTTAAGTTTGCCTGAATGATTAGGAACACTTAAGGGGTAAAGCAGGACTTCCCGTTGCACTGGGGTATAAATATGAGATAACATAGCTATCCATTGCAATGGGGAAGACCAGAGAATACTGTAATGATGTGTAACAAAGTTGTTGAGCTGCACAAATCAGGAAATGGCTATAGGAAAATAGATCAACATTTGAAACATTCCCATTTCTAATATCATGGCAATAAGTTAGTTTAAACTTGAGCTGTTAATAATCAGCCTTGAAGACAACGTGTCTATATTGACCCCTTGCACAGTGAGGAGGATGGTTCAAGAGGCCTAAGAAACTCCAAGGATCACAGCAGGAGAACTGCAGATGTTAGTTGTGTTTTGGGGTCAGAAAGTCTCAATTTACGATCAAATCTACATAACCACATGATATTTCGGAATGTTGCCAATAAAAAGTATTTGCTGTCATCAAACAACAACCACAAGCATCTGCAGCTTGCCAAATGTTTCTGGAACTTTGAATGGAACAAGATTCTATAGTCAGATGAGACCAAAATATTAGTTTTTGGAAACAAACACCAGAGGTAGGTTTGTGGTAGACAAAAAGATAGCCATGCATAAAGGTACCCGGTCCCCACTGTGAAATAGGCCCTGTACAACCTTGTTAGGATACATGGTATCATGGACTCCATCAATAGCAGCGGAGACTAAATCAAAACCTGACTTCCTCTGGCAGGAAGCTTAAACTGGGCTGTGGTTGGTTATTCCAGCAGGACAATGCGCAAACCTCAAAATCAAAACAAAAATGTTCACTGATAAATGTTCTGGACTCTGGAGCAATCGAAATACGTTTTCTGGATGAATGAATAATTTTTCACTATCTGGCACTGTGTGTGGGGATACCTGGAGAACAATAACTATCAAAATGCATAGTGCCTAAAACAACGTTTGGTGGAGGAGGGATAACAGTCTGGGGCTGTGTTTCAGGGTTTGGGCTAGGCCGAAACTGGCTGAAAGTTCAAGAGGATTAACAATATAAAAAAAATTCACAGCCCTTTTCTCTCATTTTTACCAAGGGTGATAATATTAGTAGGTGGCACTGTATTTTGCAACACAATATAATGTTGAAAAATCCACGGTGGGTTGATGTGGGTTAAGCCTAATTTAAGTTTAGGCATCCAGGTTAGTTTGAGTTTATGGTTTATGGAAAAACAAACATGTGTGCATGTATGTGTCCATGCGAAGCAAGAAGCTGACCTTTGAAGTTGAGTTTGCGGATGTGCTTGAGAAGCAGAGTGCCATTGATGGGGTCCATCCTGGAGCAAAAGCCCACCTCCTCTTTACAGAGTTCTTTCTGCATGTTGTGCAGTGCATGGGCCATGGAGTATACTGCATCGATCACAAACTGCACCTTTCCCTCTTGTTCGTACTTGGAGTCATTAGCTATCCTCTCCTGATCTGTAGAGCAGAGAGAGAACCAAGTTAGGTATCTGAGAAATGCAATCCGTTATATCCTCATTCACCAACCACAGACTATAACCACAAACTATAATATTTTGTTACATTTCAATTAGCATTATGTATAAGTCATTTACATTGTTTATTTTTTTAATCCTTCATGGTTATTCTATTGTCCATGTTCCAAGTCATGTTTTATTTGCTCAATTTATTCACCAGCTTTTAGCCTAGCATTTAGTTTGCTAGAGCAGGGGTTAATTGAAGACTAGCTGTTTGCTAATCTGACCTCCAAAGATCAAAGGGCATTCAGATGGGAAGTGAAAGAAGAATTGTTTTTACTGGAGGATGCATAGTAGCTGCACTTTCCTGAATGGCTGCTGGATGTTTGTCTTGCCAATCAACGAAGGAAAGTACATCATATGGCTAGTACTCAATTGCTCCATTGTTAGCCTTTTCAAGCAGAGTGTTCATTCTGGGACACACTAGAATTAATAATGCGAGGCAATCATTAGACACAGATTGAATTGGATCTTTAAAATGTGTACTTGAAATGCTCATCAATCTGGTAATACATGAATACTGATTAATATTCCATCAGCTGTGGTGGCCTATGCAAAAGATGAATCTACTTTTATTATTGTGTGGGTTGTATGACCTAGGCTTACTCTGCTGTCTAGAGGGCTGATGAGGATGAATTGACAGGAGGATGGACAGATGCAATAAGAGACAGACAGGCAGTGGATGATTAGGCACTACTGTATGCCTATGTATATGTACATCACAAATGGCATCCTACTTCCTACACCGTGCAGTTCATTTGATCAGAGATATTGTATGTGGGCACTGGTTATAAGTGATCTACATAGGGCTTAGGGTGCTATTTTGGATACACTTTTTGGACACACATATTACCATTAACTGGACTCTATATTGTATGCTCTTACAATGCCAGATCAAAGTCATACTGCCAGTCACCCGGAATGTTATGAACTCAAAGTGTAAAGTAAGTCAGCAAAGTTTTGAAAGCAGCTATGCCAGTTCCCTTGAACCACTTAAAAAGAGTATGACCGTTTAATGGAAGGCATGGCAGAGGGCCAGAAGACATCAAACAAAATACATTACCTTTCGTTTGTCTAGCATCTAGGACTTCATGGATTGACTGACTGGACGGGATCCTCTCTAACACTCACAATTAGTTAAAAGGTAAATGTTTGGCAAGACCACTGCAGGGGAGTCAATTCCAATCTGTGTGTACAGTATTATCCTGAGAGAAATCACACTAATAAGAACTCTAACTAGGACTACATATATTTTTCCCATATAGCATTATTAATATGTCACACAAGATGAAAGAGCAATAATTATATATTTCAAATTAGAATGATCTCAAAATGCATTAGTATTTTGCTAAAAGGAACATATCAACAAAGACTTCATAAAGAGACTTCATATAAATCTTTTTTTTATCTAATTTATTTTGTCTGGGAAAAAAAAGTGATTTTAAAATACCGCCAGGCATTGGGCTACCTTAAGACACACGGGTCAAGCAGGCTCACTTCTTTTCCTTCTTTATTTCATAAATAAACACCAAACAGCCATAACATTATGAGCACTGACAGGTGAAGTGAATAACACTGTTATGCTCATTATCATGGCACCTGTCAGTGGGTGAGATATATTAGGCAGCAAGTGAACATTCTGTCCTCAAAGTTGATGTGTTAGAAGCAGCTTCTGGCACACTGTAATTTGGAGTGACAAGACCGAAATAGAGCTTTTTGGTCACAACCATAAGCGCTACAGTATTTTTAAAGAGGGGTCAACAAGGCCTATATTGAACAGAATACCATCCCCACTGTGAAGCATGGTGGTGGCTCATTGATGTTTTGAAGGTGTGTGAGCTCTAATAGCACGGATAATCTTGTGAAAATGTATTGCAAGATGAATGCAGCATGTTATCAGAAAATGCTGGTAGATAATTTGCATTCTTCTGCACAAAAGCTGTGCACGGGATGCTCTTAGATTTTCCAGCACGACAATGACTGTAAGCACAAGGCCAAGTTGACTCTATAGTGGTTTCAGCAGAAAAAGGGGAAGGTTCTGGAGTGGCCATCACAGTCTCCTGACCATAATATCATCGAGCCACTCTGGGGAGATCACAAACTTGTGGTTCATGCAAGACTACCTCAGACTTCGCATGACCTGGATGCTATACCACCTGCAAGAATTTGGGGCCTCATATACAACTATTCCAAAAGACTGCACGCTGTCATAGATGCTAAAGTTGGCAATACACAGTATTAAGAACTAAGGGTATGCAGACATCTGAACAGGTGTCAGTTATTTTTTTGTTGTTGCCATGTTTTGTTTTATGATTGGGCCATTCTGTTATGACCTACAGTTGAATGTGAATCCCGTAAGATTTTGCCTGCTCACTCATGTTTTTTTTTTACAAATGGAACATATATTACCAATTCACCAAGGGTATGCAAACTTTTGAGCACAACTGCATATGTAGTTATCATTGTTATCATCATCGATATAATAAGCTTGAGATGAGTTTCTCTAGTGACAAACTTTCAGTCCTATCTGAGATGTGTCCTGGAATTGTTCAACAGGGATGAGGTGGTTGACAGTGTCAGATGCTGAACTCAAGTCCAGGACGATCAGGGGAAAGGAGGAGCCTGTATCAGCCGCCAACATGTCATTGATAATCTGGAGTACGGCAGTTTCAGTGCCTAAAACTTGACTGGAATTTCTCAAATAATTGTTTTTTAGGGGGCCAAGCAACGAAGTTGCTGGAACCCTCTTATGTTTATACGTTTTCTTCTTATTATTATTATTCTCCAGGGCCATTATCAGAGGTCCATAGCTCGATCCTCTCTGGTTCAAAACACTCCAAACTTTGCCTGATTGTAGACAGCCAAGGTCTGAAGGACAATTCTGGCGCTGTAGCACTCAGTCGAAAATTGAAAAAGTGAAGCTCAGATCTCATAAACCGTTTGTCTTAGAGACACGCAACCAAGTTCCAGATATACCCCTTCTCATGCTGACCAAAAAAGTCTCTGGGGTCTTTCAAATTCGCCCCTTGGATTTTCCTTCATTTTGAATTTGGTGAAAAACACGTTAATGACATCTCCTCCGAGACTGCTGAACGGATTTGCATGCCGTTAAGTGTGAAGGACCTTTTAACCATTATCTTTAAATGTTATATAAGGCAAGTTGATATCTCAAACAATATGAATAAAATTGAGCTGGGCGGCTCTATGACTTTAGACGTTCAAGCCCAAATGGAACATCTAACAGCTACGAAACGAAACAGACTCGTAAATGTGTCTGCTAGGAATGGACAGGAAAACTCCCATACAAAAATACTGCTTGGGGGCGCTATAAACATCACTGATGTTTCTCACCATATTGCCGATAAAAACACACTTAAACGACATCTCCTCCACAACAGCTGAATGGATTTGGATGACAATTGGTGTGAAGGACCACTGGACCATTGTCTTTCAAAGTTATATAAGAAAAGTTGATACCTCAAACAATATGGCCTCCATTTTGACATCTGTTAAAAAACTCATTAACGACATCTCCTGCTATTGGGTGTGATGGACCTTTGAACCATTATCTTTTCAAGTAATATAAGGAAAGTTGATATCTCAAACAATACAGCTGAAATCAGCGACTGAAATTGATGCGGGCGGGTCTATGACTATATAAGGCCATAAATCCACATGGGAATATACGACAGCTACCAAACGAATCATGCCCATTAACATCTCTGCCACAAATGGACAGCAGAAGTCAAGTATATAATGACCTTATGGGTGCGCTATAAACCTCACTAGTGTTTTGCGTTATATTGACATCTTAAATGACATCTCCGAGACCGCTGAATGGATTGGCATGCTGTTTGCTGTGAAGGACCATTATCTCTAAAAGTCTGTAAAACAGTTGATAACTCAAACGATGTGGCCGTAATGCGCAAATGAATCTGACATAGTTGTGGCAAATCTTATATAAGGCTATAAATCCTAAAAGGATCTTGCTTTACAGATAAACCAGGAATGAACCCTGAAAGGTATGAACAGCTAGCTCTCATGGTGGCGCTACAAAACTCCCAGATTTTAAGAAATTCTCAAATATGTCAGAGACATAACTTTCTGGAGATGTTAATCACTAAATGAGGTAACTGAGACAAACATTCTTCAGCTTAACAAGCTAAACTCTTTCCCATTCAAAGTATTTGGAATTCAACCAGGGTGACTTATCATTTTGGCCACTGCGTGTGCATGTGACGTAGGAGGAAGAGGATTTTAGCTGTCACCCAGCTGTGTGGCTAACGCAGGGTGGCTAACGCAAGATGACTAATATATGCACTCCTCCCGCCACACAACAATACACCTGTAATACCAGGATTTTCATATATTTGAGAGAATAATAGTTTTACGTGACCCTTTTATAATGTTATTGTTTTCCAAAGAAAGGAATCAGCCATGGAGTGATTGGAGTCATTGATTTCGTTATAAGTAGGCTGTATAGCTATTAGCTAGCCATCTATGGTAATCTATGTACAACAGTACACTTTATTTCCGTTAACAAACGTCATGTTGCCCACTTTATCTCAGCAAAATTGTAATGGCTGGGGTCAAATTTATATTTGGAGAGGATAGAGAGCTGTAGGGACAACCAGTAGCCCTTGTGGTGTAGTTGGGACATGTTCTTCAATATTCTGACCCTGGTTTGATTCCCTGCTGCAAATTTTGTATTTCAGAAATGTATATCCACTCAGTACTTTTCAGCCTTCACACAACAATATAAACCCCTTCTGTAATACCATGATCCTCATATATTTAGGAGAAGAATTGTTTTATGTGACCCTTATATACTATTATTGTGTTCCAAAGAGACGAATCAGCCATGGAGTGATTGGAGTCATTGTTATCGTTACACTGTAAAACCTAATAAGTTCAGAATACTCAAATATTTTGTGGAAATTGATTACATCAAAATATTTAAGTCAACTAACTTAATTTTGTTAAGTAAGTAATTACTTAAAAATTAAAATTTATTGGAACTTAATAGTTAAGATTCTTTTAATTTGTAAAAGTTTACTGTACATAGAAATATTGAATAAATGTATTTCCCAATATGCAATGCCCTTCAAATGAACTCTAGAGTTACCACCCATGACTGTATTGGTTAATGCCTGAGACATGGTTATTGAACACATTTATTCCTTTTGTCAACTCCTTGCCAACAGTTATAAAATAATAGACTGTGAATACATATTCATAAATCCTTATATTGTAGTCTTGTAAGCCCCCCACCACGAACTCATGGACTGTTCCATTTCAGATGCCGTGAAAATATGCTGTGAAATGTCAGATTGAAATCCTAGGACAGTGGCTAGAAAGTCATGTTTAAAAACATTAATAACTTTAAGGAAATTCCCAGATTTTCTAAATAAAAATCAACACTTCTGCTAAGTTTTCTGGAAATCCTGGGAACGTTGGCAGAGTTTTGCAAAGCTACCCACAATGCACTGGCGTACAAAGGAATGCATAATTCCTATTGGAACCAGAAGGTCTAACACAAAGATAGATATTTTATGTAATTGTTACAATCATTTCTAGTAGTGTGTGCAAAATATATGTTTGACTAAATGATTGGATTACTTTAGACAAATGTATGTATGTTTGATGTTTGTGTAGCCAAAATAAATTAATCAGTCAAAGTACATGCAAAAAAGGATAATAACATTTCCAAAATATAATTTCCAAAATATAAATTTGAAGCAGAGCATGCTGGGTACATTTTCATTTTAAACTTATAAAAATATAGTAAAAGTCAGTAAAACATAAATGTTTTAAGTTATTGGGAACATTTATCTAACTTTGAGTTACGCTCAGTAGAAACATTTAAATAAGAAATATGTTAGGGTTTACAGTGTATAAGTAGGCTGTATAGCTATTATCTATACAGTTTTTGTGCAAGGGTACTCTTTAGTTATGTTAATAAATGTTCTGTTTTCCATGTTATTTCAGTAAAAATGTAATGGCCAGGGTAAAAACTGCATTCTGCTGTTTAAATAGTGTAATGATTAACGACAATCTGCCACATAGAAAACCAGGGATTGAAACTTGCCAGCAACAACAATATTCATCCCTTCTAATCGGCTGAACTAGGATTGCCTGGTTCCTTTTCTGGTTTCAAGGTCTTTTTGTTTTGTTTTGATTTCCTCTTCTTCGATTGGACATCCTGACTACCAGCGGTATTGAGCATTTTTAAACAGAAAAACATTTCTCTAGTGAGAGCATGCAGTGAGATCCTTCCTGTGCCCCGCCTGGCCCCCAGCAACGCTGCTTGCAGCTTTAATTCTGATTGAGATGATCCTGGAGCTGTACTGTAACCACTTTTTGACAACACCTTGGAGAAGAAGAGGAGGTTGTATATTAGCCCAGCGAGGGCTTCTTTTGAATGTGGTGACAGCAGTCTTAAAGGCAGATGAGAAACTGCAAGGTGAGATGGAGTGGGTAACAAGGGCTGCATATGATTTGAGCAGAGCTGTTGGAATAGGGTCCAATGAATGGGATCGATTATGGAAATTGTTTTCTCAATAGAACTCCACAGTTCAAACCACTGACAGAAATCGGAAGAAGAAAGGTGCAAGATGCCTTCTAACCAGGGGTGTAGGTTTGATTTCAAATGTGAGGGGGACAAACACTGGCGTAGAGTGGTGACGCCATGAAAAATTGTAAAGCGGTATATACGCATGGAAAGCCAATCCTGAGGTCTGACAGTGGTAACCACACAGAAACACATAATTTAAAATAAAATTACCAAAAAACATTTTTATAGAGGTTAAGCACGGGCCGCCCACCCACTGCAGGCCCTGGTGCAACCACACCCAGGATAGTTATGTCAGTGGGGACAAATATGTTTTTGCAAACTCCATGGTTTTGGAATGGGCCGGCCAACAAGCTCCTATAGGTGTGATGGTCGGGTGTCCACATACTTTTGGCCATATGCTGTATGTGCATTGTTGGACACAACATCTTATTGATTCTGCCACAAAAAACTCGCAAAATACAGCCTTCATTTAATTTAATATTACTTAGTTTACATATTGTCTATGATGTGTGCTCTTAGTGAAGAGCTACTACAGACCTCTGTATTTCAATGTGTGTCTGTGATCTACAAGTACATTTTGCCAGTACTGTACTTTAATTTCACAACCTCACCTCCCAAGCTCCACCCCTCTCATGCGTGACTACACTGGTTGACTCAACATCCTTCTGATTCTGCTAATAAATATGAATATTCAAGATATGGGCTACACATAACATAAATCATTTTCTTTAAGTTATCCACCTTAAAAGACAACATTTCACCTCAGGTCCCCAGTTGACCTTTTCTCCCTGGCTGTCTGATCCTGCTGTGACAAGGACCTTCTCACGGTCACCAGCTAGAGGTAATGTCAGCTAGGTTACCAAACTTTCATGAGCCAGAGATCATAGCCACTAGTTGCAACCGTAGCCTCTACCCTACTAATGTAACCAGACCTATCCAGCAACTACTGTACATCAAAGCAAAGTGCCTGCGTGTGGTCCTAAAGCCAGTCTGCTTCGAATTACGCAATAGCTTACCGTACCGCCACTGCAACCTTCTAAAGAGTTGGAGCTTTTCTTATAATAAGAGTCGTGTTCGTAAAAAGGGGGGAGGACAACATATAATTTCAAAAGGTGGGGGGGACATGTCCCACTCATGTATAATGAAACCTACCCCCCTGCTTCTAACTGACTAGCTGGATCCAAAATAAATTCAGTACTGGGAACATATACAATGCTTCGACTTGGTTAGAGAAGAAAGAAATGTAAATTGCATTGGAACAACGTTGTGGTCAGACACACAGAGTGTTGGCAGTGATGGCAAAGTCAGATATGTGCCCATTGGTCTGAATGGGAGCATCAACAACTTGATTCAGGTCAAGACACTTATTCAGACATAGATACTCAGCAGTATAGGGACATATTGAAATCTTCTAGAAAACCAATGTTGGTTGAGGCAGAGCAGAGTGATTTCAGAGTTAAAGCAGGGTGTTGGCTTTGGGAGTTGATAAACCAGAAGCAAAATGGGGGTTGGGATTTTAAGCTGAGACATTTAGAAGAACATTTGAGAAGTGTGGCTATTGGAAATAAGGCTTCTGTGGAGGAAAGAAATCCTCTAAAATATTGTGTTAAATAATCAAGAAAGATCACATCATCACACATTTAAATCACGAGCACAACATTATTTAGCACAAACGCAACACAAATGCTTTTCCATGACATTTTAAAATAATCAAACAGGCCTTAGCCTGAGTATGAACAGTGTACTGTAGTTGAGAGGAGTGCACAAACTTTGGTTAGAACATGCATGTGGTTTAAACTGTTTGCTTCATCACCCTTCTATATTTAGGCATTGCCTATTACTTACTTTTGAAATGTTGAGTACTTCTTCTCAGTAAGCCAACTTCAAAAGCAAATCTTAGCCTAAATAATTAAAGAAGTAGATGGAATGTTTTGTTAAGTTATGTTTTTTTAATGTATGGAGCAAATATATAATTATTTTTAGTGGAATGGGAAAACAAACGCTGTTAGCCATGAGAGGAGTGGTCAGTGAGTGATGAGTGGGAGTGCAGAAAATGTAACATTGCTTACACTATGGCCTGTACTTTTGGCTACAAAATAATAGAACCCTACCGGGTCAAATAAATGTGGCAGCAGCAAAACCTAGACACCACACTGACCAAGCAACAGCACACCTACGCTAACATAATCACAACATTCATGGATACAAATGACGTTACAGCTATAGTCCAGTGACAATTCCACACTTCAATGTAGGCTAGGCACATTTAATAAAACAGATCTCCCAGATAAATAGAAATAATGACAAAAAAAACAGCAAATTTACAAATTATTTCATTCTATTCACTGGATGTAAAAAGCCAGTAAGCCGCAATCATAACAATACGAAATACGTTTCAATTTTCCAGTGGTCCCTTAATTTTAACCCTTCTGTTCCTCACTCAAACCTTCCTTTTCACCTTTTTGGTATGTAAAGAAAAAGTTGCAGTGGTCTCCTAATTTTTTCAAGAGCTGTATTACTTCTCATTGGAAACACGTTTTTTAATACTAAGCTTGCATGTAACACTGTTGCACAGCTTCATAGTCTACTATTTTCTTGACAGCAGCAAGAGAGCTGCAAAGAAAGCTGGGGTGCTTAACAATCACCAGTTGATGATTCTTTAAAAGTAACATCTAGATGCTAACAAATTTGACTAATGTCTGTCAGCTTAAAAAGCATTCGCAAACAAGGAAAATGGTAAGAGGAAAAAAGAATGGCTTCACATCACCAGGAAACAACTACATATTCACGAAGACACTCACTGTCTAAAGCTTACATTCCTGAAAAACAAACAATACAGATTTTGTGGTAACAACAATTCCCACAAATGCAAGATGCTCTGGGAAGTGTGCAAATTTTACCTTTAAATATTGTATACATATACAGCTCTGAAAAAAATTAAGAGACCACTGCAAATTGATCAGTTTCTCCAGCTTTACTATTCATAGGTATGTGTTTGAGTAAAATGAAATGTTTTATTTTATTCTATAAACTACTGACAACATTAGTCCTAAATTACAAATACATATATTGACATTTAGAGTATTTATTTGTAGAAAACAACAACTGGTCAAAATAACCCAAAAGATATGCATTTTCAGAACGCAAATAATGCCAAGAAAACTAATTCATATTCATTTTCAACAAAAAAATACTAATGTTTTAACATAGGAAGAGTTCAGAAATCAGTATTTGGTGGAATAATCCTGATTTTTTATCACAGCTTTCATGCATCTTGGCATGCTCTCCACCAGTTACATTGTGGTTAGGTGACTTTATGCGACTCCTGGCACAAAAATTCAAGTAGCTCAGCTTTGTTTGATGGCTTGTGACCATCCATCTTCCTCTTGATCAAATTCCAGAGGTTTTCAATGAGGTTCAGGTCTAGAGATTGGGCTGACTATGACAGGGTCTTGATCTGGTGGTCCTCCATCCACACCTTGATTGACCTGAATGTGTGGAATGGAGCATTGTCCTGCTGGAAAAAACAATTCTCAGAGTTAGGGAACATTGTCAGAGCAGAACGAAACAGGTGTTCTTCCAGGATTCATGCGTCCTTCACACAGACAAATATGCCCGATTCCAGCCTTGCTGAAGCATCCCCAGATCATCACAGATTCTCCATTAAATTTCACAGTGGGTGTGAGATACTGTGGCTTGTAGGCCTTTACAAGTATCCGTCTAACCATTAGACGACCAGGTGTTGGGTAAAGCTGAAAATGTGACTTATCAGAGAAAATTACCTTACGCCATTCCTCTACGATCCAATCCTTATGGTCTTTTGCAAACTTCAGCCTGGCTCTTCTTTGCTTCTCACTGATGAAGGGCTTTTTTTCTAGCTTTGCACAACTTCAGCCCTGCCCCTAGGAGCCAGTTTCGAACCGTCCTCGCCATGCACTTCACTCCAGCTGCTGTTTGCCATTCTTTTTGTAGGTAACTTGATGTCATCCTACGGTTGTTGAGTGACATTCGAATGAGTTGACGTCATCTCGGTCAGTGGAAAGTATTTTTCGCCCTCTGCCAGTCTGTAGTATTGTTATCCCCAATGTCTGTTGCTTGACCTTGTTCTTATGAACTGCCGCCTTGAAGCAACCTGATGCTCACTGTATCCCTCTGCCAGTAAAGCCAGAATTGAACCCTTCGTTTCCTCATTCAAAGCTTTTCTTTTTAAAAATGTTTTCATGCTGAATAGATATTTTTTTCATTCAAATTACCTACTTGCACAGTTTTTGCCTCCAGCTGGTCCTATTGCAAGAGGATAGTGATGACCACAGCAGTGGTTATTATACTTTTCCTTGTTAAATTAGATTTGGTTCAGGTAATCACCTAATCAGTACCTGATTAAGTAAAATGAGGTTTGCCTGTGTTGGAATTTAACAGACACTGGAATGGAATGGCTGCCTTACATGTAGAGATGTTCTCTTAATTTTTCCATCAAGATGTGCCATGCTAATAGACTCCTACCCAAAAAGACTGAGTCCTGTAATAAAACCAAAAGGTGCTTTAACAAAGTATTAGTTTAAGGGTGTGCACACTTATGCAACCAGGTTATTGTGAGTTTTTTCCCTTTTAGATTTCAGTTTGTTTTTCAATTGAATTGTTCACATTTTAGGTCACATTAAAGGTGGAAAAAGTTCTGACATGATTTATCTTTGTCTCATTCTTTTACATCACAAGAACCTGGCATTTTAACAGGGGTATGTAAACTTTTTATATCCACTGTATATACAAAATTAAACTACAGATTTACTTCTGTAGTTTAATAATTATTTCCCCAGTTTCTGTGTTTTTATAACATTAATTATTTGATGTCAAGTGTTAGGGAGCCTTGGCAGATACGGAATGCACCAATCCAAACTTCTCCGGGTCCTCTACCTTAAAGCTTGACTCCTTTACAATTCCCCGGTATGTGAAGAACAGATAAAGAATGCATGTGTGTGTTCAATTTAGATTAACAATAAAGTAATTATCAGCAATGTACTGTACTAATGAGCTAACTAGTAATGTTCACACACCTGCCAAATGAATTTAATTAAGCATTGTTAATTTAAAAGTGAATCGCTAGGGGTTTCCACAGTTTCCACAGTACTTTGGGTGGGGAAATGGGTTCACTGAAGGTCAGTACTGGGTTGCCCAGTTGTTTGTGGTTACTATCATAGACATATCATGTTGCGCTAATTCCTTCTGTCTTAACTGTTTTATGATGATGTATCCATAAAAATAGACCAGACCTGTTCTGTTCTATCCATAACATTTTTATGGATGTGTTAGATTGTGTCTGTCCATCTTTTGTTAATGAGATTTGTGTGTAGGGATTTAGTTGTTTTTAATGTCTAGGAGTGGTACATAATCTGTCTGCTGTCAATCAAATTGGTACAGGAGAAAGAGTCAGTTTCAGCAACTGTTCCCTTAGACCATAATGTAGGCAGCTTCCTTGACACATACTATATTCCTGTAGCTTCTTCTGATGGCCATCTGTTCCTTGGCAAAGTCTAATTTAGAGGTTGCAGGGATGAATTCGGGCTTTAGTCTGACCAAACGTTTACTAAACACAAGCTAGGTAGCCTACTTCTACCAGATAACTGCTTCGTTATGATTTTGTAGCTGTCTTGTGTAAAAGAAAATCACATTTGTCTTGAGTCCAAAGTTCTATAAGGTTTTTTCATTTTTACATGCGCTTGGGATAATCGATATACGGCCACCTAGTATGACCGCACTCCGAGTAATCCAAGAATCTAGGTACGACAGGCCTCTTTGTAACTATGTCACTGGCCACGCCCCCTACTCAAATTACTCACACACTGAACACAGAACAGATGCCAAGTCATACTCAGGTCAAGCTAAGATCTCCTCAACAGATAAACAGAGAACCCTATGGTCTGTTAATTACTCATTTACCTAGGTCACAGCATACTAAATGAAACCACTATGGTTCCCCTTGGGTCTTCTTCTGTATGTGAGGCTCAGTGTTGGGTTCAGCATTGTTCACAGATGCCAAGGGTGTTGTGTCACCTGAAGGTGAGCTTAATAAAATGCCTTGTCACCATCAGTCAGAGTTGTCGATTTACTGGAGGCTGGCTTCTTGCTCCAACCACTGGGCGCAGCATCAATCTGGATAATGCCAGTAGTGTTGTTAGGATACAGACACCAGCTAAGTGATGGTTTGAACTGTGGAAATGTCTTCCCATCTACAGAATCAGCCACATTTGGTTATTGTTACACCTGAGCCCCAGAATGGCTGTTAACCCAATACATGCTGGTGCTCAAAAGTGGCAAGACCTGGAGTCCCATATTCTATGCTCTCAATGGACATTGCTATTACAATGTCCTCTCTGTTTCCCTGGGATTGGGACATATCCACCTCACAGAAAGGTCCTGAGGTTCCATTTTGATATTGCCTATACTAATGGTTCATCCTCCAACTGTATCTGTCACCCTGCACTTTCAAAAAGTATAGACTGGCCTGACCATTGATTGATGATGGTGGAGATTAGGGAGAAGATGGCGTTGAAGACATTCATGACTGAGAGGCAATGCAAAAGTAGGACTGCAACAACTCTTCCTGAAGGAAAGAACAAGGTACAACACCTGTTCAGCTTGCCTGAGCCTTTATTATATCCCCTAGGAGATCAGAGATACCGACTGGGCTCTAATCAGCCTGTTTTGTACAAAACTCTTCAATAGACGTCACTGGAGTGAGACACAAAATAGCTGGGATGCACGGCATCCTATCATTTAGGGAACATGATGATCCAACCTCATGTACATATCAATACATTTGGAGCCCGGCAACAGGGTGAGTATGTATAAAAGTGTTGTCCTTTCTAAATGGTGAAACCGTTTTATACACAAATGCCCTAAAAATTTAAGTTGAGATTGTATATTTTAACCTATTTCTAATTGTTTGATTTTAAAATTCCACATTTAGAATAGAGCAAAAACATCCATGACAGCAAAATACTATGACATACTATGAGACATTTTAACAGATTTAAATAATTTCTTTAAAAATGGAAGCCTTCTTTGGTAACAGACTTTCTCTCCTTTTTAATCTGTTACATCAGCGGTCCTGATGTTGGTGCAAGTAAATGGTTTTATCATGCAGAGCCACTTCAATTTACAAGCTTTCTAGACCCAAATTAATATTTCTCTTTCTGTCATCTTTCATCTGCCATATATCTATGTTTGCCGCAGCCAGAACCAAAGGCGATTTAACATCTCTGATTAGCTCAAACTTCTTTGAGATTTACGAATTGATGAACCAGGCTACAGCTGTGTTAATAGAGTGCAACAAGCATTCTTATTGGGAAGACAAATACTGTCACAGTTTGGCCAATGTCGATGGGCTGTGGGGTGGCCCAGGAGCAAGAGAGGGACTGAATTATATCTCAGCCTGAGATGGGCCGTACATAAAACTTGGTATTGTCTCGCTCTTTCACGGCAAGGCTCTTCTTATCTCGTTAAAGAGCCAGAGCACGCCCACTCACTCTCTAAACTGGCTCTCTGCCTTCAGAGAAATCCATTCAGATTAGGAGTGGAAGCGCATCGAGGGCGTCTCCCTCTATCTGGGCGCTGCACAAGAGAGGTTGTGACGGAGTTTGTTGGCTCTGACCCCGTTAACCGCAGCATGTTAAAATGTCCATCCATTCCTTAACATGAAAAGCAAAAATCTGGTTGGTGCCCATTATTGATCAGTTATTTTGCTTGCTGAAAAGGCATAAACTGGACGGAAGAAAATGATGAAACAGGATGTTTTGATCATTTCAAATACTTGAGACACATGAGATAATTCATGTAACATAACGGTTTGGTGAGTGAAGTCCCTAAGCCTTTTCATTATGGTAATTTGCCATTGTAATGGAGAAGGATTCAAGCGTTGTGTTTGAATTGCTATGCTGCATGCTGTTCTCCTCTATATTAATTAGCTGAAAGCATCAAACCCCAGGAGAGGAGACTGGGCCCTACTCAACCTTCCTGCTCCTCTCCACCTTAATCAATATCAGCTGTGTATCTCACTCATTCACAGATAAAAGACCAGCCTCACTTCACCTCACAGTCACTCACAAACTCTCTCTTTGATCACCGTGAGCACACAGATCCCTCTCAGGACATTGATTATTCCTCAACCATACCCCATGCAATGCTGTGTATTCATGAAAGCCAAGGGAAGGATGGTTTCTTCCAAAACATTTTACAAATAAAAACAAAAGCATAATTAAAAATGAATCCCTAACTATGTTTCTGTTTTCTACATTTTCCTTTGAATTTCTTATACTGTCTGGCTAAAAAGAATATGTCCACCACAACACTTGAATGATTAATGCCATGTTTGGCATCTCTTTATGGAAAATACTGCAGGTAAGTTGCTGGTTTCAAAGTTGACCTTTTCTCCACCAAAGTTGGCTTTTTTGTGAAATAATGATTTTGTGATTAATATGTAAAGGAATTTTCTTGTAGACTCAGTCATACCTAGTGATGGTCAAACGAGGCTTCATTAGCGTTATTTTAGCAGCAGGATATTAAGCTGGCAGCACTCATATTTTCCTTATCACAAAAAGACATAATTGAAATATATAAGGCAACATAGATAACAGTCCAGTCTGTAAAAAAGAACAGACAAGAAGAACATTGGAATGGACATTAAACATAAAATGACACACTAGATTGACAGACAAGATTGTTAACTATATTGCCTTATATATTTCAATGATGGCTTTTATTTAGAAAAAGAAAAACTGAGTTAGCGCTGCTAGCATAATATCCTGTTGCTAGAAGAAGGGTAATGAATCCTCGAATGGCCATCACTAGCTATAACATCGCATATGTATAGACTATGAATAATGGCTTATAGAGGTTGTAATATTAATTTTTCTTGACTTGGCTTCCCCAGTGATTTTTTTCCACCAATTTTTGTACACCATCAAAGCGTCCAGAAAGGTTCATTGCAAAGGGGCTGGAGGGAGCTGTCTTAGCTACACTGCAATGCACATTGGCAAATGCTTAAGCAAATGATGTCATAGCTATGTCCCACAAACAGAAATAAACTTGTAATTCATGAGTTTGACTGGTATTCATCTGATTTGGGCCAGGCCTGGGTTTGGGCTTCAGTTAATAGGGAGTGGGTCAGACCGGGCCCCGATCAGAACTCTTTTGCAAACATGGACGTCTGAATTTAAGCTTGCTATTTCTGTTCACCACAAGAGGAAACTTTGCCCTGCAGTCCCATGTAACACAAAATAGTAGGTTAGATTTCATAGCCTATGTCTTTGTAACAACGTGTATTATTAGGAGAAATTAATGGATATGGAATATAAGGCTACAAGGCAATTAATTACAAGGCAATTATTGTATTATTAGACCATACACACATGAATATAGCCAAAATGATACACGTCTATAACCTCACAATATAGGCATAGTCTATTTAAAAATAAATAAACAGAAAAAAACGTTGAATGTATGCATGTAAGTTTGCTAGCTCTCCCTGTTTGTTTGCTGGCCAATTGCAGAAGTGGCGTAAATTATTTCTTTGTGGTGGAAGAGGCCACAGGACACTGAGGTCAGTGACGTCACTCACCGAAATGTATGCAGAAAGTGATATGCCATTCCCTGACTTAACTTGCAGTGGCACTCACGCTACAGAACTGGCCTAGAACTGGACAGACAGCTTTTCGTGTGTTTGTTTATTACATTATATATTGAAACTCATAATGTTGTCATTTTCATATACCGGTACCTCAATTTACCGTTTTAAAGTCATACCGCCCAACCCTAGAAGAGAGGTACTTACCGCAGCACCACCAGAAGCACCGGAAGAATTGCATGTGGCCCTGAAATGTGCTTACAGTGTGGCATTCCATCAAAACATAGAGAGAGAGGACTGCAATGCCCATGAAATTTCTGACTACCTGCTCTGTCAACAAACTCTTAGACAAACAAAATCGCATATTTTCAGCAAAAAGAGCTGTGCATGGATGCTTTGCCCTTGTTTTCAACACACACTGCCAATCATAATTCCTGCACAGCCATTTGCCATTGCAAAGCTATTCATCTGATCTTCATCTTTGTCTAAACAGGAATCTACTCAGCATATTTTGGCACTGCAGATTTTTCCAAAGCAATAGGTACACAGAACATTTGATAATTAATGTATTACATTAGTGTAATACATTCTTCTCTCCAGCACCTGAACACTTTTTTTAATATTATTCTAATAAATTGAGGGCGCATAGAAGGTGGGACAATTTTAACTACATGGAGACAGGTTGTAGACAAGATACTGCCTCCTTAGTTCGAAAAAACTGTGTACAAGTGATTGCTCAAAAATTAACAGCAATTTTAACTGATCAACATGCTAGCTGTCAGAAGAAACAATTCCCTGTCAAACTTTTACTTCTACAAAAAAAGGAAGCCGACAAGCCTACTTGAGCCGGCAAGCCTACTTGAGCCGGCAAGCCTACTTGAGCCGGCAAGCCTACTTGAGCCGGCAAGCCTACTTGAGCCGGCAAGCCTACTTCAGCCGGCAAGCCTACTTCAGCCGGCAAGCCTACTTCAGCCGGCAAGCCTACTTCAGCTGGCCCGCAATTAGAAAGGATGAAAGTCATAGCCCTCGCCGGATTCAAAGCAGGGTCTTTAAACTATGGGCTCAAATGACTGCCAAATGTCTTGTGGGTCAATAAAGCGATTTGCACACCTGTAAATCACAATCCACACGACGGTTTTGCATTTCATAGTTGTATTTGTCTACAGATACAAATCACTGTTTACGGATACAAATCACTGTCTACGGATACAAATCACTGTCTACGGATACAAATCACTGTCTACGGATACAAATCACTGTCTACGGATACAAATCACTGTTTACGGATACAAATCACTGTCTACGGATACAAATCACTATCTACGGATACAAATCACTGTCTACGGATACAAATCACTGTCTACGGATACAAATGACTGTCTACGGACACAAATTATTCTACGGATACAAATCACTGTCTACGGATACAAATGACTGTCTACGGATACAAATGATTCTACGGATACAAATCACTGTCTACGGATACAAATCACTGTCTACGGATACAAATGATTCTACGGATACAAATCACTGTCTACGGATACAAATGATTCTACGGATACAAATGACTCTACGGATACAAATGACTCTACGGATGCAAATCGTGTTCTACGGGTTCGCAAATCTTCTGTGGAGTAAAATTAGTGCCAAATGTCAGCTGAGTACAAGTGGGGGGGGGTGGGGGGGGGGTACACGTTTAGCTAATAGCTAGACTTCCATGCAAAGAGTTCCATGCAGCTAGCATTGAGGACATCTTGGGTTGCATATCCTTCCATTTAATTCAGGTAAGAGCTTTAGGTAAAGTTGCTTTATACACTGAAAGTCATTACTGTCGTATTATATGCATGTTATCTATCTAGATGTGTGTTTCATGTAAACCAGTCCTAATGTCGCTACTTGTGTGTGTTGTTAGCATATTGTTTTTGCTAAAGAATAGCACAGTAACAGATGAAAATTGTTAGCTCTTGCAAGTCTTTAATCACGCATTCACAGATCTTTAAATACAACTACGAACTGCAAAACCGTCATGTGGATTGTGATTTACAGGTGTGCAAATCACTTTATTTACCCACAAGACATTTGGCAGACATTTGAGGCTATTTTAACCCCGACACCACTAAGCCATACATATGCAGAGTGTCGTATACTGTACTTCTGCATTGTTAAACCAATGAGTCAAAAATCCACGATTCTCTAAACTAGTTCCTTACATTAGCTAACATCCAAACCAACAGCAGGTATAAAAGGGTTGCTACACTACATTTAACGTTAAGAAAGATTACTGTAGATGGCTAGCTTTACAGTAATGAAAAAAATGACTTCAATCACTCATGGCTGGTTCCACTACGCTATGTGAACTATGCTTTGTAAATCGCAATCGAGAGGAATGTGTTCGTTGCTGGTGCAGTTTGTCCATCGCAATATAACCACAAGGTTTTACCTTAGGCTTTCTATAATGTAGCTACTGAAGCCAGCAAAGTTTTAGTCTGGCTGTACAGTACCTATTTAGAAAACAATGACAGTTGAATAGCCGACCTCTAGGCTATGTGAACTACTGTGGAAATTGAAAGCAATGGCTGAATCTCAAATCGCATATTATATACTACATACTATAAGTAGTGCTTCACGGAATGATGAAGTACATGCTGTTTTGTACTAGTATCTACTTACTACTTGGAATAGTCATAAGAATTGAGCAATTGCAAGCGAGACTGAAGAGGAACTTTACACTGCCAAAGCTTTTCAATTCATTGCAAAAAAATTTTTTTTGTTCATATGTGAATGACATTGATACAATAACTATCAATATAGGTGACAATAACTGACTTTTTCGTCAAGTGAAAAGACAATAGAATCGTGGAAACCCCTCCTCTTTTACTGTGGAAGGGGTTGTGGTCAATATTACCCCAAAAAGCATGCACGGATGCGTACTTCGAAAATGCAACCGAAACAGTTGCAATATAAACAGCTTTATTTTAGGCTTACTATAATGTAGCTACTGAAGGTTGTTGTCGATCCTGAACAAATCCGAGGATCGAACACTGGCTGCTTACATGACAGTAAGCGTCTCTAACCACTGTACTATTTAACAATTCGCAGTCAGGCAGTCAGTCACGCTCTGGCAAAAAAAGCTGTGTCTACAGTACATCTAGCAAGGCTAACATTTTGAAATTCTAATGACAACTCTTATTTCCAAGAGAAAATAGAGGGCAGGCTTTCAACAGCTTTGCTATGTTGTCCATGGAGTTTAAGCTTTTGGAATGGCCAAGGCTTCAGCCACAGGGAGCAACGTGAGTGTCAAAAAATACTATTGTGACACACATGATTCACCCACTATCAAGAACATACTGTATCTGTTGTGTTTGTGTGAGTTTGTGTCATATTAGTCCAGAGTAATTATGCCAAGAGGCATTGGGACCAGGCTTAGTGTTTAACATTAAAACATGCATGGATGCGTTGAAGTGTCAATGAGTGGATAAGTCAAAGTTGGTGTCTCAGCGTCCCCTTCCACATAAAAAACACAAAACTAGTCTTTCAGTTTTAAATTTCATTTTATCCAACCCCTATGGAGATTTTGCAGCTAATTGTCATTACCTATATGGAAATGTAATACAGCTCTGGAAAAAATTAAGAGACCACTGCACCTTTTTCTTTCCTTTCCAAAAAAGTCTAAAAGGAAGGTTTTGAGTGAGGAACACAAGGGTAAAAATTATGAGACCACTGCAAATTGAAGGCTTATGTTCCACACTCAAAACTTTCCTTTTCAACTTTTTGGCAAGGAAAGAAATAGGTGCAGTGGTCTCTTAATCTCTTCCAGAGCTGTACTACATTTCCATATGGGTAAATGCCATTAAATGAGTCTTATTTTAGGTAAGCTAAAGGAATAATTAATCTAGGATGGATTAGTAGTTATATATAAAAAACATAAATCATTACTCCCACATAGTTATAACACATTTATTTACAACACTGAATGTATGGATTATTCATAACATGCTATTGGTCCTTAATGCGAATTCAAAGGTTGTCCAAAGCTGTCATCAAGGTATAAGGTGGCTATTTTGAAGAATCTATAACATAAAATGTATATTATCTGTTGTACATAACTGTGTTATTTCATAGTTTCAAGGATAGTTAAATTGTTAAACAATAAGCACAAATATAGAGTAATATTTTTTTTAAATACACATTTAATTCCAAAATTGTCAAATAGTTGCAATAGTGCAGCTTCACACATACTTGGAATTCTGTAAATTCATGTTTTTCCACAGAAAATGCTATCACTAATGTTTCTAAGCAGTGCTAAAATCAAAGCCCATGTGTATGAAGCTGTCACTCCAATATATTTAAAGTAGAACTGTAATCCACTAGGTTTGCTAGATTTTTGCTGTCATGTTCTCAGGGAATCCAACGCCCTCCCTCCCTCACAGACACCTGTTTTCTATGATTATTGCCCGCACCTGTTTTCCCTCATCACAGACCGTATTTAAGTTCAATCTTCCCCAATCTATCTGGTTGGTCTTTGTTTTGGTTGTACCCATGTGTACCATTGTTTTCGTTTTTTCTTGTCTTGTGATTTAGTTTGTTTTGTCATGTTTTAGTTCCTTTATTAAATGTCCTCTGTTCTTCCTGTGCTTGTCAAGGACCAGAAAATGTTTGCCCAAAATGTAGCTGCTTCTCAGTGGAGGCTGATATTTGGCCCCAGGTGGACAATTAGTTTTGCATAGAATCTACAGTATCCCACTATTTGTAATTACTTAATTCAGTCTTTTTGGTAATGTTTTTCAAAGGTCCCGAATAATGGGCCTGACTGTAGCTGTATCCTTGTCTTTTCTCTACTCAAAGATATTTTATTCACACCGAGCTAGACTCACATCCGTCTTTTGTATAGACAGACAACAATGATCTGTTGAAATCTTTCCCAATAGAGTCCATGTAACGAGGACGCGCATGGAGGACGCGCGTCACCCCTCCCGACGTGGTGTTCGGCACGTGTCATCGCCGGCCTTCTAGCCACGCCGCTCCTCCTCCCACGGCACTGTCCTGTCTTGTTATTGCACACACCTGGTGTCCATTCCCTCATTAGATCGCTTATATAAGTTCCTGTGTTTCTGGCTGTCTTTGTGTGGTATTGTTCTATGTTTGGTGTTTGTATTGCGTAGCAGTTGCACGCTTGTTTGTTTTATGCGTGCCTATTCTCTAAATAGAAAGAAGAGTAACTACCTCCCTGCGTTTGGCTCCCTTATTCACGCACCTTGACACACCTTTGACAGAATACCACACCTGAGCATGGAGTCAGCGGGGAGCGACCTTATCCATCAGCATGGGAGCATGATCGCGTCCCTGGGGGAGGCCGTGACAGAGATGGTCCAAGCTATGCGGCGGTTGGAGGCGAGGCTGCCATCTGAGCAGCAACCCCCGACACACAACCCAGCTGGAGTGCCCCTGCCATCGTCTCCACCATCGCCGAGGAGGACCATACAACTGAGCCTTCCCCAGGGATTCGGCGGGGACGCTGCCCAGTGCTCTGGGTTTTTGCTCCAGTTGGAGCTCTACTTCGCCTCCATCAGCCCTCACCCGGGGGATAGGGAGAAGGTCCTGTACTCCAGGGCGAAGGCCTCGGCCCTTGTCTCCTGCCTGAGGGGCAAGGCGTTGGACTGGGCCAACTCCGTTTGGTCCACTAACGGGCCGGAGTTGGCCCATTACGATCATCCGCCCGACGGCAGGGAGGTCGGCGAGCGTCTCGTGCACCTCAGGCAGGGGACAAGGAGCGTACAGGCCTTCGCCCTGGAGTACAGGACCCTGGCGGCGGGGTCGGGCTGGAACGAGAGGGCACTTACTGATCATTTCCGGTGCCACTTACAGCCTGACGTCCGTAGGGAGCTGGCATGCCGGGACGCCATGTTGACATTCGACCAGCTCGTCGACATGGCGATCCGGCTGGACAATCTGCTAGCCACCCGCGGACGCACCGGGAATGATCAGCCCCCTCCGGTACACCCCGTCGCCAGACCTGAACCCATGGAAGTGGGAGGTGCCGCACCTAGGGAGACGGTGCGGTCTAGGGAGTGTTCCTTTTGTGGGAGGAAGGGACACTCTGCCTCCCACTGTTTCCAGCGTGAAAGGGTCGAGCGAAGGAAGCCTGACACCCCTACACCGAGTCAGGTGAGTAGACCACACACACTGTCAGGGCTCTCTGCGAAGCACATGACACTTTTGGTGGCCTTCCCTGATTTTCCTACTAACTCCCAGTGTAAGGCGCTCGTAGACTCAGGCGCAGCTGGGAATTTTATGGACAGCGGTTACGCACAGAGACTGCGCATTCCGCTGGTGCCATTGTCTCAACCTAGGTCCATTACGGGCTTAGACAGCAAACCACTAGGCACTGGTCTCGTTGAGCACGTCACGGTGCCCATCACGATGATCGTACAGCACGCCCATACTGAACATATTGAATTCCACGTTATCCACTCACCTGCTTTCCCTGTGGTGCTGGGTCTTCCCTGGTTGTCGGGACACAACCCGACTATTTCCTGGTCGCAGAGAGTATTGACAGGGTGGTCTCAGGGGTGTCAGGAGAGGTGTCTAGGTGTTTCCGTAGGTGCGACCTCGGTGGAAAGTCCAGACAGTGTCTCTGCAGTGCACATTCCCCCGGAATATGCCGATTTAGCGCTGGTTTTTTCTAAGGCCATGGCAAGTCGTTTGCCACCACATCGGCCCGGGGATTGTGCTATAAATCTCAAGGGGGACGCTGTGCCTCCTTATTGTCATGTGTATCCCCTGTCGCAGGCTGAGACGGCAGCGATGGAGACCTACGTGGCCGAGTCCCTGCGGCAGGGGCAGATCCGCCGTTCCACCTCGCCCGCCTCCTCAAGTTTCTTTTTCGTGAAGAAGAAGGATGGGGGTTTGCGTCCATGCATTGACTACAGGGCGCTGAATAAACTGACGGTCCGTTATTCATATCCCATCCCCCTTATTTCCCAGTACATCGAGTCAATGCATGGGTCGCGCTTCTTCACGAAACTGGACCTCAGGAGCGCGTATAACTTGGTGAGAATCCGAGAGGGAGACGAGTGGTTGACGGCCTTCAGCACCACCACGGGGCACTACGAATACCTGGTGATGCCGTATGGGTTGATGAATGCCCCGGCAGTGTTTCAGTCCTTTGTGAACGATGTGTTTAGGGACATGCTGGGGCGCGGAGTTGTGGTTTACATCGACGACATCCTCATGTATTCCGCTACGCGTGCTGAGCATGTGTCTCTCGTTCGCAGGGTGCTGAGGCGACTGTTGGAGCATGGCCTGTACGCTAAAGCAGAGAAGTGCACATTCTTCCAGCGAGCCGTCTCCTTCCTCGGGTTTCGAATTACCGCCGATGGGGTGGAAATGGAAGTTGATCGTGTGTAAGCCGTGCGTAATTGGCCCGTTCCTACCACGGTTAAGGCGGTACAGCGGTTCATTGGGTTTGCCAATTTCTACCGGAGGTTTATACGGGGCTTCGGCAAGGTAGCAGCTCCTATCACTTCCTTATTGAAGGGTGGGCTGAGCCAGATCACCTGGACGGCCGAGGCAGACGAGGCATTTCGCACCCTTAAGAGAATGTTCACCTCTGCCCCGGTTTTGGCTCACCCCGACCCGTCACTGCCGTTCATAGTGGAGGTGGATGCCTCAGAGGTAGGGATAGGTGCTGTGTTATCCCAACTATCAGGTACCCCTCCTAAGCGTCGCCCCTGCGCTTTTTACTCGCGGAAGCTCAGTGAGGCAGAACGCAACTATGGCGTCGGTGATAGGGAGCTGTTGGCTGTGTTTAGCGTTTTGACTGTTTGGAGACATTGGCTCGAAGGAGCGAAACACCCGTTTGTAGTCTGGACTGACCACCGAAACCTGGAGTATATCCGGGCGGCGAGGAGACTGAACCCTCGTCAGGCCAGGTGGGCGTTGTTTTTTGCCCGGTTTGATTTCACGCTGTCATACGTGCCGGGTACGAAAAACGCCAAGGCAGACGCACTGTCTCGGTTGTGTGACGCGGGTGTGAGGCGGGTAGATGATACACCGATTCTGCCCGCCTCGTGCATTGTGGCGCCGGTTGTGTGGGACGTGGACGCGGACATTCAGCGAGCGTTACGCAGCGATCCTGGGCCACCTCAGTGTCCTGCGGATCGTCTGTACGTCCCGCTGGATGTCCGTGACCGTCTCATCTACTGGGCCCACACGTTCCCTTCCACGGGTCACCCAGGCATAGACCATACTGTGCACTGCCTTACCGATTAGTACTGGTGGCCTGGTCTGGCCAAGGATGTGAGAGTGTATGTGTCCTCCTGTTCGGTGTGCGCTCAGTGTAAGGCACCTAGACACCTTCCGGCGGGTAAGTTACATCCTTTGCCCGTTCCACAACGACCATGGTCTCACCTGTCCATTGATTTTTTGACCGATCTACCCCCCTCACTAGGCAACACCACGATCCTGGTTGTTGTGGACCGGTTTTCAAAGGCCTGCTGGTTCCTTCCTCTTCCCGGTCTCCCGACGGCCCTGCAGACCGCGGAGGCTCTTTTCACTCATGTCTTCCGGCACTACGGGGTGCCGGAGTACATTGTTTCTGACCGGGGCCCTCAGTTCACGTCTCGGGTCTGGAAGGCATTTATGGGCCGATTGGGGGTCTCGGTCAGCCTCACCTCCGGGTTCCACCCCGAAGCTAATGGGCAGGTGGAGCGTGTGAACCAAGACCTGGGGAGGTTCCTGCGGTCCTATTGCCAGGACCGGCCGGGGGAGTGGTCGGAGTTCCTGCCCTGGGCAGAGTATGCCCAGAATTCGCTCCGCCACTCCTCCACTTCCTTGACCCCTTTCCAGTGCGTCCTAGGGTACCAGCCGGTCTTGGCACCCTGGCAGAGCCAGCCCGAGTCCGGGGCTCCGGCGGTGGAAGACTGGTTCCGGCGCGCCGAGGACACCTGGTCAGTAGCTCATCGGCACATCCGGCGCGCCGGGGCTCGCCAGAAGTCCGCTGCCGACCGCCGGCGTAGCGACGCCCCGGTCTACACAGTGGGCGACCGGGTCTGGCTCTCGACCCGGAACCTCCCTCTCCGCCTGCCCTGCCGGAAGCTGGGCCCGCGGTTTGTGGGGCCGTTCAAAGTCCTGAGGAGAGTGAACGAGGTAACCTATAAGTTACAACTACCCCCTGATTACAGGATTAATGCCTCGTTCCATGTGTCTCTCCTCAGGCCGGTGGTGGCTGGTCCCCTCCAGCAGTCTGAGGTGCGGGAGGTCCCTCCGCCCCCTCTGGACATTGAGGGGGGCCCGGCGTATTCGGTCCGTTCCATCCTTGACATGAGGCGCCGGGGGGGGGGACCTGCAGTACCTGGTGGAGTGGGAGGGGTACGGCCCGGAGGAGCGTTGCTGGGTGCCAGCGGTGGATGTTCTTGATCCGGAGCTCCTCGCCGACTTCCATCGTCGGCGCCCTGATCGTCCTGCGCGGCGTCCTCCGGGTCGGCCCCGGGGCGGCGGGGCGCGCTGCCAGAGCCGCGCGTCGAGGGGGGGGTACTGTAACGAGGACGCGCATGGAGGACGCGCGTCACCCCTCCCGACGTGGTGTTCGGCGAGCGTCATCGCCGGCCTTCTAGCCACGCCGCTCCTCCTCCCACGGCACTGTCCTGTCTTGTTATTGCACACACCTGGTGTCCATTCCCTCATTAGATCGCTTATATAAGTTCCTGTGTTTCTGGCTGTCTTTGTGTGGTATTGTTCTATGTTTGGTGTTTGTATTGCCGTAGCAGTTGCACGCTTGTTTGTTTTACGCGTGCCTATTCTCTAAATAGAAAGAAGAGTAACTACCTCCCTGCGTTTGGCTCCCTTATTCACGCACCTTGACACACCTTTGACAGTCCAGTTAGTGATCCTACATCGTTTTTGTTTGCAGATTACTCATGTGGGTGGGAAGAGATGACCTCCAATCACCTTGTAATTTCCACTCGGATGCTCTCAGCAGTGCTGGACTAAGGTCACATGAAATACCTAATAGAGAACGATTGTTTAGAAATGTTGCTGTTATTTCAGTATTGCCAGTTGTAGTATAAAAAAGCTTTGGGATAATTTATTTTTATTTTTTTTTAGTTCCAATCTGAAATATATATATATGTATTTTCTTGGTTAGCTTACGCCAATTGCTTACGCCAATTGCCATTTGAGTTTCTAATAAAAATAAAACTGGTATTTTGAAAGCTACCACCTTCCTCCTTCCATGACTTTTACTAACTAGGCGTATATTACATTGCTCCATTGTCAGAATTCTATACTCACAAACAGAAAACTATTTAGAGACTATTTACCTATTTTTTACCCTGTTTTCCAACTTAATCTGCCAAAAGCACATGCCACTTAGCGTTGGTACCCAGGCAGCTGCTAATGGTACCCAGGCGCTTATCACCCCTCACTGAATGAATGAAGTCAATGGATGAATTCAAAACACTCCCAGATGAATGATTGAGTCTTGGTTGTATTTGAATGAACTTACAAATGAAATACAAGATTTCCATGACCATTCAACAAATTAATTAGGCTATTATTGTAACATAATACAAGGCCACTCAACAATTCACTCGGCACAGTTAACACAAATTATGCGTTAGGATTGGTACTGGATAGACACACACTTAGCGGGATACAACCTTCAGTAGCTGTGTTATAGTAAGCCTAAAATGAAACTGTTTGCGATTATATTGCGATCATATCTGGTGGATTTTCTAAGTACACACCCATGCATACCTTTTGGGTCAGGATAGACAAAAATGTGGATGGCTACAACCTTCAGTAGCTACGTTATAGTAAGCCTAAAATAAAACAGTTTAGGGTTATATTGTGACTATTTCTGGTGGACTTCTGAAGTACGCATCTGTGGATGCTTTTTGGGGTAATAGACTAGGTAATAGGCTAGATAAAAAACCCTTGGGCAATAAAAGAGTAAGGGTCTCCACGATATTCTCGTCTTTTCACTTGACAAAAAAGTCAGTTATTGTCACCTACAGTGGATATAAAAAGTCTACACATCCTTGTTAAAATGCCAGGTTCTTGTGATGTAAAAAATATATCATGTCAGAGCTTTTTCCACTTTTAATGTGACCTATAATGTGAACAATTCAAACGAAAAACAAACTGAAATCTTTGAGGGGGAAAAGTATAAAATAAAAAACTCACAATAACCTGGTTATAACGTGGTGTGCACACCCTTAAACTAATACTTTGTTGAAGCACCTTTCGATTTGATTACAGCACTCAGTCTTTTTGGGTAGGATTCTATTCACATGGCACATCTTGACATGGCAATATTTGCCCACTCTTCTGTCTTGCCACCCTACCCCATAGCCCATTCATATGAAGAATACGGGAGATTGTTGTCACATGTAGCACACAGCCAGTACAGCCAGAAATTCCTGCAGTTCCTTTAATGTTGCTGTAGGCCTCTTGGAAGCCTCCCTGACCAGTTTTCTTCTCGTCTTTTCATCAGTTTTGGAGGGACATCCAGTTCTTGGTAATGTCTCTGTTGTGCCATATTTTTGTACCCTTCTCCTGACTGATATCTTTCAACAATGTGATCCCTCTGATGCTTTGACAGCTCTCTGTGGACCATGCCTATTGCTCTGAGATGCAACTAAGAAAATGTCAGAAAAATCCTACTAGAACAGCTGAACTTTATTTGTGATTAATCTGAGTCACTTTAAATGATGGCAGATGTGTAATGACTTCTATTTAAAATTAGTTTGAATGTGATTGGTTAATTCTGAAAACAGCCACATCCCCAGGTGTGTGCACACGTATGCAACCAGGTTATTGTAAGGTTTTTATTTGTCATGTTTTCCCCTCAAAGATTTCAGTTTGTTATTCAATTGAATTGTTCACATTATACGTCACATTAAAAGTGGAAAAGGTTCTGACATGATTTATCTTTGCCTCATTCTTTTACTGTACACACGTTGATGCATATAGATTGGGCAAAGAAATACCTGAAGACAGATTTTTCAAAGGTTTTATGGACAGATGAAATGAGAATGACCCTTGATGGAGCAAATGGATGGGCTTGTGGCCATCATAAATGAACACAGGGCACCACTTTGAATCAGGCACCAGCAAGGTGGAGGAGGGGTACTGGTGTGGGCTGCTATTAAGGATGAGGTAATTGGACCTTTTCAGGTTGAAAATGGACTGAAACCCAACTCCCATACCTACTGTCAGTTTCTGGAAGATACTTTCTTCAAGCAGTGGTACAAGACGTCCTCAGCATTCAAGAAGTCCATGTTTTATGCAGGACAATGCTCTTTCACATGCATCCAAGTACTCTGCTTTGCTAGCCAGCAAGGGCTTCGAGGGATGCCCAAATAATGACCTGGCCCCCTTCCTTAAGGCTCATGGCAGAGATGTTCACAAGTCATTTTATGGAAGTCCAAGTCGAATCTCAATTCTTTGAGTTTGAGTCCAAGTCAAGTCTCAAGTCTTTGGGGGGCAAGTTCAAGTCAACATTTCAAACATCTGTATTGAAAGTTAATACACCAAGCATGGTGCAAACATGTGAGAACTGATACTTTCCATATTGCTATTTTGATTCAGTGGCCTTCTGCCAAGGATGTCCCTGATGGTACACTTGCACACCTCTTGGCTGAATAATGAATAACTCAATGCTGATCTGTCCCTCTCCAATAGTACTTTTTTTTAGCATTGGTGATTTCTGTAAACCTGTAGATGGACATGGGAAATTATTTTGCATGCCACTAATACAATCTACCTAAAACTGACATATGTGTAGTGTTTTGCGGGGGAAATAGCTAAAGTAATACTAAATCATGTTGTTTTTTTCTTAAATAAAATGTGGGCACTGCAGCCAAGAGTGGATGTGAACTTGTGACCGGACAAATATCACTTATGCTTTAATGGAGCTAGCTTAATTTAGTTACATTCAGAATTAGGTCTCCAACTAAGGACATTGTATAGTCTAATCGTCTGCTACTACTAATACATACCTCTAGACCTCGGACCTGGTGAAATATTAACCTAAGTCTGTCACATCATATGGATACAACTACAAAGATACAATTTGCCTGTTCCCAGTATTAGCACAACACTTTGCGATGGTTACCTTGTTACCTGTGACGATAATTTTCTAAATGTAACGTCTTTTTCACATTAGCAAGTGACTGACCTATCTGGGTGCGTTTTCAGGTGCCTGATGAAGTTCGACGTTGTTGATCAGGTATCATTTATCTTGGTGCCACACACCTTGCATGTAGCTGTTCGCTTACCGCCACTGTTTACGAAGTTATTGAAACCAAAACTAATGACAAAAGTCACAACTCCAGGAGGACTTAGTGTCGCCATCGTCAATGCATATTTTGATATGTGAGTGCGCGCACATTGGCATAGCGCATGCTTTACGTTGCACAGTATGATAAAGGGCAGGGGACATGCAGCTCGTCATACGCTTCCACAACGTATATGAAGAATGATTTTAGATTTAAAAAGTTATAATTGCATGAAAACAGGTTGTTAACTAGTCTCGAAGCTCAAGTCTAAAGTATTTTGGGTTGAGTCGCAAGTCAAATCTGAAGTATTTTGGGTCGAGTCGCAAGTCAAGTCTGAAGTCAGCTGTTTGTGCGACGTTAGTGCGACTCGAGTCCGAGTCTCAGACTCGAGTCCCTATCTCTGGCTCATTGGCAGTTATTGAAAAGAAGGGTGGCTATATTGGTGACTGAATATTTTCAATGACAGACATTTTATTCAATTTTAATTTTGTGTTACTTGTTTGTTGCACTTACTCTAAAAATGTTGAATAAACAAGTGAGTTGGAGAAAATATTTTTGTAATTTACTTACCTAATAATTCTGCACACTAATTGTTGCCTAATAATTGTGCACACTTATGTATTCCCCTGAGAAAGATCAAAACAAATGTTTCCTTTGTTAAACATTCAGGGTTAGGGTTAATGATATTTTGGATTGACTGAGAGCATTGTGTTTGTTCAACAATAAAATAAGTCTTGAGGAATACGATTTGCCTAATAATTGTGCACTCATTAACGCACAGGACAATTACATGTAATGTTAAGCAGTGCTCCGTCATGTGCCGGACTCATATCTTTTGTGCCATTGGAGGTCCAAAACACTTTAAAGCTACTATTCTATAAAAGAAACAGGAGATAAAGCAGTACATCATCTAGGGTGCTTATATTTCCATGACTGAATTCCACCATTCCTTTAGCAGAATTAGAAGTGTGTGGGCACAGGACTAATACTGTACATAAAAACATTGCGTTAACATTTTTATTGTAGGTTTGAATGAATTCCAGCCTGAGTCAGTATGACCAGTATCAGTGATGACAAGGGGATGCTGCTGATCTATCCTGTCTCTCTCTCCTACTTCTTAAGATATGAAAAGGGGCTTTATAAAGAAGACATCCCGGAACTGCAGTTTTATATGGGACACCATACAGGACATGTTGGGCAAGGATGGAATGATGTTTGGGTGTTCAGATGTTAATAAATATAAACATTAAATAACATTAAAACATTGAAAAAGATACTTATGCGTTGACCAAGCTTGTTGACTTCATTGCCAGCACTTGAATACAAACTATTGGGACTTAAGGCTTGCTTGACGAAAGCCTGTTAAGGATTTGTAGAATCCTTCCTCTAACTTTTACAAGACTGAATTTAAAAAATAACATTGATCGAGGCTAGATCAGAGGGGTTTAGGCTTGGGATAGTACTGAGAGTGTTTAAAGCCACTTTGAAGAGACTACAAGTCAATGCAAAACAGACCGGCAAGAAAGTTGAAAGTTACACACTCCAGTGTCTACAACGTAAATATCAGATACATTGTATTTACAACTCTAAATATCCTTAGCAGTGACCAACATAACATATACAGATGTCGCTCATCCAAATAGATTGCGTCAACTTGCGGTAGATTGCATCAAGCTGTGATTGCACTATTTCAAACACATGGGGGAGCTATCCTTTTCTAAACAATGGTAGCAAACAATGTTTTCAATTATCCTAACATTACAGATCCTAATATAACAGGTTTCATTTAAAAGTGAAATGTTTCCAGTTGTGTCTTCATTGCTATGATTACGAATTGTGATTTATAAAGAAATACACTAATAGCCTACACAGAAATAAATATTGTTTGTTTAAACACTTGAATTATCTTAAGAAAGAATATAATACAAATCACAGCTATTTGCCTAGATCTTGGTTTTGGAGTAGCTATACTCTCCTAATTAGTCAGGTGAAAACAAGAGATAATGACAGAAACATGGATGTAAAGCTGTTCTACTATCGATGAACAGAACTACCTTTCAATTACTCTTGCTGTTCTTTTAATTCTACAATGCTGAATAATGCTTCAGAATGAGAATTCAGTTTTCAGAGAAACCAAATTATTATATCCTTATTATGACTGGCTTTTCTGTGTTGACTGGGGCAAACTAAAAAAAACAAGCACAATCTATAAAAGCCAAAATATTATACTGTATTTTGTGTGTATATTTTTACTTTATTCTTATGTATAGAATTTACAATCCTACATTTTAGCAGTGGCGGAGCGTGCATTTCACACCTAGGCCTTTAGTGGGGTCCTACCCGAATTAATCCACCTCTTAATAGGCTAACGTTACCATCATTATTACTCAACGACTTTAAACTATCAATATTATACCGTAAACGCAGTACAACAGGCTGTTGCATCACAGACGGCATCTCTCATGCAGCGAGAATGAATGCCATTACTAAAGCAAGAAACCCTAGGGGCCGTTCACATATCGCGTCTAAAAATCAAGCAGCCACAGCAGCGCCACATACATCATCTCTAGCAGAAGCATCCACTCTCGGTTTTCCGTGCATTTTTTAGTAGCTACCGTTTGAATTCTCCGACCACGGAATTGTTTTAAATTAAATTAAATTAAATTTTAAATGAAGGCCAAGTGTGAGTTTTTGTGCAAATTCTACGAAAGAAAACGCAAAAGCATAAATTGTTCTTAAAAAAGTTTACCAAATGTTTCTTTTGAACAATTAAAATATAGTACATTTCTTTCAGGTGATATATACAAGTTAGCCAAAAGTTGACTCGCTGTATAAACAAATGTAGGCTAAATAAAATGCATTATAGCCTACTCACCAAAACTGATTATCTGTACACAAAATCCATTCTCCTTTCTTTTCTCAAGAAGACTTCAATTACACTGTTGTACAGGTTATTTGTACGTTTCAGATCCAACAATAAGTCCCTTTCTATCGCCATGGAGGCTAATGCTGAAAGTCGAGTCTGTCCAGTCTTATTTCTGGCATACGTTTTAATTCTCTTTAGGGCTGAGAATGTCCGCTCGACAGAAGCAGTGGACACAGGGATAGTCAGCGCCAAACATGCCAATGTGTGTAGCTGCCCCATGCTCTCACACAGATTTTTCTGCTGAAGGAAATGAAGGAGATCAGCTGGACTTTTGCCTTCAAAATCTGTCATGGCATACGTTACAGTCAGTTCTGTTTTTAGCCGGGACAGATCGAACAGTGTTCCGTGACTCTGTGTCAAGCTGGTGAAGGCTGCCTGCGGGAATTTTTTCCGGTATGTCTGAAACTGCTGGGGGTCGAGGAGGGAGAGAAACATTAATTTTTCGTGGTCTTGAAATCTATTTCGTATCTGGCAAAGAATGTTGTCCAGAACAGTGCTGTGGAAGTTGGTGGTAGTGTGCACGAAGGTCTCCTTGTGCTGGCCCTCTCCGTGCGCTCGGAGCGCCTGCGATGCGCACAGTGGCTTCATAGATCTGATCAAATCGGCCCCTCTCTCGCTCAATGGTGTCACAAAACTCATTCACCCTTGACAGACAGAATTGTACATCCAATATTTTGCTCTGTAGTATTGCAAAAACCACATCTGCATACTCAAAAATCCCATTAAATGTGTGAAGCAAAAAACAAAACTCAAAATCATCCAGACGTGCATTAAATGCATCAGCACATCGCACAGAGTCCTCGTCATACTCATCATGATGTTCCATTATGTGGTCAAACAG
This sequence comes from Esox lucius, assembly GCF_011004845.1. Lineage (NCBI taxonomy): Eukaryota > Metazoa > Chordata > Actinopteri > Esociformes > Esocidae > Esox > Esox lucius. The sequence goes on along the minus strand of NC_047585.1, from coordinate 10,502,865 downwards.
CTCCTTTAGGGCAACTCTCTTTTCAAAAACTGTACTGACCAATCTTGATGTGTATTGCCACCGTGTTGGTGCCACACGAGGAAGACGCCGCTGGCAAATTTCATCCAGTAGTTGCGTGCGCTTAGGGGATCTGGAGAAAAATGCAGCTAGGCCATTTAGGTGGGCAAAAAATATCTTGCATTCCTTAAGCTTCGAGGCCCCTTGAGTCAGTACTAAATTCAGTCGATCAGCATAGCAGTGTATGAATAAGGCCATAGGTGGCCCTCATCCTTGACTTTAGAGCCTGCACCCCATTTAGTCCAGATGACATGACCAGTGCGCCATCAAAACACTGTGCCACAACTTTATCTAGGCATTCACATTCTTCCAAGAAACTGACAATTTAGAGCAGTCAATGTCATCGGCTTCGCTTGCCACTGGTGACATCTTCAAATTTGACAAAGCGCTCCTTGACACCCGTGTCCGTCACATAACGCAGGACCAGTGCGAGCTGCGCTGCATTACTCGCGTCTGTCGTCTCGTCCACCATAACAGCGACAAAGGGTGCTTTTTTAATCTCCCTTTTAATCTCTTCTCCCATCACTTCAGCAATGGCATTAATCAGGTCGTTCTGTATTGTGCCTGACGTCCCACAAAACACTTTGTTCGTGGACAGGTGGTAATGTAAGTCTGTGTTGTTTTCAGCGAGAAAAGAAAGAAGCTCCAAATAATTGCCTCTATTTGTGGACCCAGCGCTTTCATCGTGTCCCTGAAACGAAAGTTATTGTTTCCCCAAAAATATGACACAATCTATCAGTCTTTTCAATATTTCCCTGTTTTTCTTCACCTTTTCGTTGTGGAGCTCCGTTTCCCTGCGCATCTGTTCATTGAGCTGTAGATCCACTCGAGTTTCCCCAAAAGTTTTCAAAAGCACCGTTGCTTGTAAGTGTCCGGCCGTGATTTGGTGTCTCGCTGCTGCTTTGGTTAGACAACTCAAGTTTGCAAACCCAGTGTTGCTCCAAACACCAATTCGATCGACTGCAAATAACATGCATTCCCAGCAATACAATTTGCAGTGCTCCTCGGAGGCTGTGAGCCAAGGATAACGCTTGTAATTATTGCAATGAAAGCGGCGGGTAAACCCTTTCCCCGGCTGGGACAGGCCTGCTAGCTTCGGGGTTGGCCGACCTTTCCTTATGATTTCCCGCTTTTCTTGAAAAGTCCGTCTTGAAAATGGCTTTGCTAGTAAATCTGTTACCAAATTAACGAATTCTCTGTCAGCCATTGTGGTTTGTAAAATAATAATAAAAAAGCTGTATTTAATCACTACATAAATGTTTTTATATTGTACAGATTCCGTTTGCGGTTTGCTCTGACTAACGTTAGTTGTAATAACACGGGTTCTGACCATCCAATCAAAAGACGTGAAAAGGCTGACGTTATTCTAAGCCTTCTAGATGGCCCCAGTGTCGCCATCTCGAAATGTGATTGGTTGATTAAATCTGATATCAGTGTCTGATTGGTTAAAGAGCACAGTTACATTCCCATTCATTTTTAAGCAACAGGCGCCTGCACGATTGATTCTGAAGGCCTTAAGGCAGATGTATTTGCTCGTGGCAACACATTGAGACTGAAATATGATTGGATTAAAGCTCTAATATAAACATACACTACTAGAAGCAGTGCGACCAAGAAAAAAGCTAAGAAATTAAGAGAATAGACTATTGGGAATAATTTAATACACATTCACAGGAAAGAAATTACATAAATGCAAGCCAGTGATTCTGATAGTGTTTAGGTCAGCAGAGAAGGCCTTGCTGGCCCTGACGCTCCACCACTGCATTTTAGTTACTAAACAACAGAGTTATTTTGTGTTAAATGTAGTTATTGAATGCCTTCATCGTCAGTTTCTTGAGCCAAGACATTATGATGGCTATCACAAGCTCAACTTTGCTTGTTGGCTTGCCCCACTTACGAACAAATGTTTTCAGTTAATTCCAAACATTTTCTATTGGGTTCAAATCTTGGTCTTGACTTGGTCTTGATATTATTTGCTTCAATCTAGGTTTTGAATTGGTCTTACTTCAGGTTGTGTAGAACACAGCTCTGGCTATTTGTTTAGGCCTATGCAATCAAAATCCAATGTCCAGTATAATTCATTAAACAAGCCTAGATGTGGTTTTGAAATTAAATAGAAAAATATACTAATCTGACTACTGTGCTGTACAATTGGTTTTTATGTATGGTAGAAGCACACACATCTTAAACTCTCAGAGTAAACCAAATGCTGGGCAGATGTTGGTACCCAGGCAGGTGGTAATCACTCTGAATGGGCGATACCCCCAGATAAAAGATTGTGCTCCTTGTGGTTGAATGTGAATTAACCTAACAATTTGAATGAAGACATGTAAAATTGATGACATAGTTGATCAATGTTGATCACATGCAGCAGGAAAAAATATTTTTCCACCTCTTAACTTAGTATTGCAATCTTATTCATGAAATTAATTTTTTTCTTAGGAGAGAAACAAAACATATAATCTGTCTTATTATATGACATTTTGCTGTTTGTTTTATATAACCATGAAGATGAGCTTCCTATGTAATTCATCAAAAAAAAGTTTTTACAGTATGACTGTTTCATAACTATTTGATATTAGGTTATGCAAATCAATCTTTATTGGACCTAGTAATCAAAAATTCAAATGGATGTATCTATAAAGAATTTAAATGTGGTGGAATTTCATTTTATTTACTTTTAATATTCCATTGTTAAGGAGGAGCAGTGGGCACAAGGCAAAGCTAACTGACAGAGATAGACTGTCATTTGGACAGACATACAGAGCTGCTTAAAAGTACAACCCTGTTTCCAAAAAAGTTGGGAGATGGAAAAAAATGGAAATAAAACAGAATGCAAAACCATATATTAAAAAGAAAATGGTACAAAGACAACATATCAAATTTTGAAACTGAAGAATGTTTCAAAAAAGCTGGGACGTGGGCAACAAAAGACAGGAAAAGCTGTGTAATGCTAAAAGAACATCTCACAACTAATTAGATTTATTGGCAACAGGTCAATAACATGTTTGGGTATAAAAAGAGCATCCCAGAAAGGATGAGTCTTTCAAAAGTAAAGGTGGTGAGGGGTTCACTGCGTGGGCAAATAGTGCAACAATTTAAGAATATATTTTTTTCAACGTAGTTGGGGATCTCATCATCTATAGTACATAATATTATTAAAAGATTCAGAGAATCTGGAGAAATCTCTGTATGGAAGGGACAAGGCCGAAAACCGATTTTGGATGGTCGTGAACTTCTGGCCCCCAGGCGGCACTGCATTAAAAACAGACAAATCTGTAGTGGACATCCCTGCATGGGCTCAGGAACACTTCCGTAAACCATTGTCTGTGAACACAGTACGTCGCTGCATCCACAAATGCAAGTTAAAACTTTACCATGGAAAGAAGAAACCAGATATAAACAAGATCCAGAAACGCTTTCACCTCCTTTGGGCCCGTGTTAATTTAAGATGGACTGAGTCAAAGTGGAAAACTCTCCTGTGGTCTGATGAATCCAAATGTAATTCTTTTTGGGAATCATGGATGCCGCAGCCCCCGGACTAAGCTGGAAAGGGACTATCTGGCTTGTTTTCAGCGCACATTTCAAAAGCCAGCATCCGTAATGGTATGGGGGTGCATTAGTGCACATGGTATGGGTGATTTGCACTTCGGCGAAGGCACCATTAATGCTTAACAATTTATACAGGCTTTAGAGGAACATATGCTGCCATCCAGATGACACCTTTTTTCAGGGAAGGCCTTGCTTATTTCAGAATAACAATGCCAAACCACATTCTGCATGTATTACAACAGCATGACTCCATAGTAAAAAGAGTCTGGATGCTAAAGTGGCCTGCCTGCAGTCCAGGCATGTCTACCATTGAAAACATTTAGCACATCATGAAACCAAAAATACGACAAAGGACACCCATAAGTGTTGACCAGCCAAATTCCTATATCAAGCAAGAATGGGAAAACATTTCACTTTCAAAACTACAACAATTGGTCTCCTTAGTTCCCAAATGCTTACACAGTATTGTTAAAAAAAGAGGTGATGCAACACAGTGGTAAACATGCCCCAGTCCGATTTTATTTTTAAACTTGGTCCTGGCATGAAGTTGAAAATGCGTTTTTCATTTCTCAGTATCAACATTTGATTTGTTGTTTTTGTATTATTTTCAATTAAATATAGGGATAAATAATTTGCACATCAATGCATTCTTTTTTTTCTTTTTTTTGCATTTTACACAGTGTCACAACTTTTTGGGAAACGGTGTTGTATGTGAAAACTGTATATATAAAAAGTTATTTTATATATATTTTTTAATTGTATATATATTTTTTATTAGAACTTGCCTTTTTTATATAGCAGGTTTATAGTTACCAACTCCATATTATGGTTTAGAGAAAATCACGCATGTACTGGTAAAACAACATTTCAAATAAGTTTGCATTGGTTAAATCAAGTAGTTAAGTAGAATCAGATGGGAAAATTATTATTATTAGTTACCAAATCAACCAATTAAAAATGGGATGTTTAAGAAAGAGTTTGGACGGGACTAAATACTATCCAACCTGGTCAACAATTGGATAAAAAGTATCAAATGTCTACAATGTATCCTAAAATGATGGACCATTAAAGCTAAAAGCACTAATACAGTGTTATTGTTTTAGGGACATAATAACATCTTAGATGACGTTAATGAAGGAAATCACTAGAATGGAAAACAAGAGGTGAGTGGTTAGACCTGAGCTAATTTAGGATTGTTATTACAAAGGATGGGCATAATTATCTAGTTATATATATTTTTTTTTTATTACAAAAATATACAAAAAAAAAAATCTTAAATGTGTGTAATATATTGTGTTGGTTAGTGAGGAGAAATGCTCCTTTAAATGCATTAACTCTGAGGCGCTGACACAACAAAATGTAATTTTCTTTAGGGTACCAGTTTGAGTACCAGTGTGTTTGGTGAGGATGGCCATCTTTCTAAATGATATATCCTCCTGAAACCTCCGCATATGAGGACACTGTTTTAGGCTTCCTGCACCATGTATTCATTTTGCTTAAGTTAAACCTATTGTCCTTATTAGAAGACAGTTGTCTGCGCCATGCTTAGATATTATACTAGTCCTACTAATCCCAAATAGCTAAAATAAATAAAAAATGCATACATTATCAAAGCTCAGGTCTTATGAGGATAAGGTACAGTGCCCTCCTCTAATATTGGCACACTTGGTAAACATGAGCAAAACAGGCATAAAATATTTTTCTCAAATATGTGCCACAATTATTGGCAACCCAATAATAGTTCTACCGTCTTTTATAATCCATAATGAGGTTGGGGAACTAATGGAAAACACACGGCAAATACTTGCTTATGGACTCTCCTCTTCAGTTCATCCCACAGGTTTTCTATGGGGTTTAGGTCAGGATACTAGGATGACCATGGCAAAACCTTCAATATGTGGTCAGCTAGCCATTTTTTGTTTTTATTTTGAGGTGTGCTTTGGATCACTGTCCTGCTGCAAGATCCAACCACGGCCCGGTTTAAGTTTTCTGGCCGATTCAGTCAGGTTTTGATTTAATATCTGTTGGTACTTGATGGAGTCCATGATACCATGTTTCCAAAAAGCTCTATTTTAGGCTCATATGACTACCTCATTTTTAAATCCCAGTGAAACAAGAAATTGTGCTTCACAAGTTAAGTGTTCCTAATTAAAAACTTTAAAATATGAAAGGGAATATATTTCAGTTGTTCTAGGGGTGCCAATAATTGTGGCACACCTGTTTTTATGAAAAATATTTGGTAACACTTTATTTAAAGCCCATATGGGTAACACATTATACAGCATTATGCATGTACTTATAATGCAATATAAAACAGTAATAATGAGTATAAGTACAGATATAGACACTTGTGGAGACTCATGATGTTGTATACAAATATTCAAAATACATTACATATTTAATTATAATGATCTACAATGTACAGAAACCTAGTGCTTCACAATTCCTGGAAAATCTTTTCTCAAGGATCATTCAACATTATAATTATCAACACTGTGATTAATCTAAATTATAGGGTCAATGAACAGCAAATTACTATGAGTGCATCATCTTTTTCATGTTGTGTTATAGCATCCAATACTTATAAGCCACTATTAAGTAATCTTTAATTGCTTTAGGTAAAGTGATGAAATGCCTAATCACACAAACATAATGCATTACTATAACATTATAAAGTGGTAATTGGCCCTCCAACAATGGGCTGAGAATAGGCTCTTGTTAATTACCTCAGACATATGCCTGTATTCAAAGAACTCACATTAAATAGAATATGTTTCCATTTGCTATATATGCCCTCAAAGTCAAACATTTCTCTGTCATGGTTTTCATTATCTTGGGTAAATTAGTCACTAGCAATCAGTGCTTAATTTGTAAATTTAGAGGTCCCGGATTACAAAGTGAACGCGGATCCTGTAAATCTTTGGAAGGAACACGGTGCAGATCGAACAAGCTATAACAGGAGCGATGAAAACTGAGAAAAAGCCTTGCACACGTGCTGATAAATAAGTATAAAAAATAAATATAATGAACAAAATGCCTAAACACATCCATAATGGTCATCACTGCCAAAACTGGTCTGTGCCCATATTATTAAGTTATGGGACTAACACCGACAACCAAGCCACTCTTATTATAATTCAAGCATTGCACCAAATCCATAGATAGGCTTAGCTAACTATAACATAACATCAACATTATCGGATCATAGTCATTAACACTAACTCACAGTTTCTGGAATATTCGTATTCTTACCTTTCTGTTTAATGGTGAAAAACACTCCTCATAATATCCATGAAAATCTCCTCTCTGGGCTGTTTAGGTGTCGACTGACCCACTGGTTTAAAAAAATGAAAATACATCTGATTGTCTTTTAGACATTATTTTTAATTAGCTCACTATCAATATCCCACCACAGTTGGTAAACACATGCCCTTTTGACAGTCCAGCTGCTGCGTACCCGATTATGTGACTAGGCAATAGGCAATAGGCAATGTGGTTTTTTCATTAGAGTGATTTTTGACCACTTTGTTGGTCAAACTCTCATGTTTTATACTTACTCAAACAGAAAATCTTCAATATGAAATGATGTGCATGTCCCAATAGGTATCAGATAAGAGTCACCAAGACCTAGATCTAGATCCGGAGGTCCCAGCACAAATGAAGCACTGTTAGCAATCTACAATTCTATTCTACCTAATCAATAAAAACTATAAATAAACTATAAACCAGAAAATAATCCAGTCAATCCAGGTTCACCCGGCCCGCAATTAGAAATGATCTTGCCCTCACTGGATTCGGACCGGGGTCTCCCAAATGATAGGCTGTGTCTTTAACCACTACGCCACGGAGCTACACGTCGGCAGGGTGTTGGTATACCGTCTCAATATTAGATCATTTTGTCACGCGTTAACATCACGTAAAGTTTGAATATTTCGCTTTCACCATTAAGCATTGTGTTAAACTGACAACATTTCTTATTAAGTTTAGTTCCACCACAAATAGCATCTATGAATTGTATGGCTTTTGCCACTGGCCGTTTTAACAGCTTATTAGCCAGCAATAGGGTTTCTAGTATCTACTAACTTGCTACTTGGAATAGTCATAAGAATTGAGCAGTTGCTGGTGAGACTAAAGATGAACTTTACACTGCCAAAGCTACAGTATTTCATTTTATAGCACAACAATATTAATGTTTCTTTCATTCGTGAATGACATTGATACAATAACTATCAATATAGGTGACGATAACTTACTTTTCCGTCAAGTGAAAAGACGAGAGAATTGTGGAAACCCCTACTCTTTTCCTGGCAAGGGATTGTGATCTAGCCTATATTACCCCAAAAAGTATGCATGGATGCGTACTTCGAAAATCCACCTAAAATAGTCGCAATATAACCGTAAACAGTTTTATTGTAATCTTACTATGACGTAGTTACTGAAGGTTGTAGCCAGCAAAGGTTTTGTTTATCCTGACCCAAAAAGCATGCATGGATGTGTACTTCGAAAATGCACCAGAAATAGTTGCAATATAACCGTAGACAGTTTTATTTTAGGCTTACTATAATGTAGATACTGAAGGTTTTGCCAGCAAAGTTTTCTCAATCTAAATGCATTTTGATTGTCGAGATTCGGTCGCGGGACCTATAGCTTGCAGGTTCGGTCACTCAATCACTCAGTGACATTCGCTCTTCTTTGTTAGCTCCGCTTATGCGGTCCAACAAAAATGTCTAAAAATTATCCGGTCACAATTTACAAATGTAGTCTTGGCCTTACCAATGCAGTCTGTTGTGCCAATGTTATCCTGTTATCCGATTTCCGTGGCTCGCTTTAACTGTATTGAAACCCTCAGGTTCTGCAGGGCCTCTAACCACAACGCTATTTAACAAGTAGCTAGCTATTTAACATGTAGCTGGTAGACCGCTCACTTTTTCATATACAGATAGGCAATGATGATTGCTAGGTAAAATGTATGTCCTTGTCCAGAGCGGTCCAGAAGCGGGCCATCAGAGTCAGCAAGTCTTTCTCTGCTGGCCCAGTGATGTCAGAATCAGAATTTTTTATTTTTTTACTTTCATGTATTTTCATTAATGCTATATGTATTTTACAATGTTCGTTCCCATCAATCTATTAACATAATTTCATTACTATTCTCTTCCTCAGTTGCGTGGTTCCCAGTGCAGCTCATATAAATCAGAGCTTTTATCCAATCAGATTTTTCACCTGTGCTGTCTGCGGGTGAAAATCTATAATCTAAAATGTATTCTTCTGCTTTTGAACCAAATGGGAATGATGTTGTTGATTGCCATATTCTTTAACCAATCAGATTTCGAGTTTGTCATGTTGGGTGTATTCTTTGACACTCAGGAGCCTTCTAGCTTGCTTAACGGTGTGCTAGCAAGTAACGTAGAAACATCTGACGTTTATTAAAATTTGCTTTGATGACACTTATTTTTTGATGTAATGCTTTAGATTTTTGGTTTAGATTTTTTCTTTGCCTGTTTTTTTTTAACACCATTTCTGATGGAGGAAAATAAATGCATTTGGTGGCGTATTTCTGGCAAAGACTTTCGAGAAGGACCTTTCAAGAAATGCTAGAAATTGTGAGGAAGGGTTCATCAACCCACAGCTAACAGCCCTGTCCCAGTCAGGGAAAGGATTTGTGCTGCCCTTTCAATCAAGCAACTACAGAAAGTTTGCCTGGCTTATAGCATCGAATGTATTACCTTTTAATGTTTTGGGATTACAGCATTAGCTAAATAGCATGTATGTTCCTCTGTTGCTTATTTATGTTTCGCTGCTCTGGGTTCAAATCCAACTTGGAAATGCTTACACAATGTATGTTTGATTATATTTTATATGTGGGCTATATATTAGATTAGATTCAACTTTATTGTCATTGAACAAGTAATGTACTACGAAATACAGTTGGGAATCTAACCAGAAGGCATCTAATTAAAAGATGCAATCGGAAAAGCAGAAGATGATTCGGATAAAACAGATGTGCAGGTCTTTGCATTCTTTCTTTTTTGGACAATTTATGTGAATGTATTTTGAGTGCCAAATTGCCAGCTTTTGGACTGTGTGGCAATTAATGTTATGTTATTTAACTTGTTGAATAAAGCCAAGTATGACAGAAGTTGTGTTCTGTCAATATGAAATGTGCAGAATGTTTCACTTTACTGAATGCAGACAATGACCACTTTATAATGTTATAGTAATGTCTTATGGTGTATTCGGAGGAAATTAACAAGAGCACATTCTCAGCCTATTGTTGGATTACCACTTTATAATGTTATAGCATTGTTTGTGTGATTAGCCATTTTATCACTTTACCTAAAGCAATCAAAGATGACTTTATAGTGCCTTATAAGTATGCTATGACACACCACCAAAAAAATTATGATGCACTAATAGTGATTAGCAGCTCATTGAACCCATCTTTTAGATGAATCACAGTGTTGATAATGCTACATGATCCTTGAGGAATGATTTCCCAGTAATTGTAAAGCACTCTGTTTCAGTACATTATAGGTCATTATAAGTTTTTCAGTGTCTATAACTATGCTTATACTAATTTCACATTTATTTTTCATCATTTTGCTTCAATTAAAGGTTTGATTTTTTAAAGGTTTTGAACTTTTTTCCGAAAAGATTTCTTCACAGCCCATTTTGCTTATATTTACCAAGGGTGCAAATGTTAGTGGGGCATCTGTACAGGGATGTGTAACAGGTCTTGTGATTGTAACAAATCTAAGAGCAGATTGATATACTGTATCTAGTGAGTACAGGAAAGACCTTGGGGAATTTCTGTGCGGAAAATCACCATAATCCAACAAAGGCAACAAGAAATAGGGTTTTTTGGATCTTGAAATGGAAAAAATCAAGACTTTCTCTCAAAGAATAACCCCAGCTTAAGTTTAAGCTGTTGAATGTGAATAAGTGTGTCAAAGACTGGGATGTATAAATATATAATCAAATGAAAACAAAAATTAAAACACATTCATTTTACACCAATACATAATATTGAGACTATACTGCATTTGTATTTTAATGTTATTCGTATTTCAAAGTCAAACTATCACCATGCTGCTAGATTCTTAAAACAGAGTGGAAGGTGTTGAGCTCCAAGTCAAGTTGGAAAAGCTGAAGTGAATTTGTAATGAACAAACATCTTCAGGAAAGAACACAACACAGCTGGATAGCATATGGCGGTGAGTCTGGAGTTGGATTGGTTAGGTTTAACCGTACAGACGTGCGACTCGGTTCTGTTTCTATCTCCAATGGGTAATATGGTTCCTCTGGGCCAACTGGTCCATCTGTTAAGTTCACTGGAGTCCCCCATTTTTATGATAAAGATAGACTTTTTGCTGGTTCGAATACATGGTAAGAAAGATTTCTGTCCATAACAGTGAAACATAACCATTTCCTAAAGTTACTTGAGATCAGCAATTCTAAAACAGTTAAAGGTAGCAGAGATTAGATATGTTAAAATAGAATGATCTTACTTGTGCATTTCTTCAGCCCAGACCCTTTCTTTAAAGCGTGTCGGCTCAGCTTGCAAGCAAAGTTATTCTCCCAGAACTCAGCAAACCAGATATTTCTCCTGTTGTTCTCCAGTGTGCGGGTGGTGAAGTAACGATCAAACCCTAAAAGGGATCGATCAGATCATTCTCATTGCAGTACACTTCCTCTTTCAACATTGACCATGCCAAAATGTTTATTGACATGTGGGGGAATGTAGGGACAGTCTCTGTAATGGAGAATTTGGGTAACACTTTAAAACATGTGTTTTGACAGTGGGCATTGCTTTAACAGTAAGTGTATTGATAATGGCTGATTGTGTTATATAGACCCGAGATTTGGCTTGGCTTGCTGAGTGAGTAACAACAGAGGTCAGGACAAAGCTGGCACAGAACAAATGTTTTGTTTTTACAAAAGCATATCTTGTGCTTAGAAGCATCCCGTGTTAAGAGCATCTAGATCTGTTGGGTCTTGTTACAGAGATACCTCTGTGTGAGGGGGAATTGCTGTTAGCACAATAGTGCACTAGTGAACCATTTTAAAGTTTGTAAACAGAAACATTTTGAATTTATTATTCTGTAGTATAATCTACAATCCACCCATCACTCACTCAAAAAATCGATCAATCCATTAGTGTATCAATCAAATTAATCAGCCATTCCAACGTTTGATTCCAGCAAATTAAAAAATGTATATGTTTCCTCGCACCTTTGATGGACTGACGTTTAGGCAGGATGGTGACAGCTCCTTCTGCCATCTCCTCCAAGTCTAGCACAGGGGAGATCTTTGAGCCCCAGCTGTCTGAGCCCACCCAGATGAAATGACCTGTCTGGTTGGCCTTCTTAGCTGCTTCGAGTAGCCGCCTGGTTAAAGGTGGATAAACACATTAATCTACAGTACAAATAATATACAGTTGGTAACACTTTCTATAAACCCAATATTTGGGCTGAACTGTAAAAGTATAGTACTAGGCCTTCATTTTTTACTTCACTAGCCATGAAGTAAGAAATTAATTGTTTTAGTTATAGTGTTGTATAGGTCTAGCTGGTCTGCCCGATTAACATAGTGGTATGCATGGTCTGTGCTGTTATAGACTCATGAATATCATCCAAACATTTGTGGATGTCTACAACAGATCTTTAGCAAAAAAATCTTCAGTTTTTGTTTTTCACCTTAGTTTGCCAGAACTGGCTCATTGAAGGCTACATTATTCATCTGCAGCTGACTGCACAGCTGCAGGTAACACTGACTAATGCCAGGATAACAGAGGTCTGAACGATTCATTTCCAAATGTTTCCTGTTGTCACTAAGATAAAGTGATGAAGGATATTTACATCAGCCAGCGACAGAATCTAATAGGCAGAATTATGATAGTGGTCAACAAAGAAAATGTAAAAGTAATTCTACTGTTCATTAAATGTACATTCTTGTATTTCTGCCAATATATGTATTTTTCTTGCTTTCATTAATAATGTTTTATGCTGCGTTTTTCTTATGATGAGAATTTATATGATTTTTGAATTTTTCATGTACTATGACACCACAATAATGATAATACTTTTACCTGATATCATCCTCATTGGCAAAAATGATGACCACCCTTGCATTTGGGTTTTCTCTTAGTCGACTAATGACCTTTTTAAACTCTTCTGGTTTCGCATCCCGGGGAATCTTGACCGACTGAGAGATGCACACACCTCCTGCAACAAAGGATGAAAAAACACAGCACTTGACTGACAGGTTAAGTACAGGATTGGAAGGTTTCTCTTTTCACAGAGGCTCAACTTGAGCTATAAGTAGATCACCGATAAGTGTAGAGCTCTCAACAACATCTCTGAGGTTTGTGACTCCACATTAATCCTTTGGCTTCACTTTTTGAATCCACCTGCTGTGAAAACATTAGCATCTGACATCTAAATGCCCAGTGGGGGGCAGAGAGGAGAAATGACTTCACTTGAACTGAATTCATTTTCAATAGGCCTTTACCAAGGACAACATTCATCAAGTCACTTAAACCGCCCGGAAGAGAATAGCTTCAAATGAAATACTGAAATGTGAGACCTCTTAAGGTTACAAAGCTACAACCAATTTAGCAAAGAGCCTACTCACATTATTATACAGTGGATATAAAAAGTCTACACAACCCTGTTAAAATGCCAGGTTTTTGTTATGTAAAAAATGAGTCAAAGATAAATCATGTCAATACATTTTCCACTTTTAATGTGACCTATAATGTGAACAATTCAATTGAAAAATAAACTGAAATCTTCGAGGGGGAAAAATGAAAAATAAAAACCTTACAATAACCTGGTTGAATAAGTGTGCATACCCACTTATAACTGGGGATGTGGCTGTTTTCAGAATGAACTAATCACATACAAACTCGACATTTTCTTAGTTGCATCTCAGAGCAAAAGCCATGGTCAGCAGAAAGCTTCCAAAGTATTAGAGGGATCTCATTGTTGAAAGATATCAGTCAGGAGAAGGTTACAAAATAATTTCCAAAGCATTAGATATACCATGGAACACAGTGAAGGCAGTCATCATTAAGTGGAGAAAATATGGCACAACAGAGACCAAGAACTGGACGTCCCTCCAAAATGTATGAAAAGATAAGAAGAAAACTGGTCAGGGAGGCTTCTAAGAGGTTTACAGTAACATTCAAGGTAATGCAGGGATTTCTGGCAAGTACTGGCTGTGTGCTACATGTGACAATCTCCCGTATTCTTCATATGAATGGGCTATGGGGTAGATTGGCAAGAAGTGGGTGGATTGATTTCCTGCCTGTTGGGCCCTGTCTGGGGCCTCCCCAGGTTAGGGCCACAATGTCGCCGGACCCCCCCATCTCAGTTCCAAGGTCTTACGCTGCTATACTATTGTGCTGGGGGATTGGGTCAGTTCTCCTTCCCCACTAAATTCTCCTTCTCCAATATAAATCGTTGTTGAAATAAGGAATGCATTTTCTGAATTTTCCCAGTCTCCTCCCATTTTAAACTTTAGGAGGACATGAGGTCCTGGTCCACACCTGTGGAGTACCTGGTTTGGGGGCCCGTTGCTGTCCCTATCCTTCTCCATCTGGTCATACTTCTGACCTAGTCTAAATTTAAATAGACTCTGGATTTAGCCCACATGCATTTATGAATTATTCCAATTGGATTTACCCGGCACAGCCAGAAGAGGACTGGTCACCCCTCTGAGCCTGGGTCCTCTCTAGTTTTCTTTCATTTGATTGATTGATTGATCCAAGCCCGGCTGAAGTTTGCAAAAACAAACATTAAGTCTCTCAAAAGCACTTAAAAATGTGTTATGGTCTGATGAAACCAAGGTTGAACTTTTTGGCCATAATTCCAAAAGGTATGTTTGTCACAAAAACAACACTGCACATCATCCAAAAAACACCATACCCACAGTGAAGCATGGTGGTGGCAGCATCATGGTTTGGGGCTGTTTTTCTTCAGCTGGAACCGGGGCCTTAGGGTGGAGGGAATTATGAACTGTTCCAAATACCAGGCAATTTTGGCACAACAGCTTCAGGCGTCTGTTAGAAAGCTGAAGATGAAGTTCACCCTTCAGCACGACAACAACCCAAAGCACACATCCAAATCGACAAAAGTATGGTTTCACCAGAAGAAGATTAACATTTTGGAATTGCCCAGACAGAGCCCAGATCAGAATCCATGGATCATCTGTGGGGTGATCTAAAGAGGGCTGTGCACAGGAGATGTCTTGGCAATCTGACAGAGTGGGTAAATATTGCCACATCAAGATAATAGACTCCTACCCAAAAAGACTGAGTGCTGTAATAAAATCAAAAGGTGCTTCAACAAAGTATTTTGTTATGAGGATGTCCACACATATGCAACCATATTGAATCATATTGAAGTATAAAGCAATGGTTTAGCAACCCTTTCCAAAGGCGCTGTACAAAACCCGGAAGTTAAAATGCGAATTCCCGTTTTTGGCCAGCTATGTAAACTCTAACACTGACTGATCCCGCAAAGGGTGTTCAACTGGTTATAGGCTATTCCTATTTGTTTTCTAATGCCTCTTAATATAATCTAAAGGTAATCAGATTACGTTACTGATTTTGAGTAATCTAAACGTTACATAACTGATTACAAATGTGGACAGGTAACTTCTAACTGTAACAGATTACATTTAAAAAGTAACGTACCCAACTCTGCTGGTATAAATGGATGCAGTTGAAGTCAATTGACAAGTAGTAAGCTCCATGCATGGTAGCTAGTTACTTAAATGAAATGGAATGTAAGTGATGCATTTTTAATGTACACTGACAGCTGTTTTAAGTTCACCAAGTAAGGTGAGTGGTGGGTAAATGGGAAATTGTTTTGTTGAAACATTATTTCCATTAAATGCTTTTAACGTTAAGCTAATATGTAGTATACAGTTATAAACTAATAGTATTCTATTGCCATACCTAAAAGCTCAGACCTTTCCATTTCAATCAATGAGCTGGCCACCTTATTTCTCTGGGCCATGGCTCCAGCAGATTTGCTCTTGGGGCCAAGACCAGCGCACCGGTACTTCTCAACTGGCATTTACATTTCAATGGCTAACTGTGAACTTTAAAACACTCACACAAAGCAACTGTCTTGATGATTTAGAGGTTATCGATTCTGCTTACCCCAGGACTTTAGTGTCACACTCCTGATGGACAGACAATAACACTAGAGCCTTCATTAACATAAAGGAATGTTGAAACCCTGAGGTGATTTCTAGTGACAAGACACCAGTATTACAGAGGTAGGCCTGCAAAGGAGAGGTTGGGGATGTTCCAGGAAAGCAAATAGTTATGTGACAGACCACAAGGCTGGTTGATTGTTTGTTCAAAAAGACAATGTTATTAAAAATGTGGTCAAAACAAATAGAAATAATGTCATTAATGCTTTCTAAAATAGCTTTCTTAAAAAGCAATTCACAGCGTCCTAGAAACGTAGTTACAGTCTGTAATGGTAGCTGCAATATTTAAATGGATTATTTCAAGGTGTATTAAAGGGGCTAAAACTGTTGTTTTTTGTATTGTAATGTCAGATAATGATGTCTTCAGTAACAGGGAAACGATAATATTTTCACAACATTTAGTCACCATTTAGTCTTTGTGTATTTAAAAGCCCTTCCTAAAATGCAGTTTTTCTATTAGACAACAAAAGGGGAACCCTTCTTTCTCCCATCAGCCTCACAAAGCCACACACCTATCTCTCCTCCTTCAAGCAATAGCTGATGGAAGCAAGCAAAAACACTCAGTCATTTCCTAAAAACATTTTACACAGTTCACTCAATTTCAAGCGTGAAAACAACTAGTGAATAGTTTTGGGAATTATTGTGACATCTAAATAGCTTTTTTCAATTTTAATCATTTTAAAAGATACCACTTTTATGGCTTTTGTAAGCTAGATGACCAAAATTGGATGAAATGTCATGCTTTTAGAGAGACCCAATTCCCTCACTAATTTCACAGTTGCTAAAATTCATCACAATTCATCACTTTTTTGTATTTCTAAAATAACAAACAATATTGTTTCTACAGCTTTTTTAAGCTGGTGGACCAAAAGTGAAAGATAAACAGTTGTTGGTGTAATTCAGCCAACTTCCACAAGGTGGAAGCAAATTAGGGATACAGCCTTTAATCTAACTCAAATAACTATTTCCTAATAAGCAAAAGTATAAAATATAACCTTGTTCCAACTCTCTCATACTTTGAATAACTGCCAAACCACAAAGTGGTCCGGGGCCTCCCCTGGATAGGGACACAGTGTCACTGGACCCGGTCGTCTTAGCCCCAAGGTTTTCTACTTCTCCACTGTAAATCTTTGCAATCCTAAGGAATGCACTCTCTAACTTTTCCTTGTTCCCTGTTCCGTTTAAATTTATGAGGACATGAGGTCTTGGCCCACACCTTCCAAATACCAAGCTCTAAAGCACAGGTGTCAAACCGGTTCCACGGAGGGCCGAGTGTCTGCAGGTTTTCGCTCTCACCTTGTACCTGATTGATTAATGAGTTCACTAATTGGTTAATTTCTACCCCCACCTGGTTGTTCAGGTCTGACCTGGGAACCAATTTAAAGGAAAACCCAAAGACCTGCAGACACTCGGCCCTCCGTGGAACCGGTTTGACACCCCTGCTCTAAAGACTCGTTGCTGTCCCTGTCCAAAGTCTTCCTGGTTGTGTTGCAGATCAAGATGGTACCTGACAATTCCAGTTGCTACTCCCCTGAAACCCCCCCCCCCCCGAGCTGAGTGGTGCTGGGCTGTGAGCACAGGTCCCACTAGAGGACATGGCCCTCATGTCACCCTCATGGAGTCTGTTTCTAACAGTGTGGTCAGAAACATGCACACCAGTAGCCCGCTGGAGGTAATTATGTAGGGCTCTGGCAGTGCTCCTCCTGTTTCTCCTTGCACAAAGGAGTAGATACTGGTCCTGCTGCTGGGGTATTGCCCTTCTACAGCCCGGTCCAGCACTCATGTAAGCAAGCAAGCAAACAAGTTTATTTATATAGCACAATTCATACATCGAAGCAATTCAATGTGCTTTGCAAAGAAAAATATATGAAAGTACAATAACATAAAAACAAATACTCAAATGAAAACATCAAAACAAATGAAAACATCATAATAATAAAAAAAATACAATAAGAAAACATATAAAGATAGAAAATGGGGATAAAAACATAGGAAGCTATAAGGCTAAACAGTGTGGTTAAATTTAAGTGCTCAGTCATAGGCATGTGAAAAGAGGAGTGTTTTTAACCTGGATTCAAAAATTGATACATTTGGGGCACGTCTAAGATCTTCTGGTAGTTTATTCCAGTTGTGTACAGCATGAGTGCTAAACGCAGCTTCTCCACGTTTAGTTTGGGCTCTGGGCTATTCTAGCTGACCTGTGTTCATGGATCTAAGAGCCCTGCTCGGTTTATATTCTTCAAACATATCAGAAATGTATTCGGGTCTTAAACCATTCAGATATTTATAAACTAAAATCACCACTTTGAAATCTATTCTGTAACTGTTATTTTCACTTCTTGTTTGCAATGATCTAAGTCAGTAAAAACGGTGCTCCTAAATGTTGTGTAGTGCTTCTCACTTTGGAGTTAATTAGAAAAAACAATGCTTTGACAGTTAGGTTGCATTTCAAGCCCTTGATGGTGGCTTTAAGTTAAAAGAATGTCTTCGGTACAGATTTTGAAAACTCACACAACATTATAAATGAAATGGAAGAGCTTCAACCCAAAACAAAAAGGCATGATCTGTTTAATACTCAATATTTCTGTTTTTTATAGGCTATTCATTAGTCCATTGAGTAATACAATCCCCCCCAAAAAGTATGAATGTCAGCATTACATATTCATGATATAGCACTTTCAGTTGAGTCAGATGTTGATGAGTTTCAAGTATTTAAAGTAAAGTCTCCCCCCATTGGTTCAAATTGACATATTGCTATGTCTATCCCATGCTGAATTCATGTTCAATTAACTTTAAAAAAACACAATCGTTGTAGCCCCGGAAAACCCAATTCATTGTTGTGCTGCTCCAGTGCATTTCCTAATTGTACTTCTTTCCACTTCTGTTTGGTAGTTATTCATGTCTTTGTGGGCATTTAGCGTGTGCAGCCACTGGAGGATTAAAGATTCTAGATTCCTACCATTTAGGTGTGTGGATTTGTACATTTGATAAAGAATTCTGTTAGTGTGGGTGTTTTAGTTCAGTCATTCATTGCATGGTCTCCAACTTGTTCCTCTTGCGCCCTTTGAAAACCTGACCATGCGTCATCCCATTGTGCTCTCCCCTCAGGGAGTGTTTAGCTCATTCCACAAGTAGTAATTGGGCCATTGAGTCAGTGTGTGTTGTGAGTTTATAACACACTCTCCAGTAACTGTCTTCTCTGCTCAGGCTTAATACACTTTTTCTGTATTTTATTAAATAATATCTTTTGATACAGTAATACATTTACTTCACACTGATTAGGTAAATACCGTTGTTTGTTAAATATATAGAATTAGCCTAAACAAATGACCAAATAAATTATTATTCATATTATAAAAAACAGCAGATGCCATTGAATCACTCCCTGTTATTTTACACATTCCCATTAGCATAATATGATACAAAATAATTTTAATTACCAATACGTTCTAAGGCTGGGATACAAGGGCTATGGAGGGTGAAGCCCTTACCTTAAGATCTTGTTAGCTCACTAGAGTGGATAGAATAACAAATCAGAACAAATAAACTAATCTGTTCCCTGCCTTTTGTGGGAGCCTCTCTTCGCAGAGACTGGATACTTTTTTCCGACACAAACCTGTGTCACAATGCCTCTTACCTACATAAACTGAGTACCTGAAGCAAGACTGCGCTTTTTGTCACGTCTATGTGAAGTTGTTAAATACCGCATTGGCATTGTGAGAGTTTTGATGTGCACGTGTGCAGACTGGTTGGTTTCTATATATTCTGGATGTCAAAGTGTCAGTATTGTATAAAAAATGTATATTGATACAAGCTATTTTAGCCTTGCGAATGGAGAGACAGTAACATAAACAGAAATTGATTTTGAATTGAGAAATGTAATTAGCTTTTTAAAAATTAGTAATCTAGAAATTGATACATTTTTATATTGAAATTGTACTTATGAAATTAAAATGATTGAATAATGCATTCACTTTTCAGTTTTACAATTTAGTTTCAATATGGTCAATATTGCATTAACTTTTCATGTTTCAACTCTAAAAATGAATATTTCTGGTATTTTTTTAAATATTCAGATTCCATAAAAATGTATTAAACAAATTCAGAAGTTCTACATCGGTTCTCTTCCATGCAGGGAAAGTAGACAGAGAAAGATGACCACAAAATACATGAGAAAAGTTGCACCTTCAGACTCTGCTGTATTTCCACAGTAACCAACTGCATGCTGCAGGAAGCTATATTAAAACAAAGGGGTCATCTTTGATATTAAACTTCAAGAAACATGATGTTTTTCAAATGTGAGGGGCACAAATACAGGTGTAGCGTGTGACGCCGAACTGGGGTGCAAGCTGCCCTTACATGGACCCCCCCCCACCCTCCCGGGATGAAATATAGCAAAGCGGTATATATGCATGGAAAGCTGATCCTGAGCTCTGACTGTAATAACCACATAGAAACACACAATAAAAAATAAAATTACAAAAAAACATTTTTTTTATTGAGTTCAAGCACAGGCCCCCCACCCACTGCAGGCCCTGGTGCAACCACACCCAGGATAGTTATGTCAGTGGGGACAAATATGTTTTTGCAAACGCCCATGGTTTTGGAATGGGCCGGCCAACAAGCTCCTATAGGTGTGATGGTCGGGTGTCCACATAGTTTTGGCCATATGCTGTATGTGCTCTGATGGACACAACATCTCATTGATTCTGCAAGAATAAACACGGAAAATACAGCCTTTAGACATTTAATTTAATATTACTTAGTTTACATATTGTCTATGATGTGCGCTCTTGCCTGTACTGTACTCACAACCTCACCTCCCAAGCTCCACCACTCTCATGTGTGACTACACTGGTTAACTCAACATAGTTCTGGTTCTGCTAATAAATATGAACATTCAAGTTATGGGCTATACATTATAACAAACAATTTAGTTTTTAGTTATCCACCATTATAGACAGCATTTCACCTCAGCTCCACGGTTAATCTTTTTTCCCTGGCTGTCTGATCCTCTGGCTGTCTGATCCTTGTCAAGGTCACCATCTGACCCTGCTAAAATGCAGGACAGAATATGACATGCACAACTTGATCTACTTTGACGCCTGCAGAACCTGATGGCAATGTTTTATCTGTAAGACCCAAATTAGGTTGAAATGTAAAATGCAGCTACCTATGTAGGGAACTAAATATAACGTTTTCTTTTCTTTACTAAATATAACTAACAAGAGATCAACTATTAAGCTAGTTTGTTAGCTAGCTATATCTTCTGTCTCATAGCTAGCTAGCTGTAGCACTCAATTTGTCTTTGCATAAAAAGTATGTCTAACTTCAGTCTTTTCTTGGCTGGTGTCATATCAGTGCTAGCTGTGAGTGAGGTGAACCTAGAGTAATGTAGACTGTTTGTTAGCTAGCGATAACGGTAGCTAGCAAGCTAATATATATTTTGCAACTATCGTTCATAGTTAGCCTAACTACACCTTACCAGTTTTAGAAAAACACTCTGATAAGCTAAATATCTACCTTATTCATATGTTACTGAAGGTAATTAGCTAGAGGTAATGCCACCCAGGTTACCAGACTTTCATCAGCCAGAGATCACTGTTTCTAGTAGCAACGGAAGCCTCTGCTCCACTACGGTAACCAGACCAGCAACTATATCAAAGCAAAGTGCCTGCGTGTGGTCCGAAAGCCATTCTGATTGGAATTACACAATTGCTTACCATACTGCCACTGCACCACTCTAAAGAGTTTGAGCTTTTCTTACACCAGAGTTGTAGAGAAAAAGTGGGGGGCACATATCCTATTCATGTATAATGAAACCTATGCCCCTGTGTTCAACGACACAATAGCAACACTGTCAATGATAAGTTTGAATTATACTTTAGAGTTATAATTTAATCACTTGCTAAGTAGTGGACAGCAGGAATTCAGGAGAGGGGGTAGCTTACTACTGTAGCTACAGTAACTAGCTCCTGGCACGTCACTTGAAATTCATGGATGGGGGGCTAACCCTCATTTTGGGTTAGCCCCCCAACGTGTAAATCTATCAAAATACGTATTTTTTTTGTAAATGTTGGCTTAAAGTATACCTGTTTGTGTAGTTTGTGTTAGACACAGATCTAATGACTTAAATTCTATCCAAATAAAGAAATGAAAGTCCATTCTGTCCATCCAACACCATCAATACGCAAAAAAACTATAGTTTATAGAAAATGTACATCCACATGCAGTAAATATTCTGTTTATTAACTAACGTGATTTCTCTGAATCATTCTGAATCATTTCAAAACAGATTTAGTCATTAGCTTATCTCGGAATTTTCAAGTCATTAGCTTATCTTATTTTCATAAAAAAAGTGATCATAATTTAAAAAAGGAAACATTTAATAAACGGATCTCCCTTCTGTAATGAATACTCAGGAGAGGAAGGTTATGATTCAAGCACAGAGCGCAGCAGACTTTATTAGAGAACACTCCACAGGAGAAAGCTTAAGTCTGGGTTGGGAGGCAGGCAGGTGGTCATACACAGGAAACCCAGGAGGATAAAGCAAAGGTACAGGCAAGGAGAAGGCTAAAAACGGAGTCTAGCTAAGTCAGGCAGAAACTGGTCGATATACAAGCAATTCAATAAACAACGGGTAATTCAAACAGGCTTAGTAGAGTAGGCCTGTCACGGAACAAACAAAAAGGACAAGGTGAACTGAACAGAACTAAATACTGGTGCTAATGAAACTCAGGTGAGTGAACAGGTGACTAGAATTCTGGTAATTGCAATCTAAGGAATGAGGTGCATTAAGGTGATTGGGAGTGTGAGGTGCATTCATGGGATTGGGAGCTATGTCGAGGACCTGAGCTGGAGGTAAACATTTCAGTTTGTTAGAGGCATCGCTAAAAACACCCTATTATCGACCACCGTCCCCAATTATTGGCCACTTTACTATTTTGTAGAATTACATTGTAATTTATTTTTATTTGTATTACAAATGACAGATCCTAGTTTTCTCTGAAGTGTCTACTAGAAAGTTGAAGCTAGCTTTAATGCCTTCCAGGAAAGAAAATAAATACTGATCACTTTGATATTACAGGATGCCTGGTCTGTCGTTCAAGTCGAATTTCACAAATTGCAACTTGTCTAAAACAATTATATTTTTTAAATCTCAAAAAAATAAATTACCTCCATACATTTCTATAAAAAATTGAGGTTTGTTATCTGAAAGGGAATGTTTATTAGCAAAACTGTACCGTTGCTTTCCAGTGCATTTACATTTTGAAATTGAGAGGATTTACTTCTCCGACCACTAGAAATGCCCGATAATGGGGGTGGCCAATATAAGGGACCCAGGTTCTGGTTCTTAAATCTTGGGACCAGCTCATCCTGGTCCTGGTTAACATTATAGCAGCAGCATTTTGAATGAGGTGCAACTGTTTTACAGTCGTTTTGGGGAGTCCAATTAAGAGGCCATTACAGTTGTCAACCCTACTAGAGATAAAAGCATGGATGAGCTTCTCTTGGTCTTTTTGGGACACCAAGCCCTTGATTCTGGCTGTATTGATGTGATTGTTAAATGTAAGATCAGAGTCTATCAGAACACTAAGATTTTGCACTTGGTCCCTGGTTTTTAGGGCCTGTGAATCTAGCTCTTTACTAAAAGTAGATCTCTTACCTTTGTTGCCAAACACAATAATCTCTATATTATCTTGGTTAGACAATGTTGGTTCATCTAGGGATTTATGTGTTCTATACAGTGGTACAGTGAGTCTATTGAGCTGTTGTCATACGGTTCGAGAGCCATATATTTGAGTATCATCTGCATAGCTATCCTGCTATGTTGTTTTGTAGAATTTGGCCCAGAGGTAGCATATAGAGATTGAACAGAAGCGGGCCGAGAACTGCTCCCTGGGGAACTCCAAATGTCATAGCCACCTTATTAGATTCATGATTGCCAATGGTGACAAAGTAACTCCGGCCATCTAAATAAGACCTTTAATAAGGACTGTCCCATGGACTCCTACACAATTTTCCAGCCTGTCTAGAAGTGTTCTGTGATCTACAGTGTCAAATGAAGCACTGATATCTAATAGAACCAGAACTGTTATTTTATCCGAATATCAGTATTCAGCCATATACCATTTAAAATATTTATCAGAGCCGTTTCAGTACTGTGGTGAGGTCAGAAGCTTAACTGAAATGTGTCTAAGAGACTGCTCAGTTCACAAAATCTCTGAGTTGATTGAAGACAACCTTTCAATGATCTTGGCTATAAAAGGGCAGGGATGGGGACAAGTCACACATGGTCAAGTCCAAGCAAGTCTCAAGTCTTAACCATCAAGTCTCGAGTCAAGTCTCAAGTCACAGTTCAGATAAATCAAGCAAGTCAAGTCAAGTCAATGGTTCACCCTAAGCAAGTCAAGTCGAGTCCTTATAAGTTTCAAGTCAAGTCACAGTACTAAAGAGATGAACACACACACACACACTGTCCTCTGTTTCTGACGTGCGCTCAGTGCGAAGCTCGATTTCAAAATCAAATATTTTTCTCCTCCACGGTGCAATTTTTTGGGGGGACGAAGCGGAGGGATCTTGAATCAGCCTGAAGGGGTTGTATTCGCTATAACAACCGCCTCGCTATACCTTATCTCGCTTATTACATGGCTACCTACCAAATAAATCTATAATTTGAAAATATTGATTTCAAAAGGAATTTATTGATTTAAAAACGATTGTATTGCTTCCTCTAAAGAAAATAGTCCGTTCCGTCTCTGGTTAGAATCCTGCTGCGTCCATAGCAACGCGCTGTTTTTCATGGCAACGGTCTGTTATCAAGAAATAACACGCATTCTGCACTGGAATTCAGCCAATCCATGTAATAAGGGCTAATAATAACAACCTTATAAACTAATTATTGTGACTGAAAAACTGCCTAATATGTAATTACGCTGTAATTATTATTTTAAAAAAAAGCTCTTCGAAATGTTTAGGTGCTAGTAATCACATAGGCGCCTCCATGTTAGCCTTTCAGGCGTTAACTGTTAGGGAGTAAGCACAATGCTTTTTAGTTTCCACACGCAGTCTACAAACACTTGAAAATGCCCACATTTAATACAGACATTATAGCCTACGTGTAATAATATACATGCCCGCTCATTTTAAGATGCCCATCAACATTAAAATTCAGGCTATGCCACTGTTATAGTCAAATTCCCTATTTACCAGACGTATTCTGAAATGATAATGGTCACATTTCTAACAAGAAAAAAATATATATATAATATGCAACCAAGGCCAAATTATGACAAACAAAAGATTAATTAATTACATTAGTAACTTAATCGTTATAGATCTTAGTGAAACTGAATATAAAGAGATTACTTTCTTACCTTTCCTTGTGGTTCTTAAAATAACGAATGAAATTTGACGTTGTTGCATATTTAGCATCTGGCAAATCTTTTTTTATTCACACGGTCCAGTTCAAAGTCCTTGTATCCAAACGATACTATTTGTGGAGCTCGACTAACGTTACTGTCTGCCATGTTTGGCGCGGTTTGAATTGTGCAGCGTTAAAGGCACATACGCTGATTAGTGGTGCTGATGTCACAACATAATTTTATTGCTGTTTGTTTATTATAAGTTCAAGTCATTTTCGAGTCTTCCACTTCAAGTCAAGTCTCAAGTAACTTGTTCTCAAGTCAAAGTCAAGTCAAGTCATTTTCATACTTTAATCAAGCAAGTCACAAGTCCTGAAAATTGTCATGTGACTCGAGTCCCCCACCTCTGTAAAAGGGAAATTTAAAACAGGTCTATAGTTGTTCAATATAAATACATCCAGTGTTCTCTTTTCTAAAAGAGCAGTTAATAGGATTTGTTAAAAATAAAAAAAAGCTGCCCCCCTCGAAGCTTAAGTCAGTAGTCAACAAATGAAGTAGCTGTAAATTGATTGAGAACATTGATTTCTTAATGCCTCTTTTTTGAGGTTTACAACAACAATGACTGGCCTTTACAAAGATCATCATTTTTTAAGTTCATGAAAGACATGAGCCCTCTAGACTCCTCATAAAACAGAGCACCAGTCAAGCCCAAGTGGATCCAGCACAATGAGTCATTATTGAAAGATCCAAGACTTCCAGAAAGTTCATTCCAGTGTAGATGTTGCTTAACTTAACACACATAATTCTGACATTACCTAAATGACAATAGTGGAACGAGTCATGCAGAAAGTGTAGATGAGCATGCAATGGACATCTTTGCCACAAATCTACAAGAGCCAGAAGAGAAGTATCTTTGATTTTCCTACAGGATGTGGAATCAACCTTAAACAGGGATGCTGGAAGATGACCAAAGTCAACATCTGTCAATTGCAGCATAAAGTTCAAGTAGTAAGTTAAATTTGACATTGAAATCCATACCATACCATACCATCTTCTTCCGCTTATCCGGGGCCGGGTCTCGGGGGCAGCAGTCTAAGCAGGGATGCCCAGACGTCCCTCTCCCCAGACACTTCCTCCAGCTCTTCCGGGGGGACACCGAGGCGTTCCCAGGCCAGCCGGGAGACATAGTCCCTCCAGCGTGTCCTAGGTCTTCCCCGGGGTCTCCTCCCGGATGGACGGGACCGGAACACCTTCCCAGGAAGGCGTTCCGGAGGCATCCGAAACAGATGCCCAAGCCACCTCAGCTGACCCCTCTCGATGTGGAGGAGCAGTGGCTCTACTCTGAGCTCCTCCCGGGTGACCAAGCTTCTCTCTAAGTGATCGCCCAGCCACCCTGCGGAGAAAGCTCATTTCGGCCGCCTGCATCCGGGATCTTGTCCTTTCGGTCATGACCCAAAGCTCATGACCATAGGTGAGAGTAGGAACGTAGATTGACCGGTAAATCGAGAGCTTCGCCTTGCGGCTCAGCTCTTTCTTCACCACGACAGACCGATACATCAACCGCATTACTGCAGAAGCCGCACCGATCCGTCTGTCAATCTCCCGTTCCTTCCCTCACTCGTGAACAGGACCCCTAAATACTTAAACTCCTCCACTTGAGGCAGGCACTCTCCACCAACCTGAAGTGGGCAAGCCACCCTTTTCCGACTGAGGACCATGGCCTCGGATTTGGAGGTACTGATTTTCATCCCCACCGCTTCACACTCGGCTGCAAACCGTCCAAGTGCATGCGGAAGGTCCTGGCTTGAAGGGGCCAACACGACAACATCATCCGCAAAGAGCAGAGACGAAATCGTGTGGTCCCCAAACCTGACACCCTCTGGCCCCTGGCTGCGCCTAGAAATTCTGTCCATAAAAATTACGAACATAACCGGCGACAAAGGGCAGCCCTGCCGGAGTCCAACATGCACAGGGAACAAGTCTGACTTACTGCCGGCAATGCGGACCAAGCTCCTGCTTCGGTCGTACAGGGACCTGACAGCCCTTAGCAAAGGACCCATATTCCTGAAGCACTCTCCAAATGTGGATTGGTTGGGCAAACTCCCATGAACCCTCCAACACCCCGTAGAGGGTATAGAACTGGTCCAGTGTTCCACGGCCCGAATGAAAACCACACTGTTCCTCCTGAATCTGAGGTTTTACTATCGGCCGTATTCTCCTCTCTAGAACCCTGGCATAGACTTTCCCGGGGAGGCTGAGAAGTGTGATCCCCCTATAGTTGGAACACACCCTCCGGTCCCCCTTCCACCGCCCAACGACATCCCCAGTTGAGATCAACAGCAGCCCACCTCTACTGTAAACAGCGTTGGTAGGGCACTGTTTCCCTCTCCTGAGGCGCCGGATGGTTTGCCAGAATCTCTTCGAGGCCAGCCGATAGTCCTTCTCCATGGCCTCACCGAACTCCTCCCAGGCCCGAGTTTTTGCCTCCACAACCACCCGGGCTGCAGTCCGCTTGGCCTGTCGGTACCCGTCAGCTGCCTCAGGAGTCCCACAAGCCAACCAGGCCTGATAGGACTCCTTCTTCAGCTTGACGGCATCCCTTACTTCCGGTGTCCACCACCGGGTTCGGGGATTGCCGCCTCGACAGGCACCGGAGACCTTACGGCCGCAGCTCCGAGCGGCCGCTTCGACAATGGCGGTGGAGAACATGGTCCACTCGGACTCAATATCTCCAGCCTCCCTCGGGATCCAGTCGAAGCTCTGCCGGAGGTGGGAGTTAAAGATCTCTCTGACAGGAGACTCTGCCAGACGTTCCCAGCAGACCCTTACAGTACGCTTGGGCCTGCCGAGTCTGTCCAGCTTCCTCCCCCGCCATCGGATCCAACTCACACCCAGGTGGTGATCAGTTGACAGCTCCGCCCCTCTCTTCACCCGAGTGTCCAAGACATACGGCCGCAGGTCAGATGAAACGACAACAAAGTCGATCATCGACATGCGGCCTAGGGTGTCCTGGTGCCACGTGCACTGATGGACACCCTTATGCTTGAACATGGTGTTCGTTATGGACAAACTGTGACTAGCACAGAAGTCCAAGAACTGAACACCGCTCGGGTTCAGATCAGGGGGGCCGTTCCTCCCAATCACGCCCCTCCAGGTGTCACTGTCGTTGCCCACGTGGGCGTTGAAGTCCCCCAGTAGAACGATAGAGTCCCCAGTTGGAGCACTTTCCAGCACCCCTCCCAGAGACTCCAAGAAGGTCGGGTACTCTGCACTGCCGTTCGGCCCGTAGGCACAAACAACAGTGAGAGACCTATCCCCAACCCGTAGGCGCAGGGAAACGACCCTCTCGTTCACCGGGGTAAACTCCAACACATGGCGGCAGAGCTGGGGAGCTATAAGCAAACCCACACCAGCCCGCCGCCTCTCACCATGGGCAACTCCAGAGTGGTGAAGAGTCCATCCTCTCTCAAGGAGTGTGGTTCCAGAGCCCAAGCCGTGCGTAGAGGTGATCCCGACTACCTCTAGTCGGAACCTCTCAACCTCACGCACGATCTCAGGCTCCTTCCCCGCCAGCGAGGTGACGTTCCACGTCCCTAGAGCTAGTTTCCGTGTCCAGGGATCGGGTTGTCTAGGCCCCCGCCTTCGACTGCCGCCCGATCCTCTCTGCACCGGCCCCTTATGGTCCCTCCTGTGGGTGGTGAGCCCACGGGAGGGCGGCCCCATGTCGCTCGTTCGGGCTGGGCCCGGCCGGGCCCCATGGGGAAAGGCCCGGCCACCAGGCGCTCGCAAACGAGCCCCAACCCCGGGCCTGGCTCTAGGGTGGGGCCCCGGCTGCGCCATGCCGGGCGACGTCACAGGACACAAAATCTTTTTCATCATTAAGGGGTTTTTGAACCGCTCTTAGTCTGACCCGTCGCCTAGGACCTGTTTGCCTTGGGAGACCCTACCAGGGGCCATTGAAATCAAAATGTTTAATTATGTGTATTATATCTATTGATCATAACATATCTTATATAGACATGGTATGATCATGGAAAAATTATGTACAGTAGTCAAAAAATTAAACCCTACAAGGTGGGTGTGACAATGATTAATGGCTAAACTGACTAAATAATCTACTGATTCAAGGCTGTCCTTGTGATCTTTTTGGACATTGTGGGGTTTAATGGTGTAGTCACTGCTGAAAACTGCTACAGAATGCTGCTGGGTAGGCATCACCACTCCCCACATCCTCCCTTTCCACCAACTCTGAATGTGAGTTAACCTGTCCTGTCATACGCCTCTCTGTGTCAAGTAAAAATTGCTCAATCTGAAACGTTTAGTAAATTTAGAGTAATTTAGAAAATGTACTACAATTCCATTTCCAAAAGAGTTGGAACGCTGTGTAAAATGTAAATACAAACAGAATTCAATGATGTGCAAATCATTTTAACTCTATATTCAATAGAGAATAGTACAAAGACAACATATCAATTTCGAAACTGAGAAATGTTATTGTTTTTTGAAAAATATATGCCCACTTTGAATAAGATGCCAGCAACACGTTTCAAAAAATTTGGGACTGAGGCAACAAAAGACTGGAAAAGTTGTGTAATGATAACAAACTAAACCGGGTCGAACAGTAACATGAATGGGTATTAAAAGATCATTCCAGAGAGAGTGGGTCTGTCAGAAGTGAGGATGGGGAGGGGTTCACCACTCTGTGAAAGACTGCGTGAGCAAACAGTGAAACAATTTAAGAATAACGTTTCTCAATGTAAAGTGGTTTGAGTGTTTCATCATCTGCAGTACACAATATCATTAAAAGATTCAGAGAATCCGGAGAAATCTCTGTATGCAAGGGACAAGGCCAAAAACCAATACTGGATGACAGTGACTTTCAGGCCCTCAGGCGGCACAGCATTAAAGTGGAACTGAACCGATTTATGAAGTATGGCCCCTATTATTGTTGTTATACGATCACAACATTTTAGCTGACAACTAAAAGAGCATAATTGTGCATTTGTAAATAAAAAAATTTTAAACTTTACTACTTCAATACTACTTTTTTGCTGGTCAAACGAACCAGCAAAAAAGAGATGCAAATGGGGATCATGCCCTAGGTTGTAAAAATTATCTTTATAGTACCGAAGACTACCAAGTCCTACCTCTCAAGTGGCAACCAGACCCGCAACCAAGAGTAGCCACTCTGTTCAGCTGGAAGAGAAAGCGTGAAGACACGCTAGCCGGCTAGAGGAGGTATGGTCTGTAGCTTCCAGGCATAGTGTAGATATGTATATATTGTAAGATATATAGACTGTAGCAAAATAATTGGTGGTACCGATACATGTTTTCATGGGAACTGCTTCTTTCTAAATTAAACACAGATGTGTTCAGAAGCGTGGTACCCAATTAGCTAACATCTATTTGGCTTAGGTTAGCGATGCTTAGCCCATCTATCCATTAGCTAGGTCATTATTGTAAGGTTTATAGCACTAGCACCCGATAAAATAATGACTTAAATTATTTAAAGACTACCATAGTGTATTAAACCGGCATTTCATGACTGATGTATTCTAGCTTGTTTCCAAGTAGTTTTAGATCAGTTAGTTAATAATTAATTATTGTACCAACTATGCAACCACTATCACCTCAGATTGCATCATTTTATCATCACAATTATTTTGCTGTTTAATAACCCCTGCCTGAGAGGACTAATAAATAAAAACTGTTTTAAACTTTTCAGATAAGATTTGTGACTTGACCTTGGATTCCTCAGAGCTTTATTTTTGGCCTCATTTACACAAGCAGTCCTATCATTTTAACCAATCACTTGGTTAAATCACTTGGCCTTGATGGCCTATACCATTTCTGGTTATCACATCCTTATTATTTTGGGACCAGTAATATATATACATATATATATATATATATATATATATATATATATATACTACATCAGGTAAGTGTAGTCAACTATCAGGTAAAAAAAAAACACTGCAGGCATCCACACAGGAGATTTAGTGTACATTTATAGAAAATACACTACTACAAGAAAAATGCAATTGCCAGGAAAGATTTCAGGCACGTCTCTCTGTGGCTGCCATAGACTACAACAGCAATGTGACACAGGATCAGGCAGTTACAAAGGACAGGAAACTGCAGTTCTCCAAGGCAGCTAAGCAGTATGTTGTTGTCCAGAACAGGAAAGAGAAGACATACAACTTCAGGCAGGAGATCATGGCTGGAATAGCTAACTGGTGCAGAGAGAAGACCATCCAAGTACTGAGGGAGCAGATTGAGAAGTAAGAATGTCTGAGAGATGCACTAGGGCAACACAGAGGGTCTGAGAAACCAGACAAGGGATCTATTGCTAAGCATCTCAGTTGCTTCCATAAGTAAAGGGTAGTGTAAATGGTTTCCTGAAACACCTATTTGAAAGCAAATCTGCATTAAGTAGATTGGTTGTGTTTATGTAAACTTGGTTAAAGGCAGTGACATTCATAGGTTTATAAAAGTTGATCTGTATGTGTTTCCCATAAATGGCAATTACTTATGAACTCATATGCAAGAGGTTTTATACTTATTTACAACATCCACAATTGAATATTGTAGTACACTGGCAGGTTTATAACTAAAGGCCTATAGCCAGGTTCAATTAAATTATTAGAACCATCTTGTTTTTCAGAATACCATTTACTAAATGAAGCTTATTGTAATAAATTGTTCCAATAAGTCAAATGTTTCCATCATAAAAAGAATATTCAATGCCGTTTTATTCCTCAGAGGGAAACTTGGATCGGATAGCATGGACAACACAAGCAGGTTTAGGCACACTGTTCCTTCTTCCCAAGTTCCCCCTTGCCCACAGGGTGAATTGTTGATAGGCAGTCAACCTGTAAAGACTGAACCATGAGGAACACATATTGTAATTTATTCATTTGTCATGTGGTCAAGTTGTGGAACTTCATACTCGATATGAATTAACTTACAAAAATGTCTACTAAACTGAGGCCCAGCCAAGGCTCTAATACCTGTAGCAGTTTTAGGCCAGCTACATAGTTAGCTAATTCCAATTCCAGCACAAGGACACAATGACACACTTCAAATGTAAAATAAAATATATCTACACCCACTGCTACTGGTTAGTTCACATACTGTAGTTATAGCTGTTAGCTCATGCCTAATGAAGTAATACCCAGCTGTTCCTCTAAACACGTGTCTAAATAGTTACATATATGTACCGGCATTTTGACATAGCTTGCTCCAAAATTCACAGACACGATAGTAACACCACACAAAAGCTAGCTAGGTACCTACATCGTACTTGGTTATGTTTAACCTAGCGAACAAGTTATCAACTGGATCATAAGCTTGTAATGTTGTACAAACCCGTTTCCAAAAAAGTTGGGACACTGTACAAATTGTGAGTAAAAAAGGAATGGAATAATTAACATATCTCATGAATTTATATTTAATTCACAATATAATATAGATAACATATCGAATGTTGAAAGTGAGACATTTTGTAATGTCATGCCAAATATTTTTCAGATTGAGGACCATGGCCTCGGATTTGGAGGTGCTGATTATCATCCCCATTGCTTCACACTTGGCTGCAAACCGTCCCAGCGCATGCTGACGATCCTGGTTTAAAGGGGCCAACACGACAACATCATCCGCAAAGAGCAGAGACGAAATCGTGTGGTCCCCAAACCTGACACCCTCCGGCCCCTGGCTGCGCCTAGAAATTCTGTCCATAAAAATTACGAACATAACCGGCGACAAAGGGCAGCCCTGCCGGAGTCCAACATGCACTGGGAACAAGTCTGACTTACTGCCGGCAATGCGGACCAAGCTCCTGCTTCGGTCGTACAGGGACCTGACAGCCCTTTTCCCAGGCCCAAGTTTTTGCCTCCACAACCACCCGGGATGCAGTCCGCTTGGCCTGCTGGTACCCCTCAGCTGCCTCAGGAGGCCTGATAGGACTCCTTCTTCAGCTTGACGGCATCCCTTACTTCCGTTGTCCACCACCGGGTTCGGGGATTGCCGCCTCGACAGGCACCGGAGACCTTACGGCCACAGCTCCTAACGGCCGCTTTCTACAATGGCGGTGGAGAACATGGTCCACTCGGACTCAATATCTCCAGCCTCCCTCGGGATCCAGGCGAAGCTCTGCCGGAGGTGGGAGTTAAAGATCTCTCTGACAGGAGACTCTGCCAGACGTTCCCAGCAGACCCTTACAGTACGCTTGGGCCTGCTGAGTCTGTCCAGACTGAAACCTAATGAAAACTCCAAATTCAGTATCTCAGAAAATTTGAATATTGTGAAAAGATTCAATATTGAAGACACTTGGTGCCACCCTCTAATCAGATAATTAACTCAAAACATCTGCAAAGGCCTTTAAATGGTCTTGCAGTCTAGTTCTGTAGGCTACACAATCATGGGGAAGACTGCTGACTTGACAGCTGTCCCAAGGACGACCATTGACACCTTGCACATGGAGGGCAAGACACAAATGGTCATTGCTAAAGAGGCTGGCTATTCACAGAGCTCTGTGTCCAAGCACATTAATAGAGAGGCGAAGGGAAGGAAAAGATGTGGTAGAAAAAGTGTACAAGCAATAGGGATAACCGCACACTGGAGAGGATTGTGAAACAAAACCCATTCAAAAATGTGGGGGAGATGCAGTGGACTGCAGCTGGAGTCAGTGCTTCAAGAACCACCATGCACAGATGTATGCAAGACATGGGTTTCAGCGGTCGTATTCTTTGTGTCAAGCCACTCTTACACAAAACACAGCGTTAGAGGCGTCTCACCTGGGCTAAAGACAAAAAGGTTGCTGCTGAGAGGTCCAAAGTTATGTTCTCTGATGAATGTAAATTTTGCATTTCCTTTGGAAATCAAGGTCCCAGAGTCTGGAGGAAGAGAGGAGAGGCACAGAATCCACGTTGCTTGAAGTCCAGTGTAATGTTTCCACAGTCAGTGATGGTTTGGGGTGCCATGTCATCTGCTGGTGTTGGTCCACAGTGTTTTCTGAGGTCCAAGGTCAACGCAGCCGTCTACCAGGAAGTTTTAGAGCACTTCATGCTTCCTGCTGCTGACCAATTTTATGGAGTTGCAGGTTTCATTTTCCAACAGGACTTGGTACCTGCACACAGTGCCAAAGCTACCAGTACCTGGTTTAAGGACCATGGTATTCCTGTTCTTAATTGGCCAGCAAACTCGCCTGACCTTAACCCTATACAAAATCTATGGGGGTATTGTGAAGAGGAAGATGTGATACACCAGACCCAACAATGCAGAAGAGCTGAAGGCCACTATCAGAGCAACCTGGACTCTCATAACACCTGAGCAGTGCCACAGACTGATCGACTCCATGCCATGCCGCATTGCTGCAGTAATTCAGGAAAAAGGAGCCCCAACTAAATATTGAGTGCTGTACATGCTCATACTTTTCATGTTCATACTTTTTAGTTGGCCAACATTTCTAAAAAATATTTTTTTGTATTGGTCTTAAGTAATATTCTAATTTTCAGAGTTACTGAATTTGGGATTTTCATTAGTTGTCAGTTATTATCATCACAATTAAAATAAATAAACATTTGAAATATATCAGTCTGTGTGCAATGAATGAATATAATATACAAGTTTCACTTTTTGAATGGAATTACTGACATTAATCAACTTTTTGATGATATTCTAATTATATGACCAGCACTTGTATAGGTGTGGTAAACATGCCCCTGTCCAAATTTTTTTGAAATGTGTTGAAGGCATGAAATTCAAAATGGGCATGTATTTTTCACAAAACAATAACATTTCTCAGTTTCAAAATTTGATATGTTGTCTATTTTCAATGAAATATAGGGGTACATGATTTGCACATCATTGCATTCTGTTTTTATTTGCATTTTACACAGCGTGCCAACTATTTTGGAAACAGGATTGTAGTCAAAGTGTTGTTTTTATAGGAAGTATGTATTGTTACCTGAAAAAACATTTGAAAACATTGTCTCAATCTAAAAAGGCTGTTCCCTAATTCATGCAAGTACAGGTATGTTGTACATAAAAACAAGAAATCACCACAGATGTATTGGAAACTGGACATGTTAATATCAATGATGAAAGCTGTCAACAATTAAATTATACATTTTCACTAATATTTGTATGAATACATATGCACTTACATTTTTACATGAGTTCAAAGAGAATTCAGATTTACAATTACATATGCTCATACGATCTTTACAACCAGGAATCGGGCAATGATTATCCCTTCAAAATGAATTCCTGCATTTTAACTCATGTTTTGTGACTGCATAGAAACTGATAAGGGAATGCATCCATATTTTCCATTGGAGTTGGCGAGCATGGAAATAGTTTTTGAAGGTATCTGCAGGTTTTATATAGTCATAGTCTTATGTGCGAGTTTCAGATCCATTGGCTGATTTTTCCCAATAATTCGGGTAAAGTCAAGTCGTTATTTATAAGTCCAACCAGGTATACTAAATTAAGTAGCAGATGCCTTCAATGGCCATGTTCATGCTCACGTATCTGAGGAAATGTGAACACATCATCTTTTCTATGGGACAAAAAAATGATAAAACCAAATACTGATGAGTCAGTCTTCTCTTTCTCTCGGTAGCAAGGGCACACTCAACCACTGCATGAGGTCTCGGACAGCCATTCTTCCATCTTGCCACAGCCTGATGATTGCTCCTGAAAGTCAAGTTTATATTATTTTCAAGCTTTGGAGCATTGAATGCTGCTTCCAACCAAACTCTGTCCAATTGTGATGTGTTAGGTACCACATCAACAGGTTTCTGGTAATTATCGAAAATATTGTTATTTTCAGCAACAATCTAGGAGTAATTGGGGTTAAGTGCCTTACTCGGGCTCAAAACAACAGACTTTTCACCCTGTTAGCACTGAGGTTTGACCCAGTAACCTTTCGGTCTCTGGTGATATTCTTCAACTAATAAGTTACCCTGCCGCTCATCCATGAGCCAGACACACAAATGTGGGCCACCAGGCTCAATTTGTTCTATGTCTGAGTTCCTTATTTCTGTAGAGGTAATAATGGTATTTTTTAGTTTGTAATAACTTTGCAACACTCCATCCCTTTCATTTTCCCATAGGGATATTACCCAGTAAGAAACAATGCTAGTATAAAACTCCTTCTTGCTCATTTACACCTTCCAGTGTCCCTTAGGATCCCCATTAGCCCCTGCTCAATCATACATTGTCGGAAAGAAAAGATTCACAGTTTTCTGAATGTTCAGGTAAGCAGAACTCCAGTAACAGAACTCTACAATTACTACAAAAAATAACTGTGAAGTGTTTTGACCAATACAAGGAGTCGCTACAGAATGACGTGACAAGACACCCCTGTCGGATGGTTCAACCATCCACCCCACACCAATTTGTGCTGCCATATGCTGGACCACCGGGTATCATCACAATGCCGCGATCAGGATACAAATCCTGGCCACCATAATGCAGTTGGGCAGCTTATTTGTGGTCCCTAAAAATGGGAGTACTAAGGTCATAGATGTAAATACCCCAAAATTAAAGTTGACAGTCTGCACTTTAAAACCTCTTAGTCATTGTTACATTTTGAATCCAATGTGCTCAAGTGTACATCCAAAACCAAACGTGTCCGTCCAAATACTTATGGACTACACTGTAGGTTGACCTGAACAATAAAAGGTATGAGTCTGATGGGTAGCGGTTAATCACTAACAACATTCTTTGAAGATAAAAACATTAGCTGTTCAGACACTCACATTTGTAGTCACGCAGGCACACACACTCTGCATCAAATGGTGTAAGCAACATTAGCCCCTGGCCACCAGCATGCATCCTTCTTCCTGACCTCTAGTCCTCACATTATGTTGCAGCTATATTTTCAGCTGTTGCAAATGAAAAAAAAACAAAAGTCAGTTTTATTATCCATAGATTGAAATTTGTTAGAAAAACTGAGAAGAGGCACATAGCGCCAAATCATTTTACGTTTATAGTCTTTAGATAGCATATGATCTGAGCAAATCACGCAGCTGTTGAGGTAAAAAAATTGCTTAGTTTTTCCCACTTCATCTTAGTTGGAGCATGTCCTTCATTTGTTAGCGACACTAATGTTACGAGAGACAGGCCAAACAGTGCAAATATGTTATGACCTGAGATTGTTGCTACACCATGGACATATCAAAACAGCACATCTCAAAATGTGGATATTGCTAGTCAGCACCATGGTGTACATGGTAGTTATCTTGCTACTTAAAGCAATATTTTTTATGTTTTGGATGTGCCAGATTGAAAAAGTACACATCTTCTTAGCTCTTTCTTCACCAGCCGCAAGGCGAAGCTCTCGATTTACCGGTCAATCTACGTTCCTACTCTCACCTATGGTCATGAGCTTTGGGTCATGACCGAAAGGACAAGATCCCGGATACAGGCGGCCGAAATGAGCTTTCTCCGCAGGGTGGCTGGGCGATCCCTTAGAGATAGGGTGAGAAGCTCGGTCACCCGGGAGGAGCTCAGAGTAGAGCCGCTGCTCCTCCACATCGAGAGGGGTCAGCTGAGGTGGCTTGGGCATCTGTTTCGGATGCCTCCGGAACGCCTTCCTGGGAGGGTGTTCCGGTCCCGTCCCACCGGGAGGAGACCCCGGGGAAGACCTAGGACACGCTGGAGGGACTATGTCTCCCGGCTGGCCTGGGAACGCCTCGGTGTCCCCCCGGAAGAGCTGGAGGAAGTGTCTGGGGAGAGGGAAGTCTGGGCATCCCTGCTTAGACTGCTGCCCCCGCGACCCGGCCCCAGATAAGCGGAAGAAGATGACATGACACATCTTCTTAGCCTTTGTTATCCAATAAGTTTACATTGTAGTTATCGGTAACACTTTGGATAGTCAATTCAGATGCTTTACAGACTACAGACGATCCATAATATTTCAATCAACTATCTACTAACACTAACCTTAAACATCATCCTATCACTAACTTTTAACCTTTCCATAACCCCAACACTAACAGTTATTCTAAAGCAAATCTTAACCGTAGCAAGCATTTACATTGTTTTTGAGTTTGTTAATCTGTATTATTTGTTAATAATACAGATGGTTATTTTGATTAACCAAATAAAGTGGAACCCAGTTATCAAACAGCTAGCAATGTGAACAAGCATTTTTATTACCTATTGAATTTAGTTAGTTAGCTACAGTAGTTACCTACCCCTTCTTGTGGATTCATGCATTCCACTAATTAGCAAGTGATTAAATTATGACAGTTCAAACTTACCATTAACAGTGGTGGTATAGCGTTGTTGCATGACATAATGTTTCTTGAAGTGGTGTATCAAAGACAACTCCTTTTGAATAATACTTCCAGTGGTTTGCTGTTGACTACAGTTTTGAACTACAGCCAAGACCGTAAATGCAACTTTTTCAATGTATTTCATGATTATGTGGAACTTAGTTTGATGTTATCATTCTCCATTTACTTTATCTGCATGCCACATAACCAGGATTTAGAAGATTTGGAATAGATTTTTTAACTTATTATGTTTAATTATTTTTTTATCTGAATGCATCTAAAAAGTTTAATGAAGTTGAATAATTTTAAACTTGAAATGAGGGATGGAACGATACCGCTTTTTCATTGTCAATATTGATTCTGGGTAGTGAGCTTTGAGTATCTGCTGATACAGAGTACCGCTTCAGTACTGCCATTTACATTTTGTTGATATGTGCTATGATTGCCATAATTATTTGACTTGGCTGAATTACATGTCATACAACTTTTCCCAAACAGTCAATATTTAAGATTCTGGAATGATATTCAAATACACTCCATGAACACTCCAAAGTAAAGGCATTTGTAGAAATTCTGTTGGAGTGTAGGATGGGAAAGTGTATACATACTGGACTACAAAGTCAATGCAGGGACAACTAGCTGGTTGTCATCCAATCATAACTTGATCAAAGTGTTGTCGATACCCAACCCTGTATTTTTAGCCAGTATCTGACAAATTTCCGAAGTCAGTATTGGGTCGGAGCATCCCTACTTGAAATTGTAGTTTGTAAACTTTTAATATAAACTGTGAATTCAATATTGACAATATATTTTTTTTTTGAAATTGTAAAATTACATGACATTAAATTACATGAAACATGAATACATTTTTTGTATATGATCTCAGTTTTTAAATTTGTGGATTGCAAATTCATAAAATAAATAAATTAATGTCTAATTTAATATATTTCTTTTTACACTAATATTGCTTCATAGTTTTAGCACATTTGAGCCACTTCATGAATGTCTCTCTCATAATTATTTCAGTAAACATGTGCCCACTATATGAGCATGCCAAAACACAAGTAAACAAAGAAATGGCCAATAAGGGTCACACAGTTTCCTTTTTTATTTTATATGAGTATGCTAATAACAGCTGTTTTCATATAAGAAAATATAAAGTGTTAGTATTTTTGATTGTGCTGGGTTAGGCTTGCATGTTTTGCAAAAAAAACAATCTTATGTAACTGTTGACAATACATTTTTGATCTGTACCCAGAACATACTGAACCATGACTCTGAAACCACAATACATACTGTTACGTGAATTAGCCGTACTGTTACACCACTATTACAGTAGAATTATGTATTTTGTGAAAGCATTACCTTTATATTAGTTCTGTGATTGACACTGAGTTTCCTTTCTTGACTGACTAAAGGGGTAAAGAAAAGATATAGTGAAACAAAGCTATATTGTGGAAGGCAAGAAACAGGAGAAACATAAAAAGAAAGAAAGTGAGGTGATTGTCAGGGAAGAGACACTTAAAAATGTTACCTAGATATTTTAATTATGTTTAAACTTTTCTAGCTCAGTGGGAACTGAAGGGGTTGCTAGGTCTAGCCAATACAATTACCTATCACACAGATGAATATGCTGTTCCTGACCCATGTTCTCAGTTAATAATTTATAAATACAAGAATGAAATATGTTTATAATTTTCTAAATTCTGTCAGGGCAGGAGAGTGAGGAGAAGGAGAAACAGGCAGTTGGCACAGATGGTATAGCTTAGTTTTTGAGTTGCCCTTAGATAAAGCACACATTTGCACTGTAATAATGATATGTAATATATGTCATGGGTATTATAATGTGTGATGCTAAGCCTTGAATGTATTATGTGCAAAACACAGACTATCTGGCTTAACTTAGACACAGTAACCCTACAATAAAAGTGAAAAATATCTAAAAACCTCTGAAATAGCACAATACCCTATTTGGATCAGTGACTAAATCCCATTGAGAATCTGTGGAGTGACTTGAAGATTGCAGTCCATAAATGGTCACCTTGCAATTTGAATGAGCTTGAACTATTCTGCAAGGAAGAATGGGCAAATATTGCACGGTCTAGGTGTGCAAAGTTAACAGACATTTATTCAAAAAGCCTCATGGCTGACTCAAGCAAAAGGGGGTTCCACCTTGTATTAACTCAGGAGGGGTTCACTTATCCAAATAGGGAATTTAGCTGTTTACATAATTCATTTAGCAAATTTTGTAGATGTTTTTTTCACTTTGATATTATGAGCTATGGTGTGTGTATATACAGCTACAGTTTTCATGTGTTTTCATTTCAGGCTGTGAGCATTTTGAATGGCGGTGGTGACTTTTTATACCCACTGTAGATGCCACTTCACTTGGAGAGCATTTTTCACAGGCTTGACCTGTCCTTGAAAAAGGACAATCTATACCTTCTATGGGCATTATTTAAAAAATAGATGGAATTTACTTGTTTCCCATATGGAGGACGCATACATGACATTGGGATCCAAGGACTCTTGCTCATCACTCCATGGCTTTTGTATGTTTCTTTGGAGACGGGGTCACCCGGAATGACTTGGTGTTTGTGTCTGTTTGTTGTTTTTTCTGCCACAAATCTGTGATATACAATATATGTCATGTTTTATGACTCAGACGAGGAGTTGGAAGGAAAACAGTCTTAACACAAGAAAATGTTGAACTGCCATCCAGCTATGAAACAAGACCTTAACCCAGTGCCCCCCGTAATTGACAGGCTACGTGCATAATTTCCCATCATTACCTGTTGCCTGGAAGCAGAGTGGTTTTGAGGAGAAAAATCTAAGCCCTTAAGCTGCCATGCCTGCCAGATAACAAAGCAGCGAAATCACATGCAGAAATACGGGCAAAATAGGCCCAGAACAAACATGCATATTCTGTCCATTCATTATGCAGGGTAGTAAAAATGCTAATCAAACATTCTGCTATACATGATGGATACAGAGGGGAAGACATTTGCAGAGGGTAAGACATTTGCATAAAAACACTGAGAAAAGAGCTGGAATAGATCAACCTGATGACTGATGTGTGAAGTCATTTACATAAATATCCTCTTTGTGGATCTGCTCCCCTCAGTGTTTTGGATGTGATAAAAAGCCATTTGGAAAGAATGCTCAAACTGCAGTTGAAGAACTGCAGATGTTCAGATTTACTTAATCTCTTTAGAAAATACGCATTCTCTTTTATGTATATACAATGTATTACTGTACCATCTGAAGAGTATAACTAAAAATGTTGATGACATGTGAGGCCATCAAGGTTTTTGGTTATGATATGATACATATATCATAGAAACAGTACATATCCTATAGAAACAGGATTTCCAACAAAAAATGAATTCTCAACCTACCCTGTGATGTTCTTAAGTGCTCTGCTATACCTAACCAATTTAGCATCAAAGAAGCTAGAGAATTCAAAGGGACAATATCCTATTTTTATTTAATTATTTTACATTGTGGAATCTAATGCAACAATATTTTTGTTATAGATGTCTTAGACTTCAGCCAGCACAGATTTCCTTTAGATTTTTTTTTACATATATGCATTTCGGTCACCCTGCATATTTAATTAAGAGTTCTGGAATTAAGAGGTGGTTAATCTTGGGGCCTATGTGTACTTTTGACAAAAAGCAGTGGTGAATTTTCACACTCTATAGTCCTTGTAAGTGTCTACATTAAGAGAGTATGATTTCATTGTGTATCTTCCTAATGCTGATGATGGCTGACTGATAATGGTAATAACATTTAGCAGAATCCACTTATGTCTTTAATGCACTGGAAGACATTGTTTGTTGCTCCATTTGCCATAGCTTTATTAGTTGTTGTTAGTTAAAAACCAAAGAGAAGACATTTTGCAAAAAAAAAATTCTGTGTTGATCTATAATCCACAATACAAAGATAAGAACTTTATATCTTACTGAAAATGTATTGCCTGCTGTCAGCAATGGGAAATGAGAATGGCAAATGGAGTTGACTTTCCTGACTCTAGTCCTATTTGGCAAATTTGTGTTGCACTAAAGCAGTAGGCTATAATTTGCCTAATGAGTTGCAGATTGCCATTAGTTCAAATAGTCCATTGAGAAGTCCATTAGTATGGATTTAGAAATCTGAAAAATATCATTAGAATCTAAACAAAACTGATACAGTATACATTGTCTGATGCACCTTCAAATTTTGAAATGAAAATTGAAATATCCGAAGCTTTTTGTCTGATAGATGTGCGGTAATTTTGTTTGATTTGATATATCCAAAAATGTAGTTGTGGACCAGTTTTGTTAGCAAATCATATAACAACCCAAAGGACAGAAATAGGTTACTCTCAAAGGGAATACATTATATTTTCTTCATTTTAGTGGCTTTAAAGGGCAGCAATTTGAATACATACTGTTGGACACCCATGTAAGATTGTATGAAGGGAATGTTATTTTAGAGCCATAGAGCAATCTTGATGGATAGCATGTTTTGGTGCCAACTTTATCTAAATTGTTGTCCAAATTGGGTCCCAAAACAGTATTCATAAAATAGTGTACACATTGTTCAGCTCTCAGTTCCACACTAAAAAAGCTGTTGACAAGGAGAATCCAGGCCAGCCATAAAATGGATAACAAATGACTGCATGCCATGTTTCGCTTGGGCTAAACAACTTTCTAAAGACTATGGCATAGAGACATTTGTTTTACTATTTTGTGTTGAATTTTTTGTAACATTTTTATTATATTGTTGAACTTTCAGTTCTGCATCAAGCTTTTGCTCTTTAAAAAAATATATAAAGAGTTAAAAAGGTAGAGCAGAGAAATCAACAGATACCTGCAAAAGAATATCAACAACTCTTCCCAATTCCTAGCCCAGAGATAACAAATAGAGGCCCCTGAACAGAAACTCTTGTCAGCTAGTGCCAGACCAAGGCCAATCTGTATACAGTGATCAGAAAGCGAAGGAGTTGGAGAGATAAAATAAAGGGTATGGTCCAGTCAGAGGTTTTTGTGAGGCCAGTCATGTCTTGGCTCTTCGCTCCTCAACACAGCGGACCTAAACCCTGTAATCTAGGATCAAGCTCCAGACCCTGTACAACAGGAATTCTCAAACAGATATGCACCTCCAAGTCTGTTGGTCAGGAGTGAAGGAGGTGGAAAAGCTATGGTAAAGTGGGGATAATCCCTGAAGTATTTACAGTATCACTAGGCTGGTCCAAGCCCTGCAAACAAAAACTGTTTCTTAGGATGTCGTGAAGATTTGTGTCATTGGTCCCCTGGATGTCTGTCCCTGTTTGCTGGCGAGTTATTGGTTAGTGAAAAGCAATGATAAGGCACTGAGTAGGAGATATACTGAGAAGAGGACTGTCTCCAACAAGTCCAATTTGTTAGCCTCACCTATAATTCTGCTAACTATGAGACTCTGGCATGAGCAACAGTTTTGGAGAAAATCAGTCTGGGTCTCAACATACAATTATTGAAAATAAGAATAGTAGAATACACTAGGTGCACTTTTGAAAATGCAAGGCCCCTACTGATTATTGTAGCCACTCTCAGATATAATGTTAACATAGAAAATGTGTATAATAGCTTCCAAATGCTAAAATGTCTGTCAAATAATAAAAAAGAAATGCT
Organism: Esox lucius; assembly: GCF_011004845.1. Lineage (NCBI taxonomy): Eukaryota > Metazoa > Chordata > Actinopteri > Esociformes > Esocidae > Esox > Esox lucius. Next base: position 10,458,726 of record NC_047585.1, on the reverse strand, counting down.
GTGAGATTATTTCTCTTTTCATTCCATGACAGCTACTTTGTGAAATGCAGACAAATAGCTTTAAAACTTAAATGTTCTCTTGGCTAGCAAGTAGTTGGCTACTCAAATCCCAAATCTTATTTAGGGCTCCAAACAGGCTGGAGCCAGTCCTGGATAATTCTGCATCATTCTACTCTTACAGCTTTATACTCTTCATTTCATTACTCTACTTCCACACTATAATTAATAAGGCAACCAACATTTCTTGTAAACCTGTTACACAACACTGCCCAGCACAAGGCAACCCTGCTATATTTGAATACCTCAGCCCAGAATGCTTGTAGTGGTGCTGGATGACGACCACAAGATGCATGACCACAGGATGTGCTTGACACTGTAATTCTAGTGTGAAACCTCGGTAGCACAGTTGATAGAACATGGTGCCCACAACATCATGATGTTGAGATTAATTTCAGGGTCCAATCATAAATAACAAATGTATGCATGGATTAGATTAAAGACCAAGCTTTACGTCACACCGTAGTTGGTGGACTAAAGTTTTGCCTATTGGTATTTTCTATGGTCATTTTTGGCACTGTTGTGAATTGTGCATTAGGCTTACAAGTCCCTCTTGATTGTAAATTATATCGGGCCTAAAGTGAAGGAGTTGTGCAAAAAGCTGCCAGCTTTCAGACTATGCCCCATACTAGATCATTTATATATCCTGGCAGCCAGCCTTGTCACATCAATGATGCCATTCATTAATTGATTGGGGTGTTTTTGGTTTTTTTCCCCTCTCCCTGGGCTCAATTGAAGTTGCTAGATCATTGCTGGGAGCATATGAGAGCAATGCCAACACTGATGATTGATAGGGGACTGAGGCCCAGGCCCACAAGAGCTGGAGCATTGCCTAAATGCAAGTGAATGCTATTCTCTTCGCCTGCATGGGGCGAAGCCATTAATAAACCCTGCAAATTATGATAGCTGCTATATATTGATATCCGTTGAGTGCCCTCTGTTCAACTATCCCTCGCTTCAATACCCATACTTAAAATGATTGACCAAGTCAGTCTACTCCCTTGATCATTCAGCTGATACCAGTGAAGCCCATTCGGTTTGTTTGGGTGGGATTTAAAGAAATACAAAGACTGTTTATGCTCCACTATCAACAATAGGTATATTTCAGCCCAAATAAGGATCCCTATACCAGGCCATTTCAGTGAACTACTCAACTACAGAACACGCTTGTGTGTTCAAAATATTATGACAGTATTTTGGCAAAATGTACCTTTTGTTGTTTTCAAAGGCTAGGGCAAGCTTTTTTAACATTCATTTCTTAGAACTTATGAGTCATAATTTTGACGCAACTAGTATTTATTCTACACTTTAGTTACTAGTAACTGTTCAAATTGTCAGCACTGAAAAATGTAGGGCAACTCAATTTGCATGCATAAGAAAACTGCAGGGGGAGTGGTTATGGTTTATGAATTTGGTTTAAAACAGATATGACTGAAATATGTAATTTTTGGGATTTAAACTACAGTGGGTTTGGAAAAGCTCTCTCTTGCCTTGTCTTCATCTGTGCATGCATCTTTGCTCTAGCAACATCTCAAATCTCCAGAGAACTTTAATCTTTAAACGTGTACTGTTATTGAAATATTCTCTTTATGTATTACATTCATTTATTAAATTAATTAATTGACTATCTGGAACTAATCTAAAACGGGTCAAAATCCAATTCTTCCAGTAGTTATTCCAATCCTTGACATAAACAATTGGTATTATAGTCAATAATCAAGTTTTACTAGTCGTATTTCAAAGGCACTACAAGTTATTATTTCCTAAGATACTAGTCACTATTCAATTTGAGTTGCAGGTCAATAATTTGATTTCTATTTTAAACTAGTACACTTTTGATCATTCTGACTAGTAAGACTTCAAACTACCAGCAAATATTGTTTACTAGTCATTAGGAATACTAGTTGTTTATAAATTATGATTAGTAAGTCACAGAGAATAAATGTTAAAACGGCTTGCCATATCGGGCAAAATGGTAGCTTTAATAGATTTTATAGGGCAGTTCACTGGCTATTTGTTTCTGTTTTCACTTTACCCTTTTCTATGAGAACATCCTGCAAAACATAGCATGAACAAATTCATTTTCAATAAGTGCCAAGTCTTACAATGTTAGATGACTCAGAAAGTTGGAATAGTTTTATATTTCTGTAAGACTAAATCACTCTTGCAGTGCTCCTCATTCAAAATCTAATTTCAAAGACTCTTGCAAAGGCTTCATAACTTCAAAAGACTTCAGCATAATGTCTGCAATAGCACTTAAATACTTGAACTCTAGCCAAACCAGGCATTCAGATGCATTTTGCTGAGAAAGGTTAAAACCTTTTTTGCTCCTAGCTTCGTCTTTGACTGAGTTTCATTCCATCAAAGAGCTCAGGCGGGTTACACTCAACTTTTAATAAAAAGCTGCAAAGGAATGTATGGTTGTTTGTTTTCCCTACTTGCCATTGAAATTGCTGAGCCAGTGATTTTCTTCCTATACTGACACATAGGATGACATTATTTTGTACTACCGTAGCCTCCTGTTGCTTGTTTTAGAGACTGATAGATAGCAACACGTTCCTCATTCCTCAAGTGTTGAGTGTTCTGCTATTTATCTGTATCTTTTGTAGCTGAAACAGTCCCACATAAAAAACAAACTGTTGTATAAAGCCAAAGGGGAACTATCAGAGATGCTTCAGTGCCAAGTTGGCTGAAACTCCACACAGCTAGCCTAACATAAGATGATTGCTGGGATAGGAATGGGAAAGGTTTCCCTCAACATCACACTGTCAACTGAAGTATCTTTTTTGTTTACCAATTCACTGAGACTTCCTTGTCTGTTTTTGTTGTAAAGCTGAAATACATCAATTCCTATCAATCAACAGCAAATGGATGTTTACATACAGTACAGGCCAAAGGTTTGGACACACCTTCTCATTCAATGCGTTTCCTTTATTTTCATGACTATTTACATTGTAGATTCTCACTGAAGGCATCAAAACTATGAATGAACACATGTGGAATTATGTACTTAACAAAAACGAGTGAAATAACTGAAAACATGTCTTATATTCTAGTTTCTTCAAAGTAGCCACCCTTTGCTCTGATTACTGCTTTGGACACTCTTGGCATTCTCTTGATGAGCTTCAAGAGGTAGTCACCTGAAATGGTTTTCCAACAGTCTTGAAGGAGTTCCCAGAGATGCTTAGCACTTGTTGGCCCTTTCGCCTTCACTCTGTGGTCCAGCTCACCCCAAACCATCTCGATTTGGTTCAGGTCCGGTGACTGTGGAGGCCAAGTCATCTGGCGCAGCACTCCATCACTCTCCTTCTTGGTCAAATAGTCCTTACACAGCCTGGAGATGTGTTTGGGGTCATTGTCCTGTTGAAAAATAAATGATGGTCCAACTAAACGCAATCCGGATGGGATGGGATGGCATGTTGCTGCAGGAATGCTGTGGTAGCCATGCTGGTTGAGTATGCCTTCAATTTTGAATAAATCCCCAACAGTATCACCAGCAAAGCACCCCCACACCATCACACCTCCTCCTCCATGCTTCACGGTGGGAACCAGGCATGTAGAATCCATCCATTCACCTTTTCTGCGTTGCACAAAGACATGGCGGTTGCAACCAAAGATCTCAAATTTAGACTCATCAGACCAAAGCACAGATTTCCACTGGTCTAATGTTCATTCCTTGTGTTTCTTGGCCCAAACAAATCTCTTCTGCTTGTTGCCTCTCCTTAGAAATGGTTTCCTAGCAGCTACTTGACCATGAAGGCCTGATTCGCGCAGTCTCCTCTTAACAGTTGTTCTAGAGATGTGTCTGCTGCTAGAACACTGTGTGGCATTCAGCTGGTCTCTAATCTGAGCTGCTGTTAACCTGCGATTTCTGAGGCTGGTGACTTGGATTAACTTATCCTCAGCAGCAGAGGTGACTCTTGGTCTTCCTTTCCTGGGATGGTCCTCATGTAAGCCAGTTTTGTTGTAGCGCTTGATGGTTTTTGCGACTGCACTTGGGGACACATTCAAAGTTTTCACAATTTTCCGGACTGACTGACCTTCATTTGTTAAAGACATGATGGCCACTTGTTTCTCTTTACTTAGCTGATTGGTTCTTGCCATAATATGAATTCTAACAGTTGTCCAATAGGGCTGTCGGCTGTGTATCAACCTGACTTCTGCACAACACAACTGATGGTCCCAAAAATTGCCACTAATTAACCCTGACAAGGCACACCTGTGAAGTGAAAACCATTTCAGGTGACTACCTCATGAAGCTCATTGAGAAAACACCAAGGGTTTGCAGCGCTATCAAAAAAGCAAAGGGTGTCTACTTTGAGGAATCTAAAATATAAGACATGTTTTCAGTTATTTCACACTTTTTTGTTAAGTACATAATTCCATATGTGTTCATTCATAGTTTTGATGCCTTCAGTGAGAATCTAAAATGTAAATAGTCATTAAAATAAAGAAAACGCATTGAATGAGAATCTGTGTCCAAACTTTTATAAATGTGAATTTTTTTTCCTTAAATCAAGTTTCCGTAGGGTTTGAGTAATTTCAGATGGCTATGCTGGAAGATTGCTCATCCCACAAGTCATGATTGGTGATTATGTTTTTTTCCTGTTGCACCAGGCTACAATCTCTCTTATACGTCATGTGCGACAGCCATCCCCATGCTTCACTGCTGTCTTCTTTCACTTCCAGTCTCCGACTGCTTCTAACAGGGGCGCTGCCCCTCTCCAACGCCATTTCCAAATTGACCCTTCAAGGTCCTCTTCCAGAAATGAAATTACATTCATCCCCCATTACAAGATGCCTGGGGATTTTTAAAGTAGTCTCAACTGTTTGACAGTGGTGAACACTGCAGTATAATATAATTATTATGTAAATTAGCAAAGAGGTCAGGTTTCCATTGTTGAGAGGGGCCAAGGACTCACATCAGGGTCTTTTGGTGGAGGGGTGAGCCATCTGCTTTTGACAATAACTCTTGTGTCAATTCAATTTTCTCCTGATAGGCTACTGGGAACACTGATTCATGTGCTCAACCATAATGGGCATCAGGTGTTCACAATAATTCAATTTGTGTTGCTGCACAACAGGCATTTAGTCATCGGGTCAGCCTGGTAACATTACTAGCTATTCTCACACATTTGGAAATGGAGAAAAAACCTGTTCTGGGAAGTGTTCTCTTCAGATGAACAACTCTCACCAGAAATGATAGGTTTGGGTAGATAGGGCTGAAACTTTGGGTGGGAATTATGACAATTATGCCCACGCTATGGAAAGGCAATGACTTCATTTTCTTCTGTGCATTTAAACTCTGATACAGGCCTGTGTGCATATTTTCATACAAAGTTGCACAGACATCTTAACTGTAGCCGTTCAAATTATGCGCTGCCGCCTGGCTTGAGAGACTGTGCACCGGTGGACCTGGGAGGTCACTGTATACCCACACGAGTGTCTAGCCCACGCAGGTTTGATTTGATATTATTGTATAGATTTTTTTTTTATTAATAGAAATATACACCATGCACTTTATCTCAAGACTTTTAAGACCATATTTAACAAAGAAATGAAGACCATGATGACCAACCTACTGAATAATTTAGCAGATTTCCAAAAAGTTTGAATGGCAGCTACCCAATTTCAACCCAGTAACAGTTAACTATAAGTTCTGGGCGAGCTCTACCAAGCATTTTTTGTTTCTTTCAAAAGCCTTTACATGTTTTCATAACCTAAGCGATGCTGTTGAAATAATCAGTGTTGAGTGCATTGAGCGCAGTGTTGGATAGCCTAATTGAAAACTAAAATGGAGCCTATATTATCACAAATGTAGATGGAGTAGTATTATACTTTTAAACAGAACAATAAATTGAAATGGAGAAGCAGGTTTTGTTCCTATGAGAATTGACAGATTTTTGCAGAGTGGGAAGAAGGAATTCATTTGTAGTTGTTGTGTCTATTTTAGGTTTGATTTGTGAACTACTAGGTCTGTAGTGTGCCATTTAGAATATTTCATCCCCACTGACTCTAGGCAGGTGCTTGATGAGAAAATGTAACAGAAGATTCATTATTTTTCTTTCCTTAAAGTTTACCAAAAGCCTGCACACTTAGTTGAAGCTCCCAAATCAAACAGGATACAAGAAAACAAGTTCTAAAAGTTCAAAAAAAAAAATACATTTGGCTTTCTAATGCTGCAGGTTTTCTCAGCGCTGTTCATTTGGTGTGCATAACATGCATGTTGATTGGGATAAAAATTAAACTGTGATACCAAATGCAAAATGCACCCAGTTTCAGAAACGCAAGTTTAGGAAAATAGTGAGCCAAAACATGTAAAATGCACCCTAAAATTTGTAGTTACACGTTACTGGTGAAATGCAGGAGCAATACATTTTGTATGTAATAAATCAATATTAGTTCAGCAAAATTAGGTGTTAAATGGTTTGTGTCCAATAGCACGCTTCAGTAGTAAGCTATTCTATCATTTATATGATCATTTATTGATAAGATGTGAGGGCTTACTTTTCTGGCCACTCAGATTTCTGCAAGCCAACCCACCAACACATATGCTTCTGTTGCACAGTGTGGTTCAATAGATATTTTCTCAAGTTAAAATGATCCTGAATTCATTCCAAAACTAATAAGACAAGATAAAAGAATGTATGGTTATGGTAGTTTCCATATATTTTTGTGATTTATTTATAAAAACAACATAGTCACTGGTCGCAACTCTCTCAGTCCTTCAAAGTATAGTGGAGGTTTTCTAGCACAGTGTGTATATATGTTGGGTAGAAGGTGCAGAAGTTACATTGGCCCTGTAGGCATTATCCTGAATGGCTAGAGTCAATTCAATTTAATTATATTTAGTGCAGGAAGTGCATTGACATACAATTTTGTGAATGGGAAAAGTGCCATTTACCTTTGATAGGGTTTTCAAGTAAATTAATGGCATTTGACTTCCCTTCCTGTATTGACAGAGCAGAGTTGGAATAAACTTATCCAAAACAGTTATGTAGACATAGTATCTACTATGTTCCAAGGTCATTCATGTCTGTGCTGTGGGAGGCTAGGTCTTTTTCATGCACCATCCCCTCCCCTGTAGAAAGTCAAAGCCACAGAGGATTTTGATAAGTCCTTGGGCTCTATTTTGACCTCTTAGCCTTGAGAAGGAGTTGCTACATGAGCCGGGCAGACCTGTTGTGCTATTATTCTTCTGGGAAGTAGGATGTCACACCTAACCATATAGAAATTGGTCAAATCATTTCTGCTTATTTTGTGGAGTAATGAATTGAACATTGAATTACTGTAATCTCACTGATATCTTTTCTTTTGTTAACTTCTCATAAGCAAAAATATGGAATAATTTTAAGATGGTCACACCATGGATCATTTAGCAATTTGATTAGGAGTCTTATGACCTAAGTATGTATACTCTTCATATAATATTTTTTTAATTACAGTGAAATCTGCATTTACTGCTATGTTTCATAGAAATTCATTGAAAAATGCACACTTAAAATGATTAAACAGATTAAACATAAATTATAAAGAGGTTTGTCCTCAAGTGAATTTTGTAAATCCGAGAGATAAAATAAAACATTTAAACCAATTTTCCCACCCCTTTCTCTGCCATAAGGAATATTTTCATATGCATTTTTACAGGCACATTTTTACATATGCATTTTAAAATAGAGTTTTATTCAGGTTCAACATAGTTTTTCTTTTTACATGCCCTTGTGGTTTACAATACAACAGCATGTACTCACCAAGGAACATCGCCGTGTCATTCGCAGAAATGACCCTAAATCGCCAGTAGCACGACACTTTGAAGAAGCCAATCACACTACTGATTACCTGAATTTCTGTGCAATTGACCATGTTGTTTCTGGCCGTAGATGCTGCAATGCCGAAAAGCGTCTTCTCCGATGTGAAGCTAGGTGGATTTTTTTACCTTAAGACCCCAAATCCCCAGGGCCTCTATGAAGAACTCGACCTGGCATGTTTTCTCTAATCTGTTCTCTAATCTTCATTTCATTGCTCTTGCAGTTGGCATCCAAATACCTTCAGAAATGTCATTGCAATATGCATTATGTTTTGTATATGGTATTTATTTTATGCCATTAGATTTCTCTTCAATGCAATTTTCCAATTGATATCTTTGACAGCCAATGCCAAGCTATTCATACTGTGTGTTTGTCTGTTTGCTGTTTACTTCACAGCACTTCATTGATGAATGCAGCCTTGTGGTTAAACAGGTTGATTGTATAGTACTTAACTGCTGACATAATCATCCATGTTCCTGTATTTTATAAAGGGTTTGTATCTCACATTGATGTACAGTGCTGATGAAAGCATAAAGCCGAAACTTTGTTTCATATAATTTTTTTCGTTTTGTTTTATGCACTTTGCACATTGTTTAGTTTTCAGTAAGGATTAAATTATAATTTTCTATATCTCAGCCTTTCTTAGATTTTTTTCTTTTCATTGTCATGAGTGCAAGTACTTATTTATTCAATTAATAAGTTATTCACTTATTTTTCATTCTTTTTTTTAATTGACGCACTGGGCAACATTTATTTTAGCCTGAGCACAAACCCTCTCTCAGATGTACTATTCCTATAGTTGTGAAACCATGTTGGCGCTACACACCTAAGGAGCCATTTATGAGAGGCATTGCCAGCATATTCCATTCCCTCTAAGTGCAACTTCAATGTACAGGCCAAACAAAACGTCACTGGCTCACTGCAGGCACTGCATTTAAGATATCACTTGAGTGGTAAGGTTGGGCATCTTCTGTCACTGTATTGCCCTTGGGCTTCTGATGGCAGATTGTAACAGGTGTAAGATATCATACCCTAAATAGAACTAGGAGAATTAGAGATGAACGCAACAAACTCCTTGTAAGTCGTCAACAGTTTCCCCTTGTTGCTATCCCTTAATGAAATTATGGCAGCAATATCCTATAATCATGAATTCTAGTTCAGTCCAGAAACGCTTGCCTTAGTAATTTACTGGGGTTTCTCCCGATTAAAGAGTCCTATACCTCCTTTAATCAATGGAATATATGCCCTTTAGAAGAGTCCTGGGCACTGACTTCCACACTCCTCATTCGAATGGAAACAATCATTCAATTGAACAATAAAACTGACCGAGTCAGTCGTTCACAAGTCTTTATGACTTAGGCAAAGACTTAATGTAACATTTCCTCTGTGTTTATAATTACAATCCTACTGTACCATGCGTCCAATTATCTGTTACAAACATGTCTTTATAATGCTACTGTCTTGATCTATTTTTCTATGCGAATGTAAAACTAACAGCGTATTCCGTGGTTGGGTAGAACTCCGCTGCCAGTCCTTCAAATTAACGAAACAACCGTTAAAAATGTAATTATCAAACTGAACGAGTCAGTCGCTCACAAGTCCTTAGGCAAAGGTAGCGGCTCCGTGCTTGTTTTCATCTGGGATTTTTTCTTGACATCAGCGCTCCCTCAAATAACCGTCTAAGTCGGCTATACACTTGTGGTAAAGATGGGAATAGGAAGGAACTGTAGTACTCTAAGAGTAAATGTTACACGATATCATGCTTTACAGCCAATACCAAAACCATGTTGTTTATGTGTATTATTAGAAGATTTAAAAATGGATTAGTGCAACTCATTGTCCAGAGTCAAAATCAAGAGGCAAGATCAAGGATCAATTTAGATGGAAAGAAGTCTTTCGAAAAATAGTAATAACAATTAATTTTAAACGTAATTATATTTATCCTATCATTACAATATTTAAAATGTACTAATGCTACTATTTTAACCTAATAGATGATAATAGACCAAATACCTTTTTTGGTCTATTAGGCAGACAATAAATGAGAGATTCGGAGATCTAAAAGATTAAAAGACTTATGCTATCTTCTCCTTAGTCATTGTTGTTTCTCACAGTGATTGCATGAGAAAAAGTGTATTAATAAATCTGATCAGTTAAATCGAGTCCTGACAGTTAAAGTACGCTTTTACTAATAGACATGTACATAACATAATCACTCGACAGCTGCCTACTGTCCTAATATTTATTGTAGTTAACGTTTCTTATCGTTTCCTTCCGGTGAACGAGATTTGGAGATCTGAAAGAGCCATGGATCATCTTTCCTTGTTGCTTCTGGTGAACGAGATTCGAAGATCCGTGGATCATTGCTCATCGTTCCTTCCAAGGAACGAGATTCGAACATATGAAAGAGACAAGTGGATCACAGTTCATTTCGTTAATCATTCCTTCCTCTGAACGAGATTCGAAGATCGGAAGATTCTATTGAGATGAATCGTGAATCACAATTCACCTAAATTCACCTAAAAAGAATGAATAGTTTGTGAACAACCCATCCCTACGACCGAAGCGTTAATGGATTTTTATTGGAGACAAACATAAACACAAATCAACACAAACCTGTGTTTACATTATCATTGTACCAGCCTAGACGCCTTCAGATGCCCAGATCCCTATTCTATGTTTGGAATTGTCTCATGAACGATTCTCTTCTGTTGGTAAATGCAATATAATGCAAATCAAATTAGAACCGCATTCCTGGGTACACAGCTGGATGACAGGGTATTTCTATTTTATCATCTTCTCAACAATTAGGGGTTTTGACTGAAATAGTCGACATGTCATAATCCCCATAAAACCTGGTGGCAAAATACGATACTAGTTTGTTTAATATTGTTCCATTCATTTTTCCCATAAGGGATTTTACAATCGCCCCAAATAAGGTCTGGTAGGTAGACAAGTGGTAGAAACGACAAGATAGGAAACCCAGTATTGGGTTCAAAAGGAACATTTTGTTACATAATTGTTACAAGGGCCCGTAGCCTGGTTCGTCAACAGAAAATTGCTTGCCTCGGAGCAAAACAAACAAATAAGAGGACCCTACAAGCTAAACAAAAAAAGAAACTGCACTCTGTTGCTCCTTGTCGGGCATTCATTTTGTTGTCCCCCCCCCCCCCCCCCCTCTTGACAGGTTGTCTGCTCCCTTTTCAGTCCTACCCTGGTGAGCGGCACCTGTTTTGCCTCTACCCAGGGGCTGGGTGTTGTTGCTCGGCAAAACCCCTGGGTCCTTGTGCCCCTTAGGTAGGAGACAGCTCACATAATAAACATATTACCTGGTATAATAACTGGGACAGCTTTATAATTTCTAATGCTGTCATTAGAAAACATGACAGTCTTGATTTTGACAATTAAATATTCAGTCTTGATTTTGACCCTTATTTGTTTGAACTCAATTGTTGAATTACCAAGCTCATAAATGTAGTCTGAGGTGTACAACATAAGCTGTACAGATGTCTAGAGTTCCCTCAGGATATGCCTTAAATTCACCACACAGATAACTTTATTCCAAGCACACAACTCAATACCATGACGTGATAGAAAAATACATTGAGTCCTAGATTAGAACAGTTCAGCAGTTGATAAGGCCCATGTTCCACCTCTCACAACTGCCTTCCTTTTATATTCCCCACTCAATGTGGGCACAACAGAGATTTCCAAACATGGTTACCCTCCCATGCAAATGTCACACTATACACTATACACTCAATATTATATGGTATGCACTGCAACCAGCCATAAAGGGGAAACACCAAAATAATATCTATGGTTTGGAACATAGTATTGGGGTGCTCATCCTTGCCTTACTCTATCCTGCTGACACTTACAAAGAGACACTCTTTGTGGAGATAACACAGAAGGTAAACAGGCACACTGGCAGCCTGGACAACATGTTATTTTTAAACACTCCCAGTCTGTGACGGAGACATGGAGTGTGAATGGAAAAGGCCAGTGACTTCTAATAATGTACAGTTTGTGGAGATGTACTGTACATGGCCGATGAAAATAACCCTCTGTCCTGAGAACCCACATAGAAGGATTTTCAGTAGTTGATGAACATCTCTGGGGCAGGTTTACTGGCATGACTCCTTAAACCTGAGCCAGAACAACTAGTACCCTCCCTGTCTGTACCAGACATTGTTAAAAACCAAGGGCACCCATCCTTGCAGGTATCCTGGCTGGCATGGTGATGTCTTTAGAGCAGCAGGGGTTTATACGGCTGGCAACCGTGGGACAGCGCACCAACCCTTTATGGCACATCATGCGGAGTGGGAGGTTGATGGACAACAATTTAGGATATGTGTTGAAGGTGAAACAAATTAGCCCATCTCTTCTAAAAAAGGGTCCTTGACTCGCAGGTGTTAGATGGGGTGTAATTCTGAATTGGGCGACAGAAAAATGGCTACAGGAAATGATGTGTAGTCAGGGGTGAAAGAAATAAGTAAAATAATTACTAACTAACATACAAAAATGGTAACAATGGCCGGTAATAATGGTAAAATACATCAACAAAATAACACCAAGAATCTGATGATACATTTCAGAGCAGACATGATACAATCTGGCATTGGTCATTTGCAAAGTTGCACCGCTGATATTAGTAGAAGTTTAACATGAATGAACAAAAAGGTGATTGCCTTGCTTAACTACAATAATTACTTCCCTTAAAGATCTCCTCAATCCCGCTGACATGTCTTCCATTGAGGAAGCAGAGGATGAGGGCTCAGTGGTGGACTCGTCCATCACCCGGGCTGAAGTCACCGAGGTGGTCAAGAAACTCCTCGGTGGCAAGGCACCGGGGGTGGATGAGATCCGCCCTGAGTACCTCAAGTCTCTGGATGTTGTGGGGCTGTCTTGGTTGACATGCCTGTGCAACATCGCGTGGCGGTCGAGGACAGTGCCTCTGGGATGGCAGACCGGGGTGGTGGTCCCTCTTTTTAAGAAGGGGGACCGGAGGGTGTGTTCCAACTATAGGGGGATCACACTTCTCAGCCTCCCCGGGAAAGTCTATGCCAGGGTTCTGGAGAGGAGAATACGGCCGATAGTAGAACCTCGGATTCAGGAGGAACAGTGTGGTTTTCGTCCGGGCCGTGGAACACTGGACCAGCTCTATACCCTCTACGGGGTGTTGGAGGGTTCATGGGAGTTTGCCCAACCAATCCACATGTGTTTTGTGGATTTGGAGAAGGCATTTGACTGTGTCCCTCGCGGCATCCTGTGGAGAGTGCTTCGGGAATATGGGGTCCTGGGTCCTTTGCTAAGGGCTGTCAGGTCCCTATACAACCGAAGCAGGAGCTTGGTCCGCATTGCCGGCAGTAAGTCAGACTTCTTCCCAGTGCATGTTGGACTCCGGCAGGGCTGCCCTTTGTCACTGGTTCTGTTTGTAATTTTTATGGACAGAATTTCTAGGCGCAGCCAGGGGCCGGAGGGTGTCAGGTTTGGGGACCACACGATTTCGTCTCTGCTCTTTGCAGATGATGTTGTCGTGTTGGCCCCTTCTAACCAGGACCTTCAGCATGCACTGGGACGGTTTGCAGCCGAGTGTGAAGCGGTGGGGATGAAAATCAGTACCTCCAAATCCGAGGCCATGGTCCTCAGTCGGAAAAGGGTGGCTTGCCCACTTCAGGTTGGTGGAGAGTGCCTGCCTCAAGTGGAGGAGTTTAAGTATCTAGGGGTCTTGTTCACGAGTGAGGGAAGGATGGAACGGGAGATTGACAGACGGATCGGTGCAGCTTCTGCAGTAATGCAGTCGATGTATCGGTCTGTCGTGGTGAAGAAAGAGCTGAGCCGCAAGGCGAAGCTCTCGATTTACCAGTCAATCTACGTTCCTACTCTCACCTATGGTCATGAGCTTTGGGTCATGACCGAAAGGACAAGATCCCGGATACAGGCGGCCGAAATGAGTTTTCTCCGCAGGGTGGCTGGGCGATCCCTTAGAGATAGGGTGAGAAGCTCGGTCACCCGGGAGGAGCTCAGAGTAGAGCCGCTGCTCCTCCACATCGAGAGGGGTCAGCTGAGGTGGCTTGGGCATCTTTTTCGGATGCCTCCGGAACGCCTTCCTGGGAAGGTGTTCCGGTCCCGTCCCACCGGGAGGAGACCCCGGGGAAGACCTAGGACACGCTGGAGGGACTATGTCTCCCGGCTGGCCTGGGAACGCCTCGGTGTCCCCCCGGAAGAGCTAGAGGAAGTGTCTGGGGAGAGGGAAGTCTGGGCATCCCTGCTTAGACTGCTGCCCCCGCGACCCGGCCCCGGATAAGCGGAAGAAGATGGATGGATGGATAACCACATTTCCCTTCTTCTGAACAGAATGAGTTGCAATACCTTAACTTTAAAACCAAACAAACATGAATCTGTGAAACACACAGTTTTGCAACTGTGTTCCATAGAAACTAAGAATTGAACATAACTAATCAGCATATAGAACAGCAGTTGAATCAGTTGTTGGTTAGTGACGTAGCTAAAGAATACGACCCCCTATTATCAGCCACCTTACTATTTTGTTTAATTACATTAATTGCTTTTTATTACAAATGACAGATCTTAGTCTTCTCTGAGGTGTCTACTAGAAAGTTGGGACAAAGCTAGCTTTCTTCCAGTAAAGAAAAAAAAAGACTGATCACATTGATAACACATGACAGTCATGCAAATCGAAATTCACAAACTGGAACTTGGCTAAAGCTCCCCTAAAATAGGCCTAGCGATGTTGGTTGTAATGGGATTTCTCGACGGAGTGAATTAACTAGCACACTGGAGAAATTATTCATACCACTATAGATAAAGTTTGCTATTTATTAGCTGTTATACCCCACCAGAAATTGTCATACTCGCACACCGTTAACTACCACACGAGGCAATGATGCATTGCAAGATAATACTTGCTAATTGTTCGCTGGCTATGACTAGCCCATCAGACACGTTCAGTGTTGGCTGTAATCGGATTTATCAAAATAGTGAGACACTAACATAGTGAGACACAAACTCCAAAAATGATGGCTCGCTAGGTAGCATATTCCTGTTAATATACGCCCCGGTATACAACCGAATGCTATGAGGTCTATCGTAAATTTAAAAAAAAATGAGAACACTGCACCTTTTTCTTTCCTTTACAAAAAAGTCAAAAAGGAAGGTTTTGAGTGAGGAACAGAAGGGTTAAAAAATTAAGGGACCACTGCAAATTGAACACTTCTGTTTATCACTCAAAACTTTCCTTTTCTACTTTTTTGGAAAGGAAAGAAAAAGGTGCAGTGGTAAAATCTTTTGATCCAGAGCTGTATATATAGGGCTGTCAAGATTTACGCGTTAATGCAACTAATTCATAATAAAACGCTTAACCGTAATTTGTTTTGTCGCCCTAAGGCACTTAAAAAATGTTGAGCCTCAGAGCCATCAGTTCTTTCCTTACTTATTCATTTGGAACAGTATGGTTAACTTCATTTGGCACTTGACTTGTGCTGGAGTGGTTGAGGGCGCTTCACGTTAGCTTTTTTCAGTATAACAATACAGAGTAGCCTACACATTCATGTCAAGATATGTTACTTGCCACTTGTCTGTGAATCCTAGCATTAACTGGAGCGCTTAGGCTTTCAACGATGGCATGCCGTTTTTGTGAGAACGGGGTGTAACAGCACGTTAGAACAGTCTGCGCTGTTCCAAGATGGAAATTTGAAAATCTAAAAGAGTCATGCCTCTCTGATCACTATACACTGTGTGTGCACGAATCCGCATGTTAACCGTAGTTGAGCAAGGTAAGTTATTTCATCTTGTTGCTAGCCTAAATTAGACATTCAGTTCGTCGCCGGTCGCATTTCTACTATAACGTATTATAATCGCATAACTAACCACTTTTATTTTATGCTGATCATAAATTAATTTCCTAAACCTGGTGTTTGTGGATAAATATATTCTATATAGATCTACATGGGATACTACTAGATTCGGCCAGTCATTTTGATAATTTGAGGGGAGACTTTTAAGGGCCATGACATACCCGGTTTGAATGGACCAACTTGATTTCAAATCTTGCAATGTCCATAGTTTACAATAAAACATGTCTTTAACATGATGCACTGCTTTTTAAACAGAATAGTTAATAGTTAATAGTTTTAAACAGAGTAGTTTTTTCAGGACAAAATGTGAACACATTCTAAAATTGTAATTAATCGTGATTAACTAAAGATGTTTGTGTTTAATCGCGTTATTTGTGTTTAATTGTGTTAATTTGTGTTTAATTAGTTATTGTAATTGTTTGACAGCAATAATATTTACACAGTGGCGAATTGATGTAAGCCTGCACAAAACAAAGGCCTTTTTTAAAAGTGATTTAAAAATCCCCTATGGAAAAAAAATGTATGACCAAAAGCAGCTTTTCCAGTTAAAAAGGTTTTATGAGTATTATGACGATTATGACTGAGGCATTTGGCAATCCGCATGTAAATCACATGTCATGGTGCAGTATATACCTTTTTTTTTTATGTGAACATTAACAAATAATTGTAACTACATCTGGCTAGCGCATTCAATAGACTAGCTTACACTAGCTAGCCACATCTGGATTTAGTCAACATAACCAGCTCATATTGCAAACAATTAATTTGTATTGAAAAGCAGTGATACATAGATAAACAATGTTTTGTTTTGAATCCTGTCTCCTGCCTGACCCACTGGATACAGCTGTTAGGAATAATTTGTTTTCCTCTGAACTTAAGTTGATCCCTGAGGTAACCTACCCTGATTACGGTAGGGAGGCTATTAAAGCCTAGAAAAGTCTTGATAGGTAAAATTTTATTTTTAATGGAAAAGTAAACCAAGTTTGTACATATTTTGACGGAAACGTGGGGTTACATGTAGTGTATGAAGAGGTTGGCCCTGGCGAGACTAGTGGTGTGCAGGGGACACTGCACTTGTATGGCAGGTTATGTTTATCAGCTGGTTACTCATTAAATACAAACCCAATTCCTAAAAAGTTGGGACACTGTACAAATTGTGAGTAAAAAAAGAATGGAATTATTTACAAATCTCATATACTTATATTTAATTAACAATAGAATATAGATAACATATCGAATGTTGAAAGTGAGACATTTTGTAATGTCATGCCAAATATTGGCTTATTTTTTATTTCATGAGAGCTACACATTCCAAAAAAGTTGGGACAGGTAGCAATAAGCGGCCGGAAAAGTTAAGGAACAGCTGGTGGACCACTTATTATGTCAATTGGCAACATGATTGGGTATAAAAAGAGCCTCTCCGAGTGGCAGTGTCTCTCAGAAGTCAAGATGGGCAGAGGATCACCAATTCCCCCAATGCTGTGGCGAAAAATAGTGGAGGAATATCAGAAAAGAGTTTCTCAGCGAAAAATTGCAAAGAGTTTGAAGTTATCATCATCTACAGTGCATAATATCATCCAAAGATTCAGAGAATCTGGAACAATCTCTGTGCGTAAGGGTCAAGGCCGGAAAACCATACTGGATGCCCATGGTCTTCGGGCCCTCAGACGGCACTGCATCACATACAGGAATGATACTGTAATGGAAATCACAACATGGGCTCAGGAATACTTCCAGAAAACATTGTTGGTTAACACAATCCACTGTGCCATTCGCAGTTGCCGGCTAAAACTCTATAGGTCAAAATAGAAGCCGTATCTATACAGGATCCAGAAGCGCAGACGTTTTCTCTGGGCCAAGGATCATTTAAAATGGACTGTGGCAAACTGGTAAAGTGTTCTGTGGTCAGACAAATCAAAATTTGAAGTTCATTTTGGAAAACTGGGACGCCATGTCATCCGGACTAAAGAGGACAAGGACAACCCAAGTTGTTATCAGCGCTCATTTCAGAAGCCTGTATCTCTGATGGTATGGGGTTGCATGAGTGCGTGTGGCATGGGCAGCCTACACATCTGGAAAGGCACCATCAATGCTGACAGTTATATCCAAGTTCTAGAACAACATATGCTCCCATCCAGACGTTGTCTCTTTCAGGGAAGACCTTGCATTTTCCAACATGACAATGCCAGACCACATACTGCATCAATTACAATATCATGGCTGCATAGAAGAAGGATCTGGGTACTGAAATGGCCAGCCTGCAGTCCAGATCTTTCACCCATAGAAAACATTTGGCGCATCATAGAGGAAAGAGGAAAGTGCGACAAAGAAGACCTAAGACAGTTGAGCAACTAGAAGCCTGTATTAGATAAGATTGGGACAACATTCATATTCATAAACTTGAGCAACTTGTCTCCTCAGTCCCCAGACATTTGCAGTCTGTTATAAAAAGAAGGGATGCCACACAGTGGTAAACATGGCCTTGTCCCAACTTTTTTGCCATGAAATTTAAAATCAACTTATTTTTCCCTTTAAGTGATACATTTCTCAGTTTAAACATTTGACATGTCATCTATGTTGTGTTCAGAATAAAATATTGAAATTTGAAACTTCCACATCATTGCATTCTGTTTTTATTCACAATTGTACAGTGTCCCAACTTTTTTGGAATTGGGTTTGTATCTGTTGTCCTGTGATGAAATGGTAGTAATTAACAAACACACACGGTGGAGGGGAAAAAAGTATTTGATCCCCTGCTGATTTTGTACGTTTGCCCACTGACAAAGAAATGACCAGTCTATAATTTTAATGGTAGGTTTATTTGAAGAGTGAGAGAC
Organism: Esox lucius; assembly: GCF_011004845.1. Taxonomy (NCBI): domain Eukaryota; kingdom Metazoa; phylum Chordata; class Actinopteri; order Esociformes; family Esocidae; genus Esox; species Esox lucius. The sequence continues at coordinate 10,440,144 of NC_047585.1, read as the reverse complement.
AAAATAACAACATAAAAAATCTGAGAGTGAATATTGTTCAAATAAACCTACCATTAAAATTATAGACTGATCATGTCTTTGTCAGTGGGCAAACATACAAAATCAGCAGGGGATCAAATATATTTTCAATATGTTCAATATGATCTGCTGTTTTTATAGCCTTGAAGAAGTATGCAGTCATGTAGCTGCAATTCTCGTAGCACTAGAGCAGTGTGTAAAATAAGGTTTACATAACCCTCCTGCCACATCTGAACCAAGTGTAGGGTCAAGGGTAAAAAAACAGGTGAATATGAGCCATTAGCCTATACGTATTTACATGTGCTAGCGTCAGATCTGGAACCAAGTTAATGACGCATACTTATTGTTCAGGTGGATCACATGCCTGTTATACAAATCGACTTCAGTAAACCTAAAGGACACACCACCACTGATGCTGGGAATGATTTAAGATTCCCTTACTTGACAAGTTATGGTACCAAATAAGCTTTTTAAAGAACTAAGAGTTAGTTAGTGTAGCTGGCTCATAACCAAACAGCTGTATATTGTCATAAACATTGATTTATTCTAACTATGGCAGCCTGTACAATACTGCCTAAGAAGGACATTTTTAGCCACGTTGTTTTAAACAAATCTGATTGATACTGACAGAAAAACTGTGCTAGAACAAGGTCATATGACTTTACATTTAACCATATATAAGGCATTTTTGCAATGTATTCATTTCACTAATCAAACTGTGTGCATTTGTCCTCAGGAATCCCAGACTGTGCACTGATGTGATGACAGTGACTCAGACACGGCATCTGAGCCCTAAAACCAGGCAGGAAGGAGCAGGGACCATGCAGTGAGGACAGGGAGATGGGGCAGGAGGACAGGGAGATGAGAGAAGGCACTGTAGAGCTGGAGATAGTCCAGGTCCCTGTGGCAGTGGCATTCAAGATAGGCCATGGGGACACCGACACACCTCCATCACTCACTACTCTATACATCCCCAGGTATAGCACCCTTACTCATGAGCAGTTAGACCGAGAGGTTGAGGTTTTGATGATGTTTTACGTGACTGCTTTAATGAAAGTAACTGGTCTTATCTCCAGATTAGTAATATTATTCAGGAAACAATTTTTATGACCAAAGGAAGGAGAGACAAACTGCTGGTCTTTTCGGTCAAGTCCTGAAGTTCACCGCAGGCCAGGCAAACATCACCATCAATGTCATGGGTTACTCTAATAAGGGGAGAACCCAGTCAATGAAATGGGGAGCAGATCATGAGAAGGTTGCTAGGGAAGCTTTTATTGGGATGGAACAAAACCATCATGATAGATTTGCTGTGGAGGATGTTGGCTTATGTATAAATGCCCAGTTTCCCCACCTGGGCACAAGCCCTGATGGCATAGTGTCATGAAACTGCTGCTCACCCCCTCAGTATTAGAAATCAAATGTCCCTCAAAATATGCAGATGTATCTGTAACTGAAGCAGTAAAAAAATAACATTTCTGCCTAGACAAGCAACTGAAGCTGAAGAATAGCCAGTCATATTATGCACAGCTGCAGGGACAAATGCCTATGTGTGGTCTGAAGAGTGCCTTCTTTGGGGTGTGGACAACTACAAATTGCCACATTCAGAGAGTATAGTGTTTGTTATGAGTGTTTGGAAAAAGCGAAGAAAACACTTGACAGATTTGACCTAAAACACATCCTACCTGTGATATACGCAAATCAAATGCCTGAGATACTTAAAACAGACATTAAAACTACCACTAAAAAAACTACCACTAATGTAGTGCAATGTTGTGCATGCCTGGGTGTATACCACCTGCTGTGCTTTGGATTGAAGAGGCATCCTAGTCACCAGTGGAAGTGTATTTGTTGTGCTATGTGAAAGCCAGGTGTCAGTGTGTGTTGTACATTTTGAGAACAAGTGAAAGTGAAGTAACAGCTTTAAAATAAGATACTAAATTAATTACTTGGTTTAATAAAAAAGAAATCTGATCTCTTCCTCAACACAATTACTTGAATAAATTGTTTTTATCAAAAGAATTATATACATATATAAATGTATGATGCAGTGTGTGTGATGTGGACATACAGTTGGATGACTGTCCTGCATTGCAAAAAATAAGCTAGGCCCATATAAAAAAGAAAACAACTCTGCTCGTTCAGAGGCCATTATTTTCGGCCACCAGGTAAAGGAAGAGAGAACTCTAATCCTGCAGTGCCAGACAGGTCCCCCTGCTTAAGCCAGTACATGTCCAGGCCCGTCTGAGGTTTGCTAGAGAGCATTTGGATGGTCCAGAAGAGGATTGGGAGAATGTCATATGGTCAGATGAAACCAAAATATAACTTTTTGGTAAAAACTCAACTCGTCGCTTTTGGAGTAGAAAGAATGCTGAGTTGCATCCAAAGAACACCATACCTGTGAAGCATGGGGGTGGAAACATCATGCTTTGGGGCTGTTTTTCTGCAAAGAGACCCGGACGACTGATCCGTGTAAAGGAAAGAATGAATGAGGCCATGTATCGTGAGATTTTGAGTTTAAACCTCCTTCCATCAGCAAGGGCATTGAAGATGAAACGTGGCTAGGTCTTTCAACATGACAATGATCCCAAACACACCGCCCGGGCAACGAAGGAGTGGCTTCGTAAGAAGCATTTCAAGGTCCTGGAGTGGCCTAGTCAGTCACCAGATCTCAACCCCATAGAAAATCTTTGGAGGGAGTTGAAAGTCTGTGTTGCCCAGCCACAGCCCCAAAACATCACTGCTCTAGAGGAGATCTGCATGGAGGAATGGGCCAAAATACCAGCAAGTGTGTGAAAACCTTGTGAAGACTTACAGAAAACATTTGACCTCTGTCACTGCCAACAAAGGTTATATAACAAAGTATTGAGATTAACTTTTGTTATTGACCAAATACTTATTTTCCACCATAATTTACCAATACAATGTGATTTCCACAATTTATTTTCTCATTTTGTCTCTCATAGTTGAAGTGTACCTATGATGAAAATTACAGGCGTCTCTCATCTTTTTAAGTGGGAAAACCTGGTAACAATGGCCGTTGCATACCTTATGTGCTTTATGCCATTATGCTGCTTTCAAAATTGCTAATCATTAAGTTTGATACATGATGGTAGACATGAGTAAAAAAAAGGGCTCAAAAGCACAGCAATAGTGTTTTCTGAACAAGCTTGTGTAAAAAAAACAAAGATTACATCCTTATGTAGACAAGCCAGAGATGAAGCTATCATCAGCACCTCCACAGACGAAACACTGCTGCTGCCGGTAGCTAGCAGCAGCACGTCTTCACCAGCAACCAACATTCCCAGTGCAACATCAGTGTTAATAGTGACAAAAATATTCATTAAATATACATTTTTCATTGGCTGTTGACGAGACGATTACTGACTAAATAGAAACAGAAAAAATTAAAATAACCTTTCATTTTGGTTGACAAAAATGCGACTAGATGAATTAATCTTTATGACAATAGTAAAATACAACTACCATTGTGGGTTAGGAAGAGTTTGGATGGTGAAGTTCTCAGAGTTATTTTTCTCCATGATGCTCTTTCAGACGTAATCAAAAGACATCTGAAAGCGCATCATCCCAATATATACGCACAGGCAAATACTGTGCTGTGGTGCCTGGAGATTCGTCCTGTTCTCCCCTCGTTCTTACATTTCAAACTGATACAACAATAACGGGTGTGCATTACCCATTTTCCACAGGCTAATTACATTTCGTAAATTTCACATTTGAAAAATACAGTACTCTAGGTAGTTTTGCAAACTTTTTGGGACTCAAACATCCCATCTGTTTAGTTTAAGTTCTGTATAATTATTGTCATAGGGCAAGTGGATTAGACACTGCATTTCTCTTGCAATGACATCCAACCAGCTCTGGACAATAGAAGCAACAGTCCCACAACTTTACCCAAACCTAAAGCAAGGTCTTGGTGAGTAAGGGCTAGTCTTATGGCCCGTGTCCGCTAGGCTTTTAGCATTTTCGCCCTCATTTCGCTGTTCGCTGGGCACTTGTGGGCATTTTTGTTTTGTCTGTTCTGAAAGAAAATCAGGTTTTCTTATCAATGAAGGAAATTACATTAACTAGCTTATGTGGCTAGCAGTATTATGATGTCAATCCACTTTTTTGAGCGCAGATAAGGGTAAGGGATGATTACGTTAATGAAAATAAACCAAGTTAATAATAATTCAAATTGTTCTATAGGAGAAGAGAGTAGCTACAAGGCAATACTAGGCTACAGTATCTAGTGCAGTGTTTGTGTATTTGATGACAAAATATTATATTAACTAGCTTTTACTAATACCAAATTGTCTTCCTGCTCAGAAGTAGTATTCTGAACACGTTGTACAGTTCTGGAAATCTGAACACCGCATTTATTACGTTTTCCTCCATGTTGGTTGTATAATAAAGAGATATTAGGCTATGGTTGGAACTTTTCACAGTGATACCGCAGAAAGGAGGAACAGACACACCTTTACTGATTGGCTATCGCCCAACACCGGCTAACTAAATTTGTCTCAAATGTACATATTATATAGGGGAGCTCTATTTTCCTACACCTCTCACGCCAGCTTCACGCTGCTAGGTATCCCACACTCTCTAAATTTCGTCTCTAAAACGCCCAGTGGACAGGGCCCGTTAGCTTCATCAGGCCAACATGAAACTGATGAGTTACAGAGAGTTTCTGGCAGATTTCTGGTAAGCCAGCATAGTGAGGAAAACTTGGGCAGATGGAAGGCTGGTATAGAATTTTTTCTATACTGCTTCTTGTTTTTCCCTCTAACAATGTGTCTTGCTCCTTCAGTGATGCATTCTCCACAAAGAAAGCATTTATCTCCTGCATTGAGGATCTTTAGTACCTCTCCAGTCTGTGTAGTCCATCAGCACTGGCATTAAGAAGGGACTTAGAAGGAATTAAATCGGTGAGCAGGGGGTCGTTTGATGGTTTAACCTGAAAACAAAGTACTTGTTGAAACAGGACTATAAGTCACTACAGTTCAAATATTGGGAGCAAATACTCTTAGTTACCGACACAAAGGAAAGCAGTTGGTAAATAAGGCAACATTCGGTAAAACCTGACTGAAAAGCTCACAACATAACTTGTTCATAGTTAGGGCTTAAGTTGTACTACTGCAGTTACATTGTCAGCAGTTTCTCTTCGCAGCAATCCTGGCATCCAGTTATTCTGTTTCTTTAGGAAATCCAAAAATCTTGATTGTTGACAACTTGTTCGTCTCTGGTCTCAACAAACTGCAGACAGCACAGCAACACGATCCAACAATATTGTTTGAAAAAAATTATTTAAATCTAAAATTTACCACAGTAACATGCTCACTTAACTTTGGATGCTTCTATATTTACTGACATCAACCAAAAAAGTTATACACTGTGCTCGGAAGATGTCAACAAACCAAAATCCTAGAATGTTCATCAAACCAGAGAAGGAACCAGGCAAGCTTAGTTCAGCTGGGCCACAATTAAAGGTAATAAATATTGTTGCCTGCACAGGATTCAATCCCGGGTCTCCCACAGTGGCTTTGTCTTTAACCACTAAACCACGGTGCTATATGCATGCCCAGTGTTGGTATTGTACCTCGACATTAGATCATTCTGTCACGCATTAACATCATGCCAAGTTTGAATATTTCACTAGACACCATTAAGCATTGTGTTAAACTGACTAACGTTTCTTATTAAGTTTACCTCCACCACAAATAGCATCTATGAAATGTATGGCTTTTGCCACTGGCCATTTTAACAGGTTATTAGCCAGTAATAGGCTTTCTAATCTAATTTATTACTTGGAATAGTTAAAAGAGTTGAGCAATTTCTAGCGAGACTGAATATGAATTTTACACAACCAAAGCTATTTCATGGCACAAAAATGTACCTTTTTCTTTCATTCGTGAATGGCGTTGATACAATAACTATCAATATAGGTGACAACAACCAACTTTTTCGTCAAGTGAAAAGACAAGAGAATTGTGGAAACCCCTCCTCTTTTAATGCCCAAGGGGTTTTGATCTAGCCTATGTTACCCCAGAAATCATGCACGGATGCGTACTTTGAAAATCCACCGGAAATAGCAATATAAACAGTTTTATTTTAGACTTATTATAACATAGCTACTGAAGGTTATAGCCAGCGAAGTTTTTGTCCATCCAGAACAAATCTTAATGCATAATATGCTTTGACTTAGATGAGATTCAAACGCAGGACCTGTTGGTTGCAGGTATGCGTCTCTAACCACTACACTATTTAACAAGTGGTAGTCAGACAGTCAGTTACTCACCCACTCGGTCAGTCAGTCAGTAAGAAACATTTGCTCTTCTTGGCTGGCTCCACTTACACGGTCCGGCAAAAAGGTCTATTGAGATTCAAAATAGACAGCAAAACAACCCCACTTATCCAGCTAATTGGCATCTACTGTGTCTTAACATGCATGTCATAATCTGTCAAGACATGATCATTCAATGTGTCATGGAGAAGCCTTAGAGGGGAAAACAATCACGAGATGACAGATGACGGCTGTTCCGTCAGTCTGGCCCAATTAAGTTCAGGCCGGTAATTGTCTAAACAAATTACAAAGGGACACTTCTGGGGGGGTTATGTGGACATTAGTCTAATCTCTAACCATTAATAAAGACATAAATGACCAACATATTGGTTTGAGTGGCTGAGATTGAAAGGGCATACGGATCGTTAGAATATCATGTAGTGTGCCGTTATCTACTAAGTAACAGCATGACTGAAAAGACCCATGTTGACCGCCATCATAGCTTCAGTTTATTTAGTTTCCATAAAAATTGGCAAGAAGTTGTAAAACAACCTTGCACATAACGTATGAATCTGTACACCCAAAGACAGTGACTCGGTTAGGAGGGTTTTTCATGTTAATGTCAGACAGCCTATTGGCTAGCAGGAATCTCATTAGGGCCTATATTGACAATGTGTTTCATTAACTTGATTAATGACATCTCTTAAGGCATGGTTCCATAGCAATCAACAGCTCCACACCTCAGAGGGCTGTCGTATCTGCAGTCAAAGATGGCTATCCACAGGTTTGCCCCAATAGACTATACGCTTTACAACCACTGCTATGCCCTGTCTGTCCTGACTTGAATGTTCCTATTTTAACAGACACTAGGAATCTCTATCCTCATAAAGGCACAAGCAACATAATTCAAAATCTTTCCTAACCCTAACCAACAACCAGAACCCAGAAAACCTAACCCTTTTCCCCTAACAGCCAGTCTTAAACCTGAACCTAACCACTAACTTAAAATCCTTACCTTAACTGTGCATGTTTCCGTAAACCTAACCCCAAAGCTGTATTAATTGTTTTGGTGACAGGCAAAAAGTAGTATATGTTTGGCCCCACCAGGTAAAACATGAACACAAACACGTACAGTGCCCTCCACTAATATTGACACCCTTGGTAAATATGAGCAGAATGGGCTATGATAATTTTTTTATTTTTAAGTTTATGGTCGTGATCATTCAAAATACCAACAAAAATGTAACCTTTAATTTACTTAAAGCAATTTAAAGAAAAATAAGTTAAATACGTTTTTTTCCTCAAAAATCTGTGCCACAATTACTGACACCTCTTTATTTAATACTTTGAGCAACCTCTAAGATATAATCGAAATGTTTTTTATGGCAACCCTCCCAAACAACGTGTGGTTATGTAGGTGGCCTCTGATCATAGTTTGGAGACTTTCCAAACCCAATACCCAACTAACGTCTGCAATTCTCCAGCTGTGATCCATGGCGATTCTTTGGCTACTCAAGCCATCCTCTTAACACTAGAACCGCCAGGTCTTTCAGATCCCCAGTATCTGCCAGAGCTGAACGCCATTTCACATCATTAGCATACTAATCCTCCCTATTAGCATACACATTCTCCTCCGCAGCATCACCATCCAACCAGAGCATCAGTTCATCTACTGGGTCGGTATATACACTCCTTTAAAAAAGAATGGATTACAGAATTTGTTTGTTTTAAATGGTTCATTAATTTGAAAAAATACAAGAATGTGTTTGTATTTAAGGTTTTATCATACGATTAAAAATATAATACGAAGAACGATTATTTTCAAAGAACACAGGCTAGAGTATTTTCATTAGTTTATTAGTCCTTACAAATGAAAATTGCACAACACTTAAATTATTCAAAGATAAATCCATTAGAATGGAGTTTTCATTTTGATCTCTTTTTGATGATGTACAAGGTAAAATAAGAGACATTATTGACCAGTTTGCAACGATGAAAGGATATACGCATGAATAGCAGTAAATAGGCCAAAGGCACGGTTGTTTGATAAATACAATACATTTCAAAGAATGAATTACATACATAGGCTACAGCCTATTTGTAGAAATAACATTGATAGATCCAAGGATTTTGTAGCCTCTCTTCAAGTAAAAACATTGCAGTGTATTATTAAATGAATTGTATTTGTAAATTTGATTAGCAGAGGAAAATTATGATCAAAGAATGATTTACAGTAGCTTACACTATGATGCTGCCTAACGTGATCATGCCTCCTTCTGGGGAAGCTCGACTACAGTGCTCCCTGTCGACGGCCTATTAGGATCATGTGCCAGGAGTCTGTCCACTCTTTCGGCTGATAGCACTCTGTCCACTCTTTCGGCTGATGGAACATGCCAGACGCTCCACTATTACGCACACCTGTTCCTTATCACATCACCCCAGACTTTCCATGATTATGCACATAATATTGGGTCAATATAAACACATGTCCAGACTGATTCTTAAACTTTCCATTTGATTAAAACTTTGTTTCCCTAAAAGTGGAAGTAGGCATTTTCAACATTTCATTATAGCAATTTCCTGATTTGTGCAGCTCAACAACTTTTGTCACACGTCAGTACTGTATTCTCGGGTCCTTCCCGTAGTGATGGATGATTAAGGGAATTTGAGGTTTGTTGCCACATGTTTATACCCCAGTGAAACAGGAAGTCATGGCTTATGACTTACGTGTTCCTAATCAGTTATGTGAACTTAAAAATGTAAAACAGGTATGTGAATTTGACTGAATTTCTGAGGGTGCCAATAATTGGGGCACACATTTTGGAGAAAGTTATTTATTTAATTGATTCCACATTACTGTTACTCACTAATTTATCTTCAATTGAAGGTTGATTTATGTGAAATATTTTGATTGAAAGACCAAGAGGATAAAGAGCAAAGGTTTTTTTCACAGTCCCAAGGGTGCCAATATTCATTGAAGGCACTGTTTTCTCATGCTATTACATTTAAAATGTATGGACTCACTATTAAGTCAGTCTGCGTAAGAGCATCTGCTAAATGACTTAACATTTTAATGTCAGTTTCAGCATGGGCAGGAACATGTGAAATGAATACAGTATACTTAATTGGCTGATCCCTCCTGACTGCATAGTTGGTCAGATGATCAACTAGGCCATTAGGAGAGATCAGGAAACCTGGTCATCAGAAGACCCACCTGGATAACTACATTAAAACTGATTTCATCAATAGTTATGTCCATCCTAGCACATTTTCTCTAGTTGAGTCCTTTAACCAACTCTATGCCAAAAACCATTTCATGAAAAAAAAGAAATCTCAAATTAAAAATCCAAAATGAAATGTGAGGGTTATCAAAGATAGACAAAGTGAGCATGAAATCACGAAATCCTAAATGGATAATATTTATTGAAATCTGAAGGTTTGATGTCCATCCATCTCTGTTTTCCTATGCATCTCTGTTCCCTATGCCCATCCAATGTGTGTGGGAGACGAGCAGCTGCTCACTAGGACTGGCCATGCCAAGGTGGGGGAGGCTGAGGGAAGCTAATGCCCCTCTCCAGACGCTGTTTACTGTGGGTACACCAAGCCCAGACAAACCCACCTGCCATGCCTATTTACTTTTCATTTCCTGTCCAGTATTTAAGTCCAGATATATTCTCTGTCTTCCTTCAGGGATAAAAGTAGTTTTGGTGGCAGTCCAAGCAGGTGGTTTCTGTGAAAGCTGACTCAGACGAGTAGCTGGTTCTGTTCACTCTCCTGGCACATGATCCAGCTCAAGTCTATCTGGGAAGTGTATTTGAAGATCCTCTGGCTATTCACTGTAAAGGTTCAAACTTAATTGAAAAGAGAGAATTTGTTCAGAGTGAAGGGCTTTGAAAAGGTATTATCTACAGTCTCTATTAAAAAATTAGGTTGTACTGGTCAGAAATGTCTGTTGAAGGTCCCCACCAAATGTGTTTGAGCTACTAATGTAAGAGATTCTTATCTATATCCCTGCCACCAAGTCCAGAGACACCTGCAAACAATACTTCTCTCCTACACGTTTTACTCATCATGCAATGACTATTACACATAAAGTTACACTTAGAGTGGATAACACTGAAAAGATCACTTCAAGCAATAGGGAAGGGAATAATGCAAAATATGTTCCCTATTTGTTTTGTGGATGTTCAGCTGAACAGTGTCTACATCTCTCAACCTGGTTCTGCCAATTTGGTTCTGCTTGTATGAACTAAATGTGAGATGCTCTTGACAGAGATAGATGACCAATGAATTCCACCATAAAAACAAATCAATCATATTGCTAAATAATCCTACTGACACATTCCGTTCAACTCGTAGCAATTTTTTGCTAGGGAAAACAGTGGGTCTTACTTTAACTGATGTTCAGCAGAAAATTGTATGAAGTTATGTCATGCTTTTGTATGGATTCATTCATGTGGAATAAATATCTCACAATGTCAAATTTGACTGTATTGAGTATGACATACACCTGTGCTATTAAAAAATATTAGTACTGCCTATTAAAGACTAAATTATATTGAAATGAGGCAATAAGTATTTATAGCAAAGTCATGGCTCTTGGGATATCATTGCAATGCTGGGATAGTTTGCACAATAGACGGTAAGTCATACAAGCATATGCAGAATTACATTTATTATAATATACTAAATGACTAACAGATTTATAGGGCCAAACTTCTTTCGCTTTTCGGAGCATAGCCAATATAAAATGTTACCAGTGCTTGATCAGTGTTCTCGTCTAACGACTGAGGAGAATAAAAACATCCCACATTCGTTTGGTATAAATCAATTAATGGACTTTAACGAAAACAACATGACCATTAGGAAAATGGCAAATCCCTCCCTACATATACACAAAACGCAGTTATCCTGAGTCTGCTATGTTGTATAATAATATTACTCTAGTTCCAGTCTCTGGTGTCCTATTAAGGCTATGGCAGATTTCAAAGGTTTACTTTTGACCTACAAAATATTATATGGATTTTGTAATTATCTTTCTGAATTGGTCCTACCATACATACCTAAAACAATGCTATGGTCACAAGACACACTTTACTTGGAAGCAAAAAACTTATATAAAAAACAGCTTGAGAATGAAGCTTATTATTACAGACCTTGGGTAACGATCGGCCAGTCCATGTAAGAAATGCAGATTCTGTCTGAAACTTAACTCAAGAATATGAAGGTAAATTGTGGGTCACTGGACTGATGAACTGTCTTTGCTGTCTCTGCAAGGCAAGGCACACCTCTCCCTACTGGGATACTCCAACCTTATCATGGGGGTTGAGACACTGGCATACTCATATTCTCCCATGCGGTCACTAAGATGGTGCATTATGCCATACTTGATATGAGTTAGTTGAGTCACTGACAAGATCTTTCTGTAGGGTTTCAAGCCCCCAGTGGCTTGCGTGGTGGCAGTGAACTCCGTGGGTTATAATAGACCTTGGTTTTGGGTAGTTTGTAACTGGGACTGTATGCTTTGATAAATCTAGCATTTTTAAAACATTGTTTCATTAAATGTATTCTATAATATAAAAACACACATACTAAGGCTTCCGTTAGTTGGTTATAGCAGCCTTTTTGCTGTAAAAAAAGAAAAGCCAGTAAAACTTGTGCTGGCCATAGGTATTTTTTAAGTTTCCAAAATATCCAAACTGCTTGCAGTCCTGACAAAGAGCTTCAGTGAAGTGTATCTTCACTGGTAAAGATTGCCTCAATTTATAGTAACATAATAATAACAGCCTGGTTCTATTATGTTATTATAAATTGTAATTTAAGGAAGGAAAATATAAGGAAATTGTAACCAGGCAAAGAAGTCTGGAGTAGCTCACTTTGAACAGGCCAAGATCCAGCACAAACGCTGGCATGCTCCACTGATGTGCCACACAGCCCCTTGCAATTGAAACAAAGTGTGCACTGTGAAAACGAAGCTGTCATCATCTCCCATAGCGTGCATTTCATAATACCAGCAGCATTAAATGTCCACTTGCAAAACATTGAGGCAATTGTTGGGTTATTTTTAACTAAGCAAAATGACAGTGTGTACAGTTGTAGACTAAATAAATTACATTTGCCTACACAAATAGCAGTTTTGTTATTTATTAGGCTGATTTAAAATGGTCAAACAGCCTGGGTTTACTGCTATAGACATGTTTCTCTATTGAAAAATGTGAGCTTGTCCCAAAACCCTTGAGTGTGTGCTTATGGATGAAGCATGATTATTTGGAATCCTACCTGAGACTACTTAGACACCAGCAAAGTCGCTTCCTCTTCTGTTCCAACTGTATGCTGAAGACAAGGGTTTTAACACAAACAGCAGCAGCAGCATTTTGAGGTTGATCTTGCAGTAGGGATTGGGTGAATATTTCAAAGACTTTCTGGGCCTAGCACTACATATTGTGGCTTGTTTTAATTATGTGTTTGTTTAGTGTTCTGAGGAACATGTAACTAAATTTCAGAGGAAAGCCACTTTACATTTTCAGTACGTTGGGGCTTTCATCAAAGTGTTTCTTGGTGTATGTGACTCAAATGACTTGACTTGGGAGTGTGCCATGTCACCCTTTATAAAGCACAAGGTTATGTAAAATTTGAGATGAGTTATATCACATTTGGCATTGGTGAGTTTGTCACTGTTTTGACATATCTATAACCCTTTATAAAGCATGACAGACAGATACAGATGCTTGCTAACAGATGTACAAACTGCTTATGGAAGCTTTGTCTTCTAGAAACAGCTATTAATTATGAAATGTATTGTTGAATGACCTGTAATAGAATACTTACATACAACTACAGACTTTTTTCTGCCTTTAAGTAAAATTGCTTTTGTGTCTAGAAAAGCACTAGGGTAATCCAACTGTAATATTAATTAAATTAAGTTAAGCTTCAATTTACCACAGAGTGCAAGTGTCTTGTCTTCAGGAAGAAAATAGACCAGTTTACTCTGTCTGACTCTACCTACATTCAGCTATAGTAATCATGTTATGGTAAGGTTAGAACTTCTGATTAAAAAATGACAAATATGTAAACAGCGTTGGGTAGGTTACTTTTAAATGTAATCTGTTACATTTACAAGTTATCTGTCCACATTTGTCATCAGTAACATTACTTTTGAATTACTTGAACTCAGTAAGGTTTATCTGATTACTTTGAATTACTTTGAATCCTCTAAACAAGTCCTATCTAAAAAAGGGTTAATGCGTGCCCACCATACACACAACTTGGGATCACACACACAACTGGGGCACACAACTCTTATTTGGGTTCAAATAACGATGTTTTAAAATCATTAAATTAAAAAAATCAAACATGCAACGTGTCATAATTGTTTTGTGCACCTAATATTTTTCAATTGAAGTAATCCAAGAAGTAATCATATGTTTTACCTAAAGTAATCTGATTACAATAGTTTAGCTGGTAACATTACAGATTACACTTACTATTTTTTGTAATCCCTTAAATGTAATGAATTACTTGTAATCCATTACTGCCCAACTATGCATGTAAAGATATGGACAGCACAAACTGTTTAAGACAATACCTTCCACTCTCTCAGCATTTGGAAATGCACAAACTACCAAACTAATAACTATTTCACTTTCTGCTTGTTACATAAGTTTCACACAAAAACATAAGCTCTAGAATTTATAATCAATTTGCTAAATGATTCAGCCAAAGACTTCTGTGAGTTCACTAGCTGTGGGCACTGTGTCTGTTGTTAATTGTGGTATACTGAAATTAGGATACACCCATTTATATTTTAGTGATTGCCTATTCCATTGATCGTTCTTGTAATTAAATCAAATTGATCAATTACAACTTTTGATTGGTTTCTGATTCTTGATGGGACTACATTTCTCGACTACACTGTTTTATCGAAACGTCCTGATTACCTTTGTTTCCTAGGTATGTTACATTGGATGGGTAAGAAACAATAAGGTTTATGGGATGCATGATTTCTAGCAGTTACGATTACACCAAGAAATCCCTAGTGATGATGGATCTATCTCCCCAAGTGATGCTTGTGTGTAACATTAACTTGTTTTACCAGGTGTAACAGCTAGGCGAAACCAGTGTCCGGTCAGTAGTCATATTTCTATTTTGATTGTCTTTAGATTCTAGTCATTCTGTTTCTATGTTCAGTGTTGGTTCCTTCCTTGTGTTCATTGATTTCACCTGCGTCTAGTGTAGTCTTCCCACCTTTGTCTCGTTTCCTCTCATCACCTGCCTATTTTGTTTCCCTAATTCCATTTTTGTCGGTCATTGTTCAATGTTAGGTTTAGTTGCCTTGTCTAGTCCTCTTAAGCCTTGTTGTGTTTAAGTAAGTCTTTTGACTTAAAATCTGTTCTTACTGTTAATCTACGTGTCCTGCTTCTCTGTGGAACATGACACCAGGCATTATCTACTATCAAACCAAGGCTGTGGCCATTAATTCAAAGAACAGTATAAGGTCCTCTTTAAATATTTATAGTCTCATCTATTTCATCTATATAATTGTATGTCACTAATTAAGTATACAATGGAATTAGAAATATGGAATAGCAAATTTTATACTGAGTCTAAATTGATTTGAACACTGCTTTAGCAGTCACCTATTGATAAAAAGAGGTGAAAACCAGCAGCTGCTGCCAGGCAGTTGTATAGGACGGAGGTGAAAGGCCACTTAACACTTATTTTCTCTTTGAACAAGAATTGAAACAGATGTCTCCTCTGTTTCCATGAGTTCAGTATTAGAGGAAGCAAGGGATTCTCACAATGCTGTGTGGTCTTGTTCTACTTATAACCATGACACACCAACTTCATTCAAAACATCCCTGAGGCCATAAGTGAACCATCAATTATTACACACTTACAGTATTCATTTTTATATTGAGGTCACGTTCTCACCACTCACTGATTTATCTCTTTGGACAGTTTTATTGTACACTTGATATTCAGCAAATCCCTTGGTAGCTGATCATATATACATGCCATATCCGAAACCCAGAGTTGAATTCTGTGAAACACTTATTTCCAACCAACTATGGGGAATATAAATGCAAAAGGGAACAAAAATACAAAAGAGAGTCATAGCGCATATCCCAAATTACTGGGGATTGAAGTAATAATATATTCTATAGCTCAGTATTCCACACACATTCAAAGGTTTGTCAGAACCATTACTGTACATTTCTTATATCTGTTCTGCAGAATCTGCAGAATGTTGTTTGGGATGGAATTTATATGGATAACAGAATATTCAAAAGACTTACCAGGGGAAAATAGGTCAGTTCTACCACTAGAGGCCATCGTCTGTTGAATAATCCTCAGTGCATATGGCAAGGGGAATGATAAACGAAAAGACCACAGAAAACTCACCATCTTCTCTAGATTTCTGTATGAAGGCATCCACACCACTTTCCCCGTAGTTCCCCTCAGACGCCACAGTGGAAACGTAGTTCCAACGCATGGCCTTGACGATGTCCACCATGGCCTGGGCCTGGTAGGAGTCTGGAGGGACCACACGGGAGAAGAAGTCGTAGCGTGTGTCGTCGCTCAGTTCTGGGGCAGTGGAGGCATAGCTCACCTGGGGAATCTGAGGAGACAGAGAGTGAGGGAAGAAGGAATTACGTAAGATAGAGAAGAGAAAGACTTGAGAGGAATGGTGGGGACCAAGGACAGCAAACAGAGTCTACGTCTCTAGGGACAGTGCTGATGATGTCATCCAGCAGATTGCCTGCCGTTCCTGACTGAACAGAGAGCCTCTCATCCTACATCCCCAGCTGTGTTGGCTCGTACCATGCACCACAGGGAGTCTCTTTTAGACCGCAGGGTGGAGGCAGTGGATAGGCAGGGGGGACGCAGGAGATGGGCAGGGGGAGGCAGGTTCACTATGCAAGACGATAAGTCTTGTCTAGCACCTGCATGGGGGTTGCCAACCAACACACAAACATGCTGATGAGTATAGCACAGGGATGAGGCCAAAGACAATAACACTGAGTGGCTATTCATATCCACGCTCATTCCCACTGTGCAGAATTTCTGGTTCTGAGAAGTCATTCATTCATGGTGTGTTCTTTTTCTGGTTGCAGGCCTTCATATTCATTCATACTGTGCTGATTTTCTGGTCTTGGGTAGTCATACCCATTCATATTCATGTATTCATTCGTCTAACATTTTGTAGTACTTTGTGTGCGCTGTTTGTTTACGACTGTAAGAGATCCTATGAGTTTCAGAGGCATCTAAAACATGCTTGTGGAAATGTCTGAATGTGTCTCAATTGAGCACTCGATTGAGCACACAGGCTGGCAGAATTATTTTCCTGGATGTGATAGTGTGCAGCGATGTGATTGATGACTTATCCTGTTTTTGTGGGTGTGACATACAAGAATGGAACCCTGATACTAATGAAAAACAGCCCTGATTTCCCTCTGGATTCTCTACTCTCTCTTTGCCACAGCTTGGCGGTTCATTTGGACAGCAAGCTCAGAGGCACAAACACACTCTGGAAACACTCAATATTGCACATGCTGCTGGCGAGTTAACACCAACCACAAACCCATACAAAACCAATTATTTGGACTGCCATTGGATTGTGGCTTGCTCTCTGTTTTCACCATATCTACTCTTGAGCCTTGTCATGTTTTACCAAAGTTGAGTATAAAACATGGAAGGCGACGTTGAAAGATGACTAGCATTGTTCAGTGGACCTCTGGTTAGGATGTCCACTCTGAGATTGGAAGGTTGGGTGTTTGATCTCTGGTGTAGACAAAATAGATTCTAAAATAATGGTTCACTTGCACCCTGTTACAGAACCAATCCTGGGGCTGGTTTCCCAAAAGCAAACTGCCCTGCATGGGCCCAGGGATCTCAGAGGCACCACTGCAAATTGGCACAGCAACGTCCAGGTCGGTATGGATGTCTAGGATGCCAGGTATGTTGGGGTGGCTTTACTAAATTGTGCTCTAGGGACTTATTTTCAGTAGGGCACCTGCAAGCTCAACCACGGTCATTGCATTGGTAATACACACTTCTCCAAGCACATTCATTATGCTTGAAACGTCCTGGTTGAGCAAGTGATGAGATAAGAAGCAGCAATGATATACTTGTGTGGGCGTATAACCTGATAGACCCTCCCGAGTCAGCTAGAGTTTTCTGCGATGATCATGAATTCGGCATCACGACTTACTGATCATTCAACTGAACCAACACAGGTTCTATCAATAACTAAGTGTTCATGTCACTCTTATTTGAGTTAACATTAGGAATGTTACTTTGAAATACACATCTACAATTGGGAATACTGGCCAATTTGCAGTTTGTAGTCATGGCCATTGAATGTTAATGTTTATTTAGTGAGCTGATGCTTTGAGACAGTTGGTTACCTACAATATACAGTGGATATAAAAAGTCTACACCCCTGTTAAAATGGCAGGTTTTTGTGATGTAAAAGAATGAGACAAAGATAAATCATGTCAACTTTTTCCACTTTTAATGTGACCTATAATGTGAACAATTCAATTGAAAAACAAACTGAAATCTTCGAGGGGGAAAAATGAAAAATAGAAACCTTACAATAACCTGGTTGCATAAGTGTGCACACCCTCTTTTAACTGGAGATGTGGCTGTGTTCAGAATTAACCAATCACATTTAAACTCATGTTCAATAGAAGTCATTACACACCTGCCATCATTTAAAGTGACTGATTAATCACAAATAATGTTCAGCTGTTCTAGTAGGATCTTCCTGACATTTTCTTAGTTGCATCTCACAGCAAAAGCCATGGTCCGCAGAGAGCTGTCAAAGCATCAGAGGGATCTCATTGTTGAAAGATATCAGTCAGGAGAAGGGTACAATTTCCAAAGCATTAGCTATACCATGGAACACAGTGAAGACAGTCATCATCAAGTGAAGAAAATATGGCACAACAGAAACTTTACAGAGAACTGGACTCAAAAATGGATGAAAAGACTAGAAGAAAACTGGTCAGGGAGGCTTCCAAGAGGCCTACAGCAACATTAAAGGAACTGCAGGAATTTCTGGCAAGTACTGGCTGTGTGCTACATGTGACAACAATCTCCCGTATTCTTCATATGAATGGGCTAAAGGGTAGGGTGGCAAGATGGCCTTTTCTTACAAAGAAAATCATCCAAGCCCAGATGAAGTTTGCAAAAACAAACATCAAGTCCCCCAAAAGCACATGGGAAAATTAAACCAAGGTTCAACTTTTTGGCCATAATTCCAAAAGGAATGTTTGGTGCAAAAACAACAATGCGTGATCACCCAAAGAACACCGTACCCACAGTGAAGTATACCCACACCGAAGCATAATGCTTTGGGGCTGTTTTTCTTCAGCTGGAACTGGGGCCTGCGTCAGGGTGGAGGGAATTATGAACAGCTCCAAATACCAGGCAATTGTGGCACAAAACCTTCAGGTGTCCGTTAGAAAGCTGAAGTTGAAGAGGAAGTTCACCCTTCAGCCCGTCAATGACCCGCTTTGGGGTCCAAATCCAAATGGCTTCACCAGAAGGTGCTTCAACAAAGTATTAGTTTAAGGGTGTGCACACTTATGCAACCAGGTTATTGTGAGTTTTTTATTTTTTCCCCTCAAAGATTACATTTTGTTTTTCAATTGAATTGTTCATGTTATAGGTCACATTAAAGGTGGAAAAAGTTCTGACATGATTTATCTTTGTCTCATTTTATTACATCACAAGAACCTGGCATTTTAACAGGGGTGTGTAGACTTTTTATATCCACTGTATGTTTCTGTTGTTAAGGAGCAGAGTAGTCAGCTCTGTGGAGCATTACTTGAACATTTCATTTGATAACCCTTAAAATCTATTCTCAGTCAAAGGAAGATCCAATGTGTTTGGGTGAAAAGCTGCTGCACAATGCAGTAAAGAAATCCCAGTCTGCACATTCCGCTCTCTTAATTTGCTTGTTTGGTAGCCTGTGGAGTCGTAGCTACAGTAGGTTTGGCTATCACACTACAACCATGCCTGCTTGGAATACACTCAAGTCATAGCTGGGTTTGAAAGGTATCAAAAGAGACAGGTTAGAAGACAGAGTCCCTGAAGTGGTAAGACGCGACCCAAAAGATTATTTTGCCCTCAAATTTTTTTTCTGTCTAATGTAGTAGTGGCTTTGCCATGATGTACACAATGACAGACCAGCATAGCCCACAGTGCTGTAACGTATGGGATAGACAGAGGAAATAGAGTTGGTAGTTGAAGCATTTCACTGCTACAATACTATTTAGCAGTGGCATGGATTATTTATACTTCACAAAATGAACATGGGAAGGGGACATTTTCACTGTGGATACTTAAAGTATGGTTTTGTACATAGCATACTAATTTAATGAACAGATCAAGCATTGCTGCATGTGGTGTCAGTTGAATATCATGGCATCTGTGGAGTGTGTAGTAGAGGTCCAGGCACCACAAAAGTGATCTCTTTTAAATGTTTTATTGGTTTGTATTAACCTCACATTATGGGGTTTACTGCCTGTGAGGATGTTGTAATTAAAAAAGGTAGGCTAATTAGTGAATAATACCACAAAGCGGTTGAAGACAATGTTCTAACCAGCATTGCTGATTGTTCCTTTCCATTATGTCTTACATAGTTTGGTAAAGTGCAAACGCTAATGGTCCCACATTACATCAGCTAAATTAGAGATTTATACTTGAAGAGATACACTCACCTAAAGGATTATTAGGAACACCATACTAATACTGTTTGACCCCCTTTCGCCTTCAGAATTGCCTTAATTCTATGTGGCATTGATTCAACAAGGTGCTGAAAGCATTCTTTAGAAATGTTGGCCCATATTGATTGGATAGCATCTTGCAGTTGATGGAGATTTGTGGGATGCACATCCACGGCATGAAGCTCCTGTTCCACCACATCCCAAAGATGCTCTATTGGGTTGATATCTGGTGACTATTGGGGCCATTTCAGTACAGTGAACTCATTGTCACGTTCAAGAAACCAATTTGAAATGATTCGAGCTTTGTGACATGGTGCATTATCCTGCTGGAAGTAGCCATCAGAGGATGGGTACATGGTGGTCATAAAGGGATGGACATGGTCAGAAACAATGCTCAGGTAGGCTTTGGCATTTAAACGATGCCCAATTGGCACTAAGGGGCCTAAAGTGTGCCAAGAAAACATCCCCCACACCATTACACCACCACCACCAGCCTGCACAGTGGTAACAAGGCATGATGGATACATGTTCTCATTCAGTTTATGCCAAATTCTGACTCTACCACCTGAATGTCTCAACAGAAATCGAGACTCATCAGACCAGGCAACATTCTTCCAGTCTTCAACTGTCCAATTTTGGTGAGCTCGTGCAAATTGTAGCCTCTTTTTCCTGTTTGTAGTGGAGATGAGTGGTACCCAGTGGGGTCTTCTGCTGTTGTAGCCCATCTGCCTCAAGGTTGTGCGTGTTGTGGCTTCACAAATGCTTTGCTGCATACCTTGGTTGTAACGAGTGGTTATTTCAGTCAAAGTTGCTTTTCTATCAGCTTGAATCAGTCGGCCCATTCTCCTCTGACCTCTAGCATCAACAAGGCATTTTCGCCCACAGGACTGCCGCATACTGGATGTTTTTCCCTTTTCACACCATTCTTTGTAAACCCTAGAAATGGTTGTGCGTGAAAATCCCAGTAACTGAGCAGATTGTGAAATACTCAGACCGGCCCGTCTGGCACCAACAACCATGCCACGCTCAAAATTGCTTAAATCACCTTTCTTTCCCATTCTGACATTCAGTTTGGAGTTCAGGAGATTGTCTTGACCAGGACCACAGCCCTAAATGCATTGAAGCAACTGCCATGTGATTGGTTGATAATTGCATTAATGAGAAATTGAACGGGTGTTCCTAATAATCCTTTAGGTGAGTGTATCTCTAAGTAATAGAAATACATACTGTGGGGAGAACAAGTATTTGATACACTGCCGATTTTGCTGGTTCTCCTACTTACAAAGCATGTAGAAGTCTGTAATTTTTATCATAGGTACACTTCAACTGTGAGTGACGGAATCTAAAAAATCCAGAAAATCACATTATATGATTTTTAAATAATTAATTTGCATTTTATTGCATGACATAAGTATTTGATCACCTACCAACCAGTAAGAATTCCGGCTCTCACAGACCTGTTAGTTTTTCTTTTAGAAACCCTCCTGTTCTCCACTCATTACCTGTATTAATTGCACCTGTTTGAACTTGTTACCTATATAAAAGACACCTGTCCACACACTCAATCAAACAGACGCCAACCTCTCCACAATGGCCAAGACCAGAGAGCTGTGTTAAGACATCAGCTCTCACGGCTGGGATGGGCTACAGGACAATAGGCAAGGAGCTTGGTGAGAAGGCAACAACTGTTGGCGCAATTATTAGAAAATTATTAGAAAAAGAAGTTCAAGATGACGGTCAATCTCCCTCGGTCTGGGGCTCCATGCAAGATCTCACCTCGTGGGGCATCAATAATCATGAGGAAGGTGAGGGATCAGCCCAGAACTACACGGCAGGACCTGGTCAATGGCCTGAAGAGAGCTGGGACCACAGTCTCAAAGAAAACCATTATAACAAATTACGCCGTCATGGATTAAAATCCTGCAGCGCACGCAAGGTCCCCCTGCTCAAGCCAGCGCATGTCCAGGCCCATCTGAAGTTTGCCAATGACCATCTGGATGATCCAGAGGAGGAATGGGAGAAGGTCATGTGGTCTGATGAGACAAAAATAGAACTTTTTGGTCTAAACTCCACTCACCATGTTTGGAGGAAGAAGAAGGATGAGTACATTCCCAAGAACACCATCCCAACCGTGAAGCATGGAGGTGGAAACATCATTCTTTGGGGATGCTTTTCTGCAAAGGAGACAGGACGACTGCACCGTATTGAGGGGAGGATGGATGGGGCCATGTATCACGAGATCTTGGCCAACCACCTCCTTCCCTCAGTAAGAGCATTGAAGATGGGTCGTGGCTGGGTCTTCCAGCAAGACAACGACCCGAAACACAGAGCCAGGGCAACTAAGGAGTAATAAGCATTTCAAGGGCCAGTCTCCAGACCTGAACACAACAGAAAATCTTTGGAGGGAGCTGAAAGTCCGTATTGCCCAGCGGCAGCCCCGATACCTGAAGGATCTGGAGAAGGTCTGTATGGAGGAGTGGGCCAAAATCCCTGCTGCAGTGTGTGCAAACCTGGTCAAGAACTACAGGAAAGTATGATCTCTGTAATTGCAAACAAAGGTTTCTGTACCAAATAATAAGTTCTGCTTTTCTGATGTATCAAATACTTATGTCATGCAATAAAATGCAAATTAATTACTTAAAAATCATACAATGTGATTTTCTGGATTTTTGTTTTAGATTCTGTCACTCACAGTTGAAGAGTACCTATGATAAAAAATACAGACTTCTACATGCTTTGTAAGTCGGAAAACCTGCAAAATCGGCAGTGTATCAAAGACTTGTTCTCCCCACTGTATGTGTATATAGTCAATGCCAAATTGTAAACGTAATTAAAATGTAAGTGAAAAACAAATAGCTAATTTCTTCGATAACAAATAATACAAAGGGTAAAAACTGTAGTGCAGCAAAAAGCTTATCAGGCTACCAATAGGGAAATGACAACCTTGTAGGAGCTGCAGAAATTTCTGTTAGGAACTGGGCAATTCCTGCAGGTTACATCAACTGCAGATATTATCCACAAGTATAAGCTGTGGAATAGGGTGGCAAGATGGAAGCCATTTCTCATGTAAAGAACATCCAAACATATATTTAGTTGGCAGTCTTCACCTGCATTGAAGACTGTCGTCGAAAACAAAGAAAGTTCTGCCAAGTTGTTCTGCAAAGTTATGTGAGGAAAGTAAGAAAGGAAGGTTTTCATTCAGTTGTACCGTTCAATCCATCTGTTCTCCCAAGTAAAATAATATCTGTCAGTTTTGTGTCTTTTTCTAATCCCTGTCTGCCTGTCTCCTCATCATTTTGATAATCACACCCAACCCTGCGGCTGCAACCTTTCTTACCTTGGGTTCCCTGCCCGAATAACCCATGTGGAATACCTACTATAGGACAGTATTTGGAACAGTTGATCTTCTGTCAACAAGGCCAAATTTATCTTGCCCTATGCTGCCCTCCAGGCTCTTGACTTCCTGGCCGTTACAGAAACATGGATTTCCCAAGAAATTACTGCTACTCTGGCTGCTCTCTCTTCTTCTATGTGGTTTCCCATAGTTCAAGAATACCTGGTCACTGTCGTGGCGGCACAGGGTTATTAGTGTCTTCAAATTGGAGATTCACTCTTTCCTCTTAATCACATTACCATTTCCTCTTTTGAATTCCATGCTGTCAGTGTGACCTTTCCATTCAAGCTGAACATTGTTGTCATCTATGGTACGGTAGCCATTCTTGGTGACTTCTGTTTGACTTGCTGATTAGTTCATTCCCAGATGATGGCTCACCAATGAAATTATTGGGTGACTTCAGCCTTCCAACATCTGCCTTTTTGTCTTCAATCTAATTATTTTTTCCCACTCCTTTTGACCTCACCCTTTCCTTGTCAACTCCTACTCACAAAGCTGGCAATGCACTTGATCTGATCTTAAGTAGATGCTATCTGTCAGCTAATCTCACAACTACTCAGCTCCTGTCGTCTCACCACTTCTTTGTCTCGTTCTCTCTTTCTCTCCTCCACCCAGACCCGGCACAACGAGGGGGCAAGGGGGGTCTTAGCCCCCTCAATTGTATTTTCTGCCCCCCCAGTTTAAGTTTTAAAAACCCTATCAAAAAATAGCCAAAGTATAGCCAAAAAACAGACTAGTCCCCTCACCATTTTTAACAGCACCCTCAGTTACTTAATTTCCTTGTTTGGTAGCCTGTGCCTGCCTCCACCCCTAAAATATCAGTCCACAATTTCTTATGCTGCCACAACACTCCTAAATTGGTCTATCCACCTCAATCCTATCTTCTCTCCCATCTCCTAAATCCTTCTCTCTTCTATCTCGTCTGCCTCTTTCACCCTAGGGATGTCACAATACCAGAATGTTGAACTTCGATATGATACCAGAGAAATCTAATGATTCTCAAAAAGTCCAAAACACCAATAGTGTATTTCTTTTTAAATGAACAGCTAATATTAAAGCAAAATGTATTTATTTTTAAGGAACATTCAAAAAAGTATACAAATACATGAAATGTAGCCTTCAATGAGACAGCTTTTCTTAGTGCTTAAGTTTCTATCCAAACATAATTCATAATGAGAACAATGAGAAATTGTCTACTTGATAAATATCTACTTCGTATACTGTATGTATATACACTGCTCAAACAAATTAAGGGAACACATAATCATCACAGTATAACACCAAGTCAATTACACTTCAGGGATATGAATCTGTCCAATTAGGAAGCATTAACGATTGCAAATCAATGTCACCTGTTTTAGTACAAATGAAAGTGACAACAGGTGCACTGGAGAGGCAACAGCAAGACAACCCACAAAAGGGAATGGTTTTGCAGGTGATGGCCACGGACAATTGCTCTCTTCTCATAATTCCTAACGGTTTCTTTTTTAGTTTTGCGTTTTGCTAGTGTCCCTGACACTACTGGTAGCATGAGGCGGTACCTGCAGCCCATTCAGTTTACACAGTTAGACCAGCTCCTCCAGGATGGCAAATCCATAAGTGCTGTTGTCTCCCAGTACAGTCTCAAGAGCATGTGAGACCCCAGGAAACAGGCCGTTACACAAGGAGATCAACCCAGCAGCAGGACTGGTATCTGCTTGTTTGTGCAAGGAGGAACAGGAGGTGCACTGCCAGAGCCCTACAATATGACCTCCAGCGAGCTTCTGGTATTCATGTTTCTGACCAAACTATAGTGGGACCTGTGCTCATTGGCATTTACCAGAGAACACCAGAATCGGTCTGCCATTGGTGCCCCATTCTCTTCACAGATGAGAGCAGGTTCATGCTGAGCACGTGACAGACGTGAAAGAGTCTGGAGACGCTGTGGAGAAATTGACCGGTTTGGCGGTGGGTCAGTGATGGTCTGGGGAGACATATCCTTGGAGGGTTACACAGACCTCCACAGGCTAGCCAACGGTACCCTGACTGCTGTTACGTACCAGGATGAAATCCACAGATGATACGCTGGTGGAGTGGGCCCTGGGTTCCTCCTGGTGCAGGACGATGCCTGGCCTCATGTGGCCAGAGTGTTTAGGCGGTTCCTGGATGACGAAGGAATTGGCTCCATTGACTGGCCCTCACGTTCCCCAGACCTGAATCTAACTGAGAACCTCTGGGACATTATATAACAGTGCATCTGATGCCACTAAGTAGCGCCACAGACTGTCCTGAAACTCAATGGAGACACCATCCGTCATCTCATCAGGAGCGTGCCCAGACATTGTTGGGAGTGCATACAGCAATGTGGGGGCCATACTCTACTAAGTCACAGAAGTTGAAACAACCTGTGATTTCTATTGTTTACTTTCATTGTGAGTCCACAATCGCTTAGTGATTTTGGTTTCCATTGACTGTTGTTAGGTCGTTTTGTTCTCAACGAATTACACAATGTATAGTAAAGATTTTTATCTTTAGTATATACGTTTTGAGTAGTGTAGAGCCGTTTAATACCTTCTTGTAAAATACACTGCAGTGAGTGCCTCACAGTTAATTTAAACTGAACTTATACTAATTTCCACTAAAGTGCATGGCAAAAACCAAGAGTTTAGTAATGCAATTGTTAATTTAAATCAACACAATATTATCATAAATCAAACATGAGTCTTGCTAGGCTATATATTTGTTGCATTCATGGAAATGTATGGGTGACAACTTGTTGGTATTAGAGACTGAACGGAGTGAAAAATGTGCTAACTGCTTTCAAGTTTTTTCCCACACTGGACACACAGCTGATATTTTTCAACTAGCGAAGATTATTAAGATCCACTGGACAATTATTCTTCACCATAGCATTGTACTTTCCATCCTCTCTGATTTGGCATTTTCTTTCTATACACCAAGTCTCTTGGCCCTGTCACATCCTTGCATCCCTACCCGGGCTCTTTGTTCATCCAGATTTGTGCTCTTTACTATCCCGCCCTTTTGGGGCCATTCCTGATCCACACAGACAAACTCTTCTCTGTCCTGGCATCTGTGGAACCAGCTTGGAGGCTAGGATAGCAGAATCACTACCTACAGTGGGGAGAACATGTATTTGATACACTGCCAATTTTGAAGTTTTTCCCACTTACAAAGCATGTAGAAGTCTGTAATTTTTGTTATAGGTACTCTTCAACTGTGAGTGGAATCTAAAACAAAAATCCAGAAATTGACACGCAAGGTCCCCCTGCTCAAGCCAGCACATGTCCAGGCCCGTCTGAAGTTTGCCAATGACCATCTGGATGATCCAGAGGAGGAATGGGAGAAGGTCATGTGGTCTGATGAGACAAAAATAGAGCTTTTTGCGACCCGAAACAACCCGAAACACACATCCAGGGCAACTAAGGAGTGGCTCGGTAAGAAGCATCTCAAGGTCCTGGAGTGGCCTAGCCAGTCTCCAGACCCTGAACCCAATAGAAAATCTTTGGAGGGAGCTGAAAGTCAGTATTGCCCAGCGACAGCCCCGAAACCTGAAGGATCTGGAGAAGTTCTGTATGGAGGAGTCGGCCAAAATCCCTGCTGCAGTGTGTGCAAACCTGGTCAAGAACGTATGATCTCTGTAATTGCAAACAAAAGTTTCTGTACCAAATATTATGTTCTGCTTTTCTGATGTATCAACTACTTACTGGTTGGTTAGGTGATCAAATACTTATGTCATGCAATAAAATGCAAATGTGACTTTCTGGATTTTTACATGCTTTGTAAGTGGGAAAACCTGCAAAATCGGCAGTGTATCAAATACTTGTTCTCCCCACTGTATGCAGCTCCAAAGAGTTTCTTTGACATTTTTCCCAGTGTTAATGCAAATTGTGCTTGTACAGCAGGGATGGGGACAAGTCACACATGGTAAAGTCCAAGCAAGTCTCAAGTCTTAACCATCAAGTCTCGAGTCAAGTCTCAAGTCACAGTTCAGATAAATCAAGCAAGTCAAGTCAAGTCAAGGGTTCACCCTAAGCAAGTCAAGTCGAGTCCTTATAAGTTTCAAGTCAAGTCAAGTCACAGTACTAAAGAGATGAACACACACACACACACACACTGTCCTCTTTTTCTGACGTGCGCTCGGTGCGAAGCTCGATTTCAAAATCTAATATTTTTCTCCTCCACGGTGCAATTTTTTGGGGGGACGAAGCGGAGGGATCTTGAATCAGCCTGAAGGGGTTGTATTCGCTATAACAACCGCCTCGCTATACCTTATCCCGCTTATTACATTGCTACCTACCAAATAAATCTATAATTTGAAAACATTGATTTCAAAAGGAATTTATCGATTTAAAAACGATTGTATTGCTTCCTCTAAAGAAAAGAGTCCGTTCCGTCTCTGGTTAGAATCCTGCTGCGTCCATAGCAACGCGCTGTTTTTCATGGCAACGGTCTGTTATCAAGAAATAACACGCATTCTGCACTGGAATTCAGCCAATCCATGTAATAAGGGCTAATAATAACAACCTTATAAACTAATTATTGTGACTGAAAAATTGCCCAATATGTAATTACGCTGTAATTATTCTTTTAAAAAAAAGCTCTTCGAAATGTTTAGGTGCTAGTAATCACATCGGCGCCTCCATGTTAGCCTTTCATGCAGTAAAGTTAACTGTTATGGAGTAAGCACAATGCTTTTTATTTTCCACACGCAGTCCACAAACACTTGAAAATGCCCACATTTAATACAGACATTATAGCCTACGCGTAATAATATACATGCCCGCTCATTTTAAGATGCCCATCAACATTAAAATTCAGGCTATGCCACTGTTACAGTCAAATTCCCTTACATCTATTTACCAGACGTATTCTGTAATGATAATGGTCACATTTCTAACAAGAAAAATATATATATATAATATGCAACCAAGGCCAAATTATTACAAACAAAAGATTAATTAATTACATTAGTAACTTAATCGTTATAGATCTTAGTGAAACTGAATATAAAGAGATTACTTTCTTACCTTTCCTTACGATACTATTTGTGGAGCTCGACTAACGTTACTGTCTGCCATGTTTGGCACGGTTTGAATTGTGCAGCGTTAAAGGCACATACGCTGATTAGTGGTGCTGATGTCACAACATATAAAATAATTGTATTGCTGTTTGTTTATTATAAGTTCAAGTCATTGTCGAGTCTTCCACTTCAAGTCAAGTCTCAAGTAACTTGTTCTCAAGTCAAAGTCAAGTCAAGTCATTTTCATACTTTAATCAAGCAAGTCACAAGTCCTGAAAATTGTGACTCAAGTCAGACTCGAGTCAAGTCATGTGACTCGAGTCCCCCACCTCTGTTTTACAGTATATATAAACTTAAGCAAACATACCTTAACTTTCGGCACTGCAGTGGCCTTAAGAAATTGACTTAAACCAACTATGGGAGCAAGATCATTCCCCTCCTGGTGTCTGTAAAGAAGCCAATATAAACCAAAATACCTAATGTGGAAATGACATAATTTTAAGGGTTTTGCAGATCTTAAGCAAACGTGATCATAATATATCGAAAATATACACAATTATTTTTTTATGTTGGTAAACCAGATTTTTATGAGATTTTCTATTTTGATTGAAAATTCTGTGATGTAGCGTAAGGCATTGTTGGCCAAAAAAAATTGATGTAGTTCAAAGAAAGATTCATATAATTCACAAATATACTGTTTGAAATAAATAGGTAAAAGGTTGTAAATCAAAGACTTTTACAATTGTTTGCTGCCCCTATCCATTCGATATTATGGTTTGGTAAAGATTTTGGAAAAATATTTTTCAAGTGTTTTTCCTACAAAACCTATGCCAATGAATGTCAACAGTTAGAACTTGTAGGGGCAGTGATGATAATAAATCAGTGATAACATTGCTAGCTAATCTATTTGTGAAATCAGCTAACTATTTATCATAAGCTTAAAAACACAAGAGCCAAGATATTAATAGGGCGGGCTACATTATTCTCTTGCCATATACTTTTTCGGTGGCTACATGCAGCAGCCTCTACATTAAGATCATCCAGAGCATATGCTTATATACATGGGCCATTTTGGTTACTGGCTTGAAAGAAATCTGAATGACTTCACTAGATACTAAAACTAATTTACAAAATCCACATTTAAGATATAGTATGTTAAATCAAATACATTTGCATTGATCAACATGTGTCACAGTCAGACAGGCAGGTTCCTAGCTAAACATACTGTAAATACAGTTAGGTCTGGAAATAATTGGACACTGACACAAGTTTTGTTATTTTGTCTCTTTACCAAAATATAGTCAAGTTACAGTTGAATCATAATTATGGGCTTAAAGTGCAGTCTCACAGCTTTATTTGGAGGGTATTCGCATCCAAATTGGAGGAAGGGTTTACGAATTACATTTCTTTTATCCCCTCTTTTTCAAGGGACCAAAAGTAATTGGACAATTGACTCAAAAGTTGTTTCATGGACAGTTGTGGGCTATTCCTTCGTTATTTCTTCATCAATTAAGCAGGTAAAAGGTCAACAGTTGATTCTAGGTGTGACATTTGCATTTGGAAGCTGTTGCTGTGAACCTACACAATGTGGTCAAAGGAGCTCTCAATGCAAGTCAAACAGGCCATCCTAAGGCTGCTAGCAAGAACTTTAGAAGTGGCCAAATCAAAATTTTGGTACATTCAGAGAAAAAAAGAAAACACTGGTGAGCTCTGCAACACAAAAAGGCCTGGACATCCATGTAAGACAACAGTGGTGGATGATCATAGGATCCTTTCCATGGTAAATTTTTTTTTAAACTTCACAACATGATGGGAATGATGGGAAGAAAAAATTATGGAGAAGGCTTGGAACGGCTCATGATCCGAAGCATTCCACATCATCTGTAAAACACGGTGGAGGCAGTGTGATGGCATGGGCACGCATGGCTTCCAATGGCACTGGGTCACTAGTGTTTATTGATGATGTGACAGAAGCACCTGGATGAATTCTGAAGTGTATAGGGATATATTGTCTGCTCGGATTCAACCAAATTCAGTGAAGTTATTTGGATGGCGCTTCAATTTACAGATGGACAATGACCCAAAACATACTGCGACAGAAACCCAGGAGTTATTTAAGGCAAAGGATTGGAATATTCTGCAATGGCCGAGTCAGTCACCTGATCTCAACCCGATCAAGAATGCATCTCACTTGCTGAAGACAGAACTTAATGTAGAAAGACCCACAAACAAACAACAACGGAAGACAGCTGCAGTAAAAGCCTGGCAAAGCATCACAAAGGAGAAAACCCAGCTTTTGGTGATGTCCATGCGTTCCAGACTTCAAGCAGTCATTGCCTGCAAAGGATTCTCGGCAAAGTATTAACATTTTATTTATGATTGTGTTAATTTGTTCAATTACATTTGAGCGCCTAAAATAAGGTAATTGTGTATGAAATGGTTGCAGTTCCTAAACATTTCATATCATAATTTTGTTCAACCCCTTCAATTAAAGCTAAAAGTCTGCACTTCAATTGCATCTCAAATGTTTCATTTGAAATCCATTGTGGTGGTGTACAGAGACAGAATTATGAAAATTGTGTCAGTGTCCAAATGTTTCCGGACCTAACATTATAAAGAATTGCGTAGGTGCATATTTAAATATTTAGCTATTTTTATACTTGTATCAGTAATTTCACCCCATGCACTTTTCATGATTGAAAAGCCTCAATACATGCCTACATTCAAATAGCTCCTCTGAATATTGTGTTAATACTGAAAAAGACATGAAACACTTCCGTGCTCCTAAGAATCCATTGAGTGTAAATGAGGTAGTCATTTGTTGACAGTCAGTGTTTCAAGAAGACAACTTAGAGAATTTAAGTTTTCAACAAAAACACACAGGGAGATATTTATTTATAATGACGCTTCTGCATTATTTTTATTAATCAGTACAAGGGCAAGCTGATGTCTGTTCCACTGTTAATTCTCTATTTTAAATATCATATTGTTGAAAATACTCTTAGATTAAAAACGTAATGCAGTAGATATGTTTTTTGTTGTCAATTATATCCATATTCCTGTCCCAGAGCTGCAACTCCCAACAACTTTAGGAGTGTTGAAGCTCGGGGCAAGCTTTTCTAATATACATTCATGCCAAATCAGGAATTCACTGTGTGTGAAGTCAAGTTGGTCAACTTGTGAGAGGGCACCATCTCTCACCTGTCAAACTCAGTAATCCTTACAAGTGCCTGTGCCACCTTAGGGACTCACTTACATTGTCCTTTGTGTGGCATAGATGATTCCCAAAAATAATTTCACATTTGGATTTGTCAGACCACAGGACAGTTTTCCTCTTCGTCTCAATCCATCCTAAATGAGCTCGGGCCCGGAGAAGGTGGCGGCGTTTCTGGATCTTGTTTATTTATGCTTCCTTCTTTGCATGGTAGAGTTATAGCTTGCATTTGTGGATGCAGCAACGTACTGTGCCCACAGACAATGGTTTTTAGAAATGTTCCTGAGCCCATGCAGTGATACACTACAGAATGGTGTCTATTTTTTATGCAGTGCTGTCTGAGGTTCCAAAGATCACGGCCATCCAATATTGGTTTTCGGCCTTGTCCCTTACATACAGAGATTACTCTGGATTCTCTGAATCTTTTAATGATATTATGTACCGTAGATGATGAAATCATCAAACTTTGCAATTTTACGTTTATTCTTTTTTTTTATTGAATATACGGTTTACATGATTTGCACATCATTACATTCAGTTTTGGAATCACAGTTGTATATTGCATTATCTTTTTTTGTGATGGGGTATGCATAACCCCTGACATTTTGAATTTGGAAGAATTTACATTGCCTTTTTCAGTGTGTTTATGTTGTACTGGACAAAAACTGCCCTGGAATTGAAATGTTAAACACACTTTGCAATTATCCTTATTCCATTGCAGAAAAGACACAATACTAAATTTGACAAAATGCACACCCATTTAGAAAAAAGGAATTACAAAGTCTATTTGCATTTGCAATTAAATTGTGTCAGTCAAAGACTTACATAGGGATTCATTTAACCTTGCCCTAGCTGTGATGCAGACTTGAGTCACATGACCTGTCTTAACAACTTGAAACTTGACACGGCTAAAATGAAGAACATCTGCTACTTGTCACGGTTGATGAGGCATGGCCACAAGCACAGGGAGAATGGAGGACACTAATAACAGAACTTGAATTATAACAAAAGAAACCCTGCACAACAAGACAGGATTGAACAGAACAACCAAAACAAAAGGCATACGCCAAACAAAGACCGACAACATACACTCAGAAAGGAGGAACTTAAATAGGGACAATGATTAGGGAAACAAGTGAGGGCGATAAACAACAAAGGGAGAGAAGACGTTGGATCTCACTGGCACGGCACGCCTGCCTTGCCAGGATGTGACACTACTGGACTTGAGCTTCTATGGTATCCTCTCAATTAGCAGTTGTAACAACCTCAAAATTCATCATACAGCTTAAGTGGGAAGAATGAAATTATTTGGTGAGCTGTGAGAGCGATTTAGCTAGCCAGAGTGAGGTAATGGCTTGCAACATAAGCCAACAAAGAGGCTTGCATTGCAATATAAAAAGTGCACTGAAATTGCCATTAAAATTAAGGCGGAACGACACCAAATTCAGTATTTAGAACATGTCAATTAACTCAACATGAGCTGGGAATCAAGAGTCTTTACTACTGTAGCTACTGTCAATTTGTTACTGAGAACAAGACAATAAATTGGAGGACACTTTCGAAAAATATCCTTATTTTCCTTTTGTTATGCTCAATTAGTAACTTAATGACAACTGAATCAATCTGCCTGAAATAAACTGAATAACATGTTTAACTTAAATGCTCATAAGCCGATACAAAGAGCAATTACCTTACATTGCCACTCCCATGTGTTTTGTGTTTGTTAAATTACAATCAAATTACAAGGCAAATATGGATTACAGACTAAAGCCTCTCTTTGGGGAGAGGGCTGATGAATGGAGATCGACGTTACTCTCTTTCTGTTCCATCTGGACCTTCTCTGCAATCTCTGATATCATTCTCAAATGTCTAATTTACAATTCAAATATTGCCCTATGCCATCAAGACATTTAATGATAACATTTGTAAATGTCCTTAGATTAAATGAGATCCAAACAGAGTCATCCAAACCTTAAGTGGGCATGATTGTGCCTTTGTGCTTATTGCTATGAGCAGCAAAATTAAAACAGTATGAGACTATTCATAAAGGCTGTTTGTTTAACTTTACACACATGGCTCAAAAAAAATTAAGGGAGCACTAAAATCACACATTGGGTCTCAAAGAATGAAATATATTAAAGATCTAAATCTTTACTGTACATTGTGTAAATCACTGAGAACAAATTGATGTAACAGTCAATGGAAATCAAAATCACCAACCGATTTAGGGCTGGATTGAAACTCACACCGAAAATCTAAATAAACAATTGAAATCCCAGGCCGTTCCAACTTTCATCACAGCAACTCTTAATTTCATCACGGCAGCTCATAACCTGACTCAGTAGTGTGTATGGCCCCCAAGTGCCTGTGTGCACTCCCGACATTGTCTGGGCATGATGAGACGACGGATGGAGTCCTTCAGGATTTCTTCTCAGTCCTGGATCAGGACATCATTGATTTCCTGGACAGTCTGTGGCGCTACTTGGCGGTGGTGGATGCACAGATACACAGAGTTGGGAAGCAATCTGTTACATGTAACATATCAAATTTGCGTTTTGAAAATCCTTTGCTGGTGGCCCATATAATCGCAGGTTACGTTCATGCGGATAAAACGTATTTGTGTGTGGGTGTTTGTTCACGATTGCGTATGTGCATTGGCGTGCCAAGGGTTTCTGCAATGTTTTGACAATGTTGGTGGTTGTGGACCAAAACATCAGACTATTGCAGATTTAGTGTACGTGTGAAAAGCTACGGCTATCTTAATTTTATTTACAATAATGTCAATACCCCATTTTTCAACGTTGGTTTGAAGCAATACAAACATGAATAAAACACATAAGAGAAGAGGCTAACACAATTCTTAGATTTTGGGTATGTTCAGATAAAAAGTAAGATTCGGGAAGATCTGGAATAACTGATTATCTGACAGACCTTTATCATGTAATGTGGAGATGTAGCCCAGTCATATTGAAGTAGAAACAATGGTTTAGAAACCCTTTCCAAAGGCATTGTACATACCCATAAGGTAAAATGCTAATTCTGTTTTTGTCCATCTATAGTTGTACTCAAAAGTTTGCATACCATTGGAAAATTGGTAATATATGTACCATTCGTAAAGAAAACATTAGTGAGCAGGCAAAACACATATATTTTATTTCTTATGGGATTCACATTCAACTGTTGGTCTTAACAGAATGGCACAATCATAAAACAAAACATGGCAACAAAGAAAAAAATGTATTGGCCCCTGTTCAAAAGTCTGCATACCCATAGTTCTTAATACTGTGTTTTGCCCCCTTTAGCATCAATTACAGTGTACAGTCTTTTGTAATAGTCGTCTATGAGGCCTCAAATTCTTGCTGTTGGTATACCTGCCCATTTGTCTTGGCAAAATGCCTCCAGGTCAGGCAAAATCTTTGGTCGTCTTGCATGAACCGCACGTTTGAGATCTCCCCAGAGAGGCTTGATGACATTAAGGTCAGGAGACTGTGATGGCCACTCCAGAACCTTCCCCCTTTTCTGCTGTAACCACTGGAGGGTCAACATGGCCTTCTGCTTAGGATCATTGTCATGCAGGAAAGTCCAAGAGCGTCCAATGCGCAGCTTTCGTGTAGAAGAATGCAAATTGTCTGCCAGTATTTTCTGATAACATGCTGCATTCATCTTGCCATACATTTTCACAAGATTCCTGTGCCTTTTGAGCTCACCCCCACTCAAAGTATGCCAGAAGTTGTGAGGTGTGTCAAGGTGTTGTCGGGCATATTGTAACCAGGCTTTTTTGTGGCATTGGCGCAGTAAAGGCTTCTTTCTGGCAACTCGACCATGCAGCTAATTTTTCAAGTGTCGTCATATTGTGCTCCTTGAAACAACCAGACCGTCTTTTTCCAGAGTAACGTGTATTACTCCTGAGGTTACCTGTGGGTTCTTCTTCGGGCATTTTTGGCTGAAATCTATCCTGGTCTACCTGACCTTGGTTTGGTATCAAGAGATCCCCGAATTTTCCATACTAAGTGTACTAACTGGCATTTGCAAGGTTGTGAATATTTTTTTACATCTTTTTCCGTCTTTATGAAGTTCCATTACCTTGTTAGGCAGGTCTTTTGACAGTTATTTTTTGTTCCCCATGGCTCAATATCTAGCCTGCTCAGTGCATCCACGTGAGAGCTAAAATACTCATTGACTATTTATACACAGACACTAATTGCAACTTAAAAAGCCACAGGTGTGGGAAATTCACCTTTAATTGTAATTTTCACCTGTTTGTGTCACCTTGTGTGTTTGTAACAAGGCCAAACATTCAAGGGTACAGTATGTAAACTTTTGATCAGGGCCATTTCATCCTGGTCTCCAACAGCAGTCAGGATACCTCCAAGGATATGCCTCCCCAGACCATCACTGACCCACCGCCAAACCGGTCATGCTGCTGGATGATGTTGCACGCAGCATAAAGTTCATGTCTGTCAAGTGTTCAATGTGAACCTGCTCTAATCTGTGAAGAGAACGGAGCGCCAATGGCAGACCTGCCAATTTTAATGTTCTCAGCTCTGGCAAATGTTCAATCGAGCTGCACTGTACTGGGCTGTGAGCACATGTCCCATTAGAGGACATCGTGCCCTCATGTCACCCTGATGGAGTCTGTTCCTGACAGTTTGGTCAGAAACATGCACACCAGTAGCCCACTGGAGGTCATTTTGTAGGGCTCTGGCAGTGCTCCTTCGGTTCCTCCTCGGACAAAGGAGAAGATACTGGTAATTTTGTATAAAGCCTTTTGGATAAATGAGGAGGCATATCTAATCACTGTGCGCAAACCCACCCCAAGACGAAATAATTTTGAAACTTATATATGCTAGTAATGGCGATCAAAACTTGTTAGTCTATGATGATCGGAACATGTTGACTGTTACTGGGTCAAACTCATATACAATCGGCTATGAATATTGGGAAACATAACTGAGGGAGCACGAATTGCATACCTGAGGGGGCAATGCCCCTTTTTACCCCCCTATGGAACCGGGCATGAACACAACTGAGGGGGCACAACTTGCAACCTGAGGGGGCATTGCCTCCTTTTGCACCCCCATGGATCCAGGCATGACCATATTTAATCTTTAGAATGCTTAAATGGCCAGGGAACACAACAAATGCATCAAGCAGTTTAGTGAGAGCAAGCACCAACTTGCTGTTCAGCATCGCCGATGGAATACATGTAATGTCTGCTGGCAAAATATCACAAAGCATGGCACACTTGTCTGATCAATACTGAGGGCATTGGAGACATCTGGCACTAAAAGCCATCAAAGATATGGAATTCCCTCAGATGGGAATCTAAATCTTCATTAGAGAACATCATCGGGGTGAACTAGTGTAGTTACATGGTCTCTAAACACCCTCACCCCGGGGAGTGAGCCTTTCACAATCCATGCACCAATGTCAATTGGGACTTCCAAATGTGCCACTATTTTTGTGGACGGAAGGGCGGTGCTTATGTTGGGTAACTTTTAGTTAACTATGAAGATAACCTGCTCAGAGCAGTTTAGAGATGCTATGTAAATTGCCCTGACATCATACCTTGGGTAAAACTTATTCACCTTTCGTAGTACGGGTTGATCGGGAAGTTACACCCAACATCACTAAGTTATTAAAGTTACCTCGATAAGTCAGATACCAAAGTTACCTCAATAAGTCAGATACCTTGCTTTATAGTACACCCCTCAGTTCTGTTCAGCCTTGGCTGAGATATTGTGTGTCTTGCCTGCCATTATCTGTGTTTCTGCCTGCCTGCCTTGTTCCTGAAGTTTTTTTGTTTTTACCCATCTCAGTTTCGTTATTAAACCCTTTGTTGTCCAACTCTGCGCCTGGCATCCTGTTCCCTAAATTATGATATTAGTTAAATATAAGTTATCTTGTATGAAAATATCAAAGCTCAGATCCACCATTACTTAACATATTATGGACAGAAAGATTAGAAACAATAAATTAAATTAAATAAAAATGATGCTACAGTTGCAGAATAATGTTAACTCAAATAAAAAATTATTGAATATGACAAATGAATACCAAGTGCTAAAAAATCTATTAGCAAATAGAGAACCAGGAGACAAAGATTCAGGAGTATGAAATACAGATAATCAGGGTATGTTACCAATATGCATTATCTTCAGTTTCAGATTACAACGTAATAACAAAGACAGTTAAACCTTTATTTGAATTATTTTCAACTGATTCTCCTTCAAACCACAAAGAATCATATGGAAAAATAACTTGGTTAAATACACATTATAGTGAGTTTTCAGATGCCTGATTTGTGTGTGTAGCTAGACACATATTGGTTTTAGTCCTTTAAAGAGATTCCTCCACACTCCCCCCCACCTAAGCACTAAGGGGTTACGGTTATAATAATCAAAATGTAGAGGTTGGATGAACTGCTAACAAATAGTCATTCAGTTACAGAGCAAAAAATTACATACAAAAATGGTCCAAACTATATACTATTTTACAATCTACATGTGTGTGTCTTTGGTAAATTAGACAAGAACTGTGTATACAGTGTTTTTGCATATGTGCACACAAACATAAAGGCTCAAATTAATATTATGCGTAACACGGCTAGAGCTTAAAGGCAGTAGAAGCTTCATCCTTGTGGAGCCATGCTACATTAAGCTGTGCACTGTAGCAAATGAATAATATGACCTCAGTAACATCAAATCAATATTTGATCTTCCTTTCAAAGCTACATGTCGAGCTCAAGGCGAACCATGTCTGAAAGGGTAAAAAGAAGAGCACAGTGGACTATTTACATATGCAGAACAGGGAACGTTAGCTTTATAGGGAATGTAGAGTTATGCTAGGGTATCGTCACACTCACATTAACAGTTGTAACTTGACTGTAGTGAGTTCATTTCCAGGTACTGGAGTTAAAATGCGAGTGGCTTCATTAACATATTCTCAAACATGCTTTTTTTATGTTAACATTTACAAAAAATATACATTGTCATATATACATTGTCATATATGTAGGTTCTTATATACATTAACAGATTTGGGAGAGTCGAATGTTGAGGCATGTGGCTGATGCCAATTTCCAACATACCACAAGAACTTACAAGAGTGCAAAAAAAGTAGCCCTACAAGGACATCTACCCACCTTCAGATATACAACCTATATGCAACAAACTCCAAGTACTATAGATATCCTGCAACCAGGATTCGTACAACTGGCCGCAATGACTCAGCTGTACTGCTAGACAGTAACTAGACCACACTATCACTTGGAGACCTATAAAATATCGAAACGAATCAAATCTCTAACGGGTTGGATTTATTGCATCCTTACTATGAAGATGGTACAAATGTTGATGGTATTGGAAGCAGAGTTTGGATCAAGTGGAATTGAAGGCAGTTGAATCAAGAAGGGATTTAAATGTAAAATAAAGATCATTCTAAGAAAACATTCAAATGGTGGATATCCATAATTTGACTGGATTCTGGTAGGAATTACTAATTACCACACAATTCTGAATGCAGGTTGATAAAATATTCAAATTGTTGCATATCCTCCTCTTGGCTAGATTCTGAAACGAATGACTAATAACTTCACAAACTAGCATATTGTGACATTTCTGTCTGATGCAGCCCATGAGACAGGATATAAATGACAATGCTGAGGGTAACTAGGCCATGACTAAGGCTTTATGAAATAATAATAAATGTTCATAAAGGATTTACTTTTAATTCAAACACATTCACTTAGGTGGTTGTTAAGCTGCTGCAGTGAGAATGTATTAAAGTGTATTTTAAGCAATTGTTTGTGGCAACACTTTCCTGCTGTGGATTTTACTGAAGTGATTCGAACTTTCTATTGATTTCTTCACATTTGCTGCATATTTTACATGCTGCTATCTTGGTGTTCTTCCATTGCACACATCTCTATGAACTCTAAACCCAACACCCTATTAGATTAATGATTTTAAGTCAGACTCTGTGTGAACCAGGACTGAGTGTGTGCTTTCCACATCGAGATATGGGGTTGTGGCAGGGGTTGCCCAATTTTGATTCCTACAGTTAAAGTAAAGTTTTGCACAATGGTTGGGTGATTCACCTGGAGAAGCAAGACTGAGCCAACAGTTGAAGAACCTGAGGCAGAGCAGCATTGTATAAGCTAAGGCTTTTCACACCACACACTGGGCCAGTGGGCTGTTGCCTCCAACCCGGGCCAATCGTGAGTAACCTAGTCTGATTTCTGTGTAGTGGAGTTGCCCAGAAATCTGGCAAATTGGCATAATCCCAAACGTTGAGTATCACGCTGTCTTTCCATATTAGTTTTAAAATCCTTTTAGCATATTTTCCCATCATAGTTTTTAGTACAATCTCATCCACCTGCCTGCCTGCCAGCCAACCTACTCTGCCTGCGCTGCCTGCCTACCAGCCCAGCCTTGCCCCCTCTGGACCACTGTTATGGAAATGTCTTGAACTGATGTATTCTTATGGATTAAAGTATTTAGTCCCTATGTTTAGATAAGAAAAGGAATGTTGGTTGTGTTGTGGGAAAGGAAGTATGAGGTGTCGAAGTTCATGTAAATCTTCAGCAGGATGGGGTTAGATGCAGACCAAGGGGTTTTAGGACCGGATAGAGGAAGATATTCGACAGAGGGTAGGATGGATAAGGAACATAGGTTGTTTTTGTGGTACGACCATGCAGATTCTTATCCCCTTTTAATTGGGCCAAGAACATTTTCTCTCTGTACTTACTCCTTTAAAAGTTCTGATCGATGGACTTACCATCACACCCACCCCGCTACCCTGCATGCCTGCCAGCCCAGCCCTGACCTCTCCACCCTTGCCTCTGACCCCCAAACCCTTCATTAAACAACCCTGCGTTCAGTTGTTTGTGTCTGGTGTTGTGTGCTTGGGTCCACTATTGGTAGCTCCCCTAACAAAACTTTTAACAGATATTGAAATTGCCATTGTCACATTATAATATGTCCGCTCCATCTCCCTGATGGATTAAGATATACAACTAGATGTTAATCATCCAAGGTAATTTGTGGGGCTGGCTTGAAAAGCATTAGATGTGTTAAAGTCTTAGAACTATTAAAAGCATTAGAGCTTAAAAGTAGTGTTAAAAGTTGAAAAGTGGTAGAAGCTTTAAAGAGGTGGGAGAAGCACCAGTAGTATTAGCAGTATTAGTGGTGGGTGTACTGTACCAGTATTAACAGCAGTACTGTATGTAGTAGTAGTGGCAGGTATACTGTACCAGTATTAACAGCATTAGTATTAGAAGTAGTGGTAAGTGTACTGTACCAGTATTAACACCAGTAGTATTAGCAGTAGTAGTGGTAGGTGTACTGTACCCGTATTAACAGCAGTAGTGTTTGTACTAGGAATCATGAATCATCAATGGTTCTGTTTCACCTCAACCTGAATAGAATGGATGTAGCAATCTACAAAAATAATTTTATTAGATTAGATTCAACTATGCAAGTGGAATGCAACATGGAAGGCAACTGCAGTACAAATGGCAATTCTAAACGTGCAATGAAGCCAAATAGGGGAGGGCAGAAAATTCACAAGTATTAAGTATAATGTATCTACAAGTGGGAAAATAATAGTTGTGCGATGAGGCAAATGCAAGTGCAAATGGCAATTCTGACTGTGCAATCAATCAAATTGGAGGTGTAAGGATGCACATCTGAAATGCAGGAATAGCAGCAATGAGATTCCCGAGTTAGACATGAGCAAGTAGAATCTGAAAAAAAGTACAAATGCAATTCTTAATGTGCAGTGCAGGCAAATTGAAACTGCAAGGTACATGTAACAACTGAAAACCTCTTTATCAGACTTTGCAGGTCAGTGTCAGAGTCCAGAAGTACAAGGGAGTTTTCACCACCCATTGCAGGGCCTTCCGATTGGCTATGGAGCAACCGCTAAACCACACTCTGGCGCAGTTAGTCAGAATGCTCTCAATTTTGTAGCAGTTCACAAGGATCTTGGAGGACAGACGGGCCATCTTCAGCCTCCTCAAAAAGTACAGGCACTGCTGAGCCTTTTTTGACGAGGGATGAGGTGTTGAGGGTCCAAGAGAGGTCCTCTGAGATGCGGACACCCAGGAGATGGAGCATCTTCCAATGGAGGCTCTCTAAACCTTCTGTAATCACGTGTTCTGTCTACTTTCCCATAATGGTGTTAGTGCAGTAATCTCCTTGAACTGTAGATTTGTATGGAGTTTCCTCATGTTGAGTCTTTTACCTCTGTTACTGTAATCTGTAATCGGTTCTGTGATCAGTTCGGTCTTGCTACTTTCCCATCAGAGTGCTGAATGATCTGATGAAAAGGCTGTTTACATATGGATTTTCTAATTAATAATTTTTCATTTCATAGACATTTAATTATTTTATCCCCTTTTCTTTCCCCTGCACATTTTACTTATATCCAATTGTACATACAACCAAGTTTCATGTATTGGTGTCCTGACTCCCTGTAGGCAAGAAAGATCTCCAGGCATCGTAAGAGTAAGACCACAATGTCCTAGCAAAATTTGTAATCTGGCCATCATATCATCATGGCGACCTAATCATCCACACCTTCCAATTCATTCCTCCTCCTCTGGTAAAATAGAAAACTAACAATTTTACAGTTCTGTATGTATCCAATTAATAATGGAAATTGCTACACGTAAAAACAACAGCATTAAAGAGCTATTGGCATAACATTTAAGACATCAAGCTCTGGTCTTGTCCTGTATTTTACTACTTATGCTGCCTTCCTCGCCAGGGTAACTTCATGATAGAAACAAAAATCTTAGTGTGTCTTTTCTGGTAAAAAGAAAACAAAATAGACTGCTGTATCACCTTTTGATCCATATTATAAACAAGTATTTGAATCACTGTTTTGCAACATTTGCTTGAAATAGCAACAGGGTTTTTATTACGGCTGTTCCGAAATTTGATGCAGAGAGACAGGCTTCATCATTTCAAATGAATTGTGGGTTGAGGGGGTGGGGGGGTTCTGCCAAAGATACAAAAGAAAAGCTGTGTATAAAGTGTAGAGACAAACACAAAGTGATCCACACGTGTAGAGGCTTCCTAATACATACAAGACACTTTCTTGTAAAAGACCAGAGAATATTCGGATCTGCAGCCACTGCTGTTTTTCTTATTCTGGGGTTTCTGGACTTTGAACATTCCAAAAATGA
The DNA here is from genome assembly GCF_011004845.1 of Esox lucius. Taxonomy (NCBI): domain Eukaryota; kingdom Metazoa; phylum Chordata; class Actinopteri; order Esociformes; family Esocidae; genus Esox; species Esox lucius. Next base: position 10,397,291 of record NC_047585.1, on the reverse strand, counting down.
CATTCTTCTGTAGAATTCTCTGATACAAAGCAGAATACATTGCTTTTTCAACATAGGCAAGTTGTCCCGGCCCTGATGAAGTAAAGCATGTCCAATTCACAATAATGTCCACACTATTCTTAACATTTGGGGATTTTTTTTTTATGTGGATTGAAGTGTTTGGTTTTCGCCAACGGTTGTGCATGGTGTGCAAATCATTTAACTTTTTCCAAATGTTTCCATAATTCTTACCAGTATTTTCTACCTTGCCACTCTGCCATGAAGTAGAGTCATGGACACTGATCTTAGCTTAGGGGAGAGAAGTCTGCAGATCTCTGGTTAATGTTCTAGAGCTTTTTGTAACTTCCCTGGATAATTGTACGCCTTGCTCTTGGAGAGATTTCAGCAGCATGGCCTCTGCTGGGAAGTTTCACTATTGTCCCCATCTTTCTCCATTTGGACAATATAGTTCTGACTGTGGTTCAGTGTAAGCTGACAAACAGGTGTCAAATAATTGTTCACACTACTGTAACATGAAATGTCACTATTAAGGTTTAAAAAATGTAATTCTTATAATGCATTAATTTAAATTTGAATACGCACCATCCATGGTGTTATAGCAAACCAACACTGGGGGTGTTTGTTTTTTAACAGTAAAATGTGTTAGAATGAGATGAAGCTAGTGGGTCACGTTAGTTTTTTTAAACGTGTGAAATGTATCACTGTAAATATAACAATACTAATAATTTCCTTTGCAGGTGACGATAGATGAATGTCATGATTAATTCATTTAGCAACAAACTACTTAATGGACTTTTTCTAACTGTGCGCTGACTGGAAATGCTTTAACTCACAAATACTTTTAAAAATGTGTTCATCCCACACATTGTGAGTTTCTGTATCCATTCTGTCTCTGTACAATTGTCATCAGTAACTCAGTTGGTAGAACATGGGGCTTGCTTTCTTGCAATAATATGTCAAATTCCTGTGATGACAGTCTGATAGAAGTCTGCTAAATGGCATTTATTATTATTTTATTATATTGGAGAGAAAAAATATATCCTGTCTGGTGAAATTCAGTTTTCTACTGACATTAAAAGCAACCTATAGCCACCTATATCAGAATGACTAGTTGGAACTGAGCTCCAGTAATTCTAATGACCAGCAGTTAAAATGTTAGATACAACAAGCGCTATTTTGCTTTTTATAAATTTATGAAAGTCCCAGAATGCACTCTGGCGATTGAATGTGAGACACCATGCAGCTGCAGAAGCATGAAAATGTAATGAGAACAAATAGAAGGTATAAAGAAGGAATCAATTAAAAGTACCCAGCTAATTGCTAAGTTTAATTGTATGGAAAGATTTAGTTAAATAATGAAAATGTAAGTGCATTGCTATCTATATTAGCAGCAATTCCAAGAGATATGATACTTCATGTCGAAACTGAAGCTAACTAAGCAAGCAAATAATACTCTCTTCTAGGTAGCTGTGGTCATGTTAGTTAACGTTCTTTGAAATGGGGGTGGTTTGATGAGTTAGGATTTTTTAACTCCATAGTCAAGTTGGAAAAAAGAAACTGCAAGTTGACTGACTATTTTCAAAGGTAAAATAGAGTATCTAACTAGCTAACTTCACATTAGCTACATAAATAACTATATTTGGGTGGATTCAATTACATTTTATAACTGACAGAATATTTGGTTAATTTACAATTTATTTATAATTGAATAGTTATCTATTATTTTGCCCCTTGACAAGTGTGTGGTGTTTTTAATCCTGTGTCCCTCAGCACATTTGAGGTCCTACAACTCCCAAAATAAAGGGTTCCTCCCACCTCCAAAATTAATTAATCACTGTTTGTTACATTCCAAAATAAAACCCTGCCCTGAATTGAAACATATGTAGAAATGTTTATATAAACCATTTCTAAAACATATGTGCCACTAAACATTGCATAGCACTGACAATATTTCTAGTGAGGAACACACTAATAAAGAAAAGTATTGATTGTTTACAATTAAGTCTGTTGAATATTAACTACTGGTAAGTATTGATTACTGATAGCTACCCTTAAGTAAATCAGTCATATAAGCAAGTTAGGTTAGTAATGAGTAATTATGACAAAGTACAGTCTTCTTCAATGGGTGCTAAGGTAAAATAATAGGTTACTTTGACTGTGAGAGGTCAGCTTAAATAAAATAATAACACTTAGATTAGCAAGGCGTGTTGAAAAGGACTAAACATACATTAAGCTTACCTATTAGATATTAAATTCAAGAATACATTTTTAGCTCCAATTAGTATTTTTTCTGTGTGTAGGAAAATACAGTTCATATCATATGGTGTGACGAATGGATCATATGAAGTGACAAGCAAAACGTGTGACACAATATAATATAATGTCACAACATTATTTTTATATAATGTCACAACAAGGTTTTATGCACTTAGCACAAGAATGGTCCTTCTGGTAATGCTATATCAACCACGCAGCATACCCACTGCAACATGGTAACATAGATTTACAAGTAATAATAACAAAGGAAGTAATTTTTCATTGTCATTTTTGTGTAAAAAAGCATCACACTAAAAGACACTGGGAAAGGGAACTGAAGTGGGAGTGCCAAAAAGATTAGATTTATTAAAAAAATTACAAGAGACAACTCAGATTGCAACCCTTCCATGTCCTACTAAGGTGTTTTCAGTTCTTCCTGGTTGAACAAAGACCCCTCCTCCCCAAGGATCTACAAACAATTGCCCGTTTAAATATCACAATATAGTATCACACAATATGATATTCATTTCCAGGACAACATCTTTTTGATCAGAGTTGACTCAAAATATTATGCCCGATCTTTGAAAATATCAGACTCACAAATAGACATTTGTGTTATCATTCTGTACTTTATTGAGGAGAGCTGAATTAATTTTTCTTAGTTTTAACTTTATAAAACGTGCTTGGGACAGTCACACCATTTGATAATTTTAATGTTTGGTTGAACATTTTTGAAAAAGTTGGTGATGAATTGCATGAATATTCAATATGTTCACATAAAACAGAATGTTCTCAACAACATAAAAATGTTTGTAGACAAATTGAAACTGTATTTATTTGTGCTTGATGCTCGGAACCTCAAAAAAAGCCATGTCACGCCAAGCATCCATTTGCAATTCATCCCTCAATTACAAATTATTTGCCCTGGCTATGGTCATTCAGATTTCTTCTGGTATGGGGCATTAAAAAGGTTTTGGAACGCTAACAATTAGCTACTCACCATTTAAATACATTTCAAGAAAATGGTTGATAATTGACATATTTTTCTAGGTTGTAGCAGATTCTCATCTCTCATTGAATCATCATTGCTTAGAATATTCTGGTGTTTTATCCCCATTAGCTAACACAACAGTGACCGCTGGTCTTCAATATTTAAAGGTAAACAAAGATCCTCTAATATGCATAAATCTAACAAAAACATCAAAATGCATACATAAGTGACCTAAAATATTAACAAGTAACTAAAGACATACTTAAAAGAAATGGAAACAATTAAATTAAGAAAGTATTTTTGATTGAAGCAGTGATACAGTTTTCGGCTAAAGGAGAACATATTGTTCAGCCAGATTATCTGAGAAAATCAAGGTCACTGGTGTAAGTCTCATGTGTCCAGGTCTCTTTCCTTTTCTGCTCAGCTTGTTATTACCTTCCTCCTCAACTATAAACCTTTTCACAACTTATATCCTTCTGGCTGTCATCAAGCCAAGCCTGCATTCTGCTTAATTGTTTCACTGGGGTTGTTTTCAATAATTCTAATTCAGTAGTTCTAGTTCAGCAATGTAAAGTCTGCAGTTTTGTGCTCTAGTTTCATACAGATTTAATTTAGAAAGCATAGTTTTGTCTGTGATGTTTAAATATGTAGAAGTCACATTCCAGCCTACTTATTACATACAGTGCTGAAAGGCAACAGCAAGGAAATGTGCAGTAGTTACATTAATATTACTTTGATATAGAAAATAAGACAAAAGCAATATTGTTTTGATATTGTGATTATATTGTCATCCTTTTTTCTTTTTATTATAGACAAGAGAAAGGATTTAACATAATAATTTGGTTGTAGTAGTTCACATTGTATTAAGATGTGAGCTCTGAATGCGGACTTTATAATACTGAGTAAGTTTTGTGGGTATTTAATTTTCATGCTGTATATTAATTGCATGTTGTAGACTAAGCGTTATTATGTTGCTACAAACAGCACCACAGATATTAGTTTGATACAAGAGGTTGTTTTCACAGTCACACAGGGTACAGACTCACTTCATGCTGCAGCAACATGGTAGCTACAGGGGCAAAGCCACAAAGAAGTTTAGCCTCTCACTTAAATGCTTTTGAACAGGGACAGAACGGTAGGATTGTCTGACGTCTGCTGGCCGAGAGTACTTAGCACCTCTGAACAGAGTGCCAGCTGTAATTTGCAAACCGATTCGACATGCGGAAATGGGTGAAGATGGTGTCCTTCCGTCGCCTACCGGCAGGTGGTCCCTATAACACACTACATAAGCAAACGAACGAACAGTGAACAAACGGCCACCTACTGTGAATACGACAATTAGTCTGGGGAGTTTTCTTCTCAGTTGAGTCAGAACGACTTTTGTGATTAGTAAGTAGAAGTTTTCTTAATTTGCTGGAAATTATTTCAGTGAACAGCACCAGTCCTGTATCCAATGCTTCTTAATTGGTATCAGCTGGTATTAACACTAAGACATGGGGAAAGTTTCACTTTGTTACTGTCAGGCTAAGTGGAGCAGCAAATGGCTGAGTCTGAATAATAGGAAAATGAAGGGCTTCGTAATGACTGGAAAAAAAACAGATTGCCACCGCTCAGGGAAGGAGCTAACACTAACGAAGTGGATCTGTGACAGAGACAGAGAGGTGTCTTCTCACTTCACATTATCTGATGTACTGTGAAGGATTGAGAGGAAACTTCATTACATAAAAAAAACATATTAGGAGTAGTAGCAGCTAGTGCCAACATCCAATTAGAGATATAATAAAGAATTAGAAATGGATAGTCATCGTTGCAGCTGTAATTTATTCTACATTTCAGATTTAGACATTAATTGTGCAACTGTCTGTCAAATTAAAACCTCTGTCCCAAGAGAGTCATACATTTGCACACTGTGCATTAGACCTTTTTATATTATTTCCATTGCTCAGATTTGACCTTTAAAGTTTTGACACTCCATTGCATTGAAGAAAATGCAAGTGCCAATAAAGTCAAGCCCATCTCCCGAAGTGACTGACCATTCCATGGAAAGCTAGTCTTTCTTCACACTTTTTGCCTCAGTAAAAACATTTAGTAGAACTGTCTCAAACTTCGTGAAGTGGACATTTCTGAAATTACGCATGTCTTATGGAAGGTTTCCAACATGAAAAAACTCAGTGACTTATATATAAATATTAGTAGTGTTCATAACCTTATGGTTATCACTGAATCAAAGTCTATTTTACGATCCCAGCAGAATCTACCATAACTCTTATTTGAGTCAAAGTGGCCTATAGCAGCATGTAGCATGAGGCAGTCGGATGTAGAAGCACATCCCCTGGACAGGAGAGTTCTTGGCCTGAGGGCTTGCCATTCTTTAGGCCCAAATGAGGGTCTGGTAGGGAGCACTAACATGTGTCCATTAACTTTGCTTTGCAGCGGGAAACAAGCATGAATTATCTTAGCTATTAGTCACTTTGAGCTCTTCCTGTAGTGGCAATGGTATGCTTGTTTCCCCCCAATGGAATCTGTTCCAGGTATTGATTTGTTTGTCTCGCACTAGCTGTTTTTCTATCTCACAGTCTGATAGCAGTCTAGTTGATGTTAACCCTTTGTGTCCTCACCTGGAAAGAATAAGTAAATGCACTTTATCCCTCCCCTGTGCTTTTTACAGGGCCATAAGTTGACCCTGTAAAAAGCAAGAAACAAGGGTTGTGATATTTTGGATTGTCACAAGATATAAAACATAGAATACATCTTTTGATGGATTTTTGACATAGTATATTTGAAAATTGTATCTAAAAGCATATAATAGAAGTAATGCATCAAACATCCCAATTGCATTAAAAAAAGGATAACTGTTAAACTACAGCCTTATGAGGCAGAAACATCTAAAACGATTATTGTGAAACACAGCCAAAAGATTAATCTTTACAAAAGCAATAGTTTGACAGTTTGGATCATTATTTAAAATTAGGAAAATGCTGGTGAGCTCACCTGCCGGCCCTGGCAGGTGAGATTCGGAAAACACTCTAGGAGGTAGGTGCAGATGTGTGAGCCATTATTACCATCAGAATACCTATGTAAGTCATAAAGACAGGTTCTTTAGCTTTAACAACTGGATGGCCAGGTTATAGTACTTGAAAAGTTCTGGAAAAAGAACAGATGAGACAAAGATGAAGTGTTGGTGAGAGGCAGGTGTATCAGTATACCACCTTATCTGTGACATATGGTTAAAGGCTGTTAAAGCTTGAGCATGTATGGCTGCCACTGGAATTACCTCACTTGTCTTCATTAGTTATGATACTACTGATGACAGCAGCAGAATTAATTCTGATGTTTACAGACACTCCTTGTCTGCTGAAGATAATGAGCCCACACTGCTGTAGCAACAGGGGAGTTTTTTAGGCCAAAAAGGAGGAAATTCTTAATAAGTTAATATCAACATTTCTATCCAAATAGACATCCATTTAATTCACTGCTACTCTACCAATAGCTAACTAGCAACTACTGAGAATCTGTAAAATCCATCCATTTTAAAAAGCCCAGCGTTGACAGTGGGAAGACAATTTGACAAGGAAGCACTGCTTTTGTCTGCCTTTAGTTTTTACCAAGCCAGATACTATTTGTCAACCTGAAATGTTGTGGGCAGTAGGTAAATTGTTGAGGCTCCACTGAAAATGGGCAACCATATATACCCACCAGTAGCGTGATCGAGCAATCTGTACAACACAAAAGACACACTAACTGCTACCAAAAATAAGCGCTGGTGTGGACTATCTTTATTGCTCACCAGCCACTGTTGCCAGTGGTTTTCCTAAGTTACTAGCCTCTCAGCATTTTCATTAGCCATAATCTAGTAGCCTATCTTCATGCTGTGGAACACTGGTGCGCACAATAGGCAAAACACTAGGCAATACGCAAAACACAAATAGACCAGAATCAAACTGTATGCAGGTAATGCTAATGGGAGTTCTAGGGACATAGCTAGTAGTGACACTCACATTGAAAATAGTTTATTATTCTAGATGTCTTTCGAGAAGACTACAATTATATAAGACTAGAAGACTATAAATGTATATATATATATATATATATATATATATATATATATATATATATATATATATATATATATATATATATATATATACAGCTCCAGAAACAATTAAGAGACCACTGCACCTTTTTCTTTCCTTTTCAAATTTTTCAGAAAGGAAAAAATAAGGTGCAGTGGTCTCTTAATTTTTTCCAGAGCTGTATATACAGGGTTTTCCTGGCTCAAAATTAGGTAAAGGTGGTACCCTAACCCCCACTCCCCCGCGCTCTACCTGACGCCCATCTGTGATATACTTTATATAATATGTGGGTACACACCGGCCCACTTGAAAAAAACACCTATTATAGTGTTAAATCTGTCCTGTTGTCCACTTGAGCAGCTAACGCACGCTACACTGTCCTCCCTAATAGCAACCAAATTATACAAGCAAAATATTTATTCTTAACATAGGCCTTTTAACATGTTATTTAAAAATATGAAATCGCTCATCAGCTTTATAATTAATCAGAGTCAATATTATTGTTGTCTTTTTTTCATTTTTAGACCTATGCTACGTTCTTGTTAATATAGACTTGCATATAAAATGAAAGAGAGCTGTATACAGTGGATATAAAAAGTCTACACATCCCTGTTAAAATGACAGGTTATTGTGATTTAAAAGAACGAGACAAAGATAAATCATGTCAGAACTTTTTCCACCTTTAATATGACCTATAATGTGAACAATTCAATTGAAAAACAAACTGAAAACGTTGAGGGGGAAAAATGAAAAATAAAAACCTGGTTGCATAAGTGTGCACACCCTCTTATAACTTGGGATGTGGCTGTGTTTAGAATTAACCAATCACATTCAAACTCATGTTAAATAGAAGTCATTACACACCTGCCATCATTTAAAGTGACTGATTAATCACAAATATAGTTCAGCTGTCCTAGTAGGATTTTCCTGACATTTTCTTAGTTGCATCTCAGAGCAAAAGCCATAGTCCGCAGAGAGCTTCCAAAGCATCAGAGGGATCTCATTGTTGAAAAATATCAATCAGGATATGGGTACAAAATCATTTCCAAAGCATTAAATATACCATGGAACACAGTGAAGACAGTTATCATCAAGTGAAGAAAATATGGCACAACAGAGACATTACCAAGAACTGGACATCCCTCCAAAATTGATGAAAAGACGAGAAGAAAACTGATCAGGGAGGCTTCCAAGAGGCCTACAGCAACATTAAAGGAACTGCAGGAATTTCTGGCAAGTACTGGCTGTGTGCTACTTGTGACAACAATCTCCCGTATTCTTCATATGAATTGCCTAAGAGTGGCAAGACAGAAGCCTTTTCTTACAAAGAAAAACATCCAAGCTCGGCTGAAGTTTGCAAAAACAAACATCAAGTCCCCCAAAAGCACGTGGGAAAATGCGTTATGGTCTGATGAAACCAAGGTTGAACTTCTTAGCCATAATTTAAAAGGTATGTTTGGCGGAAAAACAACACTGCACATCACCCAAAGAACACCATACCCACAGTATGGTGAGCATGTATGGTGGTGGCAGCATCATGCTTTGGGGCCAAATTGTGTGCCAAAATGTTTTACCATGCTGATAAACAGAGGCGGTGTGAGATTTTGGGAAGGCGGTCGCCTTTGAGTTTTGAATGCAGGAAAAACCCTGTACATAGATAAATAGAATGCAACCTGCCAAAATGGCTAGTAAGAACGACTGCGTTACACACCACAGCCGAATTCTACCCACGTTTGGCGGGTGGGTGGGTGCTAATGTCAAGCCCTGGACCACACTATTTAAGGAAAACAGCAGGTTGTGACAGATTAATAAAATTTAAAAATGTGAGGAGCAACCATGTAAACAGCATGTGCAGCATTCTTGAAAGCCTGCAGCATTAGATTAATTGGACACTAACACTATTTTCAGCCTTAAAAAGTGCTGATGCAAGCAGATTCCTATCAACATTGTTTAATGGGCCCACATGAAGAGGACTGGGCCCATGAAAATGCTTCAAATCACAACATCCCAGGTGCTCTAATGTCAGCCCATAATGACAAATCGTACAATTTGGCCATTTTAAACTGTTAGCTACTGGCTAGGTAACTGAATGAGCTGTTAACTACATACATATTTACCTGTGAAATTGCTGTAAGGGGCCTTGTCAAGCAGCAAAAGTAGCTAACATAACCTATAAAAAATGTAATTTGAGGGGGGGGGGTATCATCCATGAGCCAGCAGACAATACTCATCGACATTAGCATCATATCAATTTTCTTTTCTATATCGCCAGTGAATAAAGCACTTATTTTTAATAGCAGGAAGCATTTGGCTATGTGAAGTTTGTTGCTCTTAAAGCAACATAAGCAGACTATTCTAGCCATTATATGAAAAAAAAAAACTTGTAATGATGTAAATATATTTTGGCTTGGGCAACTATGTGACAGTCATACTACAGTACTGTTCTTCTGACTTGGAATCATTTATTATCAACTGCAGACTCTCTACAGCCCGAGGGAATTCTCATCATCTATCCTGGTCGGTGTCTATATCCACCAACACAACGGCAGCTGGACGAATAGATTTTCTTGGCGTTATTGATCTTGGCGACTTCAACAAAGATAACCTAAACTACAAACTCCCGAAATATAAATAGTTTATTAAAATACCGACCAGAAAGGCAAACACTTTGGATCCCTGCTACACTACAATCAACAACGCCTATCACGCTGTGCCCCATGCTGCTCCTGGACTCTCAGACCACGTCATGGTCCATCTAATACCCACATACAGGCAAAACTAAAACTTTCCAAGCCTGTTGTGTGAAGGTAAAAGATGTGGAGCAGTGAAGCAACATAGGCTCTATGTGCGTGTCTGGAAAGTTCAAAAGTTTTATTTGTCATTTGCAATAACAAGTTCCAGCAATAAAACGGTTGGTTTTCCAACTCCTGAAAGTGCAGTTAAAAGTTAAAAAGTAACAGTAATTCTAATTTAAAAAAATAAGATAACACACTCAATCAGTAATAACACTAAACAAAAACACACATCAATAGTAATAACTATACAACTATACAACGGTCGTGCAATGTAAAAATGACATGTTATAGGTAGCAGATGTGCATGATATAAAGTGACAGGTGTGTTTGGGACTATGGATGGAAGGGAAGAGGGGTCCCTGAGTTGAGCAGCCTTACGGCCTGAGGAAAGAAGCTGTCCTGTAGCCTGTTTGTTTTGGACTGAATACTCCTACCTTCTGCCTGATGGCAGCTTGGTAAACAGTCCATGGCATGGGTGGCTGGGATCTGTAATGATCCGTTTGCTACACCTCTCTGTGTAGAGGTCTTGCAGGGATGGCAGGTCAGACCTTGTGATGCTCTCGGCTGTTTTAATCACCCTCTGAATGCACTGATTGGGACATTTGTAGGTCTGTCACTCATGGCCTGGATGAGTACACTGATGCTGTGATATCATACATCAGCTTCTGTTAGGACAGCTATGTACCAATACGGACCAGGGTGAGCTACAACAATGACAAACCCCAGTTCACAGCCAAACTCAGATGGCTGCATTCAGAAGAGGAGGTGGTGTTCAGGAGTGGGGACAGAGACAGGTACAAAGAGGCTAAATACAGCTTTGGTAAAGCAGTGAACGAAGCGAAGGACCTGTATGGAGAGAAATTAAAACAACAGTTCTCGATTAATGACTCTGCTTCTGTTTGGAGAGGCCTTCAACAGATTACCAACTACAAGCCTAAATCCTTCCACTCCATTAATGACCTGCAATTTGCCAATGACTGAATGAGTTCTACTGCAGATTTGAAAGACAAAAGGGCAGCCCTGACAACATATCTTCTCCCTGTGTGTCCAGCAATCAACACCAACCCCCCCCCCCATCATCAGGGCCCATTCACATTCACCCATCCCAATCACCCCCACCTCTGCCACTACAATGGAACTTTCAATCCTGGAGGGGGATGTTAACAGTCTATTCAAGAGACAGAACCCCCAAAAAGCAGCAGGACTTGACGGTGTCTCCCCATCCACCCTAAAGCAATGTGCAGATCAGCTTTCTGCTGTGATTATCTTCAACACCTTACTGGAGATATGCTGCATCCTCCATCATCATCCATGTCCTCAAAAAGCCAAAGAGTTGTCCACACTGGGAGTGCCCGAGTCCACATGCAGGTGGATCACAGCCTTCCTGTCCAACAGGAGGCAGCACGTGAGGATGGGGAAGCACCTGTCTGACCCGCTGACCATCAGCACGGGCTCCCCTCAACACTGTGTCCTGTCACCCTACTCTTCTCCTTGTACACCAACAGCTGCAACTCCAGTCACTAGTCTGTCAAGCTCCTGAAGTTTGCAAATGACACCACTCTAATCAGACTTATTTCTGAAGGAGACAAGTCTACCTACAGGTGGGAGATTGACCATCTGGTGTCCTGGTGCAATCAGAACAACTTGGAGCTCAATGCCCTAAAGACAGTGGAGATGTACAGTGGACATCAGGAGAAACCCAGCTGCCCTCCCACCCATCGTCTTTGATGGCTTCCCAGTCAACTCTGTGGTGTCCTCTCAACTCTGTGGCCCAGGACCTCAAGTGGGAGCTGAACATCACCTTGCTTAAAAAGAAAGCTCAGCAGAGGATGTACTTCTTCCGGCAGCTGAAAAAGTTTAACCTGCCAAAGACTATGATGGTGCATTTCAACACTACTCCTCCTCCATCACCGTCTGGTATGCTTCTGCCACTGCCAAGGACAAGGGCACTTGCAGAGAGGGTGATTGGCTGCAATCTGCCATCTCTACAAAACCTACACACCTTCAGGACCCGGCAGCGAGTGGCAAAGAATTTACCCAGATCTCACCCTGGAAATGGACTATTCAGAGCTGTCCCCTCTGGCAGAAGGTGGAGGTCTATCAGGACAAACCTTTCGCCACAAAAACAGTTTCATTCCTAAAGCAGTAGGCCTCATAAAAAGGCCACAGAGCCAAAATATTGTTCACAAATCTGTCTAAATCTGTGTTAGTGAGCACTTCTCCTTTGCTGAGATAATCCATCCACCTCACAGGTGTGGCATATCAAGATGCTGATTAGACAGCATGATTATAGCACAGGTGTTCCTTAGGCTGGCCACAATAAAAGGCCACTCTAAAATGTGCAGTTTCACTGTATTAGGGGGGTCCGAAAACCAGTCAGTATCTGGTTTGACCACCATTTGCCTCACGCAGTGCTACACATCTCCTTCGCATAGAGTTTATCAGGTTGTTGATTGTGGCCTGTGGAATGTTGGTCCACTCCTCTTCAATGGCTGTGCGAAGTTGCTGGATATTGGCAGGATCTGGAACACGCTGTCATATACGCTGATCCATAGCATCCCAAACATGCTCTATGGGGGATGTGTCCGGTGAGTATGCTGGCCATGCAAAAACTGGGATGTTTTCAGCTTCCAGGAATTGTGTACAGATCCTTGCAACATGGGACCGTGTATTATCATGCTGCAACATGAGGTGATAGTCGTGGATGAATGGCAACACAATGGGCCTCAGGATCTCATGACAGTATCTCTGTGCATTCAAAATGCCATCAATAAAATGAATCTGTGTTTGTTGTCCGTAACACAAGCCTGCTCATACCATAACCCCACCGCCACCATGGGCCACTCGTTCCACAACGTTGACATCAGCAAACCGCTCACCCACACAACGCCATACACGCTGTCTGCCATCTGCCCTGTACAGTGAAAACTGGGATTCATCCGTGAAGAGAACACCTCTCCAAAGTGCCAGATGCCATCGAATGTGAGCATTTGCCCACTCAAGTTGGTTACGACGACGAACTGCAGTCAGGTCGAGAACCCGATGAGGAAGACGAGCATAAAGATGAGCTTCCCTGAAATGGTTTCTGACAGTTAGTGCAGAAATTCTTTGGTTATGCAAACCGATTGTTGCAGCTGTCCGGGTGGCTGGTCTCAGACGTTCTTGGAGGTGAAGATGCTGGATGTGGAGGTCCTGGGCTGGTGTGGTTACACATGGTCTGCGGTGGTGAGGCTGGTTGGATGTACTGCCAAATTCTCTGAAACACCTTTGGAGACGGCTTATGGTAGAGAAATGAACATTCAGTTTACGGGCAACAGCTCTGGTGGACATTCCTGCAGTCTGCATGGCAATTGCATGCTCCCTCAAAACTTGCGACATCTGTGGCATTGTGCTGTGTGATGGAACGGCACATTTTAGAGTGGCCTTTTATTGTGGCCAGCCTAATGCACACCTGTGCAATAATCATGTTGTCTAATCAGCATCTTGATATGCCATACATGTGAGGTGGATGGATTATCTCGGCAAAAAAGAAGTTTGCACTAACACAGATTTAGACAGATTTGTGAACAATATTTGAGAGAAATAGACCTTTTGTGTACACAGAGAAAGTCTTAAGGTCATGAGAAATGGGGGTAAAAACAATTGTTGAATTTTGTTCAATGTACATATAATAAAGAATACTTGTCCCCCAACTTTGAATACCTCTGCACTAAAATAATCTAATCCTTGGTAAACATTGCGCTTTAATACTGCAAGATATTCGTTTTTGGGGGGAAAGAGCAGGAGAAACCAAAATCTTAGTATTTCATTTGACTTTAATATTTACATGTGCTAGCAATGTCCCTTTATTGAAATGCACTAATATTGATGATTAAGCTCTTGTAAGCTTAGTGTTATTTTACAAGTAACTGTTATTGGGTTTAATCTGCTGCCTAATTGGGAGCTAATAGCATGTTAATTCCTTATATGACTGACTCATCTGTCACTAATGAAGACTAGAAATGTTGATCATGCATCTTACATTTCTAATATCCCATCTCTATTTAGATTATTACTCTGTCTAGTGAAAATCTCACTTTTACAAATGTATTTTCTGTTAACACAGAAATCTTTTACTCATATTCATGGCTAAAGCATGGTTAGAGGGAGAACTAAAAAACACATCAAGAACCCCACCTGTGATTAATTAGAATTCATAATTAATGTAACACTAGAGAGTTACTTTAACAAAACTGTAAGTTGCCCTTTGTCAACAATAGTACCATTCAATACAAAAACATTGTCAAAAATACTGCATTCAACAAACAGAACCATGTTTACCTATTATTCCTTGGAATGAACTTTGAAAGAGGCTTTTTCAATGACACTGCCCCTTTGGTTCTCCCACCGTTGAAATTAATAAATGACTAAATTATTGATGATTCCCTGGACCATAAATTATTTAAATGTGCCTGTGGTTGAAAGCAATGCTCTGGGCAATCTGCATCACGTCAACCAATGTCTGTGATTTATCGTCTGGAAAAAATACCTTCTTAATTATAGTGATTAGCATTGGGCACCTACTGATTTCCTTCTCCTCCCTGTTTCTGATGTCATCAGACCTGGTGATGTGTTAACAGGAGAGAAAAACATTTATACAGTTTGGGGCCACACAAATGGTGTGAAAGAAGAAAATGCATCACACTGAATTATGGCCAATTTCTGGGTTGTTAACATGAATGACATTCCAGAATGGTTAATGACCTGTCTGGTAGACACATATGACAACTTTCACTTTGCTTCAGTTGTTTATGAGTATTTCTCAGTTCAGCCCATGCAACCATTTTCATTCTGGATTCTCCTAAGTAAACAAGTAAAAAAACACCACTTTGTGATGTTTGTTTATATATAAAGTTATATTCATATTTATATCTCCCTTTTTACAACACTGTGCCCAGATTCCATCCCCAAATGTAAACAGGGCCAGAATAAGTTATCTTAAATACTTAGTCCCACAGTTGCTTGGCCAAAGGCTAGTGTCTATCTTTTCTGTGTATTAGATTGTTGTCACCAAACTGCATTACAGTTTGCATCAGGCTCTAGCAGCTTTGACAGTAATCAGATTGAGGTGCTACCAAGGCAACAATGCATATTTACTTTCTTATGACATCTCAGACACCATACTGCAGAAGCAGAAAGAACCTCAATCTTCAATTCACTGGGTTCAAAAAACACCACGAATGTTAAAACACCTTAGAAAAAGCCAATGATGGATTGGTGGTTTTATTACGCAGTATATAGTGTGATTTGACATGACCCTCATTGAGTTGTCTTTCGATTGTTTCAGACTCGGTGACATGGGTTTTCAATCTGTCTGTTTCAGACCAATTCCCCTAGTATAGTTTAGTCATCTTTATTTTCTAAACTGTTAGTGGAGGTGCGAGGCAATATTGTGCCAAGCTCAGAACATCAAGCTCAGATTATTTATTTTTTTAAACCTTCTACCTTCTACATTCTACCTTCCCTCTGCCATGGGTGACAGAGGGAAATGTGCTATTTTTGACTTCAGTTATCAAAAAAGCAAACACCAAGTTATGTGAATGATGCCCTTAAATGTAGTAAGATTGTTTAATATTACATTTTAAATCCATCTGATAATGTAGTTTATTGTCAACTGAAGCCAGACACCTATCCTAAATTGTATACTGAAGTTTTTCTCCCTACATTTTATATTCAACAAGATTAAATGCAGTTAGGTCTGGAAACATTTGGACACTGACACAATTTTCATAATTCTGTCTCTGTACGACACCACAATGGATTTGAAATGAAACAACTGAGATGCATTTGAAGTGCAGACTTTTAGCTTTAATTGAAGGGGTTGAACTAAAATTATTGTATGAAATGTTTAGGAATTGCAACCTTTTTCATACACAGTCCCCTTTCATGGGCTCAAACGTAGTTGGACAAATTAACACAGTCATAAAATAAATGTTCATTTATAATATTTTGTCAAGAATCCTTTGCAGGCAATGACTGCTTGAGTCTGGATCGCATGGACATTACCAAATGCTGGGTTTCCTCCTTTGTGAAATTTTGCCAGGCCTTTACTGCAGCTGTCTTCAGTTGTTGTTCGTTTGTGTGTCTTTCTTCTTTAAGTTGTCTTTAGCAAGTTAAATGAATGCTCGATCAGGTTGAGATCAGGTGATTGACTTGGCCATTGCAGAATATTCCACTTCTTTGCCTTAAAAAACTCCTGAGTTGCTATCGCAATACGTTTTGGGTCATTGTCCATCTGAGCAGAAAGCATATCCCTATACACTTCAGAATTCATCCGGCTGCTTCTGTCTTCTGTCACATCATCACTAAACACTAGTGACCCAGTGCCATTGGAAGCCATGCATGCCCATGCCATCACACTGCCTCCACCGTGTTTTACAGATGATGTGGAATGCTTCAGATCATGTGTTGTTCCAAGCCTTATCCATACTTTTTTCTTCCCATCATTCTGGTACATGTTGATCTTAGTTTCATCTGTTCAAAGACTGCTGTTCTAGAACTGGGATGTTTTTTGGTAAAGTCTAACCTGGCCTTTCTGTTCATGAGGTTTATGAATGGTTTACACCTTGTGGTGAACCCGCTGTATTTGCTCTCGTGAAGTCTTTTCTTCATGGAAGACTTGGATAATGTTATGCCTACCTCCCGGAGTGTTCTTCATCTGACTGGGTGTTGTGTAGGGGTTTTTCTTTACCATGGAAAGGATCCTACAATCATACACCACTGTTGTCTTCAGTGTACGTCCAGGCCTTTTTGTGTTGCAGAGCTCACCAGTGCATTTTGTTTTTTCTCAGAATATACCAAACTGTTGATTTGGCTACTCCTAATGTTCCTGCTATCTGTCTGATGGATTTTTTTTTTTTGCAGCCTAAGGCTGGCCTGTTTCACTTTGACGGCATGCTGTGGGTTCACACCAACAGCATCCAAATGCAAATGCCACACCTGGAATCAACTCTAGGCCTTTTACCTGCTTAATTGATGAAGAAATAATAAAGGAATAGCCCACACCTGTCCATGAAACAGCTTTTGAGTCAGTAGTCCAATTACTTTTGTTCCCTTGATAAAGAGGGGGCTACATATTAAAGAGCCGTAATAAAAATTTCACTCAATCTAAATACCCTCAAATTAAAGCTGAGAGACTGCACTTTAATTCCATATTAATTATTTAATTGTAACTTGAATATATATAGGTATACAGCCAAAATAACAAAACTTGTGTCAGCGTCCAATTATTTCTGGACCTAAATTGGATTTTGTTGCTTGTTTTAGAGAGTTTGGCGTTATGTTGCATCTTTGCTGAAATGTCTAAAATATGTTACATAGATAGCCAACAACACATTTTTATTGTGCAAAAACAAATTTTCATTTGGAGACAAACTATAGTTCATGATGTCAATAATGTAAGCAAATCTCACTGGTTTTGCCCCCCAAATTGCACATGGATACATGAAGTCAGGCCAGGCATGTTGAAGGTAGATAAGGTGAAACCAACCAATTATCCCAGTGGTCGCAGACACTGGTAAATAGTAATTCAGTCTCAGTAAATTGTCTTCCCACCCCATGAATGGAAAATGTGAAAGTAAGTCATTGGAAATGTAAGTTCCTTTAGTAGTGGGATTCCTTCATCAAATGTTCCTTTCCATTTTTTTAGGGGGGATGCGGCACCTCCCTGCCTGATGAAGGATTTTTATCACAATGCCTGTCAAGTAATTATCACAGGTTTCTGATGTGCATAATTATACCTTTGTCAGGCTATATGTGTGTAGGCATTTGATTGGCTGGCTACCCAGCAAACCACAAACTGTGAAACTTCCCAGATGTGTTAAGTTCTGGCAAATATTCTCACAATGGAACAACTGTGCAGTTGATCTTTCAGTTTTTATACAATGCTTGCTTAACATTTTCCATGCAATAAGGACAGTATAAAATATGATGTACAATATATTTATATTCAAGTCTTAAAATAGTTTTTTGTAATTTGCTTTGCTTTGTTTATTTTAGTTATTAGATGATGGAAAGTCTAGAAAAATTCATTTTTGTTTAATAATTCCTCATTCCTGCAGTGTTTCTCTACTAAATTGTTAAACCAAGAAGTGGCATTTCCCTTCTGAGTTAATCATAGGCTGCAGGATTTAAAGCTTTGATTTTATTTCGATTATTAAAGTGAGAAGGGGAAATAACAGTGATTTCCTTGAAAAGCGATATATGAGGTTTCCAACAATGCCAGAAGTATTACTGTACTCATAATATTAAAAAGAAACAGCAACCACCACTTGGTATAGCCAACAGCATAAACGGCAACACAGATTAATAACAGCACACATGCAAATGAGTTTCTGATGTGGTCAGAACAAATATGATCTATGTACAGTCTATGAATGCAAAACTTCAATCAAAGGTATTATTTCTAATGAATGGTAGTTTGTTGAATTATCCTGGCTGTGCACGCCCATAAGCTGTTAGATCACTAAATAGGTACCTAAATGACTACCTTGACCATTCCGCACTCCTGCACTGATTGCATGCAAAGTCATAGTCTCTAGACACACGCCCACATCACACTAACATTGATACTTCAACACACAAATGGCCACACTAAACTGACTTGAAACACACACACACACTTTACCTACAAATCCGATAAGCTGCTTCTACGTTTATCCCTGTACACACTGTAGACTGCTATCTGTTAGTTATCAGCACAAACACTTTAAAGGGGTACACAGACAGTTTTCAGTCAGTTATGAGAATAGAATCATCTATAGACATCTGCTTTTTTGTCTGTCAATTATCATCACTGGCACTTAAACAGCCAGTTGGTCTGTTGCCAAATTTATTTCTGCTGGCGCAATCACTAAATAGTGCTGTGTAACAGTTTGTTTGTGTGTTATTATTTAGTTTTATATATTTTTTATTAAAGTGCTTTGTGTGTTTGAGAGAACCTGAGGTTAATTTAATTTACTTGAATATTTGCTACATTGTTGATTGATTTATACAGAGCTACAGTGCTCATAAGTTTGCATACCCTTGTAAAATTTTGGCATTGATTTTGAAAATATCAGTGATCATGCAAAATAAAACGATATTTTATTCAAGGATAGTGATCATATGAAGCTATTTATTATCATACAGTTGTTTGGCTCCTTTTTAAATCCTAATGAAGACAGAAATCACCCAAATGGCCCTGATCAAAAGTTTCCTTACCCTTAAATGTTTGGCCTTGTTACAGACACACAAAGTGACTCACACAGATGAAATAGTGAATTTCCCACACCTGTGGCTTTTTAATTTGCAATTAGTGTCTGTGTATAAATAGTCACCGAGTTTGTTAGCTCTCATGTGGATGCACTGAGCATGCTAGATACTGAGCCATGGGGAGCAGAAAAGAACTGTCAAAAGACCTGCATAACTAAGTAATGGAACTTCATAAAGATAGAAAAGGATCTAAAAATATATCCAAAGTCTTGCAAATGCCAGTCAATAATGTTCAATCATTGATTAAGAAGTGAAACATTTGTGGATTTATTGATACCAAGCCAAGGTCAGGTAGACCAAGAAAGATTTCAGCCAAAACTGGCAGAAGAATTGTTCGGGATACAAAGAAAAACCCACAGGTAACCTCAGGGGAAATACAGGCTGCTCTGGAAAAATAAGATGTGGTTGTGTCAAGGAGAACAAAACGACGATACTTACACAAAAATTAGCTGCATGGTCGAGTTGCCAGAAAGAATCCTTTACACAAAAAACCCCAGTTACAAAATGCCCAAGGACATCTTGACATACCTCACAGCTTCTGGCACACTGTAATTTGGAGTCATTCATCTTCTTCCGCTTATCCGGGGCCGGGTCGCGGGGGCAGCAGTCTAAGCAGGGATGCCCAGACTTCCCTCTCCCCAGACACTTCCTCCAGCTCTTCCGGGGGGACACCGAGGCGTTCCCAGGCCAGCCGGGAGACATAGTCCCTCCAGCGTGTCCTAGGTCTTCCCCGGGGTCTCCTCCCGGTGGGACGGGACCGGAACACCTTCCCAGGAAGGCGTTCCGGAGGCATCCGAAAAAGATGCCCAAGCCACCTCAGCTGACCCCTCTCGATGTCCCCTCTCGAGAGGGGTAATTTGGAGTCACAAGACCAAAATAGAGCTTTATGGTCATAACCATATGCGCTACAGTATGTTTAGAGAGGGGTCAACAAGACCTATAGTAAACAAAATACCATCCCCACTGTGAAGCATGGTGTTGACTCACTGATGTTTTGAGGGTGAGCTCAAAAAGCATAGGGAATCTTGTGAAAATTGATGGTAAGATGAATGCAGCAAGTTATCACAAAATACTGGCAGACTATTTGCATTCTTCTTCACAAAAGCTGTGCATGGGACGTTCTTGGACTTTCCAGCACGACAATGACCCTAAGCACAAGGCCAAGTTGACCCTCCAGTAGTTACAGCAGATAAAGGTCAAGGTACTGGAGTGGCTATCACAGTCTCCTGACCTTAACATCATCAAGCCACTCTGGGGAGATCTCAAACGTGCGGTTCATGCAAGACGACCAAAGACTTTGCATGACCTGGAGGCATTTTGTCCAGACAAATGGGCAACTATACCACCTGCAAAAATGTGGGGCCTCATAGACAACTATTACAAAAGACTGCACGCTGTCATTGTTGCTAAAGGGGGCAATACACAGTATTAGGAACTAAGGGTATGTAGACTTTTGAACAGGGGTCAGTAAAAACAAATATTTGTTGCCATGTTTTGTTTTATGGTTGTGCTGTTCTGTAATAACCTACAGTTGAATGTGAATCCCATAAGAAAGAAAAGACATGTGTTTTGCCTGCTCACTCATGTTTCCTTTACAAATGGTACATATATTACCAATTCTCCAGGGCTACGCAAACCTTTGAGCACAACTGTACACTTTTCCCCTATATCTGCATGTTCTTTTACAGACTTTGAGTTATGTTTGCCTTGTTTGGTGGGGTATGCAATTTCTGCTAGGGTATGC
Organism: Esox lucius; assembly: GCF_011004845.1. Taxonomy (NCBI): domain Eukaryota; kingdom Metazoa; phylum Chordata; class Actinopteri; order Esociformes; family Esocidae; genus Esox; species Esox lucius. The sequence continues at coordinate 10,376,141 of NC_047585.1, read as the reverse complement.
AAACTTATGAGCACAACTGTATCATGGACTCCATCAAGTACCAGCAGAAACCTTTGCTAGAAAGCTTGAACTCGGCTGTGGTTGGGTCTTCCAGGAGGACAATGATCCAAAGCACACCTCAAAATCAACAATAAAATGTTTCAATGACCATAGAATCCAGGTTTTGCCATGGCAATCTCAGTCCCTTGACCTAAACCCCATCGAAAACCTGTGGGATGACCTGAAGAGAAGAGTCCACATTGGTGGAATGTAATCATCCTAATGTTATATAAATACCCAGTTCACATTCTGGGAATGTTTAGTTTGCTGGGCAGCTCCAAAATGTATATCCTAGTGTCAAGACAATTAGTTAGTGTTACACTGATGTGAGATTTAACACGTTTTTCTGGGCATGTTATTGTCGTTCCCTGGAGGTGGATTAATCCTGGGGCTTACCAGGGAGATCATTATATTATATATCAATTATTATTATTTATTACTTTTTTTTACAGCTATCTACCACGTGAAGTTCACAATTTAGGCAGCACATGAGCCAAAATTAAAACAGTAAGCTTTCTGTATTGGGACCCCAGACAGAATGTAATCAATACAGTGGTTTGCCTTCATAAGGGTTTTTCTAACTAATTTGACTTTTAAACAAGTGGGTACATAATGAATAGATTTGAATGAGAACTGCTATCTATGGATTATATTTCTTTGGTTGTTTGCTGCTGACAGATTGTATTCGGTCTATTTCAATTTACAATCTTGTGGTGAAAAAAATATATTAAGAGATGACCAATATATCTGAAATATTTGCAGAGTTAGTGCACTGGCTAAACCACTGAGAAGAGCTGGACCCTTTTGAAACCAGTCTCCACCACTCTGGCTCTATTCTATGTAGGTACATTTGTGTCTTTTTTCTTTTCAAGTTTTTTCTTTTCAATCTAAAGTAATTTTTCTAAAAGCAAAAATTAGGCTTCAAAGTAGGAAAATATTTGTGCAATAAAATATTATGTAATAGAGCACCAAAAAACATTTAGAAAACAAAAATGTTTTTGAAAACCAAACTCCAAATATTCAAAAATGGTATGATGATAATGCACAATAAAATTGTATTATGCTGAGATGAAATTGTGTAATGAGTTCCAATGTTCCTGTCAGTCCCAATACTGACACACTACCTACCTATATACTAAACAGTAAGTACTTCATCACCCACAAAGTATGTTCTCGCAGTACATATCTAATATGCTATTTGTTCCTCACTCAAAACTTTCCTTTTCAACTTTTTTGGAAAGGAATGAAAAAGGTGCAGTGGTTTCTTAATTTTTTCCAGAGCTTTATGTTATGGAAACTTGCTGAGATCGATGTAGTAAAATATTTCTTTGCATTAGGAATTGTCCAGGGCGGTCTCAGTAGATACATGTATTGGACAAGATGACTGTACAGTTCCCTGTAAAACTTGTATTCCTCCAATCTAATGACACATAATAGAAATAGATTTACTAGGGAGTTCGACTAGTGAGTAGACTCAGATTTTAGTCTATTTCTTGTTGCCTACCCTAACTAAGTTAGACCTCACAACACATCACTGAATAATACAGAATTGCCACTTAGTGGGATCAATTATTTAATTCTTTATGAATTACTTCTTGAGGTTCCAAGCATAAGATCATTTCCTGTTTTCCGCATTGTCTGAAATCGCCACTGCAGCATTATGTCACATCAAAGTATTCATATCCAACTGCTAGTCCACTGAACTAAACAACATTTAAAGTTGCCACAACTAAGTTAGTTGACCCAACGAGTATTTGGAGCAGATGGCTGACACAGCTATGAGTAAGACGTTTAGCCCTATTAGTTATGATAACATACTGTATTGGCAAAAACTGCCTTTGAACCGTAGAAAACTTCAGAGAAATTTCCACAGAGAGTTTACTAAATAAAACATACCGTTTCCAGTTAACTTTTAATCTGCTAAATAGTGACAAACTTTCATTAAAAGTCAGTAACAACTTGCTCTTAACGCTTTCTGTTGATTATCTCAAATAGAGCCCAGGTCATTTATTTAAATGAGGCAAACTAGTCAATTAACGTTGAGCTGTGAAAGTTGTGTAACTTGATTAATTCTCAAAGGCTACATCCCAAGGAACACAGCATTTGTCGCCTGTGTCCTAGGAATGCACAGGCTCAGTCATGAACCTTGTACATTCATTTAGGTGGGAATAATCTGGGCAGAATCCAGAGAGAACTGATTTAGGTTTAGAAGATACTGCAAAGTAATTCAGGTGACAGCGATCAACCAGGTAGCAACCGAGGTAATCTAAATTCCAAAGAGGCTTGGGCTGTGATAGCTAACACAAGTATTTGTATCCAAGTATAGGCTCTCCAAGGTCCTGGCTGGATATAGATGGTGGGTAGTTGAAGGATTGCTTGAAAATGTCCCAATACCAGACACCTTTCTCTAAGCCTGCATATCAATATAAACCCCAGTCTCCCTGTTGGGATGTTTGTGACACTTAGGTCTTGATCAGTGGATAGGGGCATCTTGCCAAAAAAAAAGAGTGACAGTTTACAACATGCCTTGGGGGGTTGAGTGCCTCCGCTTAAACAGTCCGACTGTCAGAATTAAACACTGTGTCACCAACCGCTGCCAGGCAGCTCTGCTCCTGAAAATCATCAGATACCTTCACAATGATACACTGGGGATAATCGGTCATGACAGGCAGCTGGAAGTGAGTAAAGGTGTAGTCCATTTATAATAGCAATGTTGGAATGAATACTGAATCTAATGTTTCAGTGGAATCAACAGCAAATTTACATGGGCTATGTAGTCCACTATGATAAAGCAATAGTAAAATGCTTGGGAAACCACTGAAATGACTTGCAGACAAAACCAGTTGGTTACGGGTAATTAACATATTTCCCGTATAAATACATGGTAATCTTACAAACAAAGTGGTAATACCTTCTCCATTGCTTTGGGAAAGCATTGATGTGACATCCTATAAACATGCAGGTATTTGCCACTGTTGTGACAGATTAATGGAATTTATATAGATAATTACTTCACCAGAGAAAAAAGAGAGAACAATAACTCCCCTGTGACAGTTATCTTAGCCATTACAAAGCCATTTGTACATAAAATGAGTATATACACATATACACTCACCTAAAGGATTATTAGGAACACCATACTAATACTGTGTTTGACCCCCTTTCGCCTTCAGAACTGCCTTAATTGTATGTGGCATTGATTCAACAAGGTGCTGAAAGCATTCTTTAGAAATGTTGGCCCATATTGATAGGATAGCATCTTGCAGTTGATGGAGATTTGTTGGATGCACATCCAGGGCACGAAGCTCCCGTTCCACCACATCCCAAAGATGCTCTATTGGGTTTAGATCTGGTGACTGTGAGGGCCTTTTCAGTACAGTGAACTCATTGTCATGTTCAAGAAACCAATTTGAAATGATTCGAGATTTGTGACATAGTGCATTATCCTGCTGGAAGTAGCCATCAGAGGATGGGTACATGGTGGTCATAAAGGGATGGACATGGTCAGAAACAATGCTCAGGTAGGCCGTGGCATTTAAACGATGCCCAATTGGCACTAAGGGGCCTAAAGTGTGCCAAGAAAACATCCCCCACACCATTACACCACCACCACCACCAGCCTGCACAGTGGTAACAAGGCATGATGGATCCATGTTCTCATTCTGTTTCCGCCAAATTCTGTCTCTACCATCTGAATGTCTCAACAGAAATCAGACCAGGCAACATTCTTCCAGTCTTCAACTGTCTAATTTTGGTGAGCTCGTGCAAATTGTAGCCTCTTTTTCCTATTTGTAGTGGAGATGAGTGGTACCCGGTGGGGGTCTTCTGCTGTTGTAGCCCACCCGCCTCAAGGTTGTGCGTGTTGTGGCTTCACAAATGCTTTGCTGCATACCTCGGTTGTAACAAGTGGTTATTTCAGTCAAAGTTGCTCTTCTATCAGCTTGAATCAGTCGGCCCATTCTCCTCTGACCTCTAGCATCAACAAGGCATTTTCGCCCACAGGACTGCCGCATACTGGATGTTTTTCTCTTTTCACACCATTCTTTGTAAACCCCTAGAAATGGTTGTGCGTGAAAATCCCAGTAACTGAGCAGATTGTGAAATACTCAGACCGGCCCGTCTGGCACCAACAACCATGCCACGCTCAAAATTGCCTTTCTTTCCCATTCTGACATTCAGTTTGGAGTTCAGGAGATTGTCTTGACCAGGACCACACCCCTAAATGCATTGAAGCAACTGCCATGTGATTGGTTGATTAGATAATTGCATTAATGAGAAATTGAACAGGTGTTCCTAATAATCCTTTAAGTGAGTGTAACAAATGTACAGTATCTGCACATTTAATAAAAATCATAACTTTGCTCAGGGTTGCTTCATAAGCTATTCCTGCATGTAACTTTGGACATTAACCATAATCTCATTATTTTTCATATGACTCCACAGATCCTCAGGGTTGGAGCAAGAAATAACTGTCCCAAAACTGTCTGTAAAAAATAAACATTTTCATGCATTTTAGACATTTCTTTTTGCTGCATAACAATGTACCAGTCGGGATGGACAAATAACATTTATTTGAGATATCCCACCCGAGAGAATGACCACAAAATGAACATTCTAAGAACGCTGACTCAGTCAGACCTTGATGAGTCCATGTGGATGGGCCAGGTTTTACACTGCACAGCTCTGACTCAGTACTTTGCTACATTGAAACCAGTTTTCTCCGAGATCTGGAGATAATTAGGTTGCCCTAACAAAAGGGGTGTCTTACCTCAAGGGTCTCTCCAGTTCGCCTGGTTGATGTGAACAGTAGGCTGTGTAAAATTCATTATCTGCTGTCAATGTATGCAACCATTTTTGATTGGTTCTCATATTTACATGCTATTTGCATGAGCAACACCCCTAACTAAGGCTTCCTGATTTTAACCATCTGAGGTTAATGGTCTGTTGTTCAATAGTTTAGCACACCATCACTCAAACTGTATTTTAGATTTACACTTTGTTTTATTTAACTGTTGCTTGTCAGTGATATGCAGTATTTGGACAGGATTGCTATGGATAGGACTGTCTGCTAAAGGTAGACATTCAATGTTCTTGAACTATTCCTGAGCTAGCACAGCATGATTCAATTGGTTGAATATTAAGCTAGTTTGAACAATAATAAAATTGTGAAATATCTGCGGCCCCCGAGAATAGGTTTCAGAATTGCTGAACTCATTACACACAAAATATAGTGTTAAAAATGTATATGTGCTTACTTCCAGAAAGATTTATTGAATGCCAGCAATGACTACAAGTCTTATTTGATAGTGCAATGGCACTGGTGGTAGTAACAAAAGTAATAACTTTGAAGAAATCTTCTGGTCCTTTCTTACCTTAAAATTGTTGTCTACAACGTGAAAACGGTATTCTGTAGATTGAAAAGCAATATTACTATATTTTTTATTTCACTCCCAGTAACATAGTTGTAAGCACCCACATGGATCTTGAATAAGTACGGCTTGTACTACCCCCAACATGTATTTTTTTAAGTGAAATTTAAATGTGCAGAGAATATACACAGAATACATGTAGTTGTTTTTTGAACGGTGCCTCTAGCTTAAACCGTATCAAAGTAGCGTTCCTAATAATACGTAACTAAAGACTTTTGCTAAAAAGTCTGAAAAAAGGGTGCCCCAACTAGCACAGTAGTCTAAGTCGCTTCCTCACTGTACATTGCTCCCAAATGTTTGATCCTGGTAATGACATTCCAACAGTGCATTGTATGTAATCTGTGGTGTACTAGTGTGTTCATTTAATAATTAAATAGTATGAATTGTAATGTATTAGTCTTTAAAATAGTGTCCTTTTCACCTAATCTGGGTCAGTGAGATTGACCTACCAATCTGTTTTTGAAAGCTTTGTTAATCTAGATTGTACACCATTTTCGGGTCAAGTGCTAGCAATAGCATTTACTCAAAATATTTTGAACCACGCACATTCATAGATAGGTAATTGGAGTCTACTGTGCATACTCATTATCTATCATCTAGCACATCCAAAAGGTATAACAACCTTTGTCTAAGTGTTTCACCAAGTGAACAAAAAAAAAAATTAACAAATTTTCCTGATTGCGGTTTCTTTCTTCTTGTTTTAACATATAGAAATGTGTGTGATTAATTCAGCCATTTTGTTTTGTTTGCAAAAGATAAGGGGTTAATAGCTAGCTACTGAGTTCCTGAAAATGGACGTGCTGGCGGTAAGAACTGGAAAAGACTGGGGCTGTTCTGTGTGCTGGCCCAGAATACTTAAATATTCAGTTGTTGGGTAGGTATTTGGTTTTGATTTTCACTATTTGGATATTGTTTTTTTACAAACAAAATGTAAGTTATCAATAAAGGCGAACAGCCAAATACATTTTGTGAGCAGATCTGACATCCCTCTCACTCACAGTAGTGAACGTCACACTTCAGTTCACCTTGGCCATCTAATATTGACATGCAAGCAGTTGTTGCTACAAATACATGGCTTCTTTCATTGTACACAAGAATCAGGCACTTGTGGAACTGTAACACACCTAAGGTAGCGGGCAAAATTGACAACAGTTGAAGCTTCCCAACTGCGTGATACGTGCGGAGGAATTTTCATGTACATAGTGATGCTCAACTGTGTGGAAGCACTTTAAATTAAATGAAGACAAAGGCAGTTTGTCAGATATGTGATTTGAAACTGGCCTACCACGGTGGGACAACAAGGTGAAAAAAATCACCTGAAAGCTGTAAGTACTAAGTTGCTTGGAAAATAGTTGTACATTTAACACGAAATGCTTAACATGAAAAAATATTCTGGATCTGACAAAATGCTATGTAATTTCATACACTTATGTTCTTTAACACAAAACAAATATCGCTTTACACAAAAACATTTAGCTCTCCGCTGTTTGGTTGCACTCTATTTTGTTTTACGTAGTGTGCAAGTGTTTTGTTCAGCAGCAAAATCTGCTTTTGTGCAACTTCTCCTGAGACCTCTCCCTCCTTCTGCACGTAACATTGGGATTCATTTGTTTATTTGCAAGAATGAAAATATATAGTTTTTTATTGAAATGTATGTTTTGCTTCTGTTATTCTGAGATTATTGCGCTATCTACCATGTTATACAGCTCTGGAGAAAAAAATTTATAAAAAAATAAGCAGCCATTCCAGTGTCTGTTGAATTCCAACACAGGCACACCTCATTGTACTTAATGAGGTACTGATTAGGTGATTACCTGAACCAAATCTAATTTAACGATGGCAAAAACAGTGCAAGTATTACCTCAAATGTAATTTGAATTAAAAAAATAACTATTCAGCATGACAAAAGAGTTGAAAAGAAAAGCTTTGAGTGAGGAAAAGAAGGGTTCAATTCTGGCTTTACTGGTTGCTTCCTCCTGAAAAGGTTTTTCCAGCAGGACAATGCCATGACACACAGCCAGGTCAATCAAGGTGTGGATGGAGGACCACCAGATCAAAACCCTGTCATGGCCAGCCTGATCTCCAGACCTGAACCCCATTGAAAAGATCTGGAATTTGATCAAGAGGAAGATGGATGGTCACAAGCCATCAAACAATGCCGAGCTACTTTAATTTTTGTCACCCAACAGCAATGTGACAGACTGGTGGAGAGCATGCTAAGACGCATGAAAGCCGTGATAAAAAAATCAGGGTTATTCCACCAAATATTGATTTCTGAACTCTTTCTAAGTTAAAACATTAGTATTTTGTTGTTGGAAAATGATTTTGTTTTCTTTGGATTATTTGAGGTCTAAAAACAATGCATATTTTTTGGTTATTTTGACCGGTTGTTATTTTCTACAAATAAATACTCTAAATGACAATATTTTTATTTGGAATTTTGAAGTAATGTTGTCAGTATTTTATAGAATAATACAAAACTTAATTTTACTCAAACCCATACCTATGAATAGTAAAACCAGAGAAACTAATAATTTTTTCCAGAGCTCTATTTATTACAGTTTGCAGCAAAATTAAGCGCATGCAGCAAAACTCAGCATGCGCTTAATGGCTCTTAGGAGAACACAGAGCAAGATGTGCACATTCTCACTTTCCCTTGATGATGACACAATTGCACAACAGAAACTGTGGTCTGTTTTATTATTCCAACCTCTTTGAAGCTCATATTCACAACATCAAGAAAGATTATATTTTTTCCAATCAATGTAACATTGCTATGGACAGGTAATTCGTATCCGTTGCTGATGCTGAAAAGCTTGTGAATGCCCTGGCAACAACTTGACTACTGCAATGATCTTCTGACTGCAGTGAATCTCTGTAAGGCTTCTGTCTCAGCTCCAGATGTTCCTGAATGCAGCTGCCAGGATAATCTCACAAACTTGACAAAACCCCCAAATCACCTCTGGTTTTATTCCTCTGGCTGCCTGTTCTATATATAGGGCGTATTCAAAGTAAAATAAACATTTAAGCTCAGCTGATATGAGCATGGAGCTTATAATGCCAGGTTTGTGTTCAATTCCCAGTTTGTTTATTTAAAATGCCGGTTATGTTTATTGCAGCACAGAATTTGGGAAGGTCTGCACTTTGGAAATTGAGATTTTTAAAAGCTAATACAACCACTTATAACCTATAAAAAAAAGTGTTTCCCTCGTATTGCAATGATAGCGGTGGCTAAATTGTGATGCCAGGAATACTACTGTCTTACTACTTGGAATAGTCATAAGAACTGAGCCCACGTTAACGAGAGTGAAAACGAAATTTACACTGCCAATGCTATTTCATTTCATGATACAACGTTTGTTTCTCTTTCATACGTGAATGACATTGATGCAATAACTATCAATATGGGTCACAATAACCATTTCATGAAGTGACAAGAGAATCGCGGAAACCCCAACTCTTTTACTGCGCAAGGGCTTGAGGTCTATATTACCCCAGAAAGCATGCACAGGTGCGTACTTCAAAAATCCAGCAGAAATAGTAGACCATCCGGGAAACTATGACATACTATTTTTAGTATACTATGGTTTGTGACATACTAATCTAATCGCATACTAATCTGGCATACTATATAGTATGCAAGTATGTGATTTAAGATTAAGCCTTGGAGAGTGGTCAAAGAAACTTAGCTGGCTATGTCTGCGTTTGCACGTTTATGTTGAACTGTGGCTGTGACATTGATATAAAGAAGGCAGCCATCATCTGAGCAACAACCAAAGGTAAGAAACAAGCTTGCAAAGTAACGGTCACAGCTCGATAGCTATAATTGGCTATGATAGATTAGCATCATGCTGGAAACAGACATTTGGCTGTAACAATAAGACCTCCGGTTTTTGCATTCATAATATAAAAGTGTGCCTATAGAGTGTATTGTGTACATTTTCAAAGGAAATTATATGTGAAGAAAATAGAAACAAAAAATAATTATTTAAAATATAGCTGCAAGCAGCGATTAAGGAGACCAAGTAATGACAAAAGGAAACTTTGAAGACCCTTGGAATGTATATTACTGTAACTAAGAAATTGTCTTTACATTTGAAACTTCAATTAAAGCTGCAAGCAGCATTTAGTGGGTTTCAGCATTTAGTAGTCATGAAAATTATGCAATATGGTATGTAGGGTAAAAGAAACTGCATGTGTAAAAACATTAAGCCAATATTGGATGTTTTTTCCTGTCTAATTGTTACCCCATGTAGTTTTTTTACATACTGGTCTGGTTTATACAACACTTGAAGATCTTCATACATAGATACCAAATGTCAAACTACATCAAGATTGGTCATTTGCTGCCAAATGAGTAGTGTTTTAAGTGCTTTTCAAAATAACTAGGATGGCTGAAAATCGATGGTGATTTTTTTGGGTCTCAGTGGCAAAATAATTCATAGTGAGGAGATACACCTATGGACTGTTACAAGGAATGGGTGTGGCGAACTTTCAAAAAGTCCAACTTCACAGGCTTGTGCCACCATGAGGCTGATTGGCATGTCCACTGCACCAGAAGTTGTTTCTTGACGCTTTACTATATTCATTTGGGTACCTTTATACCATTTTAACTCACAGGAATTTGCAAAAAGGACAGTTTTTTGCCAGAAGAATAATAGTGAACTGGAACAAACAGAATAGGATTTTGGCATACCTTTGAAACCCTAATGACACATTGTCAATTTACTTTTTTTGCGGAATAGCTTAGATTACAAAAAAAACATTCTCAGCATCAGTGTAATAAAAGATAGTAGATGAATGTCACACTCAATCTTATATAGTGAAAAGCTTAATTTTTCTAAGCTACACATTGAAAATGGAAATTACCATTTGAAAGGTTAAAAATAATATTAAGACCAGCCAAGCTAGATAATGTAGGTAATAAATTAGAGATGTTATTTCTATACATTAATAACAATCACACCATTATCAGAATTGAGTAGTTATGTCAAATCATGTTATTGCTAATTTAGCAAGTTTCTAATAAAGGAATCAATTAACATTTTTGTTTTACTCCACTTTGAAGATTGTAAACAACAATGTGTTTACACACAAATCAAATGCATGAAAATAAAAAATATGAACAAGTATACATTTTAGTCATTTAGTAGACGCTCCTATCCAGAGCAACTTACAATAAGTACAGGTACATTTTCCTAGAATAAATTAGGGGGGAGTGCCTTGCCCTAGGACACAACATTTGGCTCAATTGGGAATCAAACAGAACTTATTTACAAATTCCACTCTAACTATAAAGCCACTTGAACACACATGGACAGGCTCTTCACCCAAAGACACGCACAAAACACAAAATCCAGGTTTGTGTGGCATCTATAAAATAAATAATATTGTTAGTCAATTTGAAATACATTTTATGGAAACCTTTATTTTAGCCATGGGATTGATCTGAAAAACAGGACAATAAAAGTTATACACTGCGGGCCAAAAGTTTGAAATCATTTACAAATGTTGTTGTTTTGAAAGGACATTACTTTTATTCACCAACTTGGTATTCAACTGATCAAAGTATAGTCGGGACATTAATGATGTAAAAAACATTACTATTTAAGTATTTTTTATTAAATCTACACAGGCCTCATTTCCAACAACCATTACTCCAACACCTTATCCTTGAGTGATCATGCCAAATTGCTAATGTGGTATTAGAACATCAATTATATCAAACAGCTAAAAGCCATTTTCTTTGATAAATTAAGCTTTATATGGTCTTTGTGTTGCCACAGTCTGCAGTAGACTGGTATGTGTTGAGGTCAATATTAGGTCAAAAAGTGAAAAAGAAACAGCTCACTGTAGAAACCAGCCAGTCAACCAATCAATGTTTTGAGGAATGAAAGATGTGGAAAAAGCAAATGTACAACTAAACAAAAGAATAAGTACATCAGAATGTCAAATTTCAGAAATAGACAGCACGTCTTTAGCTTCATTTAATTCCTTACTGCCATTTGTAACCTAATACCTACCTTAACACATGCCACTGCATTACATACTGTGACAACTCAATAACATAGACAACGTTAAGTTTAATTTAAATAAACCAAATAGTTTTCAGCTGGGTTTAATATAATGAAAAATTATTTTCTAATACCAAACAAACATTTTAGAATTATTTATGGAGAATTGACCTAGCAAATGTACACACTGAAAAAGGAAAACACTATTGCAAAGATAATGTTAAAAAAAAAATTTAAACTGGCCAAGCAACTTTTACATTTAAGTTAGTAAAATACAGAATTGGGAGTTTTGTTTTTTTAAGTGAGGGTGAAACATTTTTCTAAAGCTCCTGAATTCAAAAATTCTACACAACTGAATATCCTGCTGAGACATGGTGCACCAAGTCATGTAGGCTGAATTACCATGACAGTGAAACATGTAAAACGTCATTACAGCGTGACAGAATGTTTTAATATTAAATAATTTGGTAGATAACTCTCCAATATCGGTTGTCAATCTCTTAGATTTTTTCATCTTTACTGATGCTAGATGCGTGATATATGGCCGCTTTGTTAGCTGTCTATAGCGTAGCTCTCCAGCACAGCACTAATCAACTAGCTAGCGAACTTCATGTAGCTTAATTAGTAAGTTAGCTAGCTACAATAACGCATACAAAATAGTTAAGATGTTTGGTCGTTATTTGCCATCAACCTTGTTTGAAACAGGAACTAGCTCGCTATATCAATGAGAGAGCAAGCAATGTATGCTTTACCTGTTTATGCACAACAATGAGAGACATTATGTGGCTAACTTGCTCAATCAAACTCACCTTACTATGCGATATAACGCTTCGCTTCAGGAAAACTCACGCGCAAGCAGCTTCTGCTGCAAAGAAGTCTAAATGCACATACCAGTACCAGAAACGATTATGAAACAAAGAGGCGAGATGTCAGAGTTTAATACCCTCTGGCTCAGAGTATTTTTTTGTTTCCTTGGCCTGCCTGCCACTCTGAAATGACTGCCAGGTACTGAAGCAAGTGCTAATTTGGAAGAGGCGGACAATAATGCAATTTAAAAATGTGGAGGGGACAAGTCCCTAGTGAAATGTCCGCCTTCATAAGATACCATTTTCCAAAATGTGGCTTTCCAATAGCTTGTTTAACAGTTTCCATTTCCAATGTACAGGCTACATTAGACCACTTTTGACAGGAAATGTTGCAAAAATTAGGCCCATTATATCTATAAACATTTCCAAAATATACAACAATTTACCAAATAGGCTAATGTACCCATTACAATACCTAGCTTCATTTGAAACGTACCCACAAATCCAACAGGCCTACTTATGATTTGAATACACAGGGTTGTGTACTCTTGGAAAGCTCATAATCTTCCGAAATACTACCACCTTGTAAAAGGGAGCAGGTGTGACCTAACGAACAATTTAAGCTGTCCATGGGATTGGACGTGACAAGGTCATTGATTATTAATTGACAGGAAGTCACATGGCAAAAAACCTGACTGGCTGCAAAAGTAAAGTCTTACCAAGGGAAATTAGAAAAAAGATCTGCTAAAAACATATATCTGTGTGTACAATAATATATGATTCGTGTAACATTTAACAAGAAACTAACCTCACTGAACACAGACTGCTTTAGTCAAACATATTACCCGGAATACCCTTAAATATTAGTGTTTTTTTTAACAAAAAATTTGACCAATATTAAAATAAAGATCTTCTTTACAATGGGAAAATAAAATGATAAAATTGACTTCTTTTGAATAATAATTTCAATAGGATTAGAATTTACACAGACATGTATCATCCATAGCCTTAACCTTAAGATGGTTTGCACAGGAATCTAGCTTATGGCAGCAGCAACTGCCAAGACCAACTTACTGTTCAAGGAGATTTACAAACAATTTACATTTGCTCTTCCTAAAATAAGAGTTCCTTAAAAATAATAGTCCAATATAAACAAAAAGATAACATCGAGGACTGAATGCTGCCATGCTCCTGACACCCCACCCATTCCGCGTTGACTCACAGGCACTGCCATGGCTCCTCCCATAGCTTCAAACATATCCCTCCGTAACTGCTGATAGAACCACTAACTCCAACTCAACATTCTAGCAGATTCACACACTCATTACATCAGTTCTTCCTTCAAAATAAGAGTTCCTTCAAAATAAAAGTCCAAAATAGAGAAAGAGAATAACACAAAACTTTGGGGACTGAATGCTGCCATATTGTTTGAGATACACATTTTTCATACAGAACATTTAAATATCATTGTCCAAGAATCTTCACAAGCAAACAGCATGCCAATCCGTTCAATGATATCAGAGTAGGTGGTGTTTAGGTGATTTTACTTAATTCACTTATTGCGGTCAAATCGTTTGAGATATCAAAATTCCAAATAATTCAATTGAAGATACTGGTCCCAGGGTCCTTTTCAGCAAACGGCGTTCAGTGGTCTCCGAAGAGATGTCCTTAGAGTGTGTATTTTACAATTCATGAAAGGTCGAAGTTGTCAGTGTTGTTGTAGCGCCCCCTTAAGGTCTATTTGGTCGATACTGCAATGGTCCATCCATGGACCTGATGTTTAGTGCTATGTTAAATGGCGTAAGTCTCGGATATTCCTGACAGGATAAATAGCCTAACAAAGTGCCACACCCATGTAAAAGTAATTTGCCTATTACGCATGCATCGTTTGAGATATCAAAATTCCAAATAATTAAATTGAAGATACAGGTCCCAGGGTCCATCTCAGCGAATAGTGTGCAAATACGTTCAGTGGTTTCCGAGGAGATGTCGTTTACGAGTTTTTCACAAAAGTTAAAATGGAGGCCATATTGTTTGAGATATCAACTTTTCTTAAATATCTTTTAAAGATAATGGTGCAGTGGTCCTTTACACTGATTGTCAACCAACTCTGTTTAGCGGTTTGGGAGGAGATGTCATTTTTAGTGCGTTTTTATTAACGGCAAAATCGTGAGAAACATCTGTGATGTTTATAGCGCCCGCAAGAGGTATTTCTGTATGGGACTTTTCCTTTCCATTCTTGACAGACACATTTACGAGTATGTTTCGTTTCTTAGCTGTTTGATGTTCCACCTGGGATTAATGGGCTTCTAAAGTCATAGACCCACCCAGCTCAATTTAATTCGCCAATTTCAGCCATACTATTTGAGATATCAACATTTCTTATATAAAGTTTAAAGATAATGCTTCAAAGATCCTTCACACCAAACGGCATGCAAATCCGTTCAGCTGTTTACGAGGAGATGTCATTAACGAGTTCTTCACAAAAGTAAAATGGAGGCCATATTGTTTGAGATATCAACTTTTCTTATATAACTTTTAAAGACAATGGTCCAATGGTCCTTTACACTGATTGTTAACCAAATCTGTTCAGAGGTTTCGGAGGAGATGTCGTTTAAGTGTGTTTTTGTTAACAGCAAAATCGTGAGAAACATCGGTTAGGTTTATAGCACCCCCAAGAGGTATTTCTGTATAAGACTTTTTCTGTCCATTCCTGACAGACACATTATCGAGTATGTTTCGTTTCATAGCTGTTTGATGTTCCATTTGGGATTAATGGACTTCTAAATTCGTAGACCCACCCACCTCAATTTCATTTGCCAATTTCAGCCATACTATTTGAGATATCAACATTTCTTATATAACTTTTAAAGATAATGGTTCAAAGATCCTTCACACCAAACGGCATGCAAATCCGTTGTCGTGTTGTCCCCTTCAAGCCAGGACCTTCAGCATGCACTGGGACGGTTTGCAGCCGAGTGTGATGCGGTGGGGATGAAAATCAGTACCTCCAAATCCGAGGCCATGGTCCTCAGTCGGAAAAGGGTGGCTTGCCCACTTCAGGTTGGTGGAGAGTGCCTGCCTCAAGTGGAGGAGTTTAAGTATTTAGGGGTCTTGTTCACGAGTGAGGGAAGGATGAAACGGGAGATTGACAAACGGATCAGTGCAGCTTCTGCAGTAATGCGGTCGATGTATCGGTCTGTCGTGGTGAAGAAAGAGCTGAGCCGCAAGGCGAAGCTCTCGATTTACCGGTCAATCTACGTTCCTACTCTCACCTATGGTCATGAGCTTTGGGTCATGACCGAAAGGACAAGAACCCCGGATACAGGCGGCCGAAATGAGCTTTCTCCGCAGGGTGGCTGGGCGATCCCTTAGAGATAGGGTGAGAAGCTCGGTCACCCGGGAGGAGCTCAGAGTAGAGCCGCAGCTCCTCCACATCGAGAGGGGTCAGCTGAGGTGGCTTGGGCATCTGTTTCGGATGCCTCCGGAACGCCTTCCTGGGAAGGTGTTCCGGTCCCGTCCCACCGGGAGGAGACCCCGGGGAAGACCTAGGACACGCTGGAGGGACTATGTCTCCCGGCTGGCCTGGGAACGTCTCGTTGTCCCCCCGGAAAAGCTGGAGGAAGTGTCTGGGGAGAGGGAAGTCTGGGCATCCCTGCTTAGACTGCTGCCCCCGCGACCCGGCCCCGGATAAGCAGAAGATGATGGATGGATGGAATCCTATTTTGATGTTGTTGTTAATTTGCTTTTGCTCGTTAGCTTTGGAAAGAGATTGTGTTATAAATCGAACCACACTATATTAAGCCCGCTGTAATGTACAAGGGATACTTCTTGCAGATAAACGAATCAGTGCCGCAGTGAATGTATTGTACGAAATACACAGGAGAGTTTGTAAAGTTACAAATATAATGTGAAATCATGGGACACTGTGTGCTACATACAACAAAACTATATTTTCAACTCCCTCTTTAACCCCCAATGCAACATACAATAAATACTTTTAGTAGCCTAATTAATTAGTAGCTAGTGGCTTTTATTAAGAGTTTGGGAGGCGATCCATGAACAGTTTTAGAGAATGGTTAATTGAGAGTGAATACTTTGCTTGTTATTTGGGAATGATGTGAAGACAGTATTCTCTAATAATGTTAACAGAACAAAGTTGACAAGCAAGAGAGAGTTGTGTACATGGAGGACGTTTTAGCATTTCACGCATCAGGCCTTTTGTGTCGTTGATACCAGCGTGTCGGCCCCATAGGTGGAAATCCCAGGGGGGATGATCCCCCCAATCCTGGGAAAACTATGTCCCCCCCCAATATATCACTGTAAACATAACTATGTAATTACAACAATATTAATAACACGCAATGAAAGAGCTCTTCTCAGGTCAACATTTCTGTATTGTAAATTGTTTGAAACATTTCAAGCCTTGCTTGGGTGTTTTTTTGGCCCTGGTCGGGCTGTTGGGAAAAAAAGTAGGGGAAACACTGAAAAACGATTTCCCAGCATGCACTTTATGACTCAATGTGTCCAGATATATTTTTAAATTGTTTTTCAACTTTTAAAGTATAATTACATCCATAGGCACATTTTATATGTATTGTGATGTATTTTTTTCTCATTGATGATTCTTTGAAATTCTTTGCTTTATTTTTCTAGCTTATGCACATTGAGCATGGTGAATGAGCTCTACAAATGTAATATATTTGTCTCGGAAGACACCCTTTATGACACCACAGGTGTCAAACCGGTTCCACAAAGGGCCGAGTGTCTGCAGGTTTTTGGTTTTTCCTATAAATTGGTTCCTAGTTCATACCTACACAACCAGGTGAGGGTAGAAACTAACCAATCAGTGACCTAATTAACCAATCAAGTACAAGGAGAGAGCAAAAACCTGCAGACACTCGGCCCTCCGTGGAACCGGTTTGACACCTCTGAAACGTTATAGAATGCTGCAAGTCTATCTTATTGTCGGTATAATTTGACACAATTGTGTAGGTAGGAAACTATCTTCAACAGATACTTGTGGAATGTGTTTTTACTCTCTGAGGGGGAGGAGAGTTTTGGCTCTGATTTGTGATTTGTCATGACGTAACCTTTTAGAGGCCCACACATCGTTCATACCACCATTAAAGGACATATTTTAATCCTATATATTAAAGTTGTAGGCATATAGCAGACACTCTTATCCAGAGCAACTTATAGGAGAAGCAAGGGCAATACATGCACAGTGACCGATTTATCGCCTTGTTGCCTCAGGATTCAAAGCACCAACTTTTCCTTTACTGGCCTAAAACTCTAACCAGCAGGCTTTATTCCTCCCCTGTCACCCCCTTTAAGTTAACATGAGGTTGAAACATCCCTCTTCAATAATCTAATGTCATGCTATAAATTATTCATTTATATCTAAGCCAAAAGGCTTAAAGTAAAACTTACAATTTAGACCTCCAATATGTATGGTTTATTTATGTATAAAATCAACACCATTCTGCAAGCAACACTGAAAGTGAAATTAAATAATATAAATAATATCATTATTACTGTAGGCTACCCTGTGTCTGCAAAAGTGGATGGTCCTTTCTAAGCAGTGAATGTTATTATTTAGTTGCTTATTTTCCTCGCTTCAAGACCTAAGTTTGAGAGGATAACAGGACAGTTAGCCCTGTTTATTCTCTCTTCTCTCTGTTTTTGTCACCATTTTACATTCTCCTTCACACCAGTTCTGCAGAGTAGATGGGATCATATGATTACTATTCTACATGCTCCTTCTGGGTAATTTGGTCAAATCAATACATTTGATTCCATGTCATAAAGTCACCCTTACATTTTTTGAAGGGCAGGGGACAAGGCTTTTTGTGAAGATATTCAACAGGAAACCCAAAAAATGGGAGTATACATGGATGGTCCCTTTGAGCAAATGTTTTCTTATACCTGTTTTGTTTTCCACTACATGAGAAGACCATAACTGTCATAATTGTCACATATTTAAAAGCATTCTAGTTTATATTTTCTTGTTTAGAGGATTACTATTAGCTGATGCTATGGCGACAGCTAGTGCACTCAACAACAACAACAAAGACGAAAAAACATTACAATGAATGACTCACATTTAATGAAAAATGTAGACTTGACAAATATAGAAATAAAAACAGAAAACAAATTTCAGTCATACATAGCTAATGCATTACAAGAGCATGTACAGATACAGGTGCTGATGGAAGGGAATGTGGGACTGACCTCTGGCTCCATCTTCAACAGCTATGGTTGGAGGACATAGCCATTGATACCAGGCTGAACGTTTGAAATGGAGGAGATCAATCAGGGTTATCATTGTATGAAATCTAATCATTGGAGCCTCACAGGGCTCTCGGCCACTGATTGCCTTCTCAGGTTTCTTTTTTAATTAGACAGCTCAAATCAGTAGCCCGGTCTCTGTATGAAATAAATCTAGTTAGACCAACACCTTTTGTCCTGTTGTCCAATGTTATGGCACAGAAAACCAGGCTAGACTATAAACCTTCCAAGATTATAAACTATTTGTGTGTATGAATACTTGGATTGGGTCCCACATAACAGTTGCAGGCAAGTCACTGTCCAAAATCAGTGGTCATGAGAAAATTTCCTGTCTATGCTGAATTAAGGAGAGGGCTCTAGCAGTCATGTGGCATCTAAGATTGCAGATGCGAGAGAAAGGGCTGTTAGCTGTGATTATCAGCAAGTTACATGGTCTTAGGCAGAGCTACCACTACATGATTTTAGCCTGATCTACTGGGTGCTGATATTTTACACAGGCTCCTGGACACTTATACAGTTCCAATAACTTTCAAACAGTAAATATTTCAAGCCTTAAATTGGACAATA
This sequence comes from Esox lucius, assembly GCF_011004845.1. NCBI lineage: Eukaryota > Metazoa > Chordata > Actinopteri > Esociformes > Esocidae > Esox > Esox lucius. The sequence goes on along the minus strand of NC_047585.1, from coordinate 10,356,995 downwards.
TCACCAAATGTGAACAGTGCTAGAAACAAATTCAAAGCATGTCTAACTGTAAGCCAATCTGCTACCCAGAAGTTTCACTTTAACCTACCACCCAAGTCAATTCCACATAACCACACGCATTTTTTTTTGCTATCCTTGTGGGTACTCGGCACCCAGAAATGCATGTTCCCTATCCCCTAATACTAACCATAATCTTAAACTATCCTCTAACATCAATAACCAAATTTTTATGCCCAAACTTCAATTAGGCCCTAAAGCCTCATTCTAAATGCCCTAAATGTGCCATTTTGTAAGTTCCAGACAGGCCTGGGGAGGCAGGGGCGCTGGGCGGGGTCGGTGAAGCAGGTTATTTTAGCTTCCATTTTTGGGGCGACTTATTCTGTCACGATTTGGTAAGCAGGAAACCAGGTGCAAAGTTAAAAGACAACAACGGCTTTAATAACTAAACTGAGATTGTAAAAAAATATGAAAATGGCAGGAATACAAGCACAAGAATAGAAGACAAGCAGGCAAACCACGCACGATGGCTGGCAAACCACGCACGATGGCTGGCAAACCACGCACGATGGCTGGCAAACCACGCACGATGGCTGGCAAACCACGCACGATGGCTGGCAAACCACGCACGATGGCTGGCAAACCACGCACGATGGCTGGCAAACCACGCACGATGGCTGGCAAACCACGCACGATGGCTGGCAAACCACGCACGATGGCTGGCAAACCACGCACACAGTAACTCTATAAAAAGGGCTGACAGAACTGGGCAAACTAAATAGGGTGCTAATGAGGGGTAACAACAAACAGATGAAAACAATCTGAACAAAAAGGACAGGCTACATTCAAGAACAAAAGCAAAATCCAAACGGAACAAAACAGAACCTCACACAGTCTGTTTCTGGTTTAAAAGGTATAATAATAATGATCACTCCTCTTTAAAAGTTGGTGATTTGAAAGCCTACAATTCATCATCCCAATGTAATGATTATATATGTAAAAATGGTTTCTCATAAATCCTGAACTACCAGGTTAGGCCTACCTTAATCTAAATTTGGCCATCATAACTAATTCACTGTCATTAATTAATGATGGCATTAGTCTGTCTAATTATTTAAGTTGGAAAAGTCCATGCTACTGCATGCAAAACATTTGATTGATGGTTCCCAATCAGTTTAATGGAAAAGTACATTTTGATTCATTAATTTAATTACTAACTAATTTAAGTACTGTAGCCTAAACACTTTTTAAACAAATTTTAAATCAGAAAGGCTCAAGAAACTACACTTCCAGCTGTACAGACATTCAATCAGCCTAGTGGCACACACTAATGTGTTGCCTGCGTAAGAAATATAAACAACATTTTCATCATCCTACATTTCCTCCTTACATGCTAAAATTAGCCTGATCAGGCCTATTTGGTTTCTTGTGCTTCATCTTTAGAAGAGGCTTACTTCTGGGACGACAGCCATGCAGACCAATTTGATGCAGTGTGCGGCGTATGGTCGGAGCACTGACAGGCTGACCCCCCACCCCTTCAACCTCTGCACCAATGCTGACAGCACTCATATGTCTATTTCCCAATGACAACCTCTGGATATGACGCTGAGCACATGCACTCAACTTCTTTGGCGGACAATGGCGAGGCCTGTTCTGAGTGGAACCTGTCCTGGCCGCTGTATGGTCTTGGCCACTGTGCTGCAGCTCAGTTTCAGGGTCTTGGCAATCTTCTTATAGCCTAGGCCATCTTTATGTAGAGCAACAATTAGTTATTTGCCATGCGGTGCCATGTTGAACTTCCAGTGACCAGAATGAGGGAGTGTGAGAGTGATAACACCAAATTTCACACACCTGCTCCCCATTCACACCTGAGACCTTGTAACACTAACAAGTCACATGACACCGGGGAGGGAAAATGGCAAATTGGGCCCAATTTGGACATTTTCACATAGGGGTGTACTCACTTTTGTTGCCAGTGGTTTAGACATTAATGGCTGTGTGTTGAGTTATTTTGAGGGGACAGCAAATTTATACTGTTAAACAAGCTGTACATTCACTACTTTACATTGTAGCAAAGTGTCGTGTTGTCACATGAAAAGATATAATAAAATATTTGCGAGATACTGTAACAGCAATCAGGGTACCGTTGGCTAGCACGTGGAGGTCTGTGCGACCCTTCAAGGATATGCCATCACTGACCCCCTTCTTCATGTGAAGAGAACGGGCGCCAATGGCAGACCTGCCAATTCTGGTGTTCTCTGGTAAATGCCAATTGGGCTGCATGGTGCTGGGCTGTGGGCACAGGTCCCCCTAGAGGACATTGGGCCCTTATGCCACCCTCACAGAGTCTGTTTCTGACAGTTTGGTCAGAAACATTCACACCAATAGCCTGCTGGAGGTCATTTTGTAGGGCTCTAGCAGTGTGCCTCCTGTTCTTCCTCACACAAGGGGGTCATGAACGCCTCGTGAATGCCCTGATCCAGGATTTCCTGGCAGAACATTGCCCAGAGCTTCATGGTGCCATCACTTCCCCATGTAAATGGTGAACACATACAAAGCCACCCATGTGATGTAAAAGTAAATTGGACTCATTGGACCCAGCAATCTTCTTCCACTGCTCCAAGGTCCATATGTGATACCCATTGTAGGTGCTTTCGACAGTGGATAGGGTTCATCATGATCACTCTGATCATTCTGCGGCTACTCTACCCCATACTCAGCAGGGTGCAATGCACTGTGTCATGACACATTCCTCCCATAACCATCATAAAAATGTTCTGTGACTTGTAGTACAGTAGACCTTCTGTCAGTTTGGACCAGGTGGGATAGCCTTCAAAAATCCATGAACGGGAGCACCCCACAAGCCTTGCCATTTCAGAGATGCTTTGACCCAGTAGTCTGGCCATAACAATTTGGCCCTTGTCAAATTCTCTCAGGTCTTTGAGTGGTCATAATGTTTTGGCTCAACTGTGTGTAGTTCAATTCTATTCTGAATGTCCAATCGTACTGCTGTGTAGGTGTTTCCAGGAATATGTGCTTTAGCGATTACTCATTTAATACAATTTGGTTTGACTCAGTTGATGAATGTCACATGTTCTTCGATAGGCATAGACAGTTGCATTGTGTATTGTATTTATGATTTATGGAAATCTCAATAAATTGTGACCTAATGATTTTATGGCAAACAGAAAGGTCACAAGCAGGGTAGCTTTGGGAATGTGCTAAATTGAAAGAAGTTGTGGATCTAGATAAATTGGATGAAATGAAAAGCAAACTGTAAGAGAATATTGTACAAGGTCAAGATAGTGTAGGAGGAATGGATACCTGAGGTGTGGCCTGTAATGTAAATTGTTGTACTTCCAAATTCATTAAAAGTTCTTCATGCCTCTCACTGGAGATCTGGGCATTGTTACAAAAAAGTAGCAAGTCAATAAAATAAAGGATATACACTCACCTAAAGGATTATTAGGAACACCATACTAATACTGTGTTTGACCCCTTTTGCCTTCAGAACTGCCTTAATTCTACGTGGCATTGATTCAACAAGGTGCTGAAAGCATTCTTTAGAAATGTTGGCCCATATTGATAGGATAGCATCTTGCAGTTGATGGAGATTTGTGGGATGCACATCCAGGGCACCAAGCTCCCGTTCCACCACATCCCAAAGATGCTCTATTGGGTTGAGATCTGGTGACTGTGGGGGCCATTTCAGTACAGTGAACTCATTGTCATGTTCAAGAAACCAATTTGAAATGATTCGAGCTTTGTGACATGGTGCATTATCCTGCTGGAAGTAGCCATCAGAGGATGGATACATGGTGGTCATAAAGGGATGGACATGGTCAGAAACAATGCTCAGGTAGGCCGTGGCATTTAAACGATGCCCAATTGGCACTAAGGGGCCTAAAGTGTGCCAAGAAAACATCCCCCACACCATTACACCACCACCAGCCTGCACAGTGGTAACAAGGCATGATGGATCCATGTTCTCATTCAGTTTATGCCAAATTCTGACTCTACCATCTGAATGTCTCAACAGAAATCGAGACTCATCAGACCAGGCAACATTCTTCCAGTTTTCAACTGTCCAATTTTGGTGAGCTTGTGCAAATTGTAGCCTCTTTTTCCTATTTGTAGTGGAGATGAGTGGTACCCGGTGGGGTCATCTGCTGTTGTAGCCTATCCGCCTCAAGGTTGTGCGTGTTGTGGCTTCACAAATGCTTTGCTGCATACCTCGGTTGTAACCAGTGGTTATTTCAGGCAAAGTTGCTCTTCTATCAGCTTGAATCAGTTGGCCCATTCTCCTCTGACCTCTAGCATCAACAAGGCATTTTCGCCCACAGGACTGCCGCATACTGGATGTTTTTCCCTTTTCACACCATTCTTTGTAAACCCTAGAAATGGTTGTGCGTGAAAATCCCAGTAACTGAGCAGATTGTGAAATACTCAGACCGGCCCATCTGGCACCAACAACCATGCCACGCTCAAAATTGCTTAAATCACCTTTCTTTCCCATTCTGACATTCAGTTTGGAGTTCAGGAGATTGTCTTGACCAGGACCACACCCCTACATGCATTGAAGCAACTGCCATGTGATTGGTTGATTAGATAATTGCAGTAATGAGAAATTGAACAGGTGTACCTAATAATCCTTTAGGTGAGTGTAACTCATATGTTGAATCGATTCATTTTCTTAAATCATTGCTACAAAAAAAGTATGATGTGGTTCAAATTGTATTGACTCACATATGAACTAGTTCCCACCCACAGAGTCACCTGGCAGCCATAATTAATAGGTACACAGAGTGAGACATGGGAATTAGATGAATGCAATCCAAAACATCAGAGTTATCTCCTACATTCTTTAACATAGTTAAGGCTAAAAATAGCAAAACAATTAGAAAATAAACATTAGAGGAGCCAAAATGATGCAATAGCATTATTTGTAATAATTCATGTATAATATAATATTTTTTGTATGGAACACCACTTTATGAATCCACTTAATTGATAAAGTATGAAATCGTCCTGAGATAGTTCTGGTCATAAGAAGCTGTTACCAAATGTCAAAACCATTTCCATATGTATAAAAATGCTAAGATGGCTCCCATGGAAAATAACAAAATGGGCAAAGACATTTCCCCATTCTTCAGCCAATGTCACAACCTACAGCTTCGCTTCTGATATCACTCGGGGGCCAAACATGCAAGAGTAAAAGATATCAGCTCTGCAGGGTTTGGCTGGTTAAAACAGACCATGACTATCAGAGTTGGATGTAAACGGACGACTACACAGAGCCGTTAGGTCCCTGTCTTTCATGTGTGCAACTGCTCTGCCCTATCTTTATCAGTCCACCATGCAGCGTCGTCCTGGCGATAACACACACACACAACAGGAACAAGAAAAACCTAATGGGAATCAATTTATCACTCATCAGACATACATGCTGGAGTTTTATTACTGCCGCCCGCCTTGGAGATTCAAGGTCAGGAGTCAAGCTCTGAAGGTCAGGCTTGATAATGAAAGCTTTGCATGGTAATTATAGGTTAATAAGGAAGGAAGGAGGAATGAGATAAATGGAAGGACTCCTCTGGATAATTACATTATAGCACAAGCCCTAGCTTACAAGTCTGTCACACCAGATAAATAAATTACGTGTGCACTTAATGTAACCCTGGATAATCTGCTCGTTCTTGATCAGACTGTTTGTGGGAGACAAAAAAGCTCATCAAGGAGTTAGGATCCCTTTTAGTTACTCCCAAAAGTTTACACATTAACAAACATTACATAATACAAAACAAGTCCTTTACAAACTATGACATTACCACCAATATACAATACAGGTATACCAAAGAATAGAGATACTTTCCATAGCATTTCAGTCTGGCATTCAGTTTAACTTTGGACAACAGGTTTAATTACACGTTGGCACAGAGTTTCAACCCCAGCACAAAAACAGAGCAAATGTCTCCCTAGCCTTCCTTGAACAGGCCTGTATATCCTATGATTCTATAAACACATTGCAGAATACATTTCACAAGGCAGTGAATCACAGAATCCCCCAGAATGCAATAATAACAGTCTTACAATTCATTGCTCTACTGAGACAAAAAAGAATATCGTGCTAGGCTTTGGAGCTATTCATGAAATGAAAAGGATTCTCTTCAAATTTGGCAACGCCCTTCACAGGTCTCTGATGGCATTGTGCTAGGCGGAAGACCAGTTCATGTAATAAACAGTGTCCCTTGAACCTTGTTGCGGTATTCCACCCTTCACAGGTCTCAGGAGTTATCGTGCTAGCCTTTGGACCTGTTCATTAAATCAAACATGAGCCTTATTGTCATATATACCGCCATTAACAGGGCTCTGATGGTAATATGCTGTTGGAGCAAATAAACCAGGTCCAGTTGAATCGTGTTTCCTTGTACCACCATTAATAGGTATCTGATGTTGTTTTGGAAGTCATATTGTTGCTGCAGAATCTCTAATGTTTCCAGCATGATGCTAATCTATTGTAGCCAATGTTGTTCTGAGGTGGTACATCACAATTTAGCAGGGGCAAGCCACCACTGTTATTACACTGAACAAAATGATAAAGGCAACACTTTTGTTTTTTCCCCCATTTATCATGAGCTGAACTCAAAGATCTAAGATTTTCTCTATGTACACAAAAGGCCTATTTCTCTCAAATATTGTTAACAAATCTGTCTAAATCTGGGTTAATGAGCACTTCACCTTTGCTGAGATAATCCATCCACCTCACAGGTGTGGCATATCAAGATACTGATTATACAGCATGATTATGGCACAGGTGTGCTTTAGGCTGGCCACAATAAAAGGTCACTCAATAGAAAGGTATTTTGTGTACTTAGATAAAGTCTTAGATCTTTGAATTCAGCTGATGATAAATGGGGGAAAAAGCAAAAGTGTTGCGTTTATAATTTTGTTCAGTGTACAATGAGAGGGAAACACTGATCATTATCAAACACTGAAAATAAGTGATTAATTCTAAAATTCACAACACAATTAATTAATTAGCAACGAATTAGATATGGCAATTGCCTATAATTAAACTTTGATTATTGAATCTGCTCAAGCGGAGATTATTATGTTTAAGACATACAACAACATAGCAACTCAACTTAATTTCACATGCCAGAACATGTGCAGTAGGAATGTCTACTGTGGGAAGTTGAGAAATGTTGAGATGAGAAAACAACTCTCCATCACTAAGAGAGAAAAACATACCATAGAGACTCAATCCATGACCAGTGTACCATACTAAATTTCCATAGGGACCATAGGGAATTTCCAACTATATCCCAGTCCAGTAATATCCAATGTACAATAAATGCTGCTTACTATCTCATGGATGCACAGGATTAAGATCCTCACCATTGTTTCTAAATAGCCCATTCCTCCAGTTTCAGCCTTCAGTAGCATAAATTGGCCTCCCTGTGCAGCACTCATACATTTTTCATGATGACACACTGGAGCCTGTTTGAAAAGATTGATCTCTACAGCCATGATCACAGTTATATTTCCCTGACTCTGATTCTGTAGAGTGAGTGACGGTAGGAAGAAACATGGATTGCCCCCTGATTAAGATTAAGCCAAATAACAGAAGAAAGAAACCCTTTTAAAACATATTAGTTGTAAGAACTTTATACATTTCTACTGCCAACAGGCCATTACTTATTAAAAATCTATATTTAAGATCAAATAAAGAAATATTCAGCAGAAGCCATCATCTGTTTCTCTAATATCATTATTCTATAGTTTATACTTGATCTCTGAGTTGTTTCTAGGACAGTAGATTGTTGGTCACACTTCAAACGAACAACATGATCTATGAAGGCTTAATGAAGCCTTTTTAAAGACTTTATAACAGTTTAATTAAACCAACAACAAGAATGCACCTTAATGTCTGCTTAAAGTTAGCCACTGTTTAATTAGACATGCAAGCAAAAGTAAGTCTTCACACTTCGCAGTCTATAATTCCTTGCTGTCGAGGCAGGTGCTCAGAAAAAGCACATACACAGTATTGTGCAAATATTTTAGGCCACGAATGAAATGTGTTTCAATTTGGGCTGTCAAAGTTAACGCGTTAACGTGTGCGATTAATTTAAAATACTTAACGCCGTAAAACATTTTGTCGCCATTAACGCATTTTAAATTTTTTTGCCTCGGCGCCATTCAGTAAGAGCTTGACTTCAGTGGGAGCTGACAGGATCGCTCTACTATCAAGCGTTTATTGTTTACCAGAAACTTTATTGTCGGTTGACTTGACCTGATCAGCGCTTCACCGGCATTTTTTTCAATATATCATTGGAGAGTTTGATGTTGTGAATCGTGTTTACTCGGCACTAGTTTAACAACAATAACAGCCTAAAAACACGTTAGCAGGCTACACATGCGTTTGTGTGAAGGATGTAAGGAAATGGGATGTCTCTCCTTGCCCCATATGGAAAATAAATATATTTTTGCAATGCAAAATGTATGTAGAATGTATGCTGAATATATGTCAAATACATTTCAGGTATCAAAATGTATTTCACCTTTTATTCTGAAATGTATTTAAAAATGTATACATACATTTATCTTTATTCAAAATACATTTCAGGTATCAAAATGTTTTTCACCTTTTATTCTGAAATGTATTTAAAAAGTCATAAATACATTTAACTTTATTCAAAATACATTTCAGCTTCATTCCGAAATGTATTTGAAAATGTATAAATACATTTCAGTTTTGTCCAAATGTATTTCACATTCAACAATGCTCTCATTACAATTGTAATGTATTATAGCAAATACATTACAAAATTTATTTTGAAGCCCATATTAAAATGCATTTTTCAGGTCCTGTGAAAGTAAAAAGATCAAATGTAATTACTGACATATTGATTATATCACATTTAGGTGTTGAAACACATTTTATAGATATATATTACCAAAATACATTTCATTTTAGTCCCAAATATAGTCTAACGTACTAAGGTAAACTTGGTGCTACCACTACTTGCCACTCCTATCCACCTACTCCTGTTCAGAGTAGTGGTTAGCGCACCTGACTGTGGAACATAAATTTGCAGTATCGAAACACCACCTTGCCGATTGTCTGATGTATTTAGACATGCATTTTATTTTTAGAAATATATTTAAGCAGCCAATTTCTAACATTTTGACATATATTTACCAAATGTATTCAAAAATATATTTAAAATACATGTATTTTCCGTATGGGGCGGCCCGCATCCCAGTCTCACTACAAATCCCCATCAAACGAGAATGTTAGCCATGGCTCCACTAGCTCTGTTGGGTGAATCCACCTGCTAACACTTTGCTTGTAGCATGGTAAATTGTCATTATTTAATGTTTTTGCTAATCTGAGCTAAGCGATAATGTTTCCACCAAAGCATATTTTCATAGAGAAGTTAGCAAACAACTGTGCTCTGCATGAATTACAGATGTACTCTGATTTAATGTTTGTATATACAGTGGGGAGAAGTATTTGATACACTGCCGATTTTGCGGGTTTTCCTACTTACAAAGCATGTAGAGGTCTGTAATTTTTTATCATAGGTACACTTCAATTGTGAGAGAGACGGAATCTAAAACAAAAATCCAGAAAATCGCATTGTATGATTTTTAAATAATTAATTTGTATTTTATTGCATGACATAAGTATTTGATCACCTACCAACCAGTAAGATTTCCGGCTCTCACATACCTGTTAGTTTTTCTGTAAGAAGCCCTCCTGTTCTCCACTCATTACCTGTATTAACTGCACCTGTTTGAACTCGTTACCTGTATAAAAGACACCTGTTCACACACTCAATCAAACAGATTCCAACATCTCCACAATGGCCAAGACCAGAGAGCTGTGTAAGGACATCAGGGATAAAATTGTAGACCTGCACAAGGCTGGGATGGGCTACAGGACAATAGGCAAGCAGCTTGGTGTTGGCGCAATTATTAGAAAATGGAAGAAGTTCAAGATGACGGTCAATCTCCCTCGGTCTGGGGTTCGATACAAGATCTCACCTCGTGGGGCATCAATGATCATGAGGAAGGTGAGGGATCACCACAGAACTACACGGCAGGACCTGGTCAATGACCTGAAGAGAGCTGGGACCACAGTCTCAAAGAAAACCATTAGTAACACACTCCGCCTTCATGGATTAAAATCCTGCAGCGCTCGCAACGCCCCCCTGCTCAAGCCAGTGCATGTCCAGGCCTGTCTGAAGTTTGCCAATGACCATCTGGATGATCCAGAGGAGGAATAGGAGAAGGTCTGTATGGAGGAGTGGGCCAAAATCCCTACTGTAGTGTGTGCAAACCTGGTCAAGAACTATAGGAAACGTATGATCTCTGTAATTGCAAACAAATATTAAGTTCTGCTATTCTGATGTATCAAATACTTATGGCATGCAATACCAATGCTAATTAATTACTTAAAAATCATACAATGAGATTTTCTGGATTTTTGTTTTAGATTACGTCACTCACAGTTGAAGAGTACCTATGATTAAAATTACAGACTTTTATTTTGCCCGGTTATTTTGTATTTGCCTGTTTGGCCATTCTTTATGGAGATAGAATTGCTTCTAAATGATTGCATATGTGCAGATCACAATTTACAAATGTATATTACAATGTATACACAGAAAATACAATTTACAAATTAATGTAACATCCACAAACAAATATCTCATGATCTGCGAATACAAAATATGATTCACAAATATATTTCATTACCCATGAACTAATTTCTACTTGTACCTCAAAGCAAGGATTTGCATAAAAGAGAAATTATTTGCGATTATCCCTCACACCTTTGAACAGTAAAGTTCCTATTTGTAACAATTTTGACACAAGTTTTGCCATGTTTTTTACTATATAAAGATTGCTTTCATTTTCAAGACAGATGGACAACAACTTACCACACCCCTTTTCTATGTGATATATACTGTTGAATGACCTGTATGGAGTTAGAGACTCCTCGGATGAGTATGTTGGTAAGCGTTTGACGCGTCTCTCTCATTTGCAAATGATTAATAAACTGTTAGAATGTGCCAAGAGAATTTCGGCTCTGTACTTCCTTCTTAAAGAGTTCTGATCGATAAAATTACCATCACAACTTGCAGGTGCCTAAACCCATCACAAGCAGTTGCTAGAGCGAGTCAGCAAGGCACACCTAGTCTAAGCCCCCAGTTAAACCTCAGCTTCTGCCTTAAGTTTTGTCTTCAGCATGTGAAATGTATGCTCAATCTTGTTGATTATGTTTTGGGTCATTATCCATCTGTAAAGTGAAGCGCCATCCAATCAACTTTGCTGAATTTGGCTGAATCTGAGCAGACAATATATCCCTATACACTTCAGAATTAATCCAGCTGCTTCTGTCACATCATCAATAAACACTAGTGACCCAGTGCCACTGGAATCCAGGCATGCCCATGACATCACACTGCCTCCACCGTATTTTATGGATGGTGTGGTATGCTTCGGATTATGAGCTGTTCCAAGCCTTCTCCATACTTTTTTCTTCCCATCAGTGGCATCGTTAGGACTGGGCATCCGAGGCTATAGCCCCAAATCTTTAATTAATAGCCCCGGATCTCAAACCATTTTTTTTTTAAAATGCTATAATCTATAATTCCAATCACGCATTACAAAAATGTTTGAATATAGGCCGCTAGCATGTGCTTAGAAATCGTCTTCTAGTATGTACATTCAGAACCCTGTACTTTCATCTGTCCAAAGAATACTGTTCCAGAACTAAGCTGGCTTTTTTTAGATGTTTTCTAATCTAATCTGGCCTTTCTATTCTTGAGGTTTATGAATCAATCAATCAATCAAATGTATTTATAAAGCCCTTTTTACAACAGCAGTTGTCACAAAGTGCTTTACAGAGACACCCGGCCTTAAACCCCAAGGAGCAAACAACAGTAGTGTTGGATTTCAGTGGCTAGGAAAAACTCCCTAAGAAGGCCACATTTTAGGAAGAAACCTAGATAGGATCCAGGCTCAGAGGGGTGACCAGTCCTCTTCTGGCTGTGCCGGGTGAGATATTAAGAGTCCAATTAGAATAATAAATACATTTCTCTGGGCTAAATCCAGTCTATTTGATTCTAGACTAGGTCAAAAATATGACCAGGTGGGCAAGGACAGGGACAGCAACAGACCCCCCAAACCAGGTACTCCGCAGGTGTGGACCAGGACCTCATCTCCTCCTAAAATTTTAAACTGGAGGAGACTAAGAAAAGTGAGAAAGTGCATTCCTCATATCCCCCAGCACAATAATATAGCACCTTGGAACTGAGACGGGGGGGGTCCAGCAACACTGTGGCCCTACCCGGGGGAGGCCCCGTGACAGGGCCCAACAGGCAGGAAATCAATCCACCCACATTGCCAGGCATCAACCAAAGGGACACCCACCAACCGCATCCCCCTTGAAAGAGGGCCGAGTATTGCCAGCAGCATACAGCCCAATTGGACAAGTGTGCAACAGAGAGACAACAACAAGCGAAAGGCATTGGAGGGAGGGCATCCCAGTGGCGACGAGAGCCCACCTGGCAAGACAGCAAGGGTGGACAGTATCAAGCCTACTGGTCACCTTCACGCCCCCGGGCCAGGCTACACCCAATTATAAACCATGCTGTAGAGATGAGTTTTTAGTAGACACTTGAAAGTTTGCACTGAGTTTGCATTTCTAACCTTAATTGGCAGATTATTCCACAGTAGTGGAGCTCTATGAGAAAAAGCCCTGCCACCAGCTGTTTGTTTAGAAATTCTAGGTACAATTAAAAGGCCTGCATCTTGCGATCATAGGTTACGTGTAAGTATGTATGGCTGGATCATTTCAGCAAGGTAAGTAGGAGCAAGTCCATGTATTGATTTATAGGTTAAGAGTAAAACCTTAAAATCAGCCCTAACCCTAACAGGCAGCCAGTGTAAGGACGCTAGAACAGGAGTAATGTGTTCAAATTTATTTGTTCTAGTTAGGATTCTAGCAGCCGTGTGCAGCACTAATTGAAGTTTATTTATTAGTTAGTTTTTCTGCATCAGTTTTTGATTGAAAGTTTCTAGTTATTGCAAAGTTTCGAAGATGAAAATGAGCAACTCTTGAGACATATTTTATATGTTCTTCAAAGGAGAGATCAGGATCAAGGGTAACGCCTAGGTTTTTTACAGTTTTTTGGGATACGACCATGCAGCCGTCGAGGTTCACAGTGAGATCTGCTAACAACACTATTTGTTTCTTGGGTCCTAAAACGAGCATTTCTGTTTTCCTTGAGTTTAAGAGCAAGAAATTCTCGGTCATCCACTTCCTAATATCTGAAACGCATGCTTCCAAAGTAGCTAATTTAGGGGCTTCTCCATGCTTCATTGAAATATATAACTGTGTGTCATCAGCGTTACAGTGAAAGTTTACATTATGATTTCGGATTACATCGCCCAGAGGGAGCATATATAGTGAGAACAATAATGGGCCCAGAACCAAGCCTTGAGGAACACCAAAGCATACCTTTGACTTGTCAGAGGATATGCCATCCACACTAACAAACTGATATCTTTCAGATAAATAAGATTTAAACCAGGCTAGAACATGTCCACGTACCCCAATATGGGTTTCCAGTCTCTCTAAGAGAAGGGAGTGATCAATAGTGTCAAAAGCAGCACTAAGATCAAGAAGCAACAGGACGGATGCGGAACCTTTGTCCGAGGCCATTAGAAGGTCATTTGTTACCTTCACGAGTGCAGTCTCAGTACTATGATGGGATCTGAAACCAGACTGGAGTATTTCATAAATGTTATTTGTCTTTAGGATGGCATTCAGTTGTTGGGAAACACATTTTTCTAAGATTTTTGAGAGGAACGGGAGGTTTGATATTGGCCTATAATTGTTTAATATGTCGGGATCAAGATTAGATTTTTTTTGGAAGAGGCTTAATTTCCGCTATTTTTTGTGAGTTTAGTACACATCCGGAGGAAAGGGAGGAATTTATTATGTTCAGCATTGGCTGACCTTGCCCAGGAAATAGCTCCTTAAGTAATTTTGTTGGAATCGGGTCTAGCTGAGAGTTTGTGGGTTTAGAACTCATTACAAATTTTGTAAATGAGTCAAGCGATACGGTATAAAAAATTTGCACCTGGTCAGGGAGGTTCAGGACATTTTTAGGACAACTGAGATTTTGAGGACCATAGCTATTTAAGGAGGAGTCAGTTATTTGTTTTCTAATGGTGATGATCTTTTCATCAAAGTAGTTAATGTATTCATTACAACTAAAGTGAAGACCCACTTCACTTGCTAAGCTTTGCTTTTTTGTTAACTTTGCAACTGTATCAAAGAGAAATTTTGGATTGTTTTTGTTCACCTCAATCAGGTTGGAGAAATAAGCTGCTCGAGCAGACGTGAGTGATTTTCGGAATTGTAGTGTACTGTCTATCCAGGCTAGTCTAAATACTTCCAACTTGGTGGAGCGCCACTTCCGCTCCAATTTTCCGGAGGCTTGCTTAAGTGCTCTAGTATTGTCTGTGTACCAGGGAGCAAGTTTCTTGTTGCGCATTTCTTTAGTTTTTAGTGGTGCAACTGTGTCTAATGTATTTCGCAGTGTTGAGTTTAGATCCTCGATTTGATCGTTTACATATTTATTTACTCTGTCATTAATGAGCGAACTTGTAAGAATATCAAGGAATTTATTTGTAGTCCGAGAGTTTATAGTACGGCTTTTGAAACTCATTGTTTGCGGAGCAAGTGGATTTCTTGTTTTAACAGTAAATTTAATAAGACAGTGATCCGATAATCCAGGATTTTGGGGGGAAATTATTAGATCTACAATATCTATTTCTCGTGACAGGACTAAATCTAAGGTGTGATTGTGGCAATGTGTTGGACCTGAGACATGTTGGATAAAACCCATTGAGTCAATTATGCCTTCAAAGGCTTTTTGAAGAGGATCATTGGACTTTTCCATATGAATATTGAAATCGCCAAAAATTAGAATACTATCTGCCATGACTACAAAGTTAGACAAGAACTGTATACTCAGTGAGGAACATTGTGTATGGCCCGGGGGGCCTATCTAGTAGCTATGTAAAACGAGTTATCGGCCTGGTTAACTTTCATTAGTAAAACTTCAAAAGAATGAATCTCAGTGATATGTCTGAGAGTAAATTTATATTTACTGTCATAAATATTAGCGACACCCCCTCCTTTTCGGGATGCACGAGGGATATGATCACTAGTATAACCAGGAGGAGAGGCCTCATTTAAGGCAGTGAATTCATTAGGCTTTAGCCACGTTTCACATAAACCAATAACATCTAGTTTATGGTCAGAGATTAATTCATTTACGGCAACTGCCTTTGGAGCAAGGGATCTAACATTTAGGAGTCCCATTTTGAGATGCGAGGTGATAGAATTTTTTTTTTATTTATTTGTGACTGAGGCAGAGGAAGGCTTTATCCTAATAAGGTTGTTTTTTTTAGCACTACCTTGTTTAACTTTTCTCTGCCTGGAACGAGTCACAGTGGCAATAGGTAAAGCTGCACTAACTACTCCGGCTATGCTATCGACAGACTCCACTATGCTAGCAGGCCTGGCCCTATTTCTGGGAGAGTCCCAAAAAGAAAGCCAGTTATTTACAAACTCAACCTCCTGCGACGGGCAGAACTCCATTTTCAGCCAGCGATTGAGTTGCGCAAGTCTGCTGTAGAGCTCGTCACCACCCCTAGCTGGGAGGGGGCCAGAGACAATTACTCGATGCCGACACATCTTTCTAGCTAGTTTACACGCTGATGCTATGTTCTGCTTCGTAACCTCTGACTGTTTCATCCTAACGTCGTTGATGCCAACGTGAATAACAATATCTCTGTATACTCTCTATACTTGCCAGTTTTAGACTTCGCTAGCACCAACCCGAGGTTGCGGCTATGTCGGTGTCTCTGCCCCCCGGTAAACAGTGTACGATCGCTGGCTGATTCTTTAGTCTAATACTGCAGGTAATGGAATCGCCAATTACTAAAGTTTTCAGTTTTTCAAGGCCACCGGTAGAAAATGCCTGCCGATCATTCCCCTCCGAAGACGGCTCTGGCCTTGACTCCGACTCCAGTGGGGAAAACCTGTTGAAAGTCTCAGTTGGATTTAGCAACGATTCAGGTTTAACTGGTCGAAGGCATTTCTTCCCAGCGACCAAGAGAAAGTTCTTGCCCGGCTGCAGGAGCTGTGCCAGGGGGCTAACAAAACTATTGTTTCTTCCTGGTGGCACTGATGCAGTTTTTTCTATTTCTACACTAGCATAATCCTTGCCTGACATTTGCGTCAGAAGCCCAGCCTCTAACTCTGCTATCTTTAACTGAAGACGATAGTTCTCCTCCATGTTGTTGCTACAACAATTACAGTGATAATGCATTTTAATGATACTTAGCGTCGGGTGTTCAGGGGTGAGTAGTTCCATTAATTATGTCCAAAAAGATTCCCGGTGTAGTAAAGTTGGGTAAGAGGTCAACAGATACAAATATTGCGTTGGTAAAACTCTTAAAATCGAATTTTGACCAATTCGTTTATATAGAGTAAATTTGAAAAAAGTTTGGCAGGTAGCCAGGTAGGTAACAGCAGGCAGCGTACAGCACGTCAACAATCTGCAATCTCAACATGCTTTGCACATTGTGGTGAACCCTCTGTATTTGCTCTTATGAAGTCTTCTCTTGATGGTACACTTGGATAATGTTATGCCTACCTCCTGGTGTGTTCTTCGCTTGGCTGGATGTTGTGAAGGGGTTTTTATTTACCCTAGAAAGAATCCTACGTTCATACACCACTGTTGTCTTCTGTGGACATCCAGGACTTTATGTGTTGCAGAGCTCACTTTTTTTCTCAGAATGTACCAAGCTGTCGATTTGGCCACTCCTAATGTTCCTGCTATCTCTCTGATTAAATTTCTTTTTTGAAGACTAAGGATGGCCTGTTTCACTTGCATTGAGCACTCCTTTAACCACATGTTGTGGGATCAGAGCAACAGTTTCCAAATGTGCATTCCACAGCTGGAATCAACTCTAGACATTTTACCTGCTTAATTGATGAATAAATAACCAAGGAATAGCCCACACCTGTCCATGAAACAGCTTTTGAGTGTATAGTCCAATTACTTTTGGTTCCTTGAAAAAGAAGGGGCTACATATTGAAGAGCTGTACTTCTTAAACCCTTCCTCTAATTTGGATACCCTGAAAATAAAGCTGAGGGACTGCACTTTAAGCCCATGTCCATTATTTATTTATGTATACTGTAACTAGATAATATTTTTGGTTAACAGTCAGTGTGCAATTATTTCCAGACCTAACTACCTTTGTATGCCTATATTTTACAGAGTGCCTAACAACAGCCCATACCTGTGGTATATGTTGTATGTAGCCTATTAACCCTGTGTGCTGTTAATTTCATGAAGTTGTATTTTTAACAACGTAACCACATGGGTACTCTACAGTCAGTATGGTATATAAATAAATCACAATCAGCAAGGTAATGTAGTGGTCCTAATGAAGCGGGCAAGTTTATTTCTTTAAGATGCATACATGCACATTGCATATGCCTGCATTTTGTTGTATTTCCTTGAAGACTAAACACACTAGATGCTAGAGTGTCAACAAGATGCTGAGGCGTCAGGACATCATTCCATGTTTCCATGACTTCACTACGACAGAACATGACACTCAGTCAATCCAAAATATAATTGAACCTCAAACTTGAATGTTTAACAAAGGAAAAATGAGTTTTGATCTTTCTCAGGGGAAAACATACATGTGCAGAATTATTAGGCAACAATTAGTGTGCAGAAATATTAGGCAACTACATTTAAAAAATAATTTCTCCAACTCAATTGTTTATTCTACATTTTTAAAGTGCAACAAATAAGTAACTCAAAATGAAAATTAAATAAAATGTCTGGCCTTCCAAAAATATTCAGTCACCGATATAGCCACCATTCTTTTCAATAACTGCCATGAGCCATCCATCCATGTAGTCTGTCAGTTTCTTAATCTGTTCATGATCAACTTTCGCTGAAGCAGCAACCACAGTCTCCCAAATGCTGTTCAAAGACCTGTTTTGTCTTCCCTGACTGTAAATCTCATGTTTGAGAAGGGTCCACATGTTCTCAATAGGATTTAAGTGGAAGGGGGCCAGGTCATTATTCAGGCATCTTTGAGGCCCTTGCTTGCTAGCCAAGCAGTGGAGTACTTGGATGCATGTGATGGAGCGTTGTCCTGCATATAAAACATGGCCATCTTGAATGCTGAGGACTTCTTCCTGTACCACTGCTTGAAGAAAGTATCTTCCAGAAACTGGCAGTAGGTATGGGAGTTGAGTTGGACATTTTTTGGACCTTTTCAACCCAAAAAAGTCAAACTACCTCATCCTTAATTATAGCAGCCCATACCAGTATCCCTCCTCCACCTTGCTGGTGCCTGACTCGAAGTGGTGCCCTGTGTCCATTAGTGATCCAGCCACAGGCCCAGCCATCTGGTCCATCAAGAGTCACTCTCATTTCATCTGTCTATAAAACCTTTGAAAAATCTGTCTTCAAGTATTTCTTTGGCCAATCTATACGCGTGTGAATCGTATTCAGTGGTGATCTTCTTTCAGCCTTCTTGACCTTGGTATTGACTCTGAGCACTTGACACCTTGTACTTCTGGACACTCCAGGTAGATTGCAGTTCTGGAATATGGTGGCACTGAAAGATAATGGGTTCCTGGTAGCTTCACGTTTAATTATTCTCAAGTCTTTTGCAGTTATTTTACATATTTTCTTCTCCATAGATTTTTTGCACCCCAGTTGACTATTCGCAACAAAACGTTTGAGTGTCCAGTGGTCACGCCACAATAGTTTTGCTATTTTAAAAGTGTTGCATCTGACTGAAAAGCATTTTACAATTTATGACTTTGCCAGTTAAATCACTTTTTTGGCCCATTTTACCAGAGGTCATGAAGCTGCCTAATAATTATGCACACCTTGATATAAGGTGTTATTCACTGTTGTCACACCATCCCTCATTTCGCAGTGTAACGTTTTATTTTCCTGTGAAAACCACCCAACTGTATTTTAGCTTGGTTAAAATATCAGTTTGGCTTGGATCTATATTTAATTTGGTAGAAACCATCTGGCTTAATGACACAAATAAAGGTAAGCATTTTACTGAAGGTCCCTAACCATGCCTTGCATTCCTAACATGATGATGGCCAGAAATTATTTCTCTACTCATCTGAGTAAGAATATACACTCACCTAAAAGATTATTAGGAACACCATACTAATAATGGGTTTGACCCCCTTTCACCTTCAGAACTGCCTTAATTCTACGTGGCATTGATTCAACAAGGTGCTGAAAGCATTCTTTAGAAATGTTGGCCCATATTGATGGGATAGCATCTTGCAGTTGATGGAGATTTGTGGGATGCACATCCAGGGCACGAAGCTCCCGTTCCACCACATCCCGAAGATGCTCTATTGGGTTGAGATCTGGTGACTGTGGGGGCCATTTCAGTACAGTGAACTCATTGTCATGTTCAAAAAACCAATTTGAAATGATTCGAGCTTTGTGACATGGTGCATTATCCTGCTGGAAGTAGCCATCAGAGGATGGGTACATGGTGGTCATAAAGGGATGGACATGGTCAGAAACAATGCACAGGTAGGCCGTGGCATTTAAACGATGCCCAATTGGCACTAAGGGGCCTAAAGTGTGCCAAGAAAACATCCCCCACACCATTACACCACCACCACCAGCCTGCACAGTGGTAACAAGGCATGATGGATCCATGTTCTCATTCAGTTTATGCCAAATTCTGGCTCTACCATCTGAATGTCTCAACAGAAATTGAGACTCATCAGACCAGGCAACATTCTTCCAGTCTTCAACTGTCCAATTTTGGTGAGCTTGTACAAATTGTAGCCTCTTTTTCCTATTTGTAGTGGAGATGAGTGGTACCAGGTGGGGTCTTCTGCTGTTGTAGGCCATCCGCCTCAAGGTTGTGCGTGTTGTGGCTTCACAAATGCTTTGCTGCATACCTCGGTTGTAACGAGTGGTTATTTCAGTCAAAGTTGCTTTTTTATCGGCTTGAATCAGTCGGCCCATTCTCCTCTGACCTCTAGCATCAACAAGGCATTTTCGCCCACAGGACTGCCGCATACTGGATGTTTTTCCCTTTTCACACCATTCTTTGTAAACCCTAGAAATGGTTGTGCGTGAAAATCCCAGTAGCAGATTGTGAAATACTCAGACCTGCCCGTCTGGCACCAACAACCATGCCACGCTCAAAATTGCTTAAATCACCTTTCTTTCCCATTCTGACATTCAGTTTGGAGTTCAGGAGATTGTCTTGACCAGGACCACACCCCTACATGCATTGAAGCAACTTCCATGTGATTGGTTGATTAGATAATTGAATTAATGAGAAATTGAACAGGTGTTCCTAATAATCCTTTAGGTGAGTGTACATACAGTATGTAATTTTGGAAATGCTGAATTCTGTTGAATTTGATGTTACTTTAGATTGTGTGAGAGGATAGACAATGTCCAGATGTCAGTTAGCCCACCTATCTAAACTTCAAGATGTGCAGAGAGCAAGGGCAGCTCTTCTTCCGCCACCTAAGCATTACTATAGAGTGTGTTGTTTTAAAGAAATATAAAGTGTGAAACCGGAGGAAAATCTCCACTTTTCATTCACCCACATACTTAGCCAATCATTTCATCAAGCCTACAGTGTGGGCTCCTTGAAAACCACATTAGCTGTGCTATGATGGTACACTCTCCTGAAGGTATAAGTGTAGTCTTATAAGAACGACATAAAGACTTTATAAAAGATTTATAGACAAAGGCCCCACCTCATAAGTGATAGGTCATCTAAGGTCAGTGTGGGTGACTTTTTATTCAACAGGAGAAGTAGTTCACCACAGGCTAGTGTGGTGGTCTTTTCCAGCCATCTGTCCCCCAGAGAGACACGAGTTAAAAGGGACACAGTCAACAGAGCAAACAGGTGATAAGGCGACAGCTAGCGGGCAATTCATCCTGCTGGGCATCCACAATAAGATGGGACCAACTGCTGGAAATTGAGGAAGTGAGAGACAGACAGAGAGGTAGAGAGAAATGGTCTAGAAATAGCATTTTAATGAACCTATTTTTGATGAGTACTTATGTTAAAAGTGAATTTGTCAGTCCTGCATGTCTTTCTGGGGGAAGTCTGTGTGCTGAACCCGCTTTGAGACAATTTCGAGCTAGATCTGTATTTACAAGACTAATATACATAACTGAAGCAAATTATTTTACTGGAAATTAGAAGAAAAAAAAAAATCTGAAGGCCAACGGCACTCCAAGCACGATACGCCGCAATTTTCATGGTCCTCAAGTCCTTCGCCAATGCCAACTCCATGCGATAGAGGCCGCCATTACAGCCGCAAGAGGGGCCAAGATGATGCAGACTCTGACTCATCTCTCATGGTGGAACTGACGTTGTTTAGGCAAGAGACCACTACCTCCCTAAGCAAAATTAAATAATCTATCGAGTGTATGAAGGCTACACTAGAGAAAAGTGAAAAATGGATAACCCTCATTGAAAGGAAGAATGAGGAGAATGTCGCAAAGCTAATACAACAAGACCAGGCAATTAGCTATCTGATGGGTCAAACAGAAGAGTTGCAGAGAAAGGTGGACTTGTTGGAAACATTTCACGGCGTAATAATATTAGCATCTTCAGAGTTCCAGCTAACTCGGAAAGGGGACAGAAGATGTTTATGTTTGTTGAGAATTTTTTTAGGGAAACCTTGGAAATATAACAAAGGCCCACAGACGTCTCTGGTCGTAGAGAGGGCCCACAGAGCTGGGCCTGCTCACAGGCCTGGGTTGAAGGAGACACAGCCTAGTGCTTTCGTTGTACATATCCTCAACTTCGACATAAAGCTGCAGTTTGGCGAGAGTCAAGGGAGAATTAATCTACAATGGCAAACGTGTCTGTCTTCAATGAGTACTCTAAACTGTAGGGAAGAAGAAAGGATTACACTGGGATCAAGGTGTTAGCTGCGGGGAACCTCACATACTCGCTGTTATTCCCTGCAAAACTGTGTGTCAACCATGGGAACAAGCTTCACGTCTTTAACTCTGGGATGACACCGCCTTCCAGACCCACAGACAGTGCCCCGCTCTGCCCACTCTGATAGATATGTGGCAAGAAGTTGGGCCTAGAAGGAGGGAGAGAAAGACTCTTAAAAGAAGTTGTTTTTTGGTCCATAACCCTTGTGATGTTCAACAATATTGTAAGTTGCCTGGATTTCTATTAATAAGCTGAAACATTCTGTCCGGATTCAATGAACACCTTGGATAGTGTTTTTTTATGTTTTCTGTAAGAATGACAAGGTATAGCGTTGCATACTTTCCACTCTTTTATGAAAAGGGTTGCTTACTTTCCCAGTGATGAGTATTGTTAGGCCTGTATTAAACTCATGAGTTTTCTTTTGGATGTCCAAGGGTTAAGGTTCTAAGAACCTAACAATTCATTTGGTACTGAACTGGAAGCTTTATCTCAAGCAGAGACCAAACCAGAGCTTGGTGTTTCACTTTCCAATAAAGATATCTCCTCTCAGATGTCTGGATCGATAAAGGTAAGTCCCAGGCATCCAAAATATATGTCCTTATGATCGTTGGAGTGTCTGGCTTCATTGTGAATTAAACTTCCGACTCTATTCGTCGGACAGCTCTTTTGTTTAGTGGCAGCTGTGCAGGCATGAGCTGTGGTCACGCTGGGGGGGGTCATAAAACTCGTTATGCCCATAAAAGATAGTGAGACCTAGACCAGAGATGTTGTACTCTGCCAGAAAGGGGAGATCATCAACTACCGCAGCATATATGATAGGGGGAACTGTTCTAAGGTTCTAAGTACCTCAGATCTGGGGTAGTTACATCCAAGATTATGGGCAATACTTACTGAATCTATACCCAGCATTTTTATTTTCTTTATATACCTAATCTAATGGCTGGATTGCCGACATGATTTTGTTTTGTATATTGGGTCAGTAATTACCGGCCATTCCTTGAGGGATGCCTCCTTCACCGAATAGTAAAAAAGGTTTTACGCATGCTGCGACAGGGACAACAAAGAAGCAGCCATTAAAGCTGAACTCCCCCCAGATTCCCTCCCCCAGACTATCCACCACAGAAGGGTCATCTGCCCTGAGCAGGGTGAATGCACGCAAGGCTGCTGGTCCTGATGGCTTCCCCGGGTGTGTGCTCAGAGCACGCGCTGGGCAGCTGGCCGAGGTCTTTACCAACATTTTCAACATGATACTGGCCCAGGCGTTTTGTCCCAACGTGCTTCAAGACTGCAACCATTGTGCCACATTCACAAAGTGCTTTGAAAGACTAGTTTTGGCCCACCTTAAGTCCTGTCTCCCCCCAACACTGGATCCCTACCAGTTTGCCTACCGGTCGAACAGGTCTACAGAGGACGCCATCTGACCATTGTGGATTACAGGAAGTCTAAAAGCTGAGGACATCTCCTTGTCCCTTAACACCTCAGCTCTGGTCAAAAAGGTGCAGCAGCGCCTGTACTTTTTGAGGAGGCTGAAGAAAGCCTGTCTGTCCTCCAAGATCCTTGTGAACTTTTTCCGCTGCACAATCAAGAGCATTCTGACAAACTGTGCAAAAGTGTGGTTTAGCAACGACTCCATAGCCAACCAGAAGGCCCTGCAATGGGTGGTGAAAACCAGGACATCACTGGTACCCAGCTTCCTGCCATCGTAGACCTCTAGCGTAAGCGGTGTCTGCACAGGGTGCGCAGGATCATCAGGGACCCTTCACACCCATGCCACAAACTGTTTGACCTCTTACATTCAGGCAGGCGGTACAGGTCTCTTCGGTGCCACACCAGCAGGCTCAGGAACAGTTTCTTCCCATCCACTGTAACCCTGCCCCCCCACCCCGCCACTCTGGTCCTTGTTGCAAACCTGATAGTTTTTCAGTTGTTGTGTCTACCTCAGCAATCTCACCGCTGTTCCTGCATTTCAGTGGCACATGCACCTTGTACATTACATTTGCCTCTTTGCACATTTAGAATTTCCATTGTGCGTGCATTTTTTATGTTATTTTTTACATTTGTTACATACACGTCTTCCTCTGGGACCTTAGTGCTGCTATCTCAGCATCCTGGTTGCTGATGCTCCCCTACTACATTACTTAGGGCGACCAGATTCCATAGGGTGAAATACGGGCCCCCATCTGTACATCAAATTGTATTTTCCAATACACAAATACAGTCTATTTTGTTTGTATCAAATTAATTGGATTGAAGCAACAAAAGAGCGTTTTTGACATGCTCTTTTGTTGCTGAATTCAGTCTATATAAACTAATTGGTTACATTTTACTTTAAGAATTTACCAACGTAATATCAAATCAAATTGTCAAATTGTCAGCAAGACCCGATTCCAACAAAATGACTTAAGGAGCTATTTCTGGTGCTACAGTAGGTCAGCCAATGTTGAACATAATAAATTGCTCCCTTTCCTCCGGATGTGTACCAAACTTACTGAAAATAGCGGAAATGAAGCCTCTTCTAAAAAAAAAAAATCTGGAACCAGGCATATTAAACAATTATAGGCCAATATCAAACCTCCCATTCCTTTCAAGAATCTTAGAAAAATGTGTTTACCAACAACTGAATGCCTTCCTGAAGACAAATAACATTTATGAAATGCTCCATTCCGATTTCAGGCCCCATCATAGTACTGAGATTGCACTAGTGAAGGTAACAAATGACCTTCTAATGGCCTCAGACAAAGGTTCCGCATCCGTCCTGTGGATTCTTGATCTTAGTGCTGTTTTTGACACTATTGATCACTCCCTTCTCTTAGAGAGACTGGAAACCCATATTGGGCGACGTGGACATGTTCTAGCCTGGTTTAAATCCTATTTATCTGAAAGATATCAGTTTATATGTGTGGATGGCATATTCTCTGACAAATCAAAGGTATGTTTTTGTGTTCCTCAAGGCTCGGTTCTGGGCCCATTGTTCTCACTATATATGCTGCCTCTGGGTGATGTAATCCGGAATCACAATGTCACAGTTATATATTTCAATGAAACATGGAGAAGCCCCAAAATTAGCTACTTTGGAAGCATGCGTTTCAGATATTAGGAAGTCGATGACAGAGAACCTCTTGCTTTTGGCACTGTTGGCAGATCTCATTGTGAACCTCAACGGCTGCATGGTCGTATCCCAAAAAACTATAAGAAACTCAGCGTTACTCTAGACTCTGACCTCTCCTTTGATGAACATATAAAATATATCTGAAGAGTTGCTTATTTTCATCTTTGAAACATTGCAAAAATCATAAACTTTCTATCAAAACTGCAGAAAAAATTATCCATGTTTATGTTACTTCTAGGTTAGATTACTGCAATGCTCTTCTTTTTGGTTACCCTGATAAATCAATAAATAAACCTCAATTAGTGCTGCTAGAATCCTAACTATAACTAAAACATGTAACACCTTACATCAGTACAAGCCTCTTTACACTGGCTGCCTGTTAGGGTTAGGGCTGATTTCAAGGTTTTATTGTTAAC
Source organism: Esox lucius (assembly GCF_011004845.1). Classification (NCBI taxonomy): domain Eukaryota; kingdom Metazoa; phylum Chordata; class Actinopteri; order Esociformes; family Esocidae; genus Esox; species Esox lucius. The sequence goes on along the minus strand of NC_047585.1, from coordinate 10,331,386 downwards.
CAATAAATCAATACATGGACTTGATCCTATTAACCCCACTGAAATGATCCAGCCATGCATACCTACATGTAACCTTAGATCGCAAGATGCAGACCTTTTAATTGTACCTAGAATTTTTAAACAAACCCCCGGAGACAGGGCCTTTTCTCATAGAGCTCCTCTACTGTGGAATGATTTGCCAATCAAGGTTAGAAATTCAAACTCAGTGCAAACTTTCAAGTGTCTACTAAAGACTCATCTCTACAGCATGGTCTCTGATTAAGTGTAGTCTGGCTCAGGGATGTGAAGATGACCAGAAAGGCTTGATACTGTCCACCCTTGTTGTCTTGCCAGGTGGGCTCTCATCACACAACTATTATCCCACCTGTAACATACACTATACCTAATTTTGTAAACTTTCTGCCCTCCTCTATTGGCCTTATTTGCACATTTAGTATTGCCATTTGCACTGCAACTGCGTTCATTGCACATCTGCACATTCCACTTGTAATATACATATATTTAATACTAATTTTCTGCCCTGTATTTGCACTTCTGGTTAGATGCTAACTGCATTTCATTGTACTGCACTTGTAAAGTTTCATCTAATCTAATCTTTAGTTCTTGCAGAGATACCTGTTTTTGCATTTGGTTTTTTGACGCTGTCTGTGTGTGTTAATTGTGCTGTGTTTTGTATTTAAACCACTATAAAAAGAGCAGTTTTATCTGCAGTTATAGGTGCTAAGACAATGCAGATTTCAGTCAAAGTCCATAATGGATAGTTATATGAATACTAGGTACTTCAGATGGTGTCACTTAAAATGTTTACTTATAATGTGAAGGGCTTAAACCATGTGATCAAGTGGAAGAAAATATTAACACAGCTTAAACGATTGGATTGTGACATTGCTTTTCTTCAGGAGAGTCACTTATCAACTGAAGAACACAAAAAATTCCAACGGGACTGGATGGGCCAGGTTTTTTCCTCTCATGACCATGAAATGGTGTTTGCATTCTGGTACATAGGAGACTTTCTTTTACCTTGAAGAATGAGGTCACTGACTCAGAGTGCTGGTTTGTCATTATTCGGGGAGTTTAATCTGGCATTGACTTTGCATTTGCTAGTGTACATGCCCTGAATAAGGTTTCCCCATATTTTGTAAATGTATGTTTCTTGGAGATTGCTAAACAGACTAATCCACATTGTGTAGTTGGAGGTAATTTTATTTGCACATGATTGCCACAATTAGATAAATGTTGACCAGGAGCTCCCATATTAAAAAGTCGTATTTTACTGCGAAGAATAGGGGTTTGCAGACATTTGGACGAAGCTAAATCCAACCTTTTAAAGATAATTGGGAAACTGCGGAGAATTATCTTAGAGGTCAGATTACAGCTTATTCTACTCTGCTAAAAAAGTATGTGTACAAAAGCAAAAGGTGATTGAGAGGAAAGTCTCTGAAATTTAGAAGCATAAGAAGCAAGGGGACAGTGAGACTAATATGGTTCGTTGCTGCGTAAGGGGAACTTAACTCCCTTCTTACCTAAAGAGCGGAGGATCCAATGCGATTTTCACTAGGCAAATTCTATGCTCAGGTTGAAAGACCAGGGAAACTACTTGTTTTGCAACTGAAGAAGAATGCGGCTGAACGATGTATCCCCAGTATCAGCACTAGGCAGAGGAAGGTTACTTTTTGTCCCACAGAAATAAACGTGTCATTTTCTGAGTATTATGAGAATTGTTACAAAAAGCCTAATGAGGTTTCCCCTCCCAAAAGCTTCCATACACATTTGAGGTTGCCATAGTTATCACTTGAGGACAGAAAGATGGTACTGTAGATGCGCCCATTAATGATTTGGAGATAGCTGAAGCGATCAGAAGCATGAAGAGTGGGAGGAGCCTGGGTCCTGATGGGTTTCCTAGTGAGTTTTATAAAACGTTATAAAACACAAATAACAGAACAGGCTTAAGCATCATTCGATTTTGGGTTATGTTCAGATAAAAAGTCAGATTCTGGAAGATCGAAGTTTATTGGATTAATTGGAATGACTGAATATCTGACAGACCTTTAGCATGTAATGTAGAGAGCCCAATCATATTGAAGTAAAAAGCAATGGTTTAGAAACCCATTTCCAAAGGCACTGTAGCCTACACAACCCCTAAGGTAAAATGAAAATTTAATTTTTGGCCAGCTATGTAAACTCTAACATTATTGATCCCACAAAAGGTGTTCAGTTAGTTATAGGCTATTCAAAGTAATCGGATTACTTTACTGAGTTTGAGTAATCAAAAAGTTACGTTACTGATTACAAATGTGGACAGGTAACTTGTAACTGTAATGGATTACATTTCAAAAGTAACCTACCCAACCCTGCATATAAGCTACAAAAAACTACAGTTATCAAAAGAAATGGGTGGACTTGGCTGTCCTAACCTTAGATCGTATTACTGGGCTGCACAACTTAACCACATGGCGTCTTGGATTCACAAACCGAAAGATCTATCATGGCTTGAAATGGAGAGTCAGTGTGTTATAATGCCTTTACACTGTCTGCCTTGTATAGCAGACCTTTACTCAATAGACAAGCTTAAACACAACCCAATTATCATTCATACGCTAAAGACATGGAAAGAAATTTGACTGTACTATAAATTAAGAAATGATGTTTATAGACATATATTCTCCAACCCTGTCTTCCTTCCGGCTTTTATGTCCCAAGGATTTGGGGAATGGAGGGAGAGAGGAATAAGGGAATCTCAGTTCAGGATATTACATTGGTTCTTTATGAGGCCTGATAAACTTGAATAATGAAATATCGCCATAGTATCAGTCTGTGTGTAATTAATGAATATAATACACAAGTTTCACTTTTTGAATGGAATTACTGAAATAAATCAACTTTTTGATGATTTTATGACCAGCACCTGTAATATATCTTCAGTATGTGATTTTTGTGTATTATGCTCTTTTAAGTGTTCTGCAGAAACAATTTCCTGTTTTTACATTTTTGTGCGTTTGAATAAAAATGTATTTGTATAAAAAAAGTAATTTGTTTTTTGGATCCCACTTAACTGACTCCATTGTGACAGCTAGTTTTCCTGGGGTCACAACCCTAACAAAAAAGGAAATACAAGCAAACAATTTGCTTTATTTCTTTTACATTTCATGAGAAGCAATGTTACTGATATAATGGTAGTCAGCAGACAAAACCAGAACAAAGGCTAAAACAGAGCAAACTTAGAAAAAGATCACAGAATTATTTTAGGAGTAATCTTTCATCGGATCCATTGCCAACCTAAAACCAAACGCTTAGCAACAGTTCTATGACACTCAACTAAAGTTCACCCTCTTCACTAACCTCATCTTGTTCTTTCCTATGAGACACACTTTACCTCACAAATCAATACCAGAGATGTGTCAAAAACACAATTATACGGTAGAGTTCTTCCCTGACATTTTAATTATTATCAGACCTGACAAGTCCATGGCCAGACATCATAATGGATCATATTTAATTAATTATACAGAGTGTGAATTACAGGGGGCCCAGGGCAGTCTCTGACCCCCTGAGTGAGACATGTGCTCCCCTAAATGTAACAAAGTAAAACTTTGGTGGGTCTCCTTGTTCTCTTTGTTTAAAATATATTTTTTTATCCTGGAAAATATTGAAATGAAAGGATGTTCCAGACAATCATATAAAAAAAAAAAATGCCAGAGCAGTCCTGTAGTTTAGTACATTTCCAAATGTGACACATTTTCTGTCTATAAATAGGGTATTTTTGCTAACAAGACAAAACTGAATTTACAAAAACTGAATTTTAAACAATTAAATGACTTGTCTCCTCTCCCATTTCCTTACCGAACAAGACAGGAATAATATTAGCAAGTCCAGGGTGGTTTAGGGTGGGGGGATAGTACTATGTGGGTCTAAAATGAGTATGAGGAGTCTACAAGTCAATGCAAACTGATAGACGGACTGTAGCGCACTGTAATTACGTTGGACCTCATGAACATGTGTAGATACCCTAGAGTTTTAAGTGATTTTGTTTGACAATCATAAAAAAATCGTGAATAGGTTTATGTCAAATTAAATCTACTATCAGCCAATCAAAAATAATAATATGATGCCCATGAAAAGAATTGAGACATTCTATAAATGTCAGGTTACAATTTGCACTGTCATCACGGAAAATGTTGACTTAAAGAGCTCTACCGTCAGCAATTTGGGAGAGAGAGGGTTCATTTTTACTTCAACGAGTGGTAAAACTGATTGCGTGCTTTACAGGCATACATACTTTGAGGGCTGCTAGGGAAAGATAGCATTCCCACACCGGATCATTGACACCGATGGGGAAAAGTTGCCAGTCTAAGAAGGGACTAGAGGAAATGTTCCTCCTCAGCACAACATCACACCCAGATGTGATTTAGAGGGAATGTATCTGCAACGAGACGATAAACTTCAGGGGGATCCATTTCTGCTCCTGCAAACTCACCCCTGAAGTTTAGTAACCCGTTTACATGGTAGGAATGTGGACACAAATACACAGGCAGCTTATTAAATGTCTTTACCATATCAATGATTATCATCTATTAGTCCATGTCTAGTTCAGTTTTATTTTAAACTTAAACTCTATTGGCTTGTATGCACTGGACATGAATTAATTTATTTTGCAACAAGTTGGGATTTTGTAAGATTCTCGAGTGTAGCCCAATGATTTACACCCCAAAGTTGTTGCACAGGATTTAGGCTCTGATTAGCTATTTTGTTTATATTTTGGGTTTGTTGAGAACCCAAACACACCTTTGGGTAAAACATTATCCCAGTGCATCCTCTACAGTAACTCTCCCCTAAAACCTAGCATATTTAACACATTTGGCCCACACAATGGCACATTTTATTTCTTGAAGGCCCCAATAAACCTGATAATTGTCAGTTTTGTGCATAAACATTTACCAAAATGACAGATGGTCTGTACACCCCTGTTAGAAGTAAAAGAGGAACTTGACCTCAGATTAACATTGGTAGATCAAACAGGGACATCTAGGGCAATAATTATCATATTTTAAAAAAGTTTAAGTGTTTCTAAAACTGCCTCGGAGGGTGTCAGCCAAACTTCAAAGGCTCCCAATCAAGGTCTCCTGACACATTTGGGGCTTAGAGTCCTGGGGCCAATGAGGTTTCTTGCTAATGTTAGCGGTGAATATCTGTAATGTTCCACTCTATGAAAAGAAGGTGTCAATGTTCTATAAATGAATCTAAGAAGTAGTATGAATAGATACAGGTACTCAAAAAAAAGCCAACATGGATGTATTACAACTGAGAACTCAGGGAGTATTTCTTCAGCACAGGAAGAAAAAGACAAAGACTAGGCCTACACTGATGAGACAGAGTGTGTGTTAAGGCAACAGAGCATGTTAGGGCCAGGGTTGGCCTGTATCAACTACAAGTTTTGGCCAGAGGCTGTAAGGCTGAGAGGAAAAGCACCATCTGAGATCTCTTCATCATCCAGACACAGAGTTCCAGGCATCTGTGTAATGGGCCCTGCTAAGCCTCACTGCCTAGGCTCCAGCCCAGGGAAAACTACACACAGAATTACACACAGCGGCTGGCTAGGGATGACAAACACTCCACTGCAGCAGACTCTCCCAGTAGGAACAGTGGCCTTTTACCTCATCCATAAAAACAATGGTACATACACACACCCATACACACTGTCCCACACTGTGTTTGACTTCCAATATTTGACATTTGTCTCTGTCTGGCTTGGAAAGGTTAGACATTTTTACAGTCCAGTGATAGAGATTCCTGTCACACCCAGTCGAATAGAGTTGTTGGCCATGTCCAATGCCATCTAAAGATGTCCAAAATAGCTGGTATATACACCTAGTCAAGGACTGCTCATTCCCCTATACTTGTCTTTCATCATATATAGTAGTATCTTACAGCTTCACAATGGCACCATGCTAACGCTGTGTTTAATTTCACGGAAAAGCAGCTGCCATCACTAGTAAATGTGCTGTTATATGATCCAAGCACACTCCACCCTTGCCAATTTGACATTACTGCATCCGCTAAGGCAATCGATATGCTTTCCTCCACCACGCTGGCTATAAAGTGTTCAGACTCCTTTCAGAGAGATGATTACATTGTACAAGCCATTCTGCTGTCTCTTATACAGACTCAAGTCTACAGCCCATAATAGCAAGTAGGAGCAATCACTTGGACTTCCATTGTAGAGATGAACAATGAGCATTCCTAACGTCGATATCCCTGGCCATCAGAGATCAATAATATATCATCATGCCCAATAATAAAGTACATTGACCTCATGTCTGTCAGCTGATTCAGGGAGAATATAGAGTATTGTGTATCCCATAATCACTTCAGCAAAAAAATATCAAACAACCTCAACCCAGATTAATACATCTGGATATGACACAATTAGATCTTTAGATCATAAAACACATTAAAATAAAAATTACATTTACATAAAATTACTGCAAAGTCTTTGGGACTCTCAAATGTAAAAAAATCTATTGTCTCTGAAATGCTATGTTAATGAGGATTTAAAATGGACTGAAAGCGTCACATCCCATCAGCTTAAAGGCTCATTCCATGGGTTTGGACTGCTGTTTATAAAAATTGTTCTGTTGAGCCAAAACGGATTCCTGGAAATGAATGTCATGTAAATGCTGATATGTGTCATCAAAACCACCTGCTTTCAAACTTGGAATGTCATACCTTACTTTACTGAGGTTACACTAATCATACACAATGTACATATAAAATATTGCATATCCTAAACAAACATACAAAACATTCCAATAGGCTTATTTCTGAATACGCCTACAGCATGTCTAGGACTAGACAGTGCTCAGAGCATGTTTAATAACTTCTGTATTTCCACATACATTTTGAGATAAGATTGTTCAGACACTTGCTGCTGGATAGCCTTACATACAAACCAATGTCTGGCCCTTCTGGATTTATGTTTATAACTCTGTTTTCCTAAAGTAAAGAAAGTGGTACCAAGGCCGCTATGAAGATTGGAACCTTAATCAATTTGAATGTGGTCAAGCTCGGACTTCACCAAATTGAGTCTCAGCTTCCGGTTCATTATAATTTTTTTGGCATGCTCAGTGCACAGCCAATGTTGTACTTTGTTCCCTCTTTCAGGGAACCAGGATTATAGAAATAACCTAACATCAGTCAGTAATTATTGTCACACAATTAAACACTGGTTCAAACACCTTATTATAATAACATTTAATAAGCCATGACTGATTCAATATGTAATCAATATGTTCACTTATGTAATGACTCATGGACATTAGCACTAGCGAGACCAGAGAACGCATCACTTGCTACAGTCAGGATGTTGACATTTTCTTAAGACGTTTATCGACAGTATCAAGCCAATATGATCTTAGAGGGGTTGTTTACTTGCTGAAGTTTCTTTAAGTCCAATGTATTCATCTATATATACACTACTGTTCAAAGGTTTGGGGTGACTTAGAAAAGTCCTTGTTTTTGAAAAATAAACACATTTTCTGACTATTAAAATAACATCAACTTGATCAGAAATACAGTGTAGACATTGTTAATGTTGTAGATGACTATTGTAGCTGGAAAAGGCTGACCTTAAATGGAATATATAAATACAGAGGCCCATTATCAGCAACCCTCATTCCTGTGTTCCAATGGCACATTGTGTTAGCTAATCTAAGTTTATATTAAAAGGCTAATTGATCATCAGAAAAACTTTTGAAATTATGTTAGCACAGCTGAAAACTTTTGTGCTGATTAAATAACCAATCAAACTGGCCTTCTTAAGACAAGTTGAATAGCTAGAGCATCAGCAATTGTGGGTTTGATTACAGCCTCAAAATGTCCAGAAACAACAAACTTTGTTGTCGTCAGTCTATTCTTGTTCTGAGAAATTGTCCAGAAAATGAGGATCTCGTGCAACTCCCTTCACAGAACAGCTCAAACTGACGGACCAAAATAAAAAGAGGAGTGGGAGGCCCCAGTGTACAACTAAGCAGAGGACAAATACATTTGTGTCTAGTTCAAGAAACAGACCCCTCACAGGTCCTCAGTTGGCTTCATTAAATAGTACCCCCAAAACACCAGTCTCAACATCAACAGTGAGCAGAGCAGAGTTGCTCAGGAAAAGCCATATTTTAGGCTGGCCAATAAAAAGGAATGATTAAAATGGTCAAAATAACACAGACACTGGACAGAGAAGGATTGGAACAAAGTTATGGACAGCGAATCTTAAGTTTGAGGTGTTCAGATCACAACATTTGTGAGATGCAGACCAAATGAAAAGATGCTGCAGGAGTACTTGACGCCATCTGTCAAGCATGGTGGAGGCAATTTGATGATCTATGGGTGCTTTGGTGGTGGTGAAGTAGTACATTTGTACAAGGTAATACGGATCTTGAAGAAGGAAGGCTATCACTCCATTTTGCAACAACATACCATACCCTGTGGACGGCGCTTGTTTGAAGCCAATTTCCTCCTACAACAGGACAATGACCCAAAGCACAGCTCCAAACTACGCAAGAACTATTCAGGGAAGAAGCAGTCAGCTGGTAGTCTGTCTACAACAGAGTGACCAGCACAGTCACCAGATCTCAACCTTATTGAGCTTGTTGTGGGAACAGCATGACCGGATGGTATGTAAGAAGTGCCCATCAAGCCAATCCAACTTGTTAGAGGTGCTTCAGGAAGCATTGTTTAAAATCTCTTCAGATCACCTCAAGAAAAGGTTTACAAGAATGTAATTGCTGCAAATAGAGGATTCCTTGACAAAAGCAAAGTTTTAAGGACAAAATTGTTATTATAATTATGATTAAAATTCTTTATTTCTAACCTTGTCAATGACTATATTTCCTATTCATTTTGCTATATTTCCAATTCAAACTAATTTAATGTATCTTTTCATGAAAAACAAGAGCATTTTGTGGTCAACATAATTTTGGGGTCACTTAGAAATGTCCTATATATAAAGTGAATAACACTTAATCTTGTTATCAAGTCACCTGTTAGTGGGTGGGATATATTAGGCAGCAAGTGAACATTATGTCCTCAAAGTTGATGTGTTAGAAGCTGGAAAAATGGGCAAGCATAAGGATCTGAGCGACTTTGACAAGGGCCAGATTGTAATGGCTAGACAACTGGGTCAGAGCATCTCCAAAACTGCAGCCCTTGTGGGGTGTTCCTGGTCTGCAGTGGTCAGTACCTATCAAAAGTGGTCCAAGAAAGGAAAAGCGGTGAACAGGTGACAGGGTCATAGGCAGCCAAGGCTCAATGATGCACGTGGGGAGCGAAGGCTGGCCCGTGTGGTCCGATCCAGCAGACGAGCTACTGTAGCTCAAATAGCTGAAAAGGTTCATGCTGGTACTGATAGAAAGGTGTCAGAACACACAGTGCATCACATTTTGTTGCGTATGGAGCTGCATAGCTGCAGACCAGTCAGGGTGCCCATGCTGACCCCTGTCCACTGTCGAAGGCACCGACAATGGGCACATGAGCATCAAAACTGGACCACGAAGCAATGGAAGAAGGTGGCCTGATCAGGTGTCCACTTACTTTTGAACATATAGTGTATATGTACACACCATAGATTAAGGCAAGGAGATTGTCTTTTATCTTAACAGGATTGTCTTTTATCTTGATATTTAATTTGTCTGCATCCCTTGGTCTTAGGACTATTCCTGAGAGTTCATTTTCATGTAAACACTCCTATTACATTAGTTCTAATTTTTATCAAAACATATGGAAATTTCCGCACACAGGCTTACACACACAAACACTTGAAGTTAAAGAAGTTTATGTCACTCATTTATTTTGAGTCTTCAGATATGTCATCCAGCCCAACAGATGGTTGAATGAATCTGGTATCCACACTGATAAAAGCTGGTAGATGTCTTGTTTCATCAGCATCACGAAAGATGTGGACTGTAAAAATCGTTGCAGGCAGTGAATGAATTGTGAAGAATACTACTCAAAAGAAAAACAGTCATTGACATTGGCAGTTGAATAGAAGCAGAGGAAAAGCAAGTGATTGAAAGGGAAAAGAGTCCTTGGAAAATAATTACAATCAGAAAACGGGAGGAAGGAACTCTTGGCTCATTATAAATATGTTTGTTTTTATGACAGAAACATATTTTCTTCACACATTGATTTCCCTGTTCTCAGTAGTGGAAACTATAAATAAATATTTAGAGTTCAACAATAATTTATAGATTATAAGCTGTTTTGGTATAAGCTGTTTTGGTCATGCCTGGCAATTACTTTCATATGCAATGCTGTGTGATTTCCCAGCAACAGTAATCATGAGGTATTTTGGTTGTTGATGTCAGAACTTGTCTTGTCTAGACAAATGAGTCACCCTTAGTAAATGCTTACTCATCCATTGCCAAAATAATAAGGGTCAGATGTTTAGGAACATTTTTCCTTTTACAGAAAATATTTTAGAAAGTTGTTTTGTTACTTTGAGCATGTTAATGGTTGTAATTATGCTGATTAGATCAAGTTCGTTATTAACTGTCAACTGGTCAAAAGGATGAACAAAGTACTGGTTTGGCTCTTGACACCTTGGCAATATTGAAGAAGTGTCTGAAGGATATTCAATAATGAGCAAGAAGCAAAGTTTTAATTTTGTTGGTAACAGATGTTCATGTAAGTATTCAAGACTATGTGTAAAGAATGTAAGAGCATTTTCCCATCAGTGGTGTGTTTTAACCAAACTGACTTTTTTAGATAGTTTTAGATAAAAAGCTGTGCATAATCACATAGTGTAATCAATCTAGTTTCCATGTACAGAGTAAAATATAGACATACTTTTTCACAATGTTTGCATTAAGTTGTAAACTTGCCCACTCTGCCTTGACATCTGCTAGAGGAGCCAACCACTCATTCGTGTAGTACGAGTGGGCTACCATGAATGACATTTTGATATTATTATGGTTCAGAATTGCCGTGACACTTTTTATTTGTCACAGTGGACTCAATCAGTTGTCATGTCATCAGAATAAGAAACTCTATAATTAATGGAAATGTGTATAAGTCTCTCTATGCATTTTTATCACTTTGTTAAATGTATTAGTTTATTTTATCTGTCCCCTAATAAACTGCATGCTTTTCTCAGATAAATAACTACTGAATGCCATTCATTTTACTGTGCCGCCAAGTGTGTGAAACTTCATAATATTTTAATGTTTTTCATCACACCTGTCATGAATATATATATATATATATATATATATATATATATATATATATATATATATATATATATACACACACACACACACATATACAGTGGGGAGAACAAGTATTTGATACACTGCCGATTTTGCAGGTTTTCACTTACAAAGCATGTAGGGGTCTGTAATTTTTATCATAGGTGCACTTCAACTGTGAGAGTCGGAATCTTAAAAAATCCAGAAAATCACATTGTATGATTTTTAAATAATGAATTTGCATTTTATTGCATGACATAAGTATTTGATCCCCTACCAACCAGTAAGAATTCGGGCTCTCACAGACTTGTTAGTTTTTCTTTAAGAAGCTCTCCTGTTCTCCACTCATAACCTGTATTAACTGCACCTGTTTGAACTCGTTACCTGTATAAAAGACACCTGTCCACACACTCAATCAAACAGACTCCAACCTCTCCACAATGGCCAAGACCAGATAGCTATGTAAGGACATCAGGGATAAAATTGTAGACCTGCACAAGGCTGGGATGGGCTACAGGACAATAGGCAAGCAGCTTGGTGAGAAGGCAACAACTGTTGGCGCAATTATTAGAAAATGGAAGAAGTTCAAGATGATGGTCAATCTCATAGACTGTATATAAAATGGACGACGCCCTTTCGCTCTTTTCCATTGGTGAAAAATGAAGCCACCAGTGTCCTGATACGGCGCTGACATCTTGGACTTGCGTCTGCGCAGATAGCAATCTTGGGACCAGTTCTGCGCAGTAGTTATGCGCAGTAGCGAGAAGGAAGTAAAGCCGTAAAGCCGCGAAATCAACGGCCCCACCTCTGTGCCCCGCCCTCACTCTCCCTCGCAGAATGCGCATACCGTAATCAATCGCAAGTCCAAGTACAGTACAACCTTTGCTTGTTAAACCTACACGATATGTTATAGCCTAACTTACATCATGTTTAACCTTAATTTAGAATAGGCCTAATACAAAAATAATTGGTAACTTCTAGCTAACGATCACCTGCTAGCTATTAACATGGCTATTAACGAGGCTTGTTGTCTTTTAGCTAACGTTAGCTAGCCCATTACATTTATTTACTAATTAAATAGCTTATAAATTTAACTTACCGAAAAAAATTCAAAGATCGATTGGAAATGCCAGATCGGTTAGCACAATGTACTGCAGAACAACCCATTATGTCCGTGTGAAATTATATCAATTATAGAAATTTAGAGATTAAATGTAAAGTTCCAATCTCCTCAGTCCTCCGAAGATTCAGTGGCTCCTCGGCTCAGATAGCTGTCAATCACAGCTGTGAATCACGACGTCACACCACCGTTTTTAGAGCATTAAATAACTAACTAAAAACCAACTTATTTTAAAAACAAACTCTTGAATTTACATTAGCGTGATACAAACTACAGTAAATGACAGAAACCAGCTTCGGAAAAAATATATTTGAAGGGTAATTTAATTGTTTAGTTGGTCTCGCGTCCCATTGAATAACATGGGGAGGGCGGGGATTATGACCTATACTGGGACCACTCACCAGGGGGCGATCGAGACGTTTTGGCTTCACTTTTCAGGGCTTGTGCGGCACGCTTGGTCAATCTCCCTCGGTCTGAGGCTCCATGCAAGATCTCACCTTGTAGGGCATCAATGATCACGAGGAAGGTGAGGGATCAGCCCAGAACTACATGGCAGGACCTGGGCAATGACCTGAAGAGAGTTGGGACCACAGTCTCAAAGAAAACCATTAGTAACACACTACGCCGTCATGGATTAAAATCCTGCAGCGTACGCAAAGTGCCCCTGCTCAAGCCAGCGCATATCCAGGCCCGTCTGAAGTTTGCAAATGACCATCTGGATGATCCACAGGAGGAATGGGAGAAGGTCATGTGGTCTGATGAAGCAAAAATAAAGCTTTTTTGTCTAAACTTCACTCGCCGTGTTTGAAGGAAGAAGAATGATGAGTACAACCCCAAGAACACCATCTCAACCATGAAGCATAGAGGTGGAAACATCATTCTTTGAGGATGCTTTTCTGCAAAGGGGACAAGATGACTGCACCGTATTGAAGGGAGGATGGGTGGGGCCATGTATCGCGAGATCTTGGTCAACAACCTCCTTCCCTCAGTAAGAGCATTGAAGATGGGTCGTGGCTGGGTCTTCCAGCATGACAATGCCAGGGCAACTAAGGAGTGGCTCTGTAAGAAGCACCTCAAGGTCCTGGAATGGCCTAGCCAGTTACCAGACCTGAACCCAATAGAAAATCTTTGGAGGGAGCTGAAAGTCCGTATTGCCCAGTGACAGTCCCAAAACCTAAAGGATCTGGAGAAGGTCTGTATGGAGGAGTGGGCCAAAATCCTGCTGCAGTGAGTGCAAACCTGGTCAAGAAATACAGGAAATGTATGATCCCTGTAATTGCAAACAAAGCTTTCTGTACCAAATATTAAGTTCTGCTTTTTTGATGTATCAAATACTTATGTCATGCAATAAAATGCTAATTAATTACTTAAAATCATACAATGATTTCTGGATTTTTGTTTTAGATTCCATCACTCACAGTTGAAGAGTACATATGATAAAATTCACAGACTTCTACATGCTTTGTAAGTGGGAAAACCTACAAAATCGGCAGAGTATCAAATACTTCTCCCCACTGTATATAAAGTGGATATAAAAAGTCGTCACATGAGAAAAAGATAAATCATGTTAGAACTTTTTGGACCTTCAATGTGATCTATAAGGTGAAAAATTCAATTGAAAAACAAACTGAAATCTTTGAGGGGAAAAATTAAAAACTCACAATAACCCGGTTGCATAATTGTGCACACCCTTAAACTAATACTTTGTTGAAGCACTTGTTGATTTTATTACAGCACCCAGTCTTTTTGGGTATGAGTCTATTAGCATGGCACATCTTGACGTGGCAATGTTTGCCCACTCTTTTTTGCAAAAGCGCTCCAAATCTGTCAGATTGCGAGGACGTCTCCTGTGCACAGTCCTTTTCAGATCACCCCATAGATGTTCAATTGGATTCAGGTCTGGGCTCTGACTGGGCCATTCCAAAACGTCTTCTTCTGGTGAAGCCATGCTTTTGTGGATTTGGATGTCTGCTTTGGTTCGTTGTCGTGCTGAAAGGTGTACTTCCTATTCATCCTCAGCTTTCTAATGGACACCTGAAGGTTTTGTGCCAAAATTGCCTGGTATTTGGAACTGTTCATAATTCCCTCCACCCTAACTAGATCCCTGGTTCCAGCATGCCACCACCATGCTTCACTGTGGCTATGGTGTTCTTTGGGTGATGTGCAGGGTTGTTTTTGTGCCAAACATACCTTTTGGAATGATGGCCAAAAAGTTCAACCTTGGTTTCATCAGACCATAACATTTTCCCACATGCTTTTGGGACACATGATGTTTGTTTTTGCAAACTTCAGCCGTTCCTGGATGTTTTTCTTTGTAAGAAAAGGCTTCCGTCTTTCCACTCTACCCCACAGCCCATTCATATGAAGAATACTGTAGATTGTTGTCACATGTAGCACACAGCCAGTACTTGCCAGAAATTCCTGCAATTCCTTTAATGTTGCTGTAGGCCTCTTGGATGCCTCCCTGACCAGTTTTCTTCTCGCCTTTTTCTCAATTTTGGAGGGAAGTCCTGTTCTTGGTAATGTCTCTGTTGTGCCATATTTTCTCCACTTGATGATGACTGTCTTCACTGTGTTCCATGGTATATCTAATGCTTTGGAAATTATTTTGTACCCTTCTCCTGACTGATATCTTTCAACAATGAGATCCCTCTGATGCTTTGGAAGCTCTCTGCGGACCATGGCTTTTGCTCTGATATGCAACTAAGAAAATGTCAGGAAAATCCTAAAAGAACAGCTGAACTTTATTTGTGATTAATCAGAGTCACTTTAAATGATGGCAGGTGTGTAATGACTTCTGTTTAACATGAGTTTGAATGTGATTGGTTAATTCTGAAAACAGCCACACCCCCAGTTATAATTGGGTGTGCACACTTATGCAACCAGGTTATTATAAGGTTTTTATTTTTCATTTTTCCTCCTCCAAGATTTCTGTTTGTTTTTCAATTGAATTGTTCACATTATAGGTCACATTAAAAGTGGAAAAAGTTCTGACATGATTTATCTTTGTCTCATTCTTTACATCCCAAAGACCTGGCATTTAAAAAGTGTAGACTTTTTATATTCACTGTATATATAGATAAATAGATATGATGTTGGAGGGAGCATAATGTCTACAGACTCTTTCACGTCTGTCACATGCTCAGTGTGAACTGATCTGCTCCCATCTGTGAAGAGAACAGGGCGCCAATGGTGGACCTGCCAATTCTGGTGTTCTCTGGTGAATGTCAATCTAGCTGCCAATCGAGGTCTGGGCTGTGAGCACCGGTCCCACTAGAGGACATTGGGCCCTCAAGCCACCCTCATGGAGACAGTTTGGTCAGAAACATGCACATCATTAGCCCACTGGAGGTCATTTTGTAGGGCTCTGTCAGTTCCTCCTATTCCTCTTCACACATAGAAGCATATACCAGTCGTGTTGCGGGGTTATGCAGCTCTGAATTGTCTGTGGCCACTACCTGCAAAACCATTTCCTTTTTGGGGGTTGTCTTGCTGTTGCCTCTCCAGTGCACCTGTCTCTTCCATTTGCACAAAAACAGGTGACATTGATTCACAATCACTTACGCTTCCTAGCCCTAAGTGGTCGGTGGGGATTTCGGCCGGATTTCGCTACTTGGACATTTTGGGATTCATTTCCTAGATTCATTTCTGTAACAGATACAACCTATTATGATGTATCCTGGTAATCGCCCTTGGCTACAATAAAAACACATAAAAACAGACTTCTGGGTCACCATTTTAAAAACTCATCCATTGGAAAGGCAAAATAATAATAATCTGTAAACATTTCTGCCATTCAGCATAATGATTTTTTTTTTAAAGCATTATAAAGTTTTGTGTCAATGGTATTCCCTCATATTTTCATGCCTTTACTATCAAATTACACTGTATTGGGTTGAAAATAATGAAGAAATAAAATAATAGAAGGTAAATAATATAGGCACCCCCAAAAAATATTGTTCTTCTACCTAGAAATAAATCACAATAAAATGAGAAATAATCACTTCTTTTGGGGTATAATGATGCAAAACGTCATTACACTAGCACTAGATCGCTAGTTATGTTTGGAAGTTATGCCTGGTGAACTCAGAAAAATGACCAACTTCTTCCCAAAAACTCAAGAACACCCCCATACTATGTTGATATTTTTTTTATATCATATTTATAATACAAACGATGTATTATGGTTCAAAACATCATATATAGTGATGTACACCCTTGTAATCCCTATTCTTGTCTACACATTAGCCTTTCTAAGATGCATGGTCAATGTCGTTGCCTGGTGAAAAGTTCCCATAGCAACCCAAACTATACACAGACAACCCAAATTATACACGGAACGCTTATGCCGACGATTACACGGACGATTATGCCGATTCTATTTTTATAAATATTTATGCAAATGAGCACTGTCCGCGGATCCGCGGATGTCGACCAGACTAACTGGACAGATTGATATCCCTGAAGTTAAATTAACTTGGTGTTATACTGTGATGATTAATCTTTCCCTTAATTTTTTTTATCAGTGTTTACAGCTCTGGAAGATATTAAGAGACCACTGCACCTTTTTCTGTCCTTTCCAAAAAAGTTGAAAAGGAACGTTTTGAGTGAGGAACAGAAGCATTGAATTTGCAGTGGTCTCTTAATGTTTCCCAGAACTGTATATGTATACATTGATGAGTCAAAACATAATGACCACCTGCCAAATATGCTTTTGGTTGTCCGCATGCCACCAAAACAGTGCCAACCCGCCAAGGCATGGACTCTACAAGACCTCTGTAGAATATAGTGTATTGACTTGTTGGTGCAGCACATCCCACAAATGCTCAATTGTTTTGAGATCTGGGTAATTTGGTGGACACCCTGAACTCTTCATCATGTTCCTCAAACCATTCCCAAACAATGTGTGGCAGGGTTCATTATGCTGCTGAAAGAGCCCACTGCCATCAGGGAATATCATTACCATGAAGGGGTGTATCTCCTCTGCAAAGATGTTTAGGTAGGTTCACTGTCGATAGATACTCACCACTACTGAACAGGAGCATCCTACAAGCCTTGCTGTTTCAGGTTCTCTGACCCTTTAGTCTGGCCATAACAAAGTTGCTCAGGACTTGACTTGGTGGTAGCACCCTATGACAGATCTTAAATATGAAAGTACAATATATGTACAAGTCATAATCTTCTGGGCAAATGTGGTTTATATATGCTGCCCAACAAAGGCAAAATGCAGTAACTACGCAAACACTGAAACTGAGAGAAATGCCTTTAAAGTTTTACACCAGACAGTCAAACATTTTGTGGGTAGATTAGTTTTAATGAATTCATGTAATGCCTTCTTAGGAATATATATTTTTTGTGTTCGCCTTGTGTTATTCCTGTAATGTTTGTTTCAACTTTAGTTCTGATGTAAGGTATGTTAGGTTAGCTTTAGGTGACCTTTTTTTTCTGAAACATTCAGCCCTTTTGTTTTTGTCAGTGCTTTCGTTTCTGTATTTATTTTAATAAATAGCTTTCGTTAATTATAACTCCCCTGGTTCCTTATGCTTTGCACCAGTGGCTCATTACAGTAGTAGGATCTATCTGTCTAATCTGCTAGCAGCAGGCTGGCCAGTAACTTATTTAGCTATCGTTATCTGATTCTAAAGCTGTCATTTGACTTGCTAGGTGTTCATATTTTGCCATCATCCTCACCTTTCTCTGGATATTTGCGTTTTAACACGAGTTCAACCATAATTTTTCCATGGGATAGTGTTTATGGTAGGCTAGCCGGCTGGCTTGTTGGTAATGTGTGAGGGAGTGTAATGCCTGGGACAAACAGAATTAGAATCCCCCTCGAGATAAGGTTACAAAGCCAGAACACAGTAACACATCACTTACTGCGGTTTGCCTTGGTATTAGCTTGGATTTTGTAGTTACTGCAATTTTGACACTCTTCTTTCTCTGAAACGCAACAAAGCCCATTTTGAGTCTTAACTCAATTTTGACCAAATGTGTAGTTACTGTGCTTTGCCTTTGTACAGCAGTATGGGATGGGTTAATACTCAGGTTTGTGTACATACAAAGCTATAAAATTCATGGTGAGGGTTATAAACAGGGAATTACGGTATTAACCACACAAACTATCAGAAAACAGGACACATTTTTCTCAGGGAATACTAAACAACGAACACTAAATTCAATAAAAAATATTCCATAAATTGTGAAAACCTGTTGTCCAGATAGAGAAAACAACATATAAAAGAATATGTAACATTGGATTTCATTGTATCAAAAATATCAACAAGAGAGAAAAACATTAAATTGTTGCAACTTGTCGGGAGGAGAATATATTTAGGTGTAAACAGCAGTATGGGCTTGTTTGGGCCATCACCCTGGAATGAATGCATTGGGTAGAAGCCGTGACAGGCTGATATTGAGCACCACTGTTTATCTTGATTCAGCTGTCATCTCCTAAATGAGGTGTTAAATCAATTCAGACATGGGTCCTCATCCCACAGTGTCACTAGCATGTTTACAGTGGAATAGAGAGGAGAGATAGTGGAAAGAAAGCGGAAGGCAAGGTAGGAAGGCTGACACCTCCTAATGTGCAACTTTTTTATGGGAGATGACCTCAGTGTGTTGATAGGACTGCTCTGGGGGATTCTATCTTAGTCCTATGGGAAGGGTCAGGGGCACACGCTTTATTCTAGCCCGGCACATAACAACTTGGATTCAGCTAATCAACACTGGTTTCGAGGTATGGTGGATATTACAGGTAGGTAGTCCTGAGGAAGTGCTGGAAAAAGCCTACGGGGTAAGTCTAACAGCAACTTTGATTGAATTTGGCCTGAGGTGATTTCAGTTCAGAGACTAAATCTGATTAGAATATACCAGAAACCTATCTTCCAGCTGTTTGGGCCATCAGCCGCAGTGGTGAGGTGCTAGGTGTGAGTCATAATTTAACTGTGGGACTAGCCACCTTAGGGACGGTGGCAGGAGAATGTACAGAAATATCATGGTAGATAAGGCCACCACCCACCGTGGCTCTGCAATCACCAGCAACACAGGGTTCAAACCAAAAGTGGGTTATAAGCATTGCAGTTGTCAAGAGCAATTTCCAATTGAGACAACGTATGTACAGTAGCATTTACTATGAATGGTAATCCCTGTGAACATTGCATTTGAGGTCCACAATGAACCCACAAGTCAGACTGTATCTAGTTTTCAACTAAAAACTGCCTTTTCGGGAAAAGAAGTCCACCAAAAAAGAGCACCAAATAATCCTCCAGAGAGTGTTGCCTCATGAACTAAATAAACATATGTTCATGAATGTGTCAGTGTAACACTATATTCTATCAGTATATCATCGCCAATATTAGCTTTTGTTTTGTCTGCTTTCTTCTACCCATAGAGAAAACAGAATAAATGAACTAATTTAAACCAATTTACTCTGCCTAAAAATGTGTCATTTATGAAAGTGGTGGAGTAGGATAATGGACTAGCAGAGAGACACTACTGCAATAATTGTTTCATTCCGGTTGAACACCGTCGCAGCAGCGTATTATTCACCATATAAAGCGTGAAAAAAAAAGAGAAAAGCAAACAAGGAAAAGACATGGCGCCTGGAGGGCTGCTGTTAAGGACGTGCAGTCCATTAAGAAATTACCTTCTATTTAGAAGAGTAAAGATAAAACTCTCAAAGCTTCTTCTCACAGAGGAACTTTCCCATCTTGTTTTGCAGACCGTTTCCTTCAGTGTTTACCTACATTGTACTTGAATTATAATTTCACAGCAAAAGCAGTGAAAATTGCTTTATTTGGATCAAGAGATGCCAGTAGGAAAGTAAATGAGTTTTGCATCTTTCTAGTGACACCTAACGATTTAGAGAAGGGGGTGTTTGAAGTTATGCCTGGTGAAAATGTAATTCAACCACTCAACCTGTTGTCTTTCAACTCTATCTGAAGACTTCTAACTCTGTCTACTTTCCCCCAGAGCACAGACGGTAACAATCTGTGGAAGGTGAGTACAGTCTGAACACAAGGGTGCGCGCATGTGTGTGCGTTAGAGGCTGATGAAGTTGTGATGTTTCAAACCCATATTACACCTTGAGACGTTGAGAACACTGTGTTTGGGGTGGTGTTAATGTGAAGACAGCACAGACAGTGTTAGGCATCCTCCAACTCTCGCTCTCTGTGACACATGCTAGGTTAGATATGAGGTTTGAGAGGTGAGCAGCTGGGCTAGGTAGTCAAACACCTATTGGACAGCAGCCTTATGTCCCAGTTCCTTTTTTTCCTCTGTCTTTCTATTGATTGACCTTTAAATGGGAGGCAGGCAGTGGCAGGGGAGCAGACTGAAGTGGACCATCACAAACACCTTCCCTCTAACCCCAGTAGATCCGTAGTCATGTCACGACATGCCTCACCAGCCTACACATAATGGGTCAACAAATCTTGTGAGGAGGTTCAGAAGCTTCTCTGTTGGTGCATTAAACAAGAGCCAGCAAGTCAACAACTCGTGTTTGACTTCATTTAAATAAATCTAAAGCATTTAGCAGAATAACTAGCAGCCAAAGTACAAGGATCCTGAAGTTTATTACTGACTGCTAATCTTCCTCGAATTCTTTATTATGCGCAACAGCGTTGCATTATTCATAGTAAAGTCGGAATGTAAATAGTAGGCTTTATTATCGGCTTATGAATGAAATGAGTTCTTATTGCATGCCATAAAAGATAACTTTTGCTCTCTGTTTTGGCCGGGTCTCGAATAAAGGACAACTAGCTATGAGCACTATGGTTACAGCTTGCCGAAGGGTGCATCAATATTACATAAAGCACGTAGAGAATGTTTACAGTTTGTGTGTAACAACATGCCAGATATCGTAACTTCTCACACAAGCTAAGTGTTGATGATTCTGTAATTAGTTGGGCTTTGTTGATCAATAAGGCATACGTTTGCTTGGTGCTGTACTGTGGCTAATCCTGTGTGAGCCTGTGCTGCTGTGTAGTCTGATAAACATGTCACCACGCCGGCCGCCTGCTTGGGAAATTTGTAGGTGGTGTGTGTCGCCTGGGTGAGGGCATCTGCTATGCAAATGAATAATGAAATCACACAGCACGGCTGGTCTCTCAACATGAATTATCCTTCCCTCCGCTGCCTGTCACTGTAGCTTCGTAGTTTGGAGGAAAAAGCTACACAGAGATGTTCTGGAGCTACAGCTCGGGGCTGCATGCTGCCGTTATGTAACCCTCTAGTAAAATATTAATCAAGCTGCTCTGGACCACATCTGTATGCAGAGGAGATGCTGAGGAAACACTTTTCGGTAACTTTGGAGAACTGCACATGGGTAACTGCTACTGGGAGAAGCCAAATGGGCCTCATTTCGTGTGTGTGTGTTTATTTTTGGTGTGGACTGGCCTAGTCACACCCAAGCATGCCATTGCACTGTATGCGTTGTGTGCACTCACTACGGAGCACATTGCTTCACAGCCCTTTTTGCATGGTAGGTGACGGTAAATTCAGCCTTGCTTGAGGCTTCTGATGACCAGCCATTAAAGTTAGCCATCAGCAGGCCTGACTGAGGCAATAACTCATCCATCTGAAATGTATATATAATGGATTCGCCTCCAGCACAAACACACACACACACACACATACATAACTCAATACCTCCTACGCTAGACCACTTTCCACTAT
This sequence comes from Esox lucius, assembly GCF_011004845.1. Taxonomy (NCBI): domain Eukaryota; kingdom Metazoa; phylum Chordata; class Actinopteri; order Esociformes; family Esocidae; genus Esox; species Esox lucius. The sequence goes on along the minus strand of NC_047585.1, from coordinate 10,309,357 downwards.
CCATCTGTTGTTTAGTGTTAAATCTATACATGGGCAGCACTGCTTTACAGTCAGGTCAGGGACATACTTTCTTTCACGTCCTTGTAGGCCATTATTAAATTAAGTCAGCAATGGTGTATACAGACTAGCTGTGACGGCACCAAAACACAAGATGTGTAAAGTGGCCAAGTTCAGGTTCATCTCCTCATTTGGATTACCCCCCAACACGATTATCCAGGCAAGGTGATGGGGAGGGTCATATGGAGATATGGGGAGATAGAGGGGAGTAGTGGGGGTAAAAGAAGAAGAGATCAGAAGGAGCCAGATTAAATATGTAGCTGCCTCCTACATACGGTAATGAAGGGTGTAGGAGTGCTGTGACAATGATGCAGAACTTCCAACAGGTTTTCGCGTGCGAGTGGGATCAGAGAGTGCTGTCGGAGGAGCTCATTACAGAACATACGTGTAAGGAGTGTGTGCATGTGTGTGCGTGTGCATGTACACGTGTGTGCACTAGTGCTCACGCTGGGCTCTGCTCTAGCAGGCAGAACACCCTCCCTCCTGGTACTCGATAGCTCTGCTATGGAGGAGTCATTTGGTAGTGTTCAAGGTGCTTATGACTCCACATAAGCCCTGGGCCTGTCACAGGCACGTCAACAGGGGTTCTCTTTGATCCAAACCCTGTGCCAGGTGAATGGTGTTACGCAAGCAGAGCTTCGCTTAGGTAAATACCCATTCATGACTGAGCTAGTGTGCATGGCGACACATCCCATTCTAGGCAGAGATCAGCGATACCTGTTATGAACTACCTGGAATAGGCTGTCTTACCTTTACCAGAATCATTATCGTCAGGCAAAAATATGTCATCCATTGATCAGAGGCAAGATGTTTAACAGATATGCAATATATACAATTAATCTTAAAACAGTCTGAACACACGACTTCCAAGTAAACAAGTCACTTTTGATCAAAAGGAAGGAATGACTGAAGGAAATGGCTGTAGCTTGACATGCAGAGCCAACCAGAGAGATCAGACCTGGCCAACTGCAGCGCAGCACAAACAGATCAGAGAAAGCAATTAAGATACTACATGAACATTAATCATTAAAACCATGGGACTCAGTATGTGCTACGACCAAGTACAATGTGTGAGTGAAAATTACTTTTTCTACCATGGGGGTGATTAAAGTATTGAATCCAGGTCAAAAGACAAACTGCTTTTGTTCCATTGGGAGATGAAGAAATAAAAGACTGTTGCATCATCATCATTTTTACCATGGTGAGAGGAGGCGGTGTATTCAGCAATAACAGCACAACTTAAGGGCAAGTGACAACAAATTAACGATTGTTTGGCTATGTTTATTGAAAATATAAACAATGAATGCATTGTTACAGTTGTTGGTTAGCTATCTAATGACTATTCGCTATATTTGCATGTGAAATACCCCAAAACATTACGTTGTTTTGCACACATGTGCTTGAGTCCTAGTCAAGTCACAAGTCCCAATGTCTAAATCTGTATCGAGTCCATGTCAAGTCACAAGTCTCAATGTCTAAATCTGTATCGAGTCCATGTCAAGTCACAAGTCTCAATGTCTAAATCTGTATCGAGACCAAGTCCTGAAAACCAATGTTTGATTGATGAGTCAAGTCATAAGTATGTACTGCAAAGTCTGAGTTCTGATGCTCGTGTCCTGGTTGTAGTTCTCAAGTCTCTCGGTCAACTTTAACTCATCAAATTTAGTGGAGTATTGCACTATATTTGCCTGTATTTTAACCAGTGCAATAGTAAGAGGAATTTAGGTGGTTTGCTATACATTTTCTTAGTTTGCTGTGCAACCACATTTTCTGGCTGTGGTTAAAGTCCTTTTTACAACTGCTGATGTATAAATGACTTTAGAAAATATATTTGATTGATTAAAGGTTAACTTAATGGGAGAGATCAGAATGTAACATTATGGGACACAAAGGGAAACAATATATATTGGAAACAAGACTTGAAAAAGCTGAAAAACAACAACCTTTATGGCGTTGCAGAATAACGGATGAACTAAATTCTCTACTCAAGAATTTAAGAGTTTCATTGCAGTCTCTGTTCGCTGTAGATTGTCTTGAAATATTCAATGGACCTTTAGATTCAGGGGAGATGTTCCATTGGGGAAAAAAGTGAGTGGAACAAATTGTGTGTTGGATGTGTTTCTGCTACTCAATGTAGCAAACAGTCAATGTGGATAGTTACACAATCAGTATGTCTATGAGTTGTTTTGCTACTTTTTCCAATGTAATGTTAAAAAGGAATGGTTTCAGGATTGCATGTGTGACAAGTGGTTCTAACTCATTTAATTTACAATAGTCTGTTATATTAATGGTTATTTTAGAATACACATTAAGTTCGTCACTGTTAAAAACCGTATTAAGGTTGTCACTGTTAAAATTAGATGAGTAATATTGAGAAGCAGAATTCAGATAATGCTGATCCATGTATAGACTGATTATTCGTCAATGTATTAGTAATGCCTTGGGGCTTGTAGGGGATCGCAGGCGCGCGCTTTTCTTCCTCATTCAATACAGACGAGTGAAGGCGAGAGCAGCGTCTTGTGTGTTTCTTAAACCTTCCCGCTACTTTTTCCCTTTTTAAGGTAGTTACCACTCACAAAGCAATGTAGATATTAAAACATGTTTATAATATAAATCGTTATGATATTGTGGTTTTATATGAGTAAATAAGACAGTTTTTGCATTGTTTAAAGAGTTTTGTGATAACCGCGTAGGTGTGTAATTTTATGCTAGCTGCTAAGTATCTCGTGGCTCCGTCGTGTCCGAGTCTCGACACATATGAGTGTTTACAGTGTGTACACACATTTTTGCTGTAAAGGTTATTGTGTAATTATCACTATAAGGGTGATTTATTGTGATGCTGAGATACTGAATACTGCTGAATATTGTTAAAAGTATAATTCATTTAATGTTACTTGAGAACCCATTTAAAAAGGAGTATTAAAATGTATTTTGATAACTTTGTTTAAAACAATTCACATTTTATATGGTAATTTAGTTAAAAAGATAAATTAGAAAGCCTTTGAATGTGTACAAGTGCAAGAAGTGTATGGTTTATTGTATACATTGTTCAACTCATTCAATACAGACGAGTGAAGGCGAGAGCAGCGTCTTGTGTGTTTCTTAAACCTTCCCGCTACTTTTTCCCTTTTTAAGGGTACAACACATGCTGAAGAGCAATTACGGGATTCCGGTTTTAATATACAGACGATTATCAACGACACGGCTAGTTCTCAACAATGGCACAGCGTCAATGAAAAACATTGCTTCACACAGTGGAAAAGGACGACAGAGAACAGAACAAGGGAACATAAGAAGAGTCACAACGTGCAGAAAATTGTACATCGGGTCATTTACTTTATTGTAAATGAATTCTATAGGAAAGGTCGCCACAGCCTTGCTCTGGGCAAAGAATTGCTCAGAACAGCTCAGTTCAGCTAGGCCTAAATCATACTAGGGATGAAACAGAACAGGGTATGTTAGCGGACCATTTGCTATGCCCCCTACAGTTCAATACGCACTTGTGAACCGCAGAGTTACGATATGCCAGTCATTTTCCTATAATTTCCAATACATTAATGCTTATTGTGCTGCAGACTACACGCACGTTGTAGATTTTGATCCACAGAACCAGATGCGTAGCTTGTGAACAGGTAAGGTAGGCAACTGCTTGGGGCCCCTGAAGGTTAGGTGGCTCCTGAGGGTGACAAACTGTACTCCACAGCAACATTAAACATTTGGCAGTCACAGTGACCGCAACCCCCTCCCCCTTAAACAACCAATGATGATTTGCATTGATATTTCAGTAGGAAACCGCTCTAAAGGCGCCCTGTGAAGAGAGGGGAAACTAAAACAAATATTCTCTCAGCTCCAACATGCCAATGGCAAGCGTTAGTGACAGAGAGAAGCAAATTTGAAGAGACACCGCAGTCTTTCAAAACCGTTGTGTGGGAACATTTTGGTTTCAGCGTTCAATACAGCAATATTTTGGCACACTTTTTGTTTAGTCTATTCTTAGACATTCTGAATAAAGTATCTTAAACCTTTAGTAACATTTCTATCATTTGAATAATGATTTAGTCTAGTTATTGTCAAAAATACGAAAACCGTGAGCCATTTATGTCAACAAAATGCTCTTGTTTCAGTCACATTTTAGTCAAATCATAAGTATTGCCTCATTAAACTATAGTAAACATATCACTAACTGCCATGTACACAAACATACATAGTCTTGTTCAACTAACATTTTTTTTTTCCATCAACATTATTGGATGATTCTAGTCTCAAATAGTGGAAGAACACATTAATCTGCAGCAGTTAAAGGGCAAGAATTAATGCAAAAAAGGTGACATTTATTTTAACATCGCTAAAACATGAATGTATGAATATATTTGTACAAAGAAATCAGTTACAATAGGGTTGACTGGTAATCAGAAGAAAAAAATCTAAATTGTATGAATAGAGCAACTCTCACTACCAGGGGTGTGTCCAGGTGGTGGCCTGGGATGGCACTGGCCACCCCAGGTGCCACCCCCAGAAACTCTGATCTGATAGGCCATTACTCAAGGAGAACAACTCAATATTGAAGGCTCATTGGCCATTGTGCAACTAAGAGCTGCTCTGATCAGTATTATACGTTTCTCAAGGAGCATTCAGAACGATTAATCAGATTCCAGTACAGCCACCTGGATGTTCAGTAGCGACAGTGTCTAATTTTGAAACTAGACTGACCAACGAACACCAGCAAACCGGTCAAACTGAACAGGTTGGTTGTTATGTTTTACTTGACTAGAATGGATTACTTTTCACCTTAACATTTAGCTGTATCATGTTGCTGATTTAACTAATAATGATAACCAGGGGGACTACAAGTTCACTTTGCAACTCATTTGGCATGATCATAGTTTTTCAGAAATATAACGTGTTATCCCTCTGGTGGTAACAGTACATAAGCATGATAACTTACTAGTTCCCATTTTTGTTGTTTTCATCTCACCTTTCAAATGTTTTAACACTAACTTGAATACAATATGTCCCAAGTTCACCTACTGGTGTCCTAGTAACTGATTGCATTTTTGTCTTTAGATGCTTTACACAGGAGTGACCCACAACATGCAGACGAAGAGAACAGGAACCCTTTACCAGGGCTTGCACATCAGTTAGGTGGTGACTGTGAAAGGAAGCCTTTTACACCTGGAAACAACCTCACCCAATGCCATATCTAGACCATATATTGTTTTTGATAATGTTTGCACTCAATTCTACATTACAAACTAACCTAATCATCAAATCACCAAACACATTCTCTATACTCCACCCAACATAACCACTTTCCCTGCTGGTGTTATAAAGCCTATAAGCACAACCTGGCTTATACTTTCCTAATCTTGATAATGTATCATTTGCAGACGTTTCACAATCCAGAGCATCGGGCCCAGTGCAACCACATTTAAAGGTATTTCCAAGAACTATGCATGGTAACAGGAAGAGGGCATTCAATGACAGTTGGTACAAATGCCATCCATGGCTTGAGTACTCCCAAAGCCAGAACTCACCCATTACTTCATGTTTTCAAAAGACTGGTGCATACATAAAAACAGGGTCCGAAGTACTTCTCTTGACACATATTCTACAATATGCAAAAGTACAAATAATTATCTGTAACACTGTATATTCATCACCAGTCAAATGTACTGTAGACACACTTTCCCAATCATTTGAATGAGTAAATGTGTCCAAACTTTTGACTGGTACTGTAGTTATATATGAAGAATGTCAATTTATTTTCTATTTTTTGTATTTTGATTGCATTTAGATTGCTTGAACACTGTTCACTACCTAATTCAGTGTGAAAATAATATTATTTGTCTAGATTAAAAGGGGCGGGTAGCCAGGCAATTTTTAGAACCACATTTGTCATCAATATACGAAGTGGTTGGTTCATGGACGTTTTTTTATTTGTGGATTGTATTTCAGCTAGACTTTTATCATTACAGTTTTAACATGTATTTAATGAAGTGAAACTAAATACTTGCTGATGATGCTAATATCATAATTTCTAAGGATGAACCGGGTGTCTCTGTAAAGCACTTTGTGACAACTGCTGTTGTAAAAAGGGCTTTATAAATAAATTTGATTGATTGATTGAGCTGACCTGCAAAGAGATATAAGCAATACTTACCAGTAGGGAAATGGACATTGTAACATCTGGCCATTAGTGCAGATTGGGAATGGACCTGCTTGAATACCTTAATGCACTAATTATCAAATCTCTCCTGGGGACTCCCATTCCATTTATTAAATGTATTCCAGAGCTAAGGCACCTCTATCAACATGTCAGCCAATTGGTTGCTTGATTCAGGTGAGCTACTTCAGGGTAACAACAACATTTTGAGACGGATGGGTATTCCCAGGAAAGATTTGAGTACCACTCACTTAATGCAACATTCCTTTAATACAATTATGATGGATGGAAAGTAGAATGTTGCATCTTGACAAATCGTGAAATAGCTGAGTTGGTAGTGATAACTCTTCCAAGTGAACTGATATGGTACAGTATACGGCACAGTGATCTACAGTTGTGACCTTGAATGCAAACCCTAACAATCAATTTTTTGATTACCTCATTTGAACGGGGAAAGGATCTAATTGTAAGCTGAATCCTTTAATGTTATTGAATCATGACAATTCTAATGAAAAAAATATATTACGGTTTAAAATCTTATGGCCCCCCTAAACAGGGTCTGTGCCACACCTTGGCCACCATAGCCAAAAATGTTCTGGACACGCCCCTGCTCACTACATATTGTAGCAAGATATTATTATTATTATTAATCTTGTAGTGGGGCTATATACTTTTTTAAGTAGACATTGTGTATATACTTGTTAATTCCATACTGATTGTCTACGTGTCAAAATAGTTTATAGGAGCTATACACAATATTAAGTAAGGCTGATGGAACATATCAAAATGTTTCGTTCACACCGTCGATATAGCCTTCTATTATTTATAAAAATTTTAAGTGCAACTTTGTGCATAGTATGGACACGCATTACATTTCCAAAATGTATTTAGTCAGTACGAAATTACAGCGCACGTTATTGTTGGGGGGAAAAGAACAAGGGCATAAAAGATAATAATTTTTTTAGGTAATGTAGTTGACAAGTTAGGCTGTAGCCACTCCAGTCACCACACCATTTGTAGAATTTTTCTGTCAACTTTTGGTTGCAAACGATGTGTTAGCCAGTGGAAAAGTTGCATTATGTCTTGTTCGAGTCTACAGTACGTGATATTTAAAGTGCCTCCAAATGTCTGCCCTTTTTCCTACCAGTAATAGAAAAATATTTTTCATTTAGTTGTTGTTTTTTCTGGGTGTATTTAGCAGGGTTCCCACTGATCATGGAATGTCTGGGATATCATGGGATTTAAAAAAGTATATTCCACACTTTTTTTTTATCCAAGTCGTGGAATATCAGGGAATTTTGTAGTATGTTTAAATTTTACTTGCCATTTGTCAAAATGTATTTTTCATGCAGTATTTTCTTTATCATTATTTCACGCATTTCCTGTATTGCATATTGTTATGGTTAGGCTACTTACATTTTCCCATTCGTCAACTGGCAATCACTTCAGTCAAGATACAGTGTGCAGTCTCCTGTACCCACTAACGAAGGCAAACATGTCAGGAAAATGTACATTTCATGAGCTTTGGCTACATAATGATGACTTGTTAAAAGTAGATGATAGCAAAGTTAAATGTAAAGTTTGTAACATTACTATTAATCTATCAAATATTGGAGAGGGAGCACTTCACAGCCACCCAAACAGTAAGAAGCATGCTACCCGCATGAAGGCGACAGGAGCATCATCTTATGATGATCATAACTGTGGCATTACACGATTACCCATAACATTATGACCACCTGCCTAATATTCTGTAGGTTCCCCTTTTGCCGCCAAAACAGCCCTGACCCATCGAGGCATGGACTCCACTAGACCTCTGATGGTGTGCTGTGGTATCTGGCACCAATATATTAGCAGCAGATCCTGTAATTCCTGTAAGTTGAGAGGTGGGGGCCTCCATGGGTCAGACCTGTTTGTCCAGCACATCCCACAGATGCTCGATTGGATTGAGATCTGGGGAATTTGGAGGCCACGTCAAAAATTGAACTCATTGTTGTGTTCCTAAAACCATTCCTGAACCATTTTTGCTTCTGAAAGAGGCCAATGCCATCAGGGAATACTGTTGCCATGAAATGGGGCCCATGGGCTGCAACAATGCTTAGGTAGGTGATACGTGTCAAAGTAAAATCCACATGAATGGCAGGACCCAAGGTTTCCCAGCAGAACATTGCCCAAAGCATCACACTGCCTCCGCTGGCTTGCCTTCTTCCCATAGTGCATCCTGGTGCCATGTGTTCTCCAGGTAAGTGACGCACACGGTCATCCACGTGATGTAAAAGAAAACATGATTGATCAGACCAGGCCACCTTCTTCCATTGTTCAATGGTCCAGTTCTGATGCCCACGTGTCCATTGTAGGCACATACACAACAAACTGTGATCCACTGTGTGTTCTGACACCTTTCTATCATTACCAGCATTAACCTTTTCAGCTATTTGAGCTACAGTAGCTTGTCTGCTGGATTGGAACACACGGGTCAGCCTTCGCTCCCCACGTTCATCAATGAGCCTTGGCCACCCATGACCCTGTCGCTGGTTTACCACTATTTCTCCCTTGGACCACTTTTGATAGGTACTGACCACTGCAGACCAGCAATACCCCACAAGGGCTGCAGTTTTGGCGATGCTCTGACCCAGTCGTCTAGCCATCACAATTTGGCCCTTGTCAAAGTTGCTCAGATCCTTACACGTCCCATGTTTCCTGCTTCTATCACATCAACTTTGAGGACAGAATGTTCATTTGCTACCTATATATCCCTATATATCCCACAAACTGACAGGTGCCATAACGAGATAATCAGTGTTATTCACTTCACCTGTCAGTGATCATAATGTTATGGCTGAAAACTTCATTTTGTACTGAAAACGTCTGTAAACTAGTAAATAAAGCTAGCAAATTAATGGGTTTAAAATAATGTGGGCTGGTTTTTGTCTGCCCAGTGCTCTGCACAAAGGCTGCTTGTTTTTTCATTCATTATCGGCGATGGAAATTCAGCTTTTAAGAAAAGTCAGCGAATTTGACAATTGACTTTGAAATTGTCAAAATTTTCGTCTCATCAACTGCAATTGAAAAATAGGTCTTTAACAAATATTTTCGTCACTGTTTTGTTTATGAAATGAACACTGGTTCAATACGATGACAAGGGTAAGAAGACCATAAACAAGGTACAGTCTGCAAGCATTGCTTTGCCACTGTCGGCTACTTGAGTGGCAACACTTCTAACATGATTACGTTATTCATACTGAAACCACACAGTTACTGTGACCCACAAACTGTGATACATACCGAACCGTGGGCCCACTGTACCATTGCATCCTTAATCCTACTCATGCTAAAAGAGGTTGAGTGATCTGGAGGAAAGGCTAGTAGCATGAAGGCCAGCTTAAGACATTGTGACCCAAAGGTAGGGAGTTCAATCTCAGCCCGAACCCGATCATGACCAGGCAGGGCCTTAAACTCTGATATTGCAGGGCTTGATTTTTTAAATAAACGCAACAATAAATAATAATAGAAACTAGTGCTCTCACTGTTACCTATAAGAAGGGCATGCTGTTAATGTAGCATTGTGCATTAGGTTATGTGTATCAGCTGGTGCCGTAGTTGTTACAATATTGACATTTTTATAGATCATTGAAAAAGTAAAAACAACCCTATAATTAGGGCTGTCACAATTATTACATAATATCCTGATCACGATTATTAAAGCCAGATCTCAATTATTTTATAGACATTGGACTTTTAACTATCTTTTTGCTCAATATTTGTATCCAATCTGAATAAGTATTTTTTAGGCCATTGTTAGAACCGTCTCAACAAAAATTCCATACAAATGATGTCCGTTTGCATCAGTTAAGATGTCTAATGCATGGGAGTTGAAGGACGCAGATCATTTATAGAAACTTGTTTTCTTCTTAATTTGAGTATGTTTAAACCTAGTTTAGAATTATTTTGCTTTGCACAGTTATGTAATTTTGCAACATTACTATAATAGACGAAGACGTTTCAGTCGCTAATCTGTTGCATCAACTCTGATCAATAAAAGTAAAAAACACAAAAGCGTGTGCAAAATGTTACTACTATACAATACTAATATTGTAGGTCAAGTTTGGTCAAGCCCCTCCATGAACTGCCACCTTAACGTGGTGGAGGGGTTTGAGTACCCGAGTGACCCTAGAAGCTATGTTGTCTGGGGCTATATGCCCCTGGTAGGGTCTCCCAAGGCAAAAAGGTCTTAGGCGACGGGTCAGACTAAGAGCGGTTCAAAACCCCCTTAATGATGCTTAAGATTTTGAGTTCCGTGACGTCGCCCGGTATGGCGCAGCCGGGGCCCCACCCTGGAGCCAGGCCCGGGGTTGGGGCTCGTATGCGAGCGCCTGGTGGCCGGGCCTTTCCCCATGGGGCCGGCCGGGCTCACCACCCACAGGAGGCCGGTGCGAAGAGGATGGGGCGGCAGTCGAAGGCAGGGGCCTAGACAACCCGATCTCTGGACACGGAAACTGGCTCTAGGGACGTGGAATGTCACCTCGCTGGCGGGGAAGCCTGAGAGAGCCTGAGATTGTGCGTGAGGTTGAGAGGTTCCAATTAGAGGTAGTCGGGATCACCTCTACGCACGGCTTGGGCTCTGGAACCACACTCCTTGAGAGAGGATGGACTCTTCACCACTCTGGAGTTGCCCATGGTGAGAGGCGGCGGGCTGGTGTGGGTTTGCTTATAGCTCCCCAGCTCTGCCGCCATGTGTTGGAGTTTACCCCGGTGAACGAGAGGGTCGTTTCCCTGCGCCTATGGGTCGGGCATAGGTCTCTCATTGTTGTTTGTGCCTACGGGCCGAACGGCAGTGCAGAGTACCCGACCTTCTTGGAGTCTCGGGGAGGGATGCTTGGAAAGTGCTTCGACTGGGGACCCTATCGTTCTACTGGGGGACTTCAACGCCCACGTGGGCAACGACAGTTACACCTAGAGGGGCGTGATTGGGAGGAACGGCCCCCCTGTCAGAGAGATCTTTAACTCCCACCTCCAGCAGAGCTTCGACTGGATCCCGAGGGAGGCTGGAGATATTGAGTCTGAGTGGACCATGTTCTCCACCGCCATTGTCGAAGCGGCCGCTCGGAGCTGTGGCCGTAAGGTCTCCGGTGCCTGTCGAGGCGGCAATCCCCGAACCTGGTGGTGGACACCGGAAGTAAGGGATGCCGTCAAGCTGAAGAAGGAGTCCTATCAGGCCTGGTTGGCTTGTGGGACTCCTGAGGCAGCTGACGGGTACCGACAGGCCAAGCGGGCTGCAGCCTGGGTGGTTGTGGAGGCAAAAACTCGGGCCTGGGAGGAGTTCGGTGAGTCCATGGAGAAGGACTATCGGCTGGCCTCGAAGAGATTCTGGCAAACCATCCGGCGCCTCAGGAGAGGGAAACAGTGCCCTACCAAAGCTGTTTACAGTAGAGGTGGGCAGCTGTTGACCTCAACTGAGGATGTCGTCGGGCGGTGGAAGGAGTACTTCGAGGATCTCCTCAATCCCGCTGTCACGTCTTCCATTGAGGAAGCAGAGGATGAGGGCTCAGAGGTGGACTCGTCCATCACCCGGGCAGAAGTCACAGAGGTGGTCAAGAAACTCCTCGGTGGCAAGGCACCGGGGGTGGATGAGATCCTCCCTGAGTACCTCAAGTCTCTGGATGTTGTGGGGCTGTCTTGGTTGACACGCCTCTGCAACATCACATGGCGGTCGGGGACAGTGCCTCTGGGATGGCAGACCGGGGTGGAGGTCCCTCTTTTTAAGAAGGGGGACCGGAGGGTGTGTTCCAACTACAGGGGGATCACACTTCTCAGCCTCCCCAGGAAAGTCTATGCCAGGGTTCTGGAGATGAGAATACGGCCAATAGTAGAACCTCGGATTCAGGAGGAACAGTGTGGTTTTCGTCCGGGCCGTGGAACACTGGACCAGCTCTATACCCTCTACGGGGTGTTGGAGGGTTCATGGGAGTTTGCCCAACCAATCCACATGTGTTTTGTGGATTTGGAGAAGGCATTTGACTGTGTCCCTCGCGGCATCTTGTGGAGGGTGCTTCGGGAATATGGGGTCCTGGGTCCTTTGCTAAGGGCTGTCAGGTCCCTGTACAACCGAAGCAGGAGCTTGGTCCGCAGGGCTGCCCTTTGCAGGGCTGCCCTTTGTCACCGGTTCTGTTCGTAATTTTTATGGACAGAATTTCTAGGCGCAGCCAGGGGCACAATTCCGTCTCTGCTCTTTGCAGATGATCTTGTCGTGTTGGCCCCTTCTAACCAGGACCTTCAGCATGCACTGGGACGGTTTGCAGCCGAGTGTGAAGCGGTGGGGATGAAAATCAGTACCTCCAAATCCGAGGCCATGGTCCTCAGTCGGAAAAGGGTGGCTTGCCCACTTCAGGTTGGTGGAGAGTGCCTGCCTCAAGTGGAGGAGTTTAAATATCTAGGGGTCTTGTTCACGAGTGAGGGAAGGATGGAACGGGAGATTGACTGATGGATCCGTGCAGCTTCAGCAGTAATGCAGCCGATGTATTGGTCTGTCGTGGGGAACAAAGAGCTGAGCCGCAAGGCGAAGCTCTCGATTTACCAGTCAATCTACGTTCCTACTCTCACCTATGGTCATGAGCTTTGGGTCATGACCGAAAGGACAAGATCCCGGATACAGGCGGCCGAAATGAGCTTTCTCTGCAGGGTGGCTGGGCGATCCCTTAGAGATAGGGTGAGAAGCTCGGTCACCCGGGAGGAGCTCAGAGTAGAGCCGCTGCTCCTCCACATCGAGAGGGGTCAGCTGAGGTGGCTTGGGCATCTGTTTCGGATGCCTCCGGAACGCCTTCCTGGGAAGGTGTTCCGGTCCCGTCCCACCGGGAGGAGACCCCGGGGAAGACCTAGGACACGCTGGAGGGACTATGTCTCCCGGCTGGCCTGGGAACGCCTCGGTGTCCCCCCGGAAGAGCTAGAGGAAGTGTCTGGGGAGAGGGAAGTCTGGGCATCCCTGCTTAGACTGCTGCCCCCGCGACCCGGCCCCGGATAAGCGGAAGATGATGGATGGATGGAAGTTTTGTCATTTCCAACAATATTTCCTAATTAGATAATGTGCATTAAAATATGTGGATAGAAACATTTTATAAGGCTGTTTCAAATAACTATGCTATAGCCTAATATTTGCAGCAGAGCAAGAGGTGAAACATTACGATGCACAGCAATATGTTATTGTCATTGCTTTGCGGTTGCGTTTTGTGAACAGCAATCGTTAATAACATTGATTTAGTGGTAGTTCCAAAGCCGACTTTAACTGCTCTGGGCGCATTTTGGTTTTAAGCTAAATTGAAAGAGGTGAAACCATAATTTGGAGGAGGCAAATTGACGGATTTGCTCCAGAAAGGTGGCACTCAAAAGCGCAAACACCAGAAATTTGAAGGACCATCTCCGGATCCACCAAATATATTTTTACAATATTATTAGGCTTACATTTGCAATATAGACAATTAAATTGTAAATTGCAATTATTTGTGTGACAATCGTCAACTAAAATGTCAATAATGACAGCCTTACCTATAATGTGGGTGGGCTCTAATTTTCGATGAAATCTTTAAGTTAGAATATGCGCTGTGTTTTAAATATAAATCAAATCTAGGCTATTTACGTTTAAATATTTCCACTTCCATTCTAATCGAGTCAGTTGTTTGTACAGCAGTTGTTTGCAGGAAGGTCAATCATTTTCATATTTTCATGGGACTTTGTTTAGACAAGTCGTTTTTGCTGAATGAAAGAGAAAGACTTGTTAGAGCAACCTGGCAACTGAATGCAGTATGTACAGTGGGATGGCTTAGCAAAATGACAAAATCAAAAAGAGTGACTAGAGGCAAATGTAGAAAGATTGCTGTTGCACTGTAAAACTCATGATATTGGCAAGTAAAGGCGAGACCGATTCAACTTTTGTCAAGTCCAAGTCGAGTCACGAGTCCTGAAAATCAAGAATCGAGTCCGACTTGAGTATGATTCCTGAAATAGAGTAACACATTCTTGCTATCTTTCTGATCATTCAGAATCAATATTCCACACAGCCATCATTTTCGTGATGCTGTTAGTCAATCCGTCCATAGAGAAGTACTTGAGAGCTCATAACCTAACAGTGTGCCCTCTGTCCAACTCTATGGGTGAGAGACACTGATTGGGACTGCTTAGCAACCAAGTCCCCAGGGTATATTGGGAAGGCCAAAGGGATTATTGTAAGATTATGGGTACTCCAATGGTGTAGAAGCAGAGATTGAACCAGTATTATTTATCCAATTCTGTTTTAGTCACTTTTATGCTTCTCTCATAATTTTTTTTACAATCTGTTCTTTCCATCAAAATATAATAGAATCAAAATTGTGTTAGAACAGACATCCAAATATGTATATTGAGGATAGCAACAGGAAACAACCAACACTGCGTGCATACATTAGATAGTCACTCTCACACTTCAAAGACTTGACCACAAACACCCACAAGTGGTGAAGCACCACCACGGAGCAGCCCTTACCTTGAAGAGGCGCAGTATATTTGCCACCATGATGGACACAGAGCTGGATGAGGCTCCGATAACTCCCACCACCCTCTCAGGCTTGGTGATGATGGGCGCCCCTCCGCCCAGACACTTGACGTCTGTCCCGTCCTTCTCAATGAGGGCCTGGACGAAGGTGAGCGACTGCTCCAGGGCGTGGGTGTCCCGAGAACACGTGTCCAGGATGCGTGCCCCCAGGGTGATATTGGGGAGCAGGGTATCATTGTTGTTGATACGGTCAATGGCGAACAGCATGGCTTCCAGGCGATGGATCCCCTTCTCCTTTTTCAGCTCCCCACAGGCCTTGCCTTCATTGCCCCTGGCATGCACTGGAAACAGGCCTCCCAGGGAGATATCCCCATCAATGCGGATTGAATTCAGGTGAGTGCCGCCTGGACCTTTGGGTCTGGTTGAATGGGCGGCCAATGAGGAGCAGTAGAAGAGGAGTAAGAACATGATAAGGCCAACCCGGTGACAGATCCTGCCAGTCCGGTTCATAGCACACCCGTTGGGCAAAAACATGACTACAACCCTGATGGACTGGAGAACCCGTTGGAATCAGGAACACAAAGAACACTACTCTATGACCGGAGGGCTAGCCTTAATAATACATCTTGAAGCAATGAGTACGGAAATGTTCATGTTGCCTTAGTCTCCAGTGTACTCAGTTATGAAATAGAGAATGAATTTATATGGCTCCGCAAAGGATCCATCCTCTTCCCTTGTTATCACTGTCTTCGTGCTGTTTCTCTCTTCATAGTGTGGTCAGTGTGGTGGGCAGCGGCTTTTTTCCTCCTCTGCCCACTGTTACTGACTAGTGGGGATCCCTCACAGGGGGAATAGAGAAGAAGAAAGGTGAATGATAAGCTTTTTTCCTTCGCTGTTTTCTCTCTGTCTTTCTCCCCTCTTTCGTCTTCTTCTTCTTCCTTGACTCGAACAGAAGTTTTTAATCTCTCACCTTCCCTTGGGGTTGGGGTGGGAGGATTTAGTTGGTTCGTGTCAGATCCTTAAGGCCGCTCATGTCAGGTCTCCAGGCTGCTGGGTGTATTCCTGCAAGATAAAGATAAAGTAGAGGAGAAGCGATGAGACACTAGAAAGAGAGAGAGAGAAAGAGAGAATGGCTAGAGATGTGAGAAGGGATTTGTGTTTGTTTGAGGTTTTCACTGTTCTCTTTTTTCCGTCTAAACTACTTTTGTTGCAATCCTGCATGGAATGATGAGACGATCCTCTCACATGCTTTTTTATTACTCTCACGCTACTTTTCTCCGCCCTCCCTCACTCCCTACCCACCTCTCCATTTTGAATTTAAAGGGTTGCCATGGACTCCCAAGGTCGAAAGGCATGAAAGTTAGCACCCACACACCTTTATGCAAAACGACGAATAGCTTTATCAAGCAAAAGAGCAGTAACTGCTTATAGATTGGAACTGAGAAAAAATGCTTTATTTTTTTTTAAATTATCCAGTCAAATGTGTTGCAACCAGATCTGTAGAGATTACCTGCTTTTCTAGTATGTTGTTTTTTATATCATATTTACCTGGACCTCTACCATAACATTTGACATTAGATGCCTTCTTTGTTGGTGCTCTGACAGAAAGGTTTCCATAAATGTTTTAACACAAATCTGTTGATGGATTTATTTCTAAGTTGTTGTCAGTTTCATATAAATTGGAGTATCAACAAAGAACAATGAATGATATGAAGCTAAAACATAGAAACTGTAACTTTTTGCATTTACTGCAAATATGATCCCACCATTTTCTACATAACACAGTGGAGGCAGGATATTTGTCCGCCAAATAAATTATGTATATAAAATGTCAGTAACTTATTTTTTTTAACCAAATGTGATGTTATATATTTTTTTCTCAGTAGGCCTGGTTGCTAATGTGCCTAACATTTTTAGGTTACAACATTCCATGTATACTGTGTCCTCTGATGTCTTGATGAAATGTTCTAGGTCTTTTTAGCCCCTTGCAGTAACATAATATTTCCTGACATTTCCTTTTCAAAATATGACTGTAAGGCCACATTTGATGTTAAGATTGTCTTTTTGAAATTCAACATCCTATTGACACCTCTTATGCCTTAAGTCGGATGACAGATCAGAGAGTAGGCACATAACAGACTTTTGGATGAGTCATCAGATTTTCTCCTCCCTTTCTATTCTTTCACCAGCTTGTTTTCTCCTTTCTTCCCTACACCCACAAAGCGACCATATCTGAGTCTGCACCTTGGACAGCAACAAACTATAGGGATGGTCTTTCTAAAGACACTGTGAAATGGTAATAATGAATTGCAGAATGCAGCATTAATCCAGAAATATTTAAGAAGCATATTTTTACCAAGCTAAAACACAAATGTCTAAAGATAATCATCCTAAATATCATTAACCAATTTCATTTTAAGTTTCAGGACATATATAGATATACAGTGAACAGGGTTGGGTAGCTTTTTAAATGTAATCTGTTACAGTTATAATAATAATAATAATAATAAAAAAAAAAATTATAGCGCTTTTCTTGGACTCAAAGTCACTTTACAATGCAGATAGATAAAAACAGAACAAAACAAAACAAAACAAACAAAACAGAACAAGATTAGACACAGGTGAGAAGGGAGGGGGGCTACGGGTAGGCAGAGGTGAAGAGATGCGTCTTGAGGTGGGACTGGAAGATGGTGAGGGACTCAGAGGTGCGGATCTCTTGGGGGAGGGAGTTCCAGAGCCTGGGAGCCGCCCTGGAGAAGGCTCTGTCCCCAAAACTGCGGAGGTGGGATTTACGGATGGAGAGGAGACCAGCTGAGGAGGATCTGAGGGACCGTGAGGGTTGGTATGGGGAGAGGAGGTCAGTGAGGTATGAGGGGGCCAGATTGTGGAGGGCTTTGTAGGTGAGGACCAGGATTTTGTAGGTGATCCGGTGGGAGATAGGAAGCCAGTGAAGTTGTCTTAGGACTGGAGTGATGTGGTGCCAGGATTTGGAGCGGGTTAGTTACCTATCCACATTTGGAATCAGTAATGTAACTTTTGGATTGCTCAAACTCAGTAATGTAATCTGAAGACAAATAGGAATATAACCAATTGAACACCTTTTGAGGAATCAACCAACTTTAGAGTTTATTATCCCAAGGTCTTACGCTGCTATACTATTGTGCTGGGGGATTGGGTCAGTTCTCCTTCCCCACTAAGTTCTCCTTCTTCACTATAAATCGTTGTTGATATGAGGACTGCATTTTCTGAATTTTCCCAGTCTCCTCCCGTTTTTAACTTTAGGAGGACATGAGGTCCTGGTCCACACCTGCGGAGTACCTGGTTTGGGGGGCCCATTGCTGTCCCTGCCCTTGTCCATCTGGTCATACTTCTGACCTAGTCTAAATTTAAATAGAATATGGATTTAGCCCATATTTAGCATTTATTAATTATTCCAATTGGACTCTTAATATCTCACCCCTCTGAGCCTGGGTCCTCTCTAGGTTTCTTTTTTTTTAATAATGGGTAAGTAAAATATATTTGTTTAATGTTGTCACAATTATTACATTGCTGCATGTGGATTGTAAAACCGTCCTGTACTACACAAGTTGCTTTTGTCTACATTGTGAACAATGTTAGCTAGCAGCAAATTTACTACTAGCTACCTAGCTACGTTTGTACACAATTTTTTGAAGCAATAAAAAACATTAATTAAATAGAAAGAACAGAACAGGCCAACATATCCTTATGTGTAAACTACACTATACGTGTCGCTTCAACATGACGTTTTACCTACTACATTATGCACGTTCTTTCGTAAGGGGAGATGTGTGGGTATGTAAAATATCTAAATTTTTCTCAATTATTAAGCTGCTCATAGTGGATTATAAAACCGTTTTCTAATACACAAGTTGATTTTGTTTACATTGTGAACATTGTTGGCTAGTAGCAAAACTAATAGCCTGGCTACATTACAGTTGTTTTGGCTGCATTCATCTATTCAGTTTACCTAGCATTCCAGTGATGGAGCCAATCTCGTCCCAAGATTTGAACCGTTATGGAATGCCCCCTTTGAAATAAATGATTGCTGCTACACTACTTGCCTTGCATCACGTCCAATGGCAGTGTCTAAGCTACACGAAACACTGAGGTTACATTTTTGACGGCCGACAGACGTGTTCATTTGTCTTGTGAATTGAAATAATAAAAAAGACTGATTTGTTTTTTTATTGCTTCAAAACATTGTTGAAAAATATTTGACTTTCTCAATAAGGTTATTGACATTTTTGTATATAGAAATTACAACCTGGTCTCATTGGAATGCGTAGACTTTTTTACGTAAATCTGACATCGTAAGATACAGTGGGGAGAACAAGTATTTGATACACTGCCGATTTTGCAGGTTTCCCCACTTACAAAGCATGTAGAAGTCTGTATTTTATTGCATGACATAAGTATTTAATACATCAGAAAAGCAGAACTTAATATTTGTTACAGAAACCTTTGTTTGTAGTTACAGAGATTACATGTATCCTGTAGTTCTTGACCAGGTTTGCACACACTGCAGCAGGGATTTTAGCCCACTCCTCCATACAGACCTTCTCCAGATCCTTCAGGTTTCGGGGCTGTAGCTAGGCAATACGGACTTTCAGCTCCCTCCAAAGATTTTCTATTGGGTTCAGGTCTGGAGACTGGCTAGGCCACTCCAGGACCTTGAGATGCTTCTTACGGAGCCACTCCTTAGTTGCCCTGGCTGTGTGTTTCGGGTCGTTGTCATGCTGGAAGACCCAGCCACGACCCATCTTCAGTGCTCTTACTGAGGGGAAGGAGGATTTTGGCCAAGATCTCGCAATACATGACCCCATCCATCTTCCCCTCAATACGGTGCAGTCTTCCTGTCCCCTTTGTAGAAAAGCATCCCCAAAGAATGATATTTCCACCTTCACGGTTGAAATGGTGTTCTTGGAGTTGTACTCATCCTTCTTCTTCCTCCAAACACGGCGAGTGGAGTTTAGACCAAAAAGCTCTATTTTTGTCTCATCAGACCACATGATCTTCTCCCATTCGGAGACGCCTGGACATGCGCAGACGGGTCTGGACATGCGCTGGCTTGAGCAGCGGGACCCTGCGTGCGCTGCAGGATTTTAATCCATGACGGCGTAATGTGTTACTAATGGTTTTCTTTGAGACTGTGGTCCCAGCTCTCTTCAGGTCATTGACCAGGTCCTGCCATTTAGTTCTGGGCTGATCCTTCACCTTCCTCATGATCATTGATGCCCCACGAGGTGAGATCTTGCATGGAGCCCCAGACCGAGGGAGATTGACCGTCATCTTGAACTTCTTCCATTTTCTAATAATTGCTCCAACAGTTGTTGCCTTCTCACCAAGTTGCTTGCCTATTGTCCTGTAGCCCATCCCAGCCTTGTGCAGGTCTACAATTTTATCCCTGATGTCCTTACACAGCTCTCTGGTCTTGGCCATTGTGGAGAGGTTGGAGTCTGTTTGATCTTACTGGTTGGTAGGTGATCAAATACTTATGTCATGCAATAAAATGCAAAATAATTATTTAAAAATCATACAATGTGATTTTCTGGATTTTTGTTTTAGATTCCGTCTCTCACAGTTGAAGTGTACCTATGATAACAATTACAGACCTCTACATGCTTTGTAAGTAGGAAAACCTGCAAAATCGGCAGTGTATCAAATACTTGTTCTCCCCACTGTATCTGACAAATATTTGCCTAATATTTGCCTAAAAGTCCTATCTAAAAAAGGGTTATGCATTCCCTACTTTGCGCGCATGATAATCACACACACAACTGAGGCGTGCAACAGTTTTTTTCAAAAGTTCCTGTAATCCGATTACAATATTTTAACTGGTAACTAACGGATTACAGTTATTGTTTTTATGTAATCCGTATCTTGTAAAACTCTAACATTGATTGTAAACATTTATTCACCAACTCTGACAGCGAATTTGGAAAATATTCAGACCTCTTTACTTTGTTTCAGCCTTATTCTATTTTTTTCTCACCAACTTACACACCAAACTCCATAATGACCAAGCAAAAACAGGTTTTTAAATATGTATACACATTTAATTTAAAAAAGAAAATAAATATCACCTGTGCAAAGAGTTCAGACCCTTTGCTATGACACTCGAAACTGAGCTCAGGTGCATACTTTTTCTATTTAATCATCATCCTTGTTTCTACAACTTCATTGAGATGTTTTTACAACTTGATTGGAGCCCATCTCCAATCAAATGGTACATTTAATTGATTTAATTGACTGCACAACATATTAGAGCCTGGGACAGCTTCCATTCAAACTTTGCCTTATGGGAGGAATTCTATTAATTAAAATTGTTGTCATAATTTGATTTTAGGAAATAACTGCGAAAGAGGCCTCCAAAATGGAGGCAGGAACTGTCAGTGTGTACCAAGGTTATTATAGTTTAGCATTTTTTATTAGTTTTTATTTTTATTTCATTTTGACTTTTTGGTTTCAAATTCAGTTTAGTTTTAATTAGATTTTAAAGTGGGTTTGCTAGTTTAGTTTTTATTTTTGAAAATGCTTAGTTTTAGCTTAGTTTCTATTAGTTTTAGTGTTAGTTTTAGTCTTTTTTTGTAATATGGGCTATTTGTCAGGGGCAAGATTCAAAAAGGTCAGAAAAAGTATTGTGTAATAATAACTCAACATAAAACATCATACAATTTTAGAAAATATTTATTCAACAATAAAACCAGTACATAAAATGTACATATGGGCACAAATATGTAAAAAGTCTACACTCCGCAATAAATGCAAAATGTGGAAGTGACCTGTGCCAAGAAACAAAACTAAATAGCCAACAGACTAAAGAAGACATACATGATGAACCGCAAATTTTCACACCCTATTAAATTTATACAATAGCCTTCTGCCTATTCATCTGGATTGAAGCAGCAAACATTCAGTGTAAAAGTAAAAATGACATAACACTATTTAATATTTGAATCACAGCTTATAGTGTTTTGACATCGACAACCCAAGTGCATTTTACCTCAAACTTGCGACTAGTTAACTTTCTAAAGAAGGCGCAATCGCTTCTCGGGTAGACATTAACACACTGACAAAATTATATTCAGAACTTTAAATATTTTTATACCACTTTTTAATGTGTGATTGTGTAAAGGTGTTCACGAGATACCAACTTTTCTACACTGGCACTACACTGTAAAGATATTCCTAAATCAATCTATAAAAAAACATTACTTCCTGGAAGTTGACTTTGTAAGACAACCAGTTCTATAGAGAAAATACAAGTGTTTGTCAATTCACTGACCTCTTATTAAGTTGTTTTTCTTACAAAAACATTTACTTGTATAAATTAGATTATAAAAAATATTTGTTGTTGGACCTTGGTCAATCTGCCCTGAGCCTCCTAGAATAATCAATAACTGCTACAGGATATCAGAGAGGATTCTGAAGAAGAACTTTGATTCAGTGTGCCCTCAGAATCCGGACATTTGTATCAAGGAATATGTATCAGGCAATGTGCTCTGTGACTTCGTCTTTCAATTGCATAGTCTAAGCAAACTTTTGAGTTTGAATGAGATAATGTCTGGCATTGACTGAAGATGCATGAATGTCCTCCATGCTATCCTCCCAGTCTGATATAGGTATTTCAGTGCCCACTGACTCCTCCCATTTTACATTGAAATGCTTTGTGCTGGGTGAACTGAGAGATTGAAATGTGTCATATAGACGAGATACAAGACTGTCTAAAGTTGGGCACAGTTTGAAACACCCATCAAACATAAAAGGCCTAGCACTTTTAAATGCAGGGAAGAGTTCTGATCTGTTGATATGTGAAGAAATTCTTTCTAGAGAGAGTTCACATTTTCCCCAAAATTGCTCAAAGGAGGCAAAGATCCCTTTTAGGTGCAGATTCCCTATGGACCTCTCCCCAGTGATCCAATGCATTATCTTGGTTAGAAGAGGAGAAGGGTAAGATACTTACAGTCCGAGAAAATATATTAGGAAGTCAGAGGTTTGGAAGAGCTCATTCTCTCCACTTTGAACTAACAGGTGCTTTCTAGCTAGCTATGCTTTTTTAGTTACTAATAAATGGGTTGATAAGAGAGTCAAGTTGTTTATAAAAGAACATGGGTATTGACAAGGTATAGCAATTGTGTGGAAGAAAACCAAGTCCAGAGTTTAAACCTTTCACCTGCAAGAAAACTTGACATCATCTTGTTTTGTCATAAACAGCTCAGTGTATGGGCCTGTCTGACATTTCCAAATTTCCTGGTGTAAGGCATTCTTGTATTGCATTGCATAGACCTGCTAGAATGCAGTCTTTCATCAGAGTAAAATGTTCTAATATATGAAATCATTACTAGTAGCCCAACCATTTGAGCTATAAACAAGTAAGTTGTATATTCCAAAAGTGTAGTTTAAAGAACCCAATAATATAAAGTCTAGAGAACATATTAGATACATGTTCATTCAGGGTCCCCTATATATTTTTCCTTAAGTTATCACAAAACATGAACTAGTGGTTTGAGCCACAAACAAATCACTCAGATTTTAACATCAAAGACAGCAATTATTCCTTTTTTAACAAAGTAAAGTCATTAAGTACAATATGTGTTTTACCATACATTTCTATACAATACAGCACTAAAGGCCAATTTTACTTTGATTTCTAATAATTTTCTAATATTATATATCTACAATGAGTCCGCAATTATAGGCCCCTTTCGTAAAAATAAACAAAACAGGCTATGAAAATGTTTTATTGTATATCAGCTTGATTTTACATTCAAAACATGAGAAATCAAACCTTTATTGGAGTAAAAAAAATATGTAAACGAAAAAAAACAAATTATTCAAGAAATGCACTTTCTCCACATTCTGTTTTGTAATAGAAAATGTATAATTAAATTACATTAACTTTTTTTAGATCAATCTACTGTACACACAATGCCCCATAATGACAAAGGGAAAACAAGTTTTTAGAAGTTAGTAGTAAGGTTCTACACTTCACAGCACTAGTCAGAGCATTGTGTTCTTGATCAGGAAGGTAACCAAGAACCCAGTGGCCACTCTAACTTCTCAAAAGATGTGAGAGATGTGAGAATCTTCCAGAAGGACAACCATCTCTGCAGCACTCCTGAATAAAAAGTAGTATGTTGCCTGAAGGACTTTGGTCACAAGAGAGAATGACTCTTCTGGTCTGATTAGACCTAAATCCAACTATTAGGCATGAATGTCAAGCGTTACTTATGGTGGTGGGAGCATCATGCTTAGAGTATTCATCTCAGCAGCAGGGACTGAGCAAAGGATGAACAGAGCAAAATACAGAGAGATTATTAAAGAAAACCTGATCCATAGCTCACAGGACATCAGATTCATTATTAATTATGTACATTAGATATTTTATATTTTCCACATCTATGATAATTTGGCTGCTCTAAATAATTTTTACCAGCAGGTGCAACAAGTGTACAATATTTCTATCAGTAATGAATCTCTTTTTGACCCGGTAGGCTGGAAAGCCTCCTTGCTTGCAGAAGATTTGGTTGCTCATCATTAGTGTTCGCTACCTTCAGAAACATTGTCATTGTGTGCTGTTCAAATGGCATGCATGCACAACACTTCCTTATGTTACACTGGTAATTCTGTAGATTTTTTCCATCTTGGATAGACATACAGTAAATGGGAAATGTTTCAGTCTCCTATTGAAGTAATAATTATTGGTGTCTGTTGTTGATTCGGTTGGTTTTGTAGAAAAATAGGACCTTGTCTTTCCACAAATAGTTTCCAAGTCAAATATTGGATTATTTACAGATTTGATTTCTTGAACTTTGTATATGGGTCGATCTATTTTTATTTGTTTGTGAAAAAACCTGTGTAATGCCAAGTTCACATGCTATCAGAATAGTTATTTGTGTGGTGCTCCCTATTAGTAATTTCTGATACTTTTCAAGTGTGTCACATTTCTACGGATAGTCAGACATATCTTAAGGTTAGACAAGCAACAGAGGTTGTTTTCAGCAGAGTGATTATTAGACTGTCAAAGGCCTTGCTGAAATCTGTCCACTGGTGCAATATGCTGGATATTTAGCAGTTAGTTTGGTTCAGTGCCTAGTGGGAGTATTAGACATATTTTATTAAAGACAATGTGCAAATAGTCAAAGTATAAATGGCAAAGGAAAATAAATATTTTTACAATGTTGTTTGTGCTCCACTGATTGCCCTTTTCAGGTGACAAGTGGTCACAAATCTTGCTGTTGTGATTACACTTTGTCGTATTTCACCTAACAGATATGGGGATTTATCGATGTTTGATTTGCTCTTCATATTCTCCCCTCCTCTCAATTGTTCTCTCTCTCTCTGTCTGAAATGGCTGATGTCCGGTGTGTTTCTGACATGGTTAAGTCTCAGCAGTAAGAGCCGTAATGGAGCCTGAAGGAACAATCTACCAGCACACACCCACATAACAGCGGTGTAGGCGCTGGTTTGCCAGAGGAGTTGGTTAGTCAGACGATGGAATGCTGCACCAGGGGCCCAAGATTCATTGTAAGCATATTGGAAGTGACAAAGTCCTTTGACTACACCCAACTGTCTCCTAGTGAGAAAGAAGTATTTTCGTTGAGTTCTTTCACCATAGATTAACTTTCTTGGGTAGTGGAAAGAGGAATGACAGACGGGGCCTGGAGGGAGAGCTCTGGTCGGCCTACCCCCAACTGACTGTCAACCCTCAAAGGCCTAGCACATCACTGCACACCTGGAAACTAAACAACTGAAATTCAATTTCACACCATGTTTACTAGATTAAACAAGTATTTAGAGTGTGGTAAGAGAAGAAAGAAATCTTTCAATTTAACATTTCTTTAATCAATTTTGACAATATGAATATTCAAACTTCTTTTAATTAGCAAGAACTATTTATGTATGTAAAACATACAGTGGGTATAGAAAGTCACCACCCCTTTCAAAACCTTTTCTTGTCTTACAGCCTGAAATGAAAGCACATAAAATTTTACTTTTTAAAAATGTATTTAATTTAAAAAGGTAAAAAACCCTATTTGGAAAAGTGAACACCCCGCGATGTATAGCCCACCACCTTCCAAATCACAAATCAAGCTAATTGGCTTCCATCTGTTATCATTTGTAGTGACTTTGATTTTTTCTGAATAAAAGCAGTTGGTCATAGAGGACTCCACTGCTTAGTAGTGCAAAGAATCCACTATGGGTGAAAAGTATTTTTGAAAGATCTACGAGATAAAATTGTGGAAAGGAACAATTCAGAGGATGGATATAAAAATATTTGTAAGGCTTTTTCTGTCCCTTGGAGCACATTATTAAGAAGTGGAATGTGTATGGTACCACCCAGACCTTTTATAGATCAGGCCGTCCCTCCAAACTGGATGACCAGGCAAGGAGGAGACTGATCAGAGAGGGTACCAAGAAGCCAATGGCAACACTGAAGGAGCTTCAGGCCTTTTTTAGAGAGACTGGTCAATGTATGCATGAAAAAGGGCAACATCAAGTCTCATTTGAGCTTTGCCAAAAAGCGCATTGTAGATTCCAAGGCCAAGTGGCAAAAGGTGCTGTGGTCAGATGCTAACAAAATTGAAAATGTAAAATGATATTTCTGGGGAAAACCCATCTCTCCACCCATGGCAGTGGCAGCTGTTATGGGGGTGTTTCTCTTCAGCAGACACTGGAGCACTTCTCAGGATAGAAGGGAAAATGGACAGTGCAAAATACCGACAGGTTCTCAAGGAGACCCTGCAGCCCTCTGTCAGAAAGTTTAAAATGGGAAAATGGTTCACGTTTCAACATGACAATGACCAAAATCACACCGCAAATGCAATGGTGGACAAGAAGGTGAATGTCCTTAAGTGGCCTAGTCAGAGCCCCGACATTAATCCCATGGAGAATCTGTGGAATGATTTTATGCAGTCCATAAGTAGTCACCATGCAATTGGAATGAACAGAATTGAACAGTTCTGCAAGGAAGAATGGGCAAATTATTGCACAGTCTACATATGCAAAGTTAGTGGAGATGTATTCAAAGCTAAAGATGCTTCCACCAAGTTTTTACTCAGGGGGTGTTCACTTATGACAAACTGACATACTGAATGTTTACTTAACACAGCAAATACAGTATGTGTTTATTAAACCTGAATGTTTTGTATTTCACTGAGTTGTATGGCATTCTCGAAACATAATTAGCTAAATGAAATTTTGTTTGGTGATATTTCTCTGCCAAAGACCAACCAATATGGCATACATTTAAATCCAACAATACAACTACAGGTGCTGGTCATAAAATTAAAATATCATAAAAAAGTTGATTTATTTAAGTAATTCCATTCAAAAAGTGAAACTTGTATAATGTATACAAACATTCCACACAGACTGATATATTTCAAGTGTTCATTTCTTTTAATTTTGATGATTATAACTGACAACTAATGAAAACCCCAAATTCAGTATCTCAGAAAATGTTAATATTGTGAATAGGTTCAATATTGAAGACACCTGGTGCCACACTCTAATCAGCTAATTAACCCAAAACACCTGCAAAGGCCTTTAAATGGTCTCTCAGTCTAGTTCTGTAGGCTACACAATCATGGGGAAGACTGCTGACTTGACAGTTGTCCAAAAGACAACCATTGACACCTTGCACAAGGAGGGCAAGACACAAAAGGTCATTGCTAAAGAGGCTGGCTGTTCACAGAGCTCTGTGTCCAAGCACATTAATAGAGAGGCGAAGGGAAGGAAAAGATGTGGTAGAAATAAGTGTAAAAGCAATAGGGATAACCGCACCCTGGAGAGGATTGTGAAACAAAACCCATTCAAAAATGTGGGGGAGATTCACAAAGAGTGGACTGCAGCTGGAGTCAGTACTTCAAGAACCACCACGCACAGACGTATACAAGACATGGGTTTCAGCTGTCGAATTCCTTGTGTCAAGCCACTCTTGAACAAGACACAGCGTCAGAAGCGTCTCATCTGGGCTAAAGACAAAAAGGACTGGACTGCTGCTGAGTTATGTTCTCTGATGAAAGTACATTTTGCATTTCCTTTGGAAATCAAGGTCCCAGCGTCTGGAGGAAGAGAGGGGAGGCACAGAATCCACGTTGCCTGAAGTCCAGTGTAAAGTTTCCACAGAAATATATCAGTCTGTGTGTAATCAATGAATATAATATACAAGTTTCACTTTTTGAATGGAATTACTGAAATAAATAAAATTTTTGATGATATTCTAATTTTATGACCAGCACATGTAAGCGTAATTAAATCAAATCTGGATGCAGTAGGCTACTTCGGCAGTAGCTCTTTTTTTTTTTTCTCACAAACTGGTCTTGGGTAACCCCCTTTGCAGGAATGCTTTCACTTCATTTAGAAGTGTGTGGGCACAGGATGAATGTTATAAATGAAGAAATATGGAAATTTCAATACATCCCTGCATGGAGAAACTGCATTTTACATCATGTTTTATAACTCAAATAGATCATAACTCTTTGTTAAAATTATCTCTCCAATCCAAACTGCATTAGACCATATTGTTGCCATCAGAAGTTTCCTTTGATGTCTCCACGATCAAGATGTATCATAACTAATAC
This sequence comes from Esox lucius, assembly GCF_011004845.1. Lineage (NCBI taxonomy): Eukaryota > Metazoa > Chordata > Actinopteri > Esociformes > Esocidae > Esox > Esox lucius. The sequence continues at coordinate 10,281,009 of NC_047585.1, read as the reverse complement.
TCCATCTGTGATTGTGGTGGGACTTTGATGCTCACAGTACCTTTGTCTGTCAAGTCTTCTTACTTTGTCAGGCCTTACTTTTCTGGATCTCTAAATCCTCTGATTAGCTTTACAATCCACCATCACAAAGTAAACAGGAATTATAATATTACAAATTGCTATATTTAATTGGATTACCAAACTCCAAGATTAGAACAGTCAATATTATTTGCTAAATATTAAAACTAAAACAAGGAAAATGCACAGCAGCCCCAAAATGTCACAGACAGCTGCGGGAATTATGTGGGATAAGGAATCATATGAAAATAATAACCTTTCCCCAGGAATAGAGGCAATGTTTGTAATAGAGAATGGATTCATTTGAAAAGGGCACAAAATAACCTTTACGTAAGAGGTACATGTGTGTTATGGCACACGGTGTCATAACTCACAACGATGATTGAGCATTCAACACCCCATGCTTGGGTGGGTTGACAAGATTGGCTTGTTGACTATTGTTTACTTGTTTATTTGGATCCCAATTTGCGGTTATTAAAAGCTGCACTTCCAGTATGCTAATGATCCACACTATCTACTGTTATAATAAGAGATGAGAACATCAGAACATAAAGCACAGGAGCACAACACCCCAGTCCTAGGGGGCAGCATCCACCGATCCAGGGGCTGGCAAGGCATGATAGGCCCTTAGGTGTGAGCAATCAGTATGACTGTCAGTCTGGGAGGAAGACAAAGCCTCTTAGCTGGCCTTTTAACATTGGCAGGCTAGTTAGTCAGTGTTGTAACACTAATCATACAGTATGGCGACATTATGTTCTCCTGTTGTGTTTTTAATACCGACAGTAGGGAGGTTTCTTTACTTGGGTGCATCTTTACTCTTCAACTTAATTTTTCCTTAGGCAATATCCAATCCCAAAAGTATATATCTCTTGGGAATAGGCGTTGAGATCATGGAATAGGGAAAAAAATGATGCTCCTCCTTACCAATTTTCTCAATCTGTCTGCTTTGGAAAATGCACTATACTCCCACATGGGTTGTCTTTGAAGTATATTTTTCACAAACATAATGTGTACTCCAGAAAAACTATTTTTAGTATAATTTCCTTTAAGTATTTGTTCATATCTACATGCACTTGAAATGGTACATGTTGCAACATCCAGGTTCAAACGGTTTGGTATGCGGTACAGAAAATGCATAAATGGAGACAGGGAGCCACTTGAAGTCAAGCAAATCTGTAATTTTCTTGTATGATTTCCCTCTCCCATTGCTAAAAGCTTTGCAGCTGTTGGGTACATTGGGAAAGCAAGCAATCTCTGAAAGGTTTTTTATGATGTGCTATAGCTTCTGAACCCAGAGACAGACAGAGGGAAGAACTATCTAATGACACCTGCTACAGAATGTTGATGCTCCAACAGCCGATCAATAGGAAGGTATGAGACTGCCCTGAAGGAAGTGAATAGATTGAGGGAGTATAGCTACACTTGAAGGATTGGACAGATTGGAACATGCTAGTTAATGAAACATTTTTAATTCAGGATCTAATCAATTTAGAGCATGCAGGGCCAGTTTAGACCTGTTTTCTTGTGGTGGATAGATGGGTCAGGGGTTGCATATAAGTAAATGGTCTTCATTTGTATATGGTCATGACAACAAAATATAATGTATGTTGCAACCTGGTCTCAGAATGATGACGTAGACTATTTATGTAAATTTTAGGCAGGGGATTTCGTATGATATACTACGTGCAGTAAAATAACGTTAGAGTTGGAATGAAAAAAAAAGCACCAACCGTGGGCCGAACCGGCGACCTACCGCATCTTACCCAGGCACGCTACCTACTGCTGCACTGGGAACCTGTAACTAGTCCTGGTGAGTGGTGTTGTCACAAAATGTGTTTGAAGTGATTTTCTTTGTAATCCTAACCCAAACCATAACCCTAACCTTAACCCCAGTGCTGTGATAGCTAACCTTAACCCAAACCCTAACCTGAACCCCAGAGCTGTGAGACGTAACCTTAAACCTAACCTTAACCCCGGTGCTGTGAGATCTAACCTTAACCTTAACCACAGTCCTGTGATGCCTAACGTCAACATAACATGGATAATAAAATGCTTTTATAACATATACTAGCGACCTTGCTATTGCTGTTACTCATTCTAAATACCCATGTCTTGTGGGTAAGGCGACTGCCTTGTTATCCAAATGTCGCCGGTACGAAACTCAGGTCTAACATTTTGTCAAGAAATCGTCGTTCGTAAAATATAATATGTTTGTCTGGCGTTCGTATTCTATTTTACGTTTTAATAGTAGTCGTAACATTTGATACTTTTTATTAGCGTTCGTAAGATATGTTACATTTTCATTTTTTCGTAATCTATCATATGTTTTGGTGGTGCATTGTAATGTAACCTAACGTAACATCACATATCATACGAAATCAGGTGCTATAGATTTTCGTAAAATAGTCTACGTAGGTTCCTGAGACCCGATTGCAACGTTAGGTAAACAAGGTTGGTAAAAACAAGAATGTTGACACCATCTGGGTTCATTTCTTTGCGAAAGTGGTAGGGAAGTGAGAGTTTTTATGACTTATTTACTGTCATTTAAAATAAACACAAGAATGTCGGTTTTCCTGTCATGTTGATGATTCTAAATGGTGTAGGACCGTGTAGACCACTGATCTCCCTCTAATGGTTAAGGTCAGACTTTGGCAAGGTAAAGTCAATTCTAAATCAACAATTAGCCAGAACCCAGCAGAATAGCTTGATCAGTAGTGGTTCCATATATATACAGGCACTGCAAAGAAAAGTCTGTCCCTCAAGAAGAAGCGTTCAAACAACATGACACTTGTGAGAGCTTCCACAGACGCCCACAGTCACTCTTATTGAGGAACTACAGAGTTCAGTGACTGGCAGTGAAGTAATTGTGCACCCATCAACCACATCAAGATATCTGCATTGCACTGGCTTGTATGGGATGGTTGAAGAAAAAAGCTATTACTTAAAAAGTACCATCTAGTGACAGCATCAATGTGGCAAAGATTTGGGGTCAGATAAGACCAAGGTAGATGTGTTTGGCCATCATGCAAAGTGCTATGGGTGGTGCAAACATAACGATGTCCATGCCTCAACACAGACCATCCCTACAGTCAAGTATGGTGGCGTCATCATGCCATAGGGATGTATATCATCAGCAGGGACTGTTGTTAAAAGTGAAGGATGGAGAATGGATAGTGCGAAATACGGCAAGAAAACAAGCAGTCCGCAAGAAAAATGTAAGGTTGGGAGGAAATTCAATTTTAAGCAGGGAATTTATCCCAAGGCCAAAGCAAAAGTGGAGTGGCTCAAAACAAAAAAGTGAATGTCCTACAGTTTCCCAGTCAAAGTCCTGAGAATCCGAGATACTATTTCAAAGTTGCAGTCCACAAGCGTCATCCAACTAACATGAACAAACTGGAGAAAATCTTTCATCAAGAATGGGCCAACATTCTCAACATATTCATGAAAGCAACATAGTTCAATGTTTTTCCCCCTTACATTTTTTGGGATACATTTTCGGTGTATATAAAGTTTAATAAACAAAGAAATGAATAAAAACTTGAAGCAGTAAGAAGTGGCTGGAGTGGAGAGTACGAAGTGGCTCGCTGATTGAGACGAGGATGCTGATGTAGGTCAAATCTTTTCTCTGTCCTGGCAATGGTAAAATGAGCTTCCCCTTGAAGCTAAAGGACAGCCCATCTAAGTCTCAGACCATCAAAAATAAGTCAACAGCAGACAGTCATGTGGTGTGATTTCTTTGTCCTGGTCAGGACACCGGTATCATTGTTCGTAATGACGTGTCTGTTGTCCTGATTCTGATTTGTTTTTACTTTTCATGACATGTAGGTAGTTGAGACCGGCTGTGGTGCTCCTGGTACATTAGACAATTACTCCCTTGGATGCTACTTGTCTTTAGGATGATTATTGTGAATATAGGAAAAATAGCAAATGGTACATTAATGTATTCAGTGGACATATTTGCATGTGTCCCATTTAAACACTACTCATTTTATCTCTGTCTCTCTGCCTTACCAGTTTCACTGCTTCTGACCACTGGAAGGGATCACATAAGCTGACCCTTCTCTCCAATATGGGAGGCTGAGTAATGTCTACCACATCCAAGGGAGGTAACATTAATTTGAATGTTACACCAGAGGACACTTTCAAGGCAATAATGCATGAAAGGCTTAATTAAATTAGATACAAATTCAAGATTTATTGTGGCCATACTACAGTTTTAGTTGATTAGTTATAGTTTATTGCAATTTAACATTTTCTTTACTTGGATTTACATTGCTTTTTATGGCAAAAACTTTTTGTTCATATGGCAAATGCACCTATGCATTGAATTAGAGGGAATAGATTTTTTAAAATCTTGTTTGTAATCAGTGTTTCCTTATTCAAAATGATTAGGGCTTTTGACATCCTGTCTTTACAATTATATAGCAACTACTTTATCCCCTGTAGTTCTAATACATACAGTACCTGTCTAAAGTTGGGACACATCTATTCTTTCAAGGGTATAATAATGTGTCCATAAGGATATTTCTTTACATTTACACATTGTAGAATAATTGCAAAGACAACAACAATATGAAATAACATACATGGAATAAAGTAGTAACCCAAAAAGTGTTACACAAATCAAAATACATTTATAATTAACAATTTTCATCTAAATATGTGCATAACTATGTTGTGCAAAGCCATCATGAAGGCAAAGGGTGGTTATTTTCAAGAATCTACAATATAATGTATTTTGATCTGTGTTATGTATGTGTTATTTCATAATTTTGATGTCTTCACTTCTTTTCTAGAATAAAATAAATAATTAACCTTGAATAAGTAGATGTTTCCCAACTTTTGGCTGGTACTACACTACTGTATGGTACTGTATATTAAAACATTTGACTGGTGTTTAAAGGTGTTATAGAAAATCCTTACAAAAGCAAAGTATGCACTGTGGTCAAGCTCCACCCTTAACTGCTGAGTCTTCTCTTCACCTGTCTCCCTATGATTCCTGTTTAGGAAAAAATGACATGCTTTGGTTACCTCCAAATCATTGATCAATGATGAATCCGAAATAGTATCTTAAAAGCTGTAATGGGACCGACTATCACAGCAAAAGAGCACATGACAAGTGTATAGCAACAATGTGTAACAATAAAACCCATAATGTTTTTATTTTTGATTACGTGTTTCCCAAAAATGGGAAATGCCCTATTGTTTAGTCTTTGGCAGAGAAATATGACCACAACACAACAGGGGCCGTTAACCAAAACGTTTTCACCCTATACCTATTGGGGGCAAAATAGACTATCAAGTCTGCTGGTCTGGTTTTGTTAAGAAAAAACAGTATGCAAGTGTGCCGAATTGTCTTGCTTCTATATTAAATATAGCCTTTTCCTTATTTTCTGGAATATATGTAAACATCCATGAGTAAAGATCAAACCTGTCTAGACCAGTTTGAATAAATCCCTTGCAACATTTGGAGATCCAGTTTGTAACCTACTCTGTAATTTAAACCTTTTTCTGTTTCTAGAATACTATTTTCCTACATTCAAAAAATCTACGTATTTCTGAATAATTATTTGAACTGTAGCAGACAGGTAGTCCATCCGGATACTAGGCTGTTACTTCTAGTCGTGACCCATTATTTTGCCTGAAGCTGAGCAGAAGCAGATTTCTATCTGTTTTCTGTGAATGCATACAGCTTCTGTCTTAAGGGTGGATCCAAGACCGGTTGGAACCCTCTCGTTTACATACAGGGAGTGATCAGTGAATCTGATCATAATTTAGACACAGTGGGCAGATAAGAGACTAATGTAATTACCATGAATAGACGCTACATATCTCAATCAGATAGCAGTCGGATTACCTCGATCGGATGACAACGGCCACATGTTAATGCACAATGTAACAAGGCACGGATCCCGGTGAGATGAGCAGTGGGATCTGGAGACAGTTTATTTTTAACCTGGTAAATGTGTTAAATGTCAGGAAGACATAATATTATGCATCACCACAACTCTCAGTGGTCGCTTGATCTCCACTTGCTGGGAAAACCCTTAGGAAACTGTGGTGAAATGTGTCTTTGTTTACACCAATGTTGTTACAGCAACACCAGACAGGAGTTCCAGTTCTGTCCACAGCCTTTAAAACGTCAGGTTGTGAAAAATGAATGCATGACACACAAACAGTGTAATGAGGTTGTTTGCAGGATAAGTCTGCACCAAAAAGAGGAGACTGAGGGGGAATTAAAATGGTTTACTGAAAAAGGAAGCCCTCTCTAAAACGTCTGTTTACTCATGTAATGCTTCCCCCTGTAATGGAGGGATAAATTCATTTAACTGCATCTGTTGGAAGAAAAATGGTCTGAAATTTGAGAACCAAGCCATATTTTGCTCACACTGAGATCACTGTGGTTTAGGGTGGATGCCTCCCACTGCATCGAAAGGCATGGAAAAAGACATGAAACCAAGGATGGTTAAATTAATCATATGGGGATGGAGAGCCCAAAAAAGGGCTAATATGGAAGCTTTCTAACTACCCATTACCGATTCCATCTGTCAGCACTGTCCCACTTCCGGCCTCTTTAATCACAGACTCCTCTTCAGTTCATTGTTTCTTGAGCAGTTTGTGCAGTTAGAGAAAGAGCAGTCCACAATATAAGAAAACATACACTTACTTTAGCCATAGTTTTCAAAGACCTATCTGCCAATTGGCTGGGCATCACATGCATATTTGAGAGCACAGGTATAACTGGACTTTAAAGCTGTGCTTCGAGTTTGAAAAACCAATATGCCATATCCATTTACAAACTGTCCGGATCCCCGCGAGCCACAGGCAGTTAAGGCTGCTCTCACAGCAGGTTTGGGTAATGGTCCAGAGAGAGGTTGGCATGGGGTGAGCCATCTCCTCTCGCCTGTGGACTATGGGTGGTTGTGGGTGCTAATGGTCCGTAACATACTCAACATAGTGGGTCAGAAGGAGCTTTTCTTCACAGTCCTTTATCATGCAAACCACAAATGCCTCTGGTAACTCTGCTGCCAATGGCCATAACAAAGCCAGTACAATGACATAACAGCATTTTCGAGGTTCAGGTTAGATCACAGGAGGCTTCACTCTGTGGCATGTGCTGGAAGGACCCAGCTCCATGGTCAATGCAGAGGACTGCTACCTGTCAGGTCGCATTGATTTATCTGCTGACTAGACTCGACTTGCTGTCTGTCAGAATAACTGAAATTATAGCTTATCATCTTGTCTTTGTTTAGAGAGTGCTCCTTTTTACAAACACACCTGCAACAAAGTGACAGGCACACATCAAAGAGACAGCTACCATATTTTACAGTAGGTATGGTGTAAGGTTCATTGTCTTGGGCATGCTCAAATTGTTATTTTTGTCATCTGACAATAGTACAAGTTCTATTTAAAGTGTCAATGCCACTTAGCAATCTCATGCATTTACATTTAGTAAATTATATGAAAAAAGGAACCTTTTGTCAAGCACACTGGTAGTGGCAGTGGTACCAAGAGAGAGATGTATAAGAAGCCAGCTCTATACCAACAGTAACATATTTTGGGGGAACACTGAGCTTTGTTTCTGTTCACTGTACTTTGTTAAGGGGATAGAAAATTGAGAATTATTTAACCTTGTGTTGAAATTATACCGGTCCAGCTATTGTAGTTCACCAACATGTCTGGTTTAGGGTAAAGGTTTTAGCTGGGATTAGTTTTAGAATTAGGCATAGGGTTGGGACTAGAGTTAGGGCTTAGGAGTTAGGGTTAGGTTAAGTGATTTACAGACTGAGAAGATAAAGCTCAAAGACCGATAATCCAACATAATTTGTCTCTGATGTAAGTATCAGACATACATTTAAAACTTTGGATTTTATACATTGAGCTTTTTAAGCTGCTCTGCCCTAACATTTGAATAGGTCTTTGGATGCCAGAAATGAGGACTACATAGATAATGTTGCACACAGAGAACCAAGACGGACTTCTAATGAGAACCTCCGTTTTCTGATACTAACAAAATGCAACCATTAATTTCCGCCACAATCATCTCCTCAAAGAAACAGCGGGGCCTTATTAAGTGTTTCTCACAGCGCACAAATAATCCCAATAACAGTGATTATTTCTCATAATGATTCATTTCGCACAGTCAGGAGGAGCGTCCTGACAATAGGGCTAATGAGGTGCAATAGGGTGATTTATTGTCATCATACCACCACCAAATAGAAGAAAAAAAATTGGAACCGACCTTTCAACTAAACCCATTAAATTTGTCAATAGGAGTGCCTTGTTTAGAACTCCTAAAACCTATTCCTTAGCTACAATACAAGGCCATGGTTAACTAAACCATAACCCTGAGGCACCATCTGAAGACTGGAATTAGATTCACACAATTCACACAATTAGTTCACACAATTTGGTAGTAAGCCTGCTTCAGCTACACCCTGTCCCTATTGGGGCAAGGGGATTGTTTGACAATAGATAGCTTTCTGTTTTCCCTTAATTTAAAGATGTAAAGTATGGTGTCCCTTGGGACAGTTGCCTTGAGCTGTTACTCTCTATTTAAAAAAATTATGTTTGCAGATGATACAAATGATACCACACTACATATACCAGTCGAAAGTTTGGACAGCTAATCCTTCAAGGTTATCTTTTTACTTTTACCGTGACAATAAACATTTTTCCACATTGTAGAATAATAGTGAAGACATCAAAACTATTAAAAAAAACATATGTAATCATGTAGTAACCCAAAAGGTGTTAAACACATTTAATTTTGTAGCAAATTCTTCAAAGTAGCCATCTTGAGAGGGTAGGGTTGGCATACAGAACACAATAATTATGTCTGTGTTGTAGTAGTGCATATAATGTACATATGAAGAACAGCTCAAATAAGCAAAGAGTCCAGTCCATCATTAATTTAAGACAGAAAGATCAGCCAATCCTTCTCAAATGCATTAAGAAGGAAATCAATTGCACAAATTAACATTTAACAAGGCACACCTGTTAATTGAAATCCATTCCAAATGACTACCTCATCAAGCTGGTTAAGAGAATGTCAAGAGTGTGCAAAGTTGCTGTCAAGACAATGGATGGCTGCTTTGAAGAATCTAAAATATAAATGTATTTTGATTTGTTTTACACTTTTTTGGTTACTACATGATTCGATGTGTTATTTCAGAGTTTGGATGTTTTGTAGTAAGAATAAAGATGGTACTGATACTGGCATATATCAGCAACCATAGCCTGTGAGCTGACTGAGATTCTTAACAAGGAGTCTTAACAATCAGTGTCAGAATTGGTGATGAACAATAAACCGGCTGGCGTTAAATACAGAGATGGGGACAAGTATATTCGCTATAACAACCGCCTCGCTATACCTTATCCCGCTTATTACATGGTTACCTACCAAATAAATCTATAATTTGACACAAAATATTGATTTTAAAAGGAATTTATTGATTTAAAAACGATTGTATTGCTTCCTCTACAGAAAATAGTCCGTTCCGTCTCTGGTTAGAATCCTGCTGCGTCCATAGCAACGCGCTGTTTTTCATGGCAACGGTCTGTTATCAAGAAATAACACGCATTCTGCACTGGAATTCAGCCAATCCATGTAATAAGGGCTAATAATAACAACCTTATAAACTAATTATTGTGACTGAAAAACTGCCTAATATGTAACTACGCTGTAATTATTCTTGTCTGTATGAGTAAAAAAAAAAACTATTCGAAATGTTTAGGTGCTAGTAATCACATCGGCGCCTCCATGTTAGCCTTTCATGCAGTAATGTTAACTGTTATGGTGTAAGCACAATGCTTTTTAGTTTCCACACGCAGTCCACAAACACTTGAAAATGCCCACATTTAATACAGACATTATAGCCTACGTGTAATAATATACATGCCCGCTCATTTTAAGATGCCCATCAACATTAAAATTCAGGCTGTTATAGTCAAATTCCCTTACATCTATTTACCAGACGTTTTCAGTAATGATAATGGTCACATTTCTAACAAGAAAAAAACAAACACATAATATGCAACCAAGGCCAAATTATGACAAACAAAAGATTAATTAATTACATTAGTAACTTAATCGTTATAGATCTTAGTGAAACTGAATATAAAGAGATTACTTTCTTACTTTTCCTTGTGGTTCTTAAAATAACGAATGAAATTTGACGTTGTTGCATATTTTGCATCTGGCAAATCTTTTTTTATTCACACGGTCCAGTTCAAAGTCCTTGTATCCAAACGATACTATTTGTGGAGCTCGACTAACGTTACTGTCTGCCATGTTTGGCGCGGTTTGAATTGTGCAGCATTAAAGGCACATACGCTAATTAGTGGTGCTGATGTCACAACATATAAAATAATTTTATTGCTGTTTGTTTATTAAGTTCAAGTCATTGTCGAGTCTTCGACTTCAAGTCAAGTCAAGTCTCAAGTAGCTTGTTCTCAAGTCAAAGTCAAGTCATTTTCATACTTTAATCAAGCAAGTCACAAGTCCTGAAAATTGTGACTCGAGTCAGACTCGAGTCAAGTCATGTGACTCGAGTCCCCCACCTCTGCTTAAATACATCTAAACCTAAAGCCGATATTTGTGTAACTGTCGGGCATGGCGGTGCCAACTGTTACATTTCTATGTTCAATGTCTTTTGGTTTTGTTTCTATGTTCTTTGACTGGTTTCACCTGTGTCTACAAAAGTCTTCATCTATACCTCAGTTATTCCTCATTATGTCTCCATGTTAGTTCCCCCTGTCCTAGTGTTTCTTGTGAGTCATTGTTGTATGTTGCAGTCTTATGTTTAGGATATGTTAATTGTAGTCAAGCATTGCAACAAGTCGGTATTGTAATTGAAGCACCTTTATTTAAATCACCTCTGCACCTGTGTCCAGCTATTTTGGAGAACCGTGACAATAAAAAAAGAAATCTCTAAGACATACATGAACTGGAGTTGTGCATAAAATATATGACCATTGAAGATGCTAAACTACTCGCATTAACATTGAATGGGCAGTGATCATGACCAAATCATATTGGAAACATTGTTTTCTTTCTGTTATAGAAACATCTGCCTTTCTGACACAATGATCAACTGCATGGTGTGCTCTACATAGTGTTGTCCCTTTTTGATTATTGCCAAATAGTATGACCCGGCGCAGCAAAGAAAAATTTAGCAAAGCTACAGAGAACCAGAAACAGCAGATAACCTTGCCCTCGAACAAAGAGAACCAACATCAACAACATGCACGCTTGTCACCCCTGGTTGTGGGTTATGGAGAGATTAACTGCCTGACTTATGAGATATTCTTGCATTTAAAAATCCAAATTGTTCTTATGGTCAGATGACATAGGACTTAAGGATACCCATGGATATCCCACAACAAGAAAGAAAAGTTGTCTAAAGCAGATCCATTACCACATATAACTAACTCAATTCCGTACTTCAAGCTAGAAGTTAAATCAGTTTTTGTTTTGTTGTTTTGTAATGGTTTGTTTTGGTTTGGACCCAGGAACAAGAAGTTACTAGCATTCTCATTAACCTCCACCTCCATCCATCTCCTCTGATCTTGTTACCAACCTCACCGTTTCCCACTTAATCAGCGTGTAATTAAAAGATAACCAGAGAGACTCTTTAAGGCCTTCTTTTAATCCAGGTATTCAGGAAAATCGGTGTATTAATTACTAATGAATCAGGCCAAATCAGGAAACTCAATTGCAAGATAAAATCCTATTTGGTCCCACTTTGGCTAGTTATGTGCAGTGGAAAGAATGGATAGTGTTACTGCTGTAGTTTTGCTGGTGTACACAAAGGAGGTAATTTGAAAGAGGGAGGTGTCGTGCATGACTATTAATGGTCCGGCACTACCAGTTTTATGTTGACAAGAGAGTAAAAGCTTCACTATATTGTCTCACCTCAAGGTTTTGCGTTTAGGAATAACAAGTGAACAAATGGAGCAATGTGAACACTGAGCAGCTTGTGATAAATGTTTGAGAAACTACCATACGCTCTGCTGTATGCTTATCAGAGTACGCAATCCATCACCATCTACTCATGAATGCAGGAACAGATGTACATGGCAACATTTCAAATTGCATTCAAATGGTCATTGCAGTGTGACAGGTTCTGCCAATCAAATGTTTCATTGCTTCAATTATTTGTTTTTTTCTTACTTTCGCTGCCTATAGATAGCATTTTAGATGTGCCTCTCAGTTACATGAGAACCTACTAGACAAGCACATTCATATTAGGGGGAAGACTAAACATGGACTAAAAGGATATCAGGTGTCATCGCATATGCTCACATTTCCCAGTCAGAAATGTCTGCTTACCTTTTCCCCAGTCAAGAAAACCCCACATGGCCATTCCACCTAAGAACAGTCTGAAGGATGTGAATGTACAAGTGAATGGGGGACTGTTGAAACATTAGATCTACCTTGGCATTTTTCGACTTCTTAAGTATCACATTGATCTGAAAGGACACTGTCGATTCCAGTTGTCATGGAGATACTGGGTAGCGGTCAAACTGTGAGTGCTTGATAGTGGCCATCTGCTCGGTGACCTGTAATGATTGGTGCATGAATGGATGTGTGTGGGAGCTGTTTCTCAATCGAAATGTTTGGGCACCAGTGTTTGCTAGCAGATCAAGCCATTTGATTGCTCTTTTAAATACAGCTTTTATGTTTGCGACTAGAAGAATGGCACAGGCCATGTCTGCATATATCATACAGTGCAGTACAGGAAAGAAATCCCATGTGTGAACACACCAGGAATGATATTAGCAACTCTAAAGTGTTCACTGTCACCTACTCCTATGGGAGGCTTATGACGTGTCGCATGTACCACTGCAATTAAGCCAGGCCCAATCATCAAGAGCAGGGGGGACACCATGTCTATTGTCTGTACTGCCAGCCACTGAAAAAGGCAATTTGATTCATCACTGATTCATCATTGTTTTCAAGTGACGCCTGACTGAAAGAGCAGCGCCACCTCTCTCTTTGTCCTCTGTGAGTCATTAGGCTGGCATAACTGTACACAAATCAGTGCTAATGTTTAAGTTTTTATTTTTTTAAACCAAACTGAGTTGGTCCTGTGACACCTCTTGGAAATACATACAAAATACTAGGTGTTGCTTGTGTGAATGACAACCCTAAATGAATATTCAGAGTCTGTCAGGCTGAGCGAAATGTCAGTAGCTGCCACAACACTGTCTTTTTCAAAGGAGGTTGAAAGAGTGTTATGCATAAGTTAACATGAAACATGGCTTCTGCTACAATCATACTGAAATACATTAAGATCCCACCAGAATGAGTCATACTAATCTGATTTTGATTTGAAATAGTTAGCAGGCAATTCCAACTGCAATCCATCCAAGTCAAATTTGAAATATTGAAGCATTCTGGCTGTAACACCAGAACCAATCCCATGAATATTTTAGCCCTTGGTGAAAAAGCATGGATGTGGATGAATAAACATACATGGTATGTTTTAGGGTTAAAGTGTGAGTAGGAATCTGCTATTTAAGCAAAAACATACTTTTATATACATATTTTTTAAATTATTTTATTTATTTACTTCTGATTACTCATGGAAATCACAATTTTCCAATGACTCCAGGTGAGGCCAGGGTTTGTTTGGCTTGACCTTATAGCCTATGACACAAGACTGTACTTCCTCCAGAGCCTGCCTCATCCTACCCTGTCTGCTTCTATCTATTCTTGTCCCCCTATGCTTCCTCTGTCGTTAGGACCATATGATTGTCTCATCACACACCTTCAGGTGAAGGTTTTTAATGAAGGCTTTTAATGAAAGGTGTACATCATCACCTTGTCAGCAACCATGTGAGTGTGACTCTTCGAGGCCCTTAGTTCTCCTCAGGGGACTGCTGCTCAGCTGCCACCCGGAATTTGCAGCTCTGCCATTTTAAATCAGAGCTAAACCAGACCTGAAAAGCAAAGCGTAGGTTCGGCACGCGCACAAACACAAGTGGCATAGGCAGGGTTCATTTCATTCCTTTTTTTGACCCCATTTCTTTATATCCCTTTTCCCAATTTCGTCAAACACAAATACATTTATGGTCTTGTCTCATCTCAACACCTCCCAAAGGATACTGGCCAACTCCGTACAATTGCACATCTGCTTTTTTATTGGTCTTCCAAACAGAAAGTCACACTGGTCAACACATTCACTCACTTGATGTCGTCAGAAAGCTTTTTGAGTCACTAGGGAGTCACTAGAGCCCGATGAAAACAGAAAATCCCAACTGACAATACCTCCCTGCTCCACCGGGCAATTCTGGGCAATTTGCATTGCATACAGTATGCGGATTCCCAGTCACTCGTCAGTGAGCCCATCCACTTGAAGGCTCCAACCTATACCGTAATGGTCAGCTTGGTGTTAGGAAAAAGTGCCTTTGACGGTTACGCCAATTCAAGGCCTCCCGGGGGGGGTTCTTTATCCCACAGAAGTGTGAATGTGTGACAAATGAGTCTGGATACTGTGTTAAGTTCTGCTTCATAGCCTCGGGTCCTCCTGCCATGTTACTATCCTGAGCCTGAATGAGGGAATTACTTTCACCATCACTCACCATTGTCGCACATTCTTCGCCCACATAGCCTGTTCAGTTCCTCCGGTCCTGGAAAGGCTCTCAGAGGTCAACGTGGCAGAGATGACTGCCCCCTCACTCCTCGCTACACTCCCCTTTCACCTCACTACACACCATTGCGAATGAGCGCCTCCATTCTGGCCCTGTTTCGCCTGCTTGCATGGCTAGGTCCTGATCGCAGGCGTAAGGGGGTTACGCTAATGCTTGCTGACATCCGGAGAATCCGTAGATTGCTTCAAGGGGCTTTATGGTTAGGCCAGGGCGGCAGAAGGGAAGGGCTAAGGGTTGTTTTGGTGCTGGGGCAGGGGGGCTTTTAAAAGCTCAGAAAGGGGCCTGTCCGAAAGTAGCCACTCACGGTGCGGAATCACCCATAGGGCAACAAGCAGAGCAACGGATGGGGGAGCAGAATTTCTAGTTTTGATTTCCTGGAATTCAGTGGACCAAGTTCATACATTATAAGGGCTATAATGCAGCCCCCTAAAACAATGCTTTAGAAACACTGCATCACGAGGATCCTGCCACAGTCTCTGTGTAATTACAAACATTTGAGCTGAATCAATAATTCCGCCACCATGCAGCCACCTCTGGAAAAACATCCCATACTTCTGGAACGTATTTCACAGCATTCTATTTCTGTTCCACCCACTTTCAATACTGTTTACTAAGAGATTCCACCCTTTTCTCGGTTTCTGGACCCCACAGAGAGAACCCCTGAATATCCCTCTCAAGTGAATTTTACCGGTTAGCCTATGGTCTCCTGGCTCAGGTACCCCCCTGTTAATAGACCAAGTACTCTCAGGGGTACCAGTACTCCTGATTGGGAATAATTAACCTTAGCGTGTACAGCACTGTCCAGTGCTTTGGCATACAGACAGTGCCCACTGTTAAGTCTTTGTGGAAGAATGTGAGCTGCTCAATAAATCCAATAAGCTAACAGGAACCAATCACATAATTGTTTTTTCTTTGCTCTTTTACAGACTTCCCATTGTGTCCTGTGCTCTCATTCTGTGCTCTCAAGCTTAGAGTGAGAACAGTGGAAGCAAGCAGCAGACGTTGCATGCCCAGGCTGTAGGGCTGGGGTGGTTGCGGGTAGGGTGTGTGGGGGGGGTATAGCCGACCACGGGAGATCACAGTGGTCGCACCAAATGCATCCGAAAACACAGCCGCAGGCAAGCGTAAGTCAAGAGTGCTTAATGTGAGCCATCGGTATGCGCGGTGTTAAATAGATCGTAAAAATGCTCTTTTTTACAGCTAATACAGAGCTTTTCATTAATCCTAAAGCTGAACCTGCCTCCGCAAAATACTGAGAGGCATCACCCCTTGCAGGGGAGACAGGGAACACCCACAGTGCTGTAGAGGGATCGGAGCTTTTAAACATCACACTTAACATTCACTACGAAATATATGCGCACACACACCCTGCATGTGTGCCTAATGTGTGCGCGACAGAGAAAGAGAAAAATAGCAAAAGAGCTGTGGGTGGCTGAGACAGATTTTCCCCCGAACTTCAAACACGGGCTTGCCTTATTGTGCATGTGCTACGGTTGTACAGGCCTTCTCTGAAGACACACATGATCAGTTTAAGCGCTTTTGAATCCATTTCTGGCTACACCTTATGATGACACCCACGTATTATAAGCTACAGCGTTTTAAAGGGTACAACACATGCTGATCCTGAATCGACTCTCACACAAATCCTTGAATTATTCTTTTAAATCCGTCTCTGTGAGCAACAACATATCAGAGTAGTGATTTATGAAAAGACGGATCTGACAAATGTTAACCATTGAACTGTTTCGACGCCCTATTTGAACCAAAAAACTACATTCAACCAGCCCAACCAGGCCTCTGTCTAAATGTCAGTAGCTGTGTGGTCAGTTCATTAATTCAGCTCCAATATAGGAAACCATGAACGTCCTCTCCATATCTACATAGCGTTCAAATGTGCAGTGCTGTGCAATGCTTTGATTGAATGAAGGCGACCAGTACTGTTGTCTATATGAGGCAGTGTGTGTCCACGTTGATTGAAGAGCAGTGTAGCTGAGGGACTTGGTGAGCGTATACGCATGTGTGGGTGAGTGGGTGTGTTTGCCATTTGTACGTTCATTCCAATCCAGATCCAATTTGAATATGGCCTCACTCCGAACCTGAGAGAAGGAGAATACAATCTACTCAGTCCGGCTTTTTGCATAGTTCAATGAATCATCAGAGTGCCTTGGAGAAATCAAAACATCATCCTTGCCTCCATCACGCTGCCCGGCTCCTCTCAGACATGGCAGCCATAATCTCTCTTGTCCTATTTCTCCAAACCCCCCAGCGTCACAGAACCTGCCCATTCCCACTCCTGGGCCCAGCCTAGGCCAGACCCATATTATCAAAGAAAGACAATCTACTACAATCTACAGAAGAGACCAGTTTCTGCACCTCACTCCACAGCTTAGAGGGTGCGAATGGATGAGAAGTGTGCAAGCTCCGTACATTAGTAATCCTGACATCAGAGATAATAATTATAGTAACTTGCTCATTAACACGTGAATCGAGTTGAGAAAGAGTGAGAGACAGAGAGTACTTTTCTCTGCTTGGGTGGGAATGTGTCACTTTTAAGCTTCAAAGAGCAAAATTCCAAATTGAATCTGAAAATAGGATATCATTCTTAGTGCCCATGAATTAGACTCCTCTGTGATTTGTTGTCAGATATTGCATTATTACAACTACAGTATTACAAGGACGGAATGATAATCAGGTTAATGATGGCCAACAATTGATAGCATAAGCTGTTTTGGTACTGTAAAGTAAATTAATTGCATTTCTGGTGAAACAATCCAATTGGTATTGATGTCATGGACAGTACTACAATGAAAATGTTGTAGTGATTCCTAGAGGAATAGTTTGACAAACTGTGAACATTCAGAACTGGGCAGATATGATCAGTGCCTCAGCAACGGCTCTCATTTTAGGGCATTCTTTGTCGTATAAACGTAATCATTGACCCTAAAATGTCCTTTTTAGGATGTCTCTCCCTTTGAGTTTGTACAGACACATGTTGCTAACAGAAAAGTTTTATTTGCCACTTGCCAGAACAACTTATGAATATTTTGTCTTGTATCTGTCTGCTTTCAGCTTTTGTGTGCAGTTGGTGACACAACATGGCTGCTGTCAATTCAACAGAAATATCTCATCTCTATTTATCATTTGGATGTTTGGGCATATGGAAATGTATTTTGTTTGTTGCCGACAAACTCTGAATGTATATTTGATGGTGTTAAAGGTGAATAGGACTTGGGGAAGTGTTGAGAGGCGGGCGCAGAGCGATGGAGTACCCTAGTGCAATGTGTATAATCCAGCAAGCTAGGGGACGTTGAGTGCACTCATTTCACAGTCCATTTCACAGCAGACAGCCCTAGGAGAATGCTTTGCGTAGTGTGACTCGGGAAATACTCTGAACATTCTTCACGATCTATCTATTCTACATACATTTCATTTGAGTTCAGGTTCTTTATCCACTGTTGGTGGAATGAATGAATCCTCTCAGGAAGGACTTTCTACCTATTTTTTTGGGTGAATGGGCACTTCATGCTTACTTATAAATAGCATGGACAGAGATAAGCACTGCATTGGGCTTGATTTATTTCATAAACTTCACCTGGGTGAAAATAAAATGGTCTACATGTTTTTGAGTCATTGATGCTGCAAAAATTAACTGCTTAACTTAACTATTTGAATACAATGGCATGACCACAGAACTTGTAAAGGAAATACAGACTTTTATATATTAGCAGTATGACTCAGTCTAGCGCAGTGCTGCGCTAGTCTCTCTCCCGAGTCTCTCTCTTTATCTCTCTAGCCTTACACGATAGAGCTGCTTGGACGTGGCCTCCAAAGAGCAGATGGTATCTACCAGCAGGAGAGGAAAGCAATAAAGGGGCTTGTTATAGGCTGCCCAATGTAAGTCTGTTGCCTTCAAAAAGCCAAAGGTCTTGCACCCGTTTTTGGGAAATGCACAGATTTGTTTATAGCATTTCCTGTTCTTTGGGACACTCATAAGTTATCTTAGCCTGGCTCTGTGAACTCAAGGATTACTTTTCTCTTATTATGACTGATGTACCATCCCAACAATAGGTAGTAAGAGACCACTGTCAACAGTCTCTTTTGTAGTTACCTGGCATTTGGAGCTATATGTTGAATCAAATGATTGATTCACTTCCAACAGATTAATGTGCCCGACAAATTATCACTCTGAACCAGATCAGAATGTAAAACAGCTACTACATCCTTTATTAGGAGGCAATATCATATGGTATGTGCGCTGCCATACATTATTAACTGGGTGGTAGAGCAATGTTATCTACTTCCTAGCTTTTTACTCTGCCGCATGGAATATTAAAGGAACTTAAAGGGACAGTTTGTTAAAGTGATATTTAATTTTATCTGTACTTTTCTTGCTGCAACGTCACCCAAATAGTTTTTTGGTCAACATTCTATTCCTGAGCTTTAGTTGCGGACTTAGTGTTTTCATGAGCCAGTCTAGAGATAGTGGATGGACTTGTCAGAATACTCACAGCAATGCCCCATGAGAAACTTTACAGCCATCTAATATCTTTTTGAGCTACAGACAGTCATTTGGTGAGTCCATCCATTACTACAGGTATAGCTCATGCACTGCACAGCCCTAAAACAGAAGCTCCCATAATCCTATATATGACCTTGTTTTTACACTTTCTGTGCTTGTAATTAATCCGCAAACCATTTACTGCACAAAAGTGATACACCCCTCACTTTTGTAAATATCTGAGTATTTCTTTTCATGTGACAACACTGAAGAAATGACACTTTGCCACAATGTAAAGTAGTGAGTTTACAGCTTGTATAACAGTGTAAATGTGCTGCCCCCTCAAAGTCTTACATTTCCGTGTATATGCTACATCAAATAGATTTCAGCAGTTCGCCACCTTTAGCCATCGGTTCATGCTGTTTGCTTTGTTTATTAGTCCAGCTAATAGTACTGTAATTGGAAAACATTACCAGGGCAGGTTTAGACTAGTAGCTGGCTATTCTCACGTTTCTGTATTTATCCTACATCTGATACATTTTGTTTAATTAATTTTAGTACATAATTAAAACAATCATATGTTAACTCACCTGGTCGGATGAAGATTTTTTTAGATGAGCTGAATAAAGTGCACAGATAATATGTGGGGCTTTAAGAGTGAACTGACGTCACACCAGTGACAGCCGAGATTTCTGGGAAAATTAGGCGGAAATACTTCCTGTTTTGAAAGTTATGTACTTCAGCTTTAAATTTACATTACAAGCTTCATCATCTGGCTAATAACATCCCTATAGTGAAGTATGATGGTGGGAGCATCATGCTATGGGGATGGTCCTTTAGCAGCAGGGACAGGGAGACTGGTTGGGGTTGAGGGAAGGAGCAAAATACAGAGAAATGCTTAAAGTAAACCTGATCAAGAGGGTATAGGACTTCAGAGTGCAGGGAAAGATTCATCTTTCCTCAAAAAAACGACCCAAAGCACAAAGTAAAGACAATGGGACTGTGAAGTCTGTGAATGTCCTTGAGTGGCCCAGCAAAGACTTGGACTTGAACCCCATTGAACATCTGTGGGGAGATCAGAAAATCAGTCCCCATCCAATGAGACAGAGCGAGAGAGTAACAATGGCAGAAACTGCACAAATACAGGAGTGCAAAGTTGGTAGAGGTATAACTAAGAAGACTTGTATCTGTGATCACTGCCAAAAGCACTTTAATTACATACTGTAAGAACGTATGTACATGAGCTGTTTCAGGTTTTATTTTCAATGAATTAGCACACATTTCTAAAAACATGTTTTCAGTTTGTCATTATAAGGTATTGTGTGTAGACTGATGTAAAATTTCATCCATCATAGATTCAGTGTATAACACCAAATGTGAAGAAAGTGAAGGGGTATGAATACAGAGAAAACTGGTTGTCACATTATGTTGAGTCATCACTAACTATTGACTACAACGCATCATGAAAATGTGTCTGACTATGTTATAAATACAGTACAGGACAAAAGTTTGGACACACCTTCTCATTCAATGCGTTTTCTTTATTTTCATGACTATTTACATTGTAGATTCTCACTGAAGGCATCAAAACTATGAATGAACACATATGGAATTATGTACTTAACAAAAAAGTGTGAAATAACTGAAAACATGTCTTATATTTTAGATTCCTCAAAGTAGCCACCCTTTGCTTTTTTGATAGCGCTGCAAACCTTTGGTGTTCTCTCAATGAGCTTCATGAGGTAGTCACCTGAAATTGTTTTCACTTCACAGGTGTGCCTTGTCAGGGTTAATTAGTGGAATTTTTTCCCTTATTAATGGGGTTGGGACCATCAGTTGAGTTGTGCAGAAGTCAGGATGATACACAGCCGACAGCCCTATTGGACAACTGTTAGAATTCATATTATGGCAAGAACCAATCAGCTAAGTAAAGAGAAATGAGTGGCCATCATTACTTTAACAAAGGTCAGTCAGTCCGGAAAATTGCGAAAACTTTGAATGTGTCCCCAAGTGCAGTCGCAAAAACCATCAAGTGCTACAACGAAACTGGCTCACATGAGGACCACCCCAGGAAAGGAAGACCAAGAGATACCTCTGCTGCTGAGGATAAGTTCATCCAAGTCACCAGCCTCAGAAATCGCAGGTTAACAGCAGCTCAGATTAGAGACCAGCTGAATGCCACACAGAGTTCTAGCAGCAGACACATCTCTAGAACAACTGTTAAGAGGAGACTGCGCGAATCAGGCCTTCATGGTCAAGTAGATGCTAGGAAACCACTGCTAAGGAGAGGCAACAAGCAGAAGAAATTTGTTTGGGCCAAGAAACACAAGGAATGGACATTAGACCAGTGGAAATCTGTGCTTTGGTCTGATGAGTCCAAATTTTAGATCTTTGGTTCCAACCGCTGTGTCTTTGTGCAACGCAGAAAAGGTGAACGGATGGATTCTACATGCCTGGTTCCCACCGTGAAGCATGGAGGAGGAGGTGTGATGGTGTGGGGGTGCTTTGCTGATGGGATTTATTCAAAATTGAAGGCATACTGAACCAGCATGGCTACCACAGCATCCTGCAGCGACATGCCATCCCATCCGGTTTGCGTTCAGTTGGACCATCATTTATTTTTCAACAGGACAATGACCACAAACACACCTCCAGGCTGTGTAAGGGCTATTTGACCAAGAAGGAGAGTGATGGAGTGCTGCGCCATATGACCTGGCCTCCACAGTCACCGGACCTGAACCCAATCGAGATGGTTTGGGGTGAGCTGGACCGCAGAGTGAAGGCAAAAGGGTCAATAAGTGCTAAGCATCTCTGGGAACTCCTTCAAGACTGTTGGAAAACCATTTCAGGTGACTACCTCTTGAAGCTCATCAAGAGAATGCCAAGAGTGTGCAAAGCAGTAATCAGAGCAAAGGGTGGCTACTTTGAAGGAATTAGAATATAAGACATGTTTTCAGTTATTTCACACTTTTTTGTTAAGTACATAATTCCACATGTGTTCATTCATAGTTTTGATGCCTTCATTGAGAATCTACAATGTAAATAGTCATGAAAATAAAGGAAACACATTGAATGAGAAGGTGTGTCCAAACTTTTGGCCTGTACTGTATATCTCTGTGCGTCATAATTGTTATTTTTTCTTGACTGTGCAATAAATATGCATATTTTTGCAAACAGCATCATTCAGATATGGGTTTATGGTACAGTGGCAAACTAAAACTAAACTTGAGTGCAGAGACATTAGTCAAAATGAGATTCTGATGTAATATGATTTGTTTTGAAGCACCGTCTTACATGCTTAGCCACATTTTCATAAGGCATTATAGTCAACAATTTCTAAGCGCTCATCACTTACGTACCATAAAAAAAATGTGACAATCAATTTTCCCTGTAAACGAGACTAAATAACTAACAAAATAAATAATGGTTTGGGGAAAATCTGACAATAAGGCCACATGTAAAAAAGTTATGAACTTACCCTTTAACAGCAGGTCCTTGCTGAGTGTGCACTTGTTAAATCAACAGACAGGGAGATAAAGAGAGAGAGTGGGGAGAGAGGAGCAGAGTAAAATAAATCTAAGGCTGTTTGATTGAGCCCTGCTCCTCTTTTCCATGCAGTGGGTTGCACTGATACTGTAGCCTACTACAAACAAACTCTCTTTCCCTTGGATCTATTTACATCACGTGTGCTCGTTGTCTGTATATGTTCTATAAAAAACATGTCAGAATGAATCCATTAAAGGCAGACATGACATATATCCAGGGAACCCTCTGTGACCAAGCTAAATTTAATCTAATTTCTTTTTTTGTGCTTACTCAGTCTCTTTAGCTAATTAACCCAGTGATGTGCAGTGTAGGTTTCTTTTCTGTATGTACATAAAAAAGTTGCTCCAGTAAAGTGCACACTTGGCAACAATCAGCTCCTCAGTTTGAAGGCAAGCTGAGATTTAGAGACATCAGAGCTTATCTTACGGCCTTAGCAGACAGAGGCCTGGGGTAGATCCAGTAAATGGGAGCAGTATTATGAATGTGATGACAGGTGTGTGTGTCATTACTGTAACCTGACTCTAAAGGTTTATTTCTCCAGAGACTATATTCACTTGACACCTTTGCAGAACCCAGTTTGATGGAACATTTATTATTATTATTATTATGCATTGGTTTATTAAGATCAGGTCAATAATATTTGGTTGTATACCAATTTCGACTGTCAAAGAATAATTGCAGTAATGGATGTGCAAAACCAATGTGCAGAACTATCAAGTGAGCACAACTTCCAAAAGGGATGGAAAGACGGGGAAAGTACTAAAAGCTGTTGCATGCTCAAAAAGCTGTTTTTATTATTATGTATTCTACAGCAGGTGTCCACCAATTCTTCTAAATTGGCCATTATGTGTGTCATGTGTGACAGTTATCTATTCCTTTGGACACAACATGTTTGTTGTCTCCTTAACGTTTTCTTGCATTGACTATTATGCTTCACAGCTGGAATTTCTAGACTGGAAAATGACAGTTTGCCTTACCCGCGGGTGATCCAAGTTATAGTACGAACGCATATGGTGAGCTATAATGCTCTCTAAATATACCTCTCCTTCCGTGCTACAAACTACTGGATAAAAAAACCAGTGGCTCATAAAATTGTATAATGGTTCCAAAGTAAAGTGTTTATTATAAGTAGTGAGATATTTTTCATACATTCTTAATCCAACACACGCATTCAACATAATTTCTCTTTTTCGCATTGTGACAAAAACATCTCTCGCTGCGTCCGCATAATTTCCAAGCAGGCTACGGGAGCGGACACAGACTAGCACACACATGCTGCGCCTTAAACGCGTAAAATAATCAATGCCTGTGAACAGTGGTTGGGGCGTTGCACTTCCCGACACACTGCATATCATAAGATCTCGACGTTAATTTGTATTTGTGTATTTATATATGCTTCAGTTTTTTCAGTACAGATCAAATCATTACAAAAACTACAGCACCCGTTTGTATGATCTATTTTCAGTTAATTGAATACAGAACACAGCGCAGTATCGCCTACATTGAAATAAATTCTACGTGAATAACAAATGCCACTGTCTATGTTCTAGTTATCTTACATTTTTAAAGTTGACCTATTTAACATACTCACCCCTTTATCCTGCTCGGGTAGAATCTTCTCTGTGAGAATTGACCCATATCCAATGAAGAAACATGTCGATGTGAGAAATTAGAATAATGAAAATTTTGGTTTCTGATAGTAATATAGTATATATCACTTGAAGAATGTTCTCACTTGCGAAAAACTCCATTCATCCTTTGAAATATCCCAAAGAAATCCATGCATTTGAATTGGCTCTCGATCCCAAAGCCGCTCGAGCGCTGTCCAGTGGAAAGTGGTGCTGAAAGTCTTTCTCGCCTAACTTTCGTTGCCCGCTGCTAATTGCCTATAAGTCGAAATAACCAGCAGCTTAAGTAGTTAATATTGGCCTGCTGATGTCACCTGTTAGCTTTATACAACATGCATTGACCTTTCTTAATAATAATAATGACTGAAAAGGAAACATCGCACGCCTGCGGAATGGATACAGCACTGTCCAATCGATGGAGTGCACTCAGCGCCCACTGAATTAATTTGATCATAATACAACGCAGCAAAATTCACATACCGTTGTGTAAAAAAATTGCAGCAATGCCGCTGCAGAGCACGGGATAGAACTCAGAAATATCTGGCAATTAGTTACATCACTTCCCGAGAAACATTGCGCAATGCACTTTGAGATATATTCTTTATGATTTACACTACGACGATTCGACCACCTGCTACATCAGGAACCTATTTTCAGCGTTGACGTTCATATGGTAAAGTTGTTTAGAAGTTATGACCAAATCCTGCAAAAACTTTGAAAATGAATGAGAATATGTAGGTTACTCAGAAGCGGTGTAACAGACAGCGCATCTTCACGCGCAGGAAGCGTTAATAAGCACGTGATACAATTGCTTCGTCCGTCTCTACACAGATGTTAGATCAGTATTTCTTTTTTAAGTAAATAGAAAATTCATCAGGGTCTCTATGGAGTCGATTTTTGACAGGGCGGCCAAATAATAAAACCTGCTTGATTTAATTAAAATGTTGATATTTTTTCAACATCGTGAACAATGGGCGACTCAGACGCTGTTGCTTTGCCCAATGCGGTGCTAGGTACATAATGAGTGCTGCATTTTTCCTTTTCATATTAGCGCTGAAGATGCCGTTGTTGATTGTAACGAAATAAGCAAGCCAAAGGATGATTTGCAAAAAGTTTTGTGAACGTGCTAAAAAGATGGTATCAAAAGGGTTTTTCAGCCGTGTGGGAGACACTTTTTGCATGGGAGATTATAACCCCTTCAAAAAAATTATCCAAAACCAAAAGTGGTTATGTGAGTAACTATTAAAAAGGGGTTCTTTCAAAAATATTCTAGAGGGAATAGTTCCGATTTGAAGTAAATCTAAATGCTCCGTTTTTACTTTGACATTATTAAAGTGTCAGCATACCCATTCCCAGCTGGCATCTCTGCTTTCACTACATGACACCTATCATAGGTGCACAAAAAATACAAAATGGGAATAGGAATGGAAGCCTGCTCCTCCTTACATTTCCAAGTTGTTAACTTGTCATATTTTTATTCTGTAGGCAACACGTAGCCTAACTCGTGGCAGGATTATCCAATCCCACCATCTAGCCCACCCGAGAATATATATATATTTTTTTAATTTGAATAATTTATCTGATGCTCTCATCCAGAGCAACTTACATACATTATTGATAGCATACATTATGTACTTTAATTTTTTATTCAGTTACATGGGAGGAGAGGGGCTGAATGAGCCAATTGGAAATTAGGGATGATTAGATGCCCATGTTGTCATGAGGACCAGATTGGATATTTAACCAGGAGACCAGAGTTAACAGCCCAACTCTAAGTGCCATAGGATTTATAGAAACCACAGAGAGACAAGAAGCCAGTTTAATGTCCCATCCAGAAGATGCCTCTCTATGCAGGGCAATGTCTCTTTCACTGCCCTGGGGCATTGGGGTTTTATCTTTAAACCTTAGGGAAGACTGCCCCTTTCTGGCCTTTCAAAACAACTTCCAGCAGCATCTGGTCTCCCATTCAGGGGCCAACCCTACTTATCTTCAGAGACACGTCAGCAGTGGCTGCTATGCTTTATTTTGACACCTTGCCTTAACTGACAGGCTATATATTTGATTACATTCTTAGGTAGTCTTACTCCTTTATTATTTTCTTGTCTTTTTCCTATGTTTTTCATGAGGAAAGGTAGGAGGAGAGGGGAGAAAGTTAGTTAGAATTGCCCTGGGAGCTGGTCCTTTGCTGGCCTGGACCAGCTCCTATAACCCTGACTACATTTACAGTTTGTTTTCATAAAATATGACTGTAACCTAACCATAAAGCAGGACTGAACTATACACTATTACCCCAGCCACTAATCATAACCTCAAAATTGGAAGAAATTTTTTCCAAATTACATTTTTGAGGCTCTGGAGTCAGACTTTATGGCTGTAGAATATTCGTTTTTGGCTATGATTGACAACGTACCATAAGCTAATTCCACAGTTAGCTTGAAGCTATCTAATTGGTTGGTAACTCTTGTATAGCTCAGTCGGTATGTTGTCAAGGAGGGTGGTTGCATGTGAGAATCACTGGTTTGAGCCTAGCATCAATAGTGGAGGAAGATATACAGAGAGCAGCAAGCTGATGTCCATTTCATAAGCATGCAGTACATGTTTGGTAACTCCTCTGCTGATTTTCTTTTGCAGACTAAGCAGGCCCATGGACTACATCAGAATGGTGTGTGGTTGGGGGGAACCTGAGCATAAACCACACAGTTCATATGCAGTGTATATCAGCTCTTTAGTATCACCACACTGATACCCGCCATCTCATCCCCTCAAACCAATTTTTGGCCTCTGTCTTTCAACCTTGGATGAAGAGGAATATGATTGTTTCGAGGGTTAATTTGGAACCAGAAATCTTGCCCCATTTCTGTTTAGGTTAAACTCAAAGCTTTAACTGGAAGAGCTTTAGAGAGCTTTAGGTTGTTTGGGGAGGGAGGTTCTTACTCCTGTTTAGTGTGTCTGCTTTGAGGATATAATGTTGAAACAGTGTGTCAGAACGGTCCTCTCACTCCCTCTCTGGTGTGCCGACTCAGGAGATTACATGTTTCAATTAGCCGAGGGGCTAAAGAAAATATAAGACATTCTAATTCCAGTTCCGAATGAAAAATCCTAGTGGAAAGGCTAACCACAGAGGCATAATCAACTGCCCCAGACAGCTCTCATTTTATGGCTGCATTATAGAATTACCTTAAATTTGTTGCTACTTAGAACAGAACTGAACTTTAGTTCAGTACATTTAATG
The DNA here is from genome assembly GCF_011004845.1 of Esox lucius. NCBI lineage: Eukaryota > Metazoa > Chordata > Actinopteri > Esociformes > Esocidae > Esox > Esox lucius. The sequence goes on along the minus strand of NC_047585.1, from coordinate 10,253,390 downwards.
ACAATGTAGTAAATGGATTACACATTGTGTGTTTTCTGTGTGTGTTACTATAATGCGACTGATATTAGTAGCGTGATTTTCATTCCCTCACATCCTGCCCTAAGATTGACCTTAGGACTTTAAGTTTCATTAAATGTTGAACGTAATCAGAAATATTACAAGCTACATGAGGTCAGGAAACTTTGTTTAAATGCTGCACTTCCATTCAGGTTGTGCTTGCACAAAAAGTTCAGTATCCAATTATTTCTTCTGTTTATGTATTAATCATTTGGAGGATAGACTTTGCAGGGATTGGAATGTTTGGAGTGAACTCTTGGCAAATTCGAACTCCTGTCAAAGTCAGTGAGGTGAGGTGCTTTCCTTCAACACTTCACCGTTGTTAATTACCTTGAGACTGAAAAGATGTCTGTCTTGCGGCGATCTGTATCTCCAAACCTCCAAAGTTCATTCATGATTTTTTTTAGGTCATCAATCACTGTAGGCCTATGTGGTATTGCAGTATGCCACATTGAGAAATAACAATACACAGCATTAAAATAAATGATATAATGGCAGTTGTTATTTGAACAGTTGTTATTTGTACAGGATTTTCAAATGAATCAACACTGCATGTTGCACATCCTCTGGTTCTCATGGACACACAGGGGCAGGCTCTGGTTCTCATGGACACAAATGGGCAGGCTCTGGTTCTCATGGACAAACATGGGGAGGCTCTGGTTCTCATTGACACACATGGGCAGGCTCTGGTTCTCATTGACACACATGGGCAGGCTCTGGTTCTCATTGACACACATGGGCAGGCTCTGGTTCTCGTGGACACACATGGGCAGGCTCTGGTTCTCATTGACACACATGGGCAGGCTCTGGTTCTCGTGGACACACATGGGCAGGCTCTGGTTCTCGTGGACAGTCATTATAAATGCCTTTACTAAGGTAACAGCAGCCTCTGCTGGTCCCTAATATCAACTGGTCCCTCTACATTTCTCTGTCTTAAAATTCACTGGAGGAAATGTGAGGATATTCAACTGGAATATCAAGCAACTGGGCAGTAATTGACCTATGAAAAATGGCTTTAAATTTGTCCAGACCAATTAGTTGTAGGCAGTATGCTGGAGATGTGGTTATGTTGTTTCACTCTGAGATTAATGTTTTATTCATATTCAACCATATTGAAATCGACTTTTGACATGACATTTGACCCTTTACAGCAATTGCTGCCTTTTTGCCTGGTATACCAACTGGAATATGTTCCCATTGCACCTGCATTTAACACATATATTATATGTTCATATAGTTTAATACTAGCTGGTACTTATCAACTAGATAAGAACTATCAATAATGCCAAGTTAAGTTGTTTGCTGTTTCAGCTGTTTCCCTTGGTTTCCCGATATCTTTTTGCAAGCATGACTTCTTGGCATAACACAAATTGGAGGCAGGACATTTGCATTTTTTCTTTATTATATAACAGTGAATTATCAGTAGATTTTTTGATTTTTTGTGTTGTGGGCAGAATATTTTTTTCCATTAAGACAGTGCCTTTTACATATCTAACATTACTGACAGGCTACAGGAAGTGCATAGAAGAGAATTAGTATATCACAGTGTTAGTGATTTGAGGCAATATCTCTATAACTATAACACATCCTTATTTAGCAACGTGGGAATGGCTCATCAAAACATAGCAAATTGCAGTCAAGTAAATTGGTCACCTCTATGTGTAAAGCCACGCACAATGCATAGTGGCCTGAAGCGGTACAGCAGAGACTTTCATTTCTTTGTTATTAACTAGGCAGAGAGAAGGACATTTGAATAATGAATGTTACCAACAGCTTTCAGAGTGTGTAATTAAGCAAGTGTTCTGCCCTTTACCCTCTGGGTTAGGTTAGGTAGGCCACACCTTGATTATGTGTTTAGGGATAACCCCATAGTATCATAAATAATAGACACATTTTACAACCTACTGATTTAATTTGTCCAGAAATATTTAAGTCTTTATTTAACACTTTGCATACTGAATTGGTCACAGAATAATTGTATACCAAATATATGGCTTTGGTGAGGTGCAGTTGAGCACCCTCTGCTGAAGGGAATCAGACCTGTGGTGGTGTTCATGATGAGTGGCTCTCTAGAGGCCCCTAAAGAAAAAAGAATGTGTTGCCTTAGCAACTGCAAATGGGTTAGAGCAGTGCCTCTTCAGTTTTATATTATCCATAAAGATCTGCTTAATCATGTAAAACCGACAATGATTTTCATTAAGGGACAGTTCAGTTTTTTGCTTTGGAGAGGGTTTTGTGTGTGTTTTAAAGAAATGGTGGAGCATTTCTTTTCCTTCTAGCGTGCATTTGCTATTTATGGCAAGTCATATGATATAATTTTCGTATATCCTAGCTACATTTCCTCATTGGCATCTACCTGGTTTTGGTACTGATATTATAGCTATGCTTTCCTTAGCATTTACAACCCCAAAAAAAGTTTGGATGCTGTGTAAAATGCATATAAAAACAGAATTAAATCATGTGCAAATCATTTATGCCGATATTTATTGAAAATAGTACAAAGACAAAATATCAAATGTTGAAACTGAGAAATGTACATTCTGAAATTGATGTCAGCAGCATGTTTCAAAAACATTGGGACAGGGGCATGTTTACCACTGTGTTGCATCACTTCTTCTTTTAACAATACTCTGTAAATGTTTGGGAACTGAGGAGACCAATTGCTATAGGTTTGAAAGTGAAATGTTTCCCATTCTTGCTTTATACAGGATTTCAATGTGCCAAATGTTTTCAATGGGTGACACGTCTGGACTGCAGGCAGGCCAGTTCAGGACTCTTTTGCTACAGAGCCATGCTTTTATAATACATGCAGAATGAAGTTGGAAGTCCCACACAGTTTACTACATTAAAAGGGTTTGTGCCTTTCATGGCGATGTCCATACTAGAATGTGTTTTGTCCAAGTCAAGTACTCTAATCAGCTATATGCATTGGTGAATGCCATCTGCCCTGTACAGTGAAAACCGGGATTCATCCGTGAAGGGAACACCTCTCCAAAGTGCCAGACACCATAAAATGTGAGCATTTGCCCACTCAAGTCAGTTACGACGACGAACTGCAGTCAGGTCGAGACCCTGATTAGGACGACGAGCATGCAGATGAGCTTCCCTGAGACAGTTTCTGACAGTTTGTGCAGAAATTCTTTGGTTATGCAAACCGATTGTTGCAGCAGCTTTCCGGGTGGCTGGTCTCAGACAATCTTGGAGGTGAAGATGCTGGAGGTCCTGGGCTGGTGTGGTTACATGTAGCCTGCAGTTGTGAGGCCGGTTGGATGTACTGCCAAATTCTCTGAAACGCCTTTGCAGACGGCATATGGTAGAGAAATAAACACTCAATTAATGGGCAACAGCTCTGGTGGACATTCCTGCAGTCAGCACGCCAATTGCGTGCTCCCTCAAAACTTGTGACATCTGTGGCATTGTGCTGTGTGATGGAACTGCACATTTTAGAGTAGCTTTTTATTGTGGCCAGCCTAAGGCAAACCTGTGCAATAATCATGCTGTCTAATCACCAACTTGATATGCCACACCTGTGAGGTGGATGGATTATCTCGGCAAAGAAGAAGTGCTCACTAACACAGATTTAGACAGATTTGTGAACAATATTTGAGAGAAATAGGCCTTTTGTGTTTCATAGAGAAAGTCTTAAATCTTTGAGTTCAGCTCATGATAAATGGGGGCAAAAACAAAAGTGTTGCGTTATAATTTTTTCAGTGTAGATTACTACGACCTTCCTCATTAATCTCCATACTCAAGCTCGTAGGGCTACTGATAATTACACACACATAAGTAAGTCTGAGTTCCTGGGTTGCTACTCCATTCCTTGTTTTCTGGACTTGACTGGTGAGGAGCATTTAGGATAACGTAGCCCTTGAAACATATGATCTTTTAAATGTTTGGCTTTTGACAAAAGATTACCTACCTTTTCTAGGAACTTCCAACATATCATGGTCATTTATGATTGCGCATGTTTTTACGAGTCAGATTCAATTTTTATTATTTATTTATCACTAAGGTAACGTTCCCTTGCACTCATTTCCCTAGCATCCCCGTTTACCTTCTAAGTAGTAAACCTTTCGAACCACTCTCCCATTAACCCCTCACTACATTATAACATTTATGTTAGGCACCTATTTAAATCATAATGATAACAGAAATCACCCAAATGGCCCTCATTAAAGGTTTACATACCCGTGAATGTTTGGCCTTGTTACAGACACACAAGGTGACACACACAGGTGAAAATGTCAATTAAAGGTGAATTTCCCACACCTGTGGCTTTTTAAATTGCAATTAGTGTCTTTAAAATAGTCAATGAGTTTGGATATATATTTATAAAGATGGAAAAGGGTATAAAAATATATCCAAAGCCTTGCAAATGCCAGTCAATACTGTTCAATCACTTAATAAGAAGTGGAGAATTCTGGGATTTCTTGATACCAAGCCAAGGTCAGGTAGACCAAGAAAGATTTCAACCAAAACTGCCAGAAGAATTGTTCGGGATACAAAGAAAAACCCACACGTAACCTCATGAGAAATACAGGCTGCTCTGGAAAAAGACAGTGTGGTTGTTTCAAGGAGCACAATACGACGATACTTGAACAAAAATGAGGTGGTCAAAATTGCCAGATAAAAGCCTGGTTACATTATTCCTGAAAACACCTTTACACGCCTCACAGCTTCTGGCATACTGTAATTTGGAGTGAGGTGATCAAAATAGCGATTTACAGACACAACCATAAGCGCTATGTTTGGAGAGGGGTCAACAAGGCCTATAGTGAACAGAATACCATCTTCGCTGTGAAGCATGGTGATGGATCACAGATGTTTTGGAAGTGTCTGAGCTCTCAAGCAGAGGTCTCAAACCGGTTCCACGGAGGGCCATGTGTCTGCAGGTTTTTGGGTTTTCCTCTGCTCTAAAGACATGGGGAATCTTGTGAAAATTGATGGCAAGATTAATGCAGCATTTTATCAGAAAATACTGGCAGACAATTTGCCTTCTTCTGCACGAAAGCTGCGCATGAAACATTCTTGGACTTTCCAGCACGACAATGACCCTAAAAACAAGGCCAAATTGACCCTCCAGTGGTTACAGCAGAAAAAGGTTCTGGAGAAGCCATCACAGTCTCCTGACCATAATGTCATTGAGCCACTCTTGGGATATCTCAAAGGTGCAGTTCATACAAGACGACCAACGACTTTGCAAGACCTGATGGCATTTTGCCAAGACTAATGGGCAGCTATACTGTACCACCTGCAAGAATTCGGGGCCTCATAGACATCTATTACAAAAGACTGCACGCTGTCATTGATGTTAAAGGGCGCAATACACAGTATTAAGAACGAAGGGTAAGCAGACTTTTGAACAGGGGTCAGTAAAAAAAATTATTTGTTGTTTTATAATTGTGCCATTCTGTTATGACATGCAATTGATTGTGAATCCCATAAGAAATAAAAGACGTGTTTTGCCTGTTCACTCATGTTTTCTTTACACATGGTATATACAGTGGGGAAAACAAGTATTTGATACACTGCTGATTTTGCAGGTTTTCCTACTTACAAAGCATGTAGAGGTCTGTAATTTTTATCATAAGTACACTTCAACTGTGAGAGACGGAACCTAAAACAAAAATCCAGAAAATCACATTGTATGATTATTTTATAATTAATTTGCATTTTACTGCATGACATCACCTACCAACCAGTAAGAATTCCGTCTCTCACAGACCTGTTTTTTGTAAGAAGCCCTCCTTTTCTCCACTCATTACCTGTATTAACTGCACCTGTTTGAACTTGTTACCTGTATAAAAGACACCTGTCCACACACTCAATCAAACAGACTCCAACCTCTCCACAATGGCCAAGACCAGAGAGCTGTGTAAGGACATCAGGGCTAAAATTGTAGACCTGCACAAGGCTGGGATGGGCTACAGGACAATAGGCAAGCAGCTAGGTTAGAAGGCAACAACTGTTGGCTCAATTATTAGAAAATGGAAGAAGTTCAAGATGACGGTTAATATCCCTCGGTCAGGGGCTCCATGCAAGATCTCATCTCGTGGGGCATCAATGATCATGAGGAAGGTGAGGGATCACCCCAGAACTACACGGCAGGACCTGGTCAATGACCTGAAGAAAACCATTAGTAACACACTACGCCGTCATGGATTAAAATCCTGCAGCGCACGCAAGGTCCCCCTGCTCAAGCCAGCGCATGTCCAGGTCTGTCTGAAGGTTGCCAATGACCATCTGGATGATCCAGAGGAGGAATGGGAGAAGGCCATGTGGTCTGATGAGACAAAAATATAGCTTTTTGATCTAAATTCCATTTGCTGTGTTAGGAGGAAGAAGAAGGATGAGTACAACCCCAAGAACACCATCCCCACTGTGAAGCATGGAGGTGGAAAAATCATTCTTTGGGGATGCTTTTCTACAAAGGGGACATGACGACTGCACCGTATTGAGGGGAGGATGGATGGGGCCATGTATCGCGAGATCTTTGCCAACAACCTCCTCCCCTCAGTAAGAGCATTGAAGATGGGTCGTGGCTGGGTCTTCCAGCATGACAACGACCCGGAACACACAGGCAGGGAAACTAAGGAGTGGCTTCGTAAGAAGCATCTCAAGGTCCTGGAGTGGCCTAGCCAGTCTCCAGACCTGAACCCAATAGAAAATCTTTGGAGGGACCTGAAAGTCTGTATTGCCCAGCGACACCCCCGAAACCTGATGGATCTGGAGAAGGTCTGTATGGAGGAGTGGGCCAAAATCCCTGCTGCACTGGGTGCAAACCTGGTCAAGAACTACAGGAAACGTATGATCTCTGTAATTGCAAACAAAGGTTTCTATACCAAATATTAAGTTCTGCTTTTCTGATGTATCAAGTACTTATGTTATGCAACAAAATGCAAATGAATTACTTAATAAATAATACAATGTGATTATCTGGATTTTCGTTTTAGATTCCGTCACTCACAGTTGAAGAGTACCTATGATAAAAATTACAGACTTCTACATGCTTTTTCTAAGTGGGAAACCTGTAAAATCGGCAGTGTATCAAATATTTGTTCTCCCCACTGTATGTTACCAAATCTCCAAGGGTATGCAAACTTTTGAGCGCAACTGTCTGTGGTTTCTTCTTTGGATGGTAGAGTTTTAACTTGCATTTGTGGATGGAGCAATGTACTGTGTTCACAGACAATGGTTTTCGGAAGTGATCCTGAGCCCATGTAGTGATGTCCAGTACAGAATCAAGTCTGTTTTAATGCTGTGATGAGATCTCCATACTCTTAGCAATTTTACATTGAGAAACGTTATTCTTAAATTATTGCACTATTTGCCTGTGCAGTCTTTCACAGAGAGGAGAACCCCTCTTTTTTTTAGCATTACACAACGTTTCCAGTCTTTTGTTGCCCATCCCACCTTTTTTGAAACGTGTTGCTGGCAACCAATTCTAAGTGGGCTTATATTTTTCTGTTTATTTCTCAGTTTCAACATTTGATATGTTGTCTTACTACAATTTTATATTGAATGTAAGGTTTAAATGATTTGCACATCATTGCATTCTGTTTTTATTTACATTTGACACAGCGTCCTCAACTTGACTCCCCAATTCAACCAAATGCAATTAGGTAGGCTACTTAAAAAGCAAAGGAATAAGAGAGGTAAGGTACTGTAGCTAGAGATGTTTATCCACAAACATTGAAAAAGAAAGATCTGTAATTTATTTACGCACAGCAGGGAAGTTGATGATTCTGCTGTAATAATATATTTTTGTGGAAATGCGACTGGCGACGACATAGGCAATCAACAACATCATATAAGCATACTTTGCCGTGCTAAAACCTAGGATTCGCGCGTACGTAGTGCCTCAGGACCAGTTTCAGAAAGAATGAGAGATGAGGCCCAGGCTGTTAGCGTAGATAGTTCAATTTCCAACTTGGAATAGCGCTGACTTTGTTGAAATGTACAAAAGTACTAACGCGCTGTTAAGCAGGATTCACAGATAAGTGGCGAGTAAACACGATTCACGACAGGAATCCGTAGGCTACTCCATGAAAAAAGTGAAGTGCTTCAGACAACTACACAGGTCAAGAGTCATTGAAGTTGCAAATCAGTATGACAGCGACCGCTGAAGTCAAGCACTAGCTATGGATGATTCTGAGACTCAAACAAGAAAAATGCATTAATGGCGACAAAACAATTAACAGCGTTATTGCATTTTTAATTAATCCCAGCCGTAAACACTTTAACTTTAAAAACCATACTTAAATTATTGTTAAGCATCAAAAAGTTGACATTTAGATTTACCCTAAATACCTCAGAATTTACTGTAATGGCAGGAGAGTGAGATAGTTTCTTCAAACTTCTGGTACTTGGCCCTTTGTCTCACTGTTTATCCCCGGTTGAATTCAGAGCTGACAAAAGTTAGCTCTCTAACTCTTCAAACTAGTTTTGTAGTGTAGGGCTCAGTAATGGACCCCATTGTCAGTCTCTGAGTAACTGAAAACACTTAAATGCACCCAAACCCAGTCCTCCATCAATAACGTTTTTTTATGCTTCAGCAAACACTAAAGAATTACTTAGCCTTCCCTGGCAAGCAGTCCTGTCATGTGTAACTGACCAAGTATAGCACTTGGGTCATCTGCACATCTAAAGACCACATTAGCCCTTTTAGCAAACATTGTTCTTTAAGCCTAAGGGCAAAATTGCCACACGTGAGCATAGTTGGAAGAACATCAACCAATATACTTCACTGCCTCTTAAATGAATCATTTTGGCTTTAAAATGCCTCTGTAAATGACTGTATACAATACACTATGCTAAACTACTCTCATATACATATAGCAAGTGCATGATCTTCAGGTGCACCAGGTGGCTTAGAATGTAACCTTCTGAGCCAAGCACTGCCAGCAGTCTCAGCAATAAAAAGCCTCCAAACCTCCTGCTGTGAGCTAAGCCATCTGTCCCCACCTCCCCCATTGGTGCCAACACCACATGCAAGTGTTACACATTCAGCAAGACAACACATGCTACTAGTCTTGGCATTGTACACATCAATTATATAACACTGTTTACTGTAATGTCTGTGCCTGTTTTGAAATGTTTTCCTTTAGACTGCAGTTGTTACTGCAGAGAGAATGACATTCACCGATGCATATAGCTGATTAGAGAACTTGACTTGGACAAAACACATTCTAGTATGGACATCGCCATGAAAGGCACAAACCCTTTTAATGTAGTCAACTGTGTGGGACTTCCAACTTCATTGATTTGACTGATGAAATGGTTGGACACCAAATGGGTCATTTGGTAGGACCAGCCATTTAAGATGACAGTGGAAGCTGACCAAGATGTTAATGGCACATATACACAGATGACACCACATTCCATCAAAGTACCATAGCTGTCCAGGTTTGCCTAAGGGTCATGCCTGGTTTGGTGGCAGGGATATCTACTGTCAAAATTGTGTACATGTGTTTTGAACACTAGATGTTGCTGTTGAGCAAGATTAAACATCATCGAGCGATTAACCTGAGTGAAGACCATGGTGCAGAGGCCAGGCAAAAGCACAGAAATTCGTATGAGCGAACAGAGGATGGAAATTAAACTTGAGAACTTGCAACTGTGCAAACTTGACTTTGAGCAAGCAGAAAATTATAACGAAGACCTTATCACCACACATAGGCTAGGACATACAAATTAACTGTATGATATGGCACTCTTCTACTATTTCTAAATAGTAAAACATTCTACAGTACATTCAGCTCCGGAAAAAATACCTTTTTCTTTCCTTTAAAAAAAAGTTGAAAAGGAAGGAGTGAGGAACAGAAGGGTTAAAATTTAGAGACCACTGAAAATTTAACTCTTCTGTTCCTCTATCAAAACTTTCCTTTTAAACTTTTTTATTTCATTTGCAGTGATTCTAATAATGAAATCAGTATAAGTAGTTTCAAAATGAAAACCTGAAACAATTAGAAAGTCAGAAACCTAGAAAAATTATACCAAGAAAATGTAATTGGAAATTAAAAATATCAGCTGAATAGAAGCCAAAAAAGTTACATATATTAATACTTAGGAGTTGTGTAATTTGGGACATAAATTATAGAGGGTAACGAATTTACTGAGACAAAACTCTGGGATTTGCTTTAAATGGGCCTTCACAACAATGTTTCTCAACGTGTTTTGCCTCAAAGGCCCTCTGCATCCAAGAAAATAGTTCAGGAACCCTTGAGCAATTAAAGTGCCTGAAATAGATACAGCTGGCTTGTAGAGATTAATAAGTTATTGAAGTTTACTAACATTATCCAACTTTGTCATGAAGGACATGACAAAGAAGAGTAAAACAGAAGAGTAAAAATAACAAAAAAATGGTTTGCTTGCTTGATGTTGGGTTTGCTTGTGTGACAGCAGTTGCCGTCCATTAGCTTGGGTGCTGAAACAGATTCAAGTCAAATATCAACATAATAAGGCACAAGACATTGGGCACATTTCGCAAGTTTAGATTAAATTATATATAAAAAATATTTCTATGATAAAGTGCTCCATGATAGACGGCCCCAGAAACCATCGTAATTTACGTAAATTCGGCTTCGTTTTTATAGTATTCGATGCTGTATTCCTCAAAATAAGATACGTTATATCCTCATGCCACTTTTGTTATGATATGTCATGTTACGTTGTTTACGCAGTTATCTTCATAATGGCGACCGTGCCTGAGATGTGCCTATGCTTGTGAAAATGAAGCGAAGAAGAAGTTATTTATTATAAGAAAACGCCGGGGTTCCCCAAAGGAGGAATTTGCGTCGAAGACAGCGGATTTCCCAGCGTTTAAAGTACAGTTTTAGTCCATTGGTACCCCAAAATGATGAAGCTTAAGTCAAACCAAACCCGGACATACGATGGAGATGGCTACAAGAAGCGGGCCGCCTGTCTCTGCTTCAGGAGTGAAACTGAAGAGGAGGTGAGACCGAGGATGCAGTGATGTTGAGACTAGGTTGGGCCGCAGTTCATAAAAAGCACAGAAAGCAGGGTAGCCCTAGCTAGGTAGCAAGTGTTTGTCGCGGACGTCTTCTTCCATTGATATTCTAACAAGGAGGGGTAAATTAGTTCAACTGTAGATATTCTCTTTGATTGTTTTTTTAAAACTTTTTTTCGTTAAGTAATCGATCGGGTCGACCAAGGTAGAGCAATCGTTGATAGGTAGCTAGCCAGCAACAACTGAGCTAGTTAGTTTACTAGCTATCCTGCTAACTTGTACCTACGAATACATACAGCTGAGTAACGTTGTTTTAGCCTTTTTATTCAAGATAGCTAGCTAATAACGTTAAATTGCAACGATTAACCAAACCTTAACGTTACACACTATTGTATAACGTTCGATAACCTGATTACTTCGTTTTACTCTGTCACATACAGTAGCCAGCTGTCCGACGAATGCCAGTTAACGCTACTATCTTGATTGCTAGCTAACAGCATTGCTAACCGGCTGCTACCAGTAGTACCACATCTAGAGTAGACAGTTCGTTAACGCACGGCATCATTGTTACATGACTATGGTTGGTGTATTTCTGCATGTTTTATAGTAACGCACACACTGACCGATAATGTTACTTAGCTACGGACATAGCCGATGTCTCAAGTTGTATTTTCGACTTGTCATTATAGAGGTAGCTAGTGGTAACAAGTTAACGTTTATCTAAGTAGCCACACTTGCTATCTAAAGTATATGGCTACTGTTGCGTGATGCTATGTCTTGCTAATTAAGAGTTACGGGCCATTATCTGGGACTAGCAACAGGTAACTAGTAAGGTACTAGTTTTGATTAAATACGAAGAGCATACTGACACGCCTAGTTCCTTAACTAACGTTGTAGTGTTTGTCGAGCTTCTGTGTAGAGAGTACTACGGTATACTGTAGCCCATCCCCAAGTACACTACACATAGCTAGTTTGAACTGGCTCGCTGTCAGCACAGCATGTGGTTAGTTAAACCTGTAAAATAAAGTTGTTTTATTTCGATGAGTAGAGGACCGCCGTGACATGTCAAATATCCGTTGTGAATGACCAGTACTTCCCATTGGGCAGCAGTTCAGTTGCTTCACTGGGACGGCATCCTTATCACATGTCGCTCTCCGATAACTAACATGACCAATTTGTAATATTGCATGTAACCATCTTGATGCCACCGTGATACAGTCTAATGTACCGCTCAATAGAGACTGCTATAATCCGAAATGTTTTCAACAAAAAACAATTGTTTTGCGCAACAAATACTTCCTTGCATTAAGGAGAGTGAAATGTCTATGTAGTCAAGTTAAGCCAATATCAGTCTGACGGATAAACAGTATTGTAGTGATTTCACTTGAGATTTGCAAGAAATGTTAATTACGTTGAATTGGGCTCGGCTGAAACACTTCTCGTCTACAAAGCCAACTACCTCGGGGGGAAATGATTTTTAGGAACTTTGTTGGTAGTGCAGAACAAATTAAAATACCCGGATGGTAAGTGGAGTCCATGGAGATTATACACATTTCTCTGTAGACGAGAAACTTTTGCCTAGTCCTAATGCGATTCTATATAACTGACTTTTCTGTTAGGCAGTATAACCTCCCGCAACTGTATACTAATATATAGCTATACCTTGAGTGGCGGGACGACGCTAGGCTTGTATGTGCGCAAACCGCGAAGGACCTCAAGTGCGGCAAATGCACCTGCTACCTCTTAGTCTTCGACAAGGCCAACTGCATCGATAATTACTTGGCAGTAGAAAAAGTAGATTTAATCAATTAGTTGGATATATGTGGAACTATCAGAAAAATAACAAATATTGAAAAAATGCAGGAGGCTGTGACTAGAACAGTGGAAAGACATGTACAAACAAATTGTTCTGCACTTTGAAGAAAAATGCACATTTAAGAGGGTACACAGTGGAGCCATGACGACAGAGCTTGAAGTGGGCTTGTTGAAGAGGGATATGTTAATCTAAAACAATTGTGCCATTGTGTGCTTTTCAGAGTTGCTTTTAGTTTGGCTTCATGGCATGAGTTTTTTTTTTAAGTGAGACATTATCTTGTATGCATACTGTGGTTTAGTTTTTTTTAGGTTAACATGTATTTCATGGTTCCAGGTTGTTTTTAAGCAATATAAATGAAATTATTGATCTCTTTTAAGGAGCATTCAAAACGTAATATTCTTTAACGTCAACGTTTGAGATTTGTTTAATCTCATAGCACATCCTTTGTACGTCTGCATTGTTGCATTTGAGATTAGTTTCAGTGAAAGCAATATATTTAATGGCACATTTTGGTATATTATATTAATTGCCACAAAACACGTATATTTCTCATGATTGCGTTCTTGCTGGAACTGCAAGTAGCACCTGTCAAACTCACCTAAAACAGGCAGACTTTTCTATGGCCAAATTTGATCTGCTTCCCCCAGTTATTATTTCAGAAATCTAAAATCCTGCTTATATGATCTGTTATTTAACAGCAAGGGTGTGCTTTATGAGGTTTAATTAAAAATAACCCAAATACTCGCACTCATAACAATGAAAAGGAAAACAATCCAAGGACGCTGAGATATAGCAAATTATAATTTAATCCAAACTGAAACTAAACAAAAATTTACCAAGTACACAAAAATAACAGACTTTATGCCTTCATCCGTGCACTGAAGTGCCAGATGCCTTTGTATTTTAGCCTGAGCGCAAACCATCTCTCAGCTGTACTATTAAAAAATAAAAACATTTATTTCACTTTCACACTTTAGGAATAAGCTTGTTTTCCTGCTTTAATCAAGCACATATCCTGAAAACACACTAGCCAAACAGAAAGTGATTGGGGATAACGTTATAAGTATTCATGCTTCTTGTTGCTGGGACTTTCAGTAGTAACTGTATTGGGCATTCTGCATATGTTTTTGCATCACGTCTGAACGTGCTCATCTGCATAGTATGGTCTACAAATCGTCAGTGGTCACAGTGCCACCACTAAGCCTATTATATGCTAATAAGATGTTAAAACAGCCATTGGCAAAAGCCCTGCAGTTCATGGATGCTATTTGTGGTAGAGGTAAACTTAATAAGATGCTTTAGTCAGTTTTAAACAATGCTTACTGGAGTCCAGCGAAATTTTCAAACTTGGCATAATGTTAATGTGTGACAACTTCATCTAATGTTGACACTCAACAAACATATAGCTTCATAGCATAGTGGTTAAAGTCACAGCCTCTCAAGTGGGAGACCTGGGTTCAAACCCAGTGAGGGAACAATATTTTTCACTTTTAATTGCGGGCTGTCTGAACTATGTTTGCCTGGTTCCTTTTCTGGTTTTTAACAATGAACCATTTCAATCACAGCTAGCGTGTGGCTAATGCCAGACATAGCTCAACATTTCACTTAGCTTAATCCTTGAATATTTTTGTGACAACTTTGTGGGTTTCTCAATAATACACTCCTCAAAAAAGTTAAGGGAACACTTCAATCGCACATTGGGTCTCGATGAGGAAATGCATTAAAGATCAAAATCTTTACTCAATATTGTGTAATTAGTTGAGAACAAAATGACATAACGGTCAATGGAAACCAAAATCACCAACCGATTGTGGACTGAATTCCAACTCAAACCAAAAATCAAAGTAAACAATTGAAATCGCAGGCTGTTCCAACTTGCGTGAATTTCATCATGGCAATTCATAATGTGACTTAGTAGTGTGTATGGCCTCCACGTGCCTGTATGCACTCCCGACAATGTCTGGGCATGCTCCTGAGGAGATGTTAAATGGTGTCCTTTGGGATGTCCTCCCAGACCTACACCAGGGCATCAGTAAGCTCCTGGACAGTCTGTCATGCTACTTGGTAGCGTTGGATGCACCGATAAACAACGTCCCAATTGGATTCAGGTCTGGGGAATGTGAGGTCCAGTCAGTTTGAGGGCCAGTCAATTGGCCTTTGTCATCCAGGAACTTCCTACATACTCTGGCCACATGAGGCCGGGCATTGTCCTGGACCAAGAGGAACCCAGGGCCCACTTCACCAGTGTAAGGTCTGTGGATTTCACCCGGTACCTAACAGCAGTCAGGGTACCGTTGGCTAGCACGTGGAGGTCTTTGTGACCATCTAAGGATATGCCTCCCCAGACCATCACAGACCCGCTGCCAAACCAGTCATGCTGGATGATATTGCAGGCAGCGTAATGTTCACCACGGTGTCTCCAGACTCTTTCGCATCTGTCACATGCTCTGTGTGAACCTGCTCTTGTCTGTGAAGAGAATAATTCTGGTGTTCTCTGGCAAATGCCAATCGAGCTGCACAGTGCTGGGCTGTGAGCAGAGGTTCCATTAAAGGATGTCGTGCCCTCATGCCACCTTCATGGAGTCTGTTTCTGACAATTTGGTCAGAAACATCCACACTGGTAGCCCTCTGACGGTGCTCCTCCCGTTTCTCCTCACACAAAGGAGCAGATACCGGTCCTGCTGCTGGGTTGATGCCCTTCTTTGGCCCTGTCCAGCTCTCCTCCTATAATGGCCCATCTCCTGGTATCTTCTCTATGCTCTTGAGACTGTACTGGGAGACACAGCAAACCTT
Organism: Esox lucius; assembly: GCF_011004845.1. Lineage (NCBI taxonomy): Eukaryota > Metazoa > Chordata > Actinopteri > Esociformes > Esocidae > Esox > Esox lucius. The sequence goes on along the minus strand of NC_047585.1, from coordinate 10,237,755 downwards.
TTTGCGACGGAACGTATGGATGTGTCATCCTGGTGGAGCTGGACTACCTGTGCCACCTGAATGGGCTGCAGGTACTGCCTCATGCTACCAGCAGTAAAAAGGACACTAGCAAAATGCAAAACTAGAGAAGAATAAGTCAGAAAGGATAAGGAGAGAGCAATTGTCTGTGGCCACCACCTGCACAACCATTCCCTTCTTGGGGTTGTTTTGCCACCAAAAGGTGTTGTTTGTCCAGCACATACTCGATTGGATTGAAATCTGGGGAATTTGGAGGCCAAGTCAACACCTTGAACTCGTTTTTGTGTTCCTCAAACCATTTTTTGCTTTGTGGCTGGGCACATGTTATGGTGAAAGAGACCAATGCCATCAGGGAATACCATTGCCATGAAAGGGTGCACGTGATGTTAAAGGAAACATGATTGATCACACCAGCCCAACCGAGAACACCCCACCAGGACTGCAGTTTAGGAGGTGCTCGGACTCAGTCTTCTTGCCATCACAATTTGGATCAAAGTCGCTTAGATCCTTATGCGTGCCCATTTTTCCTGCTTTTGTCACATCATCTTTGAGGACAGAATGTTCACTTGCTGCTTAATATATATCACCCACTAGCAGGTGCCATGATAACGAGATTATCAGTGTTATTCACTTCACCTATCAGTGGTCATAATGTTATGGCTGATCGGTGTAAATCTGGTATTAAAATTATGAACATTTGTGAATGAGAGAATAGACATACAATCACCACCATCTTCTTCCGCTTATCCGGGCCGGGTTGCGGGGGCAGCAGTCTAAGCAGGGATGCCCAGACTTCCCTCTCCCCAGACACTTCCTCTAGCTCTTCCGGGGGGACACAGAGGCGTTCCCAGGCCAGCCGGGAGACATAGTCCCTCCAGCGTGTCCTAGGTCTTCCCCGGGGTCTCCTCCCGGTGGGACGGGACCAGAACACCTTCCCAGGAAGGCGTTCCGGAGGCATCCGAAGCAATGCGGACCAAGCTCCTGCTTCGGTCGTACAGGGACCTGACAGCCCTTAGCAAAGGACCCAGGACCCCATATTCCCGAAGCACTCTCCACAGGATGCCGCGAGGGACACAGTTGAATGCCTTCTCCAAATCCAGAAAACACACGTGGATTGGTTGGGCAAACTCCCATGAACCCTCCAACACCCCGTAGAGGGTATAGAGCTGGTCCAGAGTTCCACGGCCCGGACGAAAACCACACTGTTCCTCCTGAAGCTGAGGTTCTACTATCGGCCGTATTCTCCTCTCCAGCACCCTGGCATAGACTTTCCCAGGGAGGCTGAGAAGTGTGATGCCCCTATAGTTGTAACACACCCTCCGGTCCCCCTTCTTAAAAATAGGGACCACCACCCCGGTCTGCCATCCCAGAGGCACTGTCCCCGACCGCCACGTGCCTTGCCACCGAGGAGTTTCTTGACTACCTCAGTGACTTCAGCCCGGGTGATGGACGAGTCCACCTCTGAGCCATCAGCCTCTGCTTCCTCAATGGAAGACATGATGGCGGGATTGAGGAGATCCTTGAAGTACTCATTCCACCGCCCGACGACATCCCCAATTGAGGTCAACAGCTGCCCACCTCCACTGTAAACAGCGTTGGTAGGGCACTGTTTCCCTCTCCTGACGCGCCGGACGGTTTGCCAGAATCTCTTCGAGGCCAGCCGATAGTCCTTCTCCATGGCCTCACCGAACTCCTCCCAGGCCCGAGTTTTTGCCTCCACAACCACACGGGCTGCAGTCCGCTTGGCCTGCCGGTACCCGTCAGCTGCCTCAGGAGTCCCACAAGCCAACCAGGCCTGATAGGACAACTTCTTCAGCTCTGCCGGAAGTGGGAGTTAAAGATCTCTCTGACCGGAGACTCGGCCAGACATTCCCAGCAGACCCTTACAGTACGGTTGGGTCTGCCGAGTCTGTCCAGCTTCCTCCCCCGCCATCGGATCCAACTCACCACCAGGTGGTGATCAGTTGACAGCTCTGCCCCTCTCTTTACCAGAGTGTCCAAGACATACAGCCGCAGGTCAGATGAAACGACAACAAAGTCGCAGTGGTGTCCTGGTGCCACGTGTACTGATGAATACCCTTATGCTTGAACATGGTGTTCATTATGGACAAACTGTGACAAGCACAGAAGTCCAATAACTGAACACCGCTCGGGTTCAGATCAGGGGGGCCATTCCTCCCAATCACGCCCCTCCAGGTGTCACTGTCGTTGCCCACGTGGGCGTTGAAGTCCCCCAGTAGAACGATGGAGTCCCCAGTCGGAGCACTTTCCAGCACCCCTCCCAGAGACTCCAAGAAGGTCGGGTACTCTGCAATGCCGTTCGGCCCGTAGGCACATACAACAGTGAGAGACCTATCCCCGACCCGTAGTTGCAGGGAAACGACTCGTTCACCGGGGTAAACTCCAACACATTGCGGCAGAGCTGGGGGGCTATAAGCAAACCCACACCAGCCCGCCGCCTCTCACCATGGGCAACTCCCGAGTGGTGAAGAGTCCATCCTCTCTCAAGGAGTGTGGTTCCAGAGCCCAAGCCCTGCGTAGAGGTGATCCCGACTATCTCTAGTCGGAACCTCTCAACCTCACGCACAATCTCAGTCTCCTTCCACGCCAGCGAGGTGACGTTCCACGTCCCTAAAACTAGTTTCTCCGTGTCCAGGGTTCGGGTTGTCGAGGCCCCCGCCTTCGACTGCCGCCCGATCCTCTACGCACCTACCCCTTATGGTCCCTCCTGCAAGTGGTGATCCCACGGGAAGGCGGCCCCACGTCGCCCTTTCGGGCTGAGCCTGGCCGGACCCGGTGGGGAAAGGCCCGGCCACCAGGCGCTCGCATACGAGCACCAACCCCGGGCCTGGCTCAAGGGTGGGGCCCCGGCTGTGCCATACCGGGCGACGTCATGGTCCTCAAAATGTTTTACATCATTAAAGGGATTTTGAAACTCTCTTAGTCTGACCCATCGCCCAGGACCTGTTTGCCTTGGGAGACCCTACCAGGGGCATATAGCCCCAGACAACATAGCTCCTAGGGTCACTCGGGTACTCAAACCCCTCCACCACGTTAAGGTGGCAGTTCATGGAGGAGAGATCATCGATCTATTTAATAAATAAATTGTGACATTATAACATCACTAGCTAGTATTTCAAATGATTGAAACCTGGCTTGAAAAGACATTTGTGGTGATGTTATGGATTCACTGGACACTTGCTAGCTTCTGGTCGAGTTTTTCACAGCATTTTTAAAACTAGTGTGAGCAATTAGAGAACAGGGACGTCTGGTCACCCTATTTTAGAGGTGTCAAAAGACTGGGGTGGGCTGCCATAATGAGTGGCTGGTAGATTTTGAATCTATCTGGCACAATTGCTGGTGAACCAAAAGCTTAACTTGAAGCACAGGCTAGATTAATTAAGTGCTTTTAAGGCTGCGAACTATGTCCGAGCACTTATTGAAAATCAGAATCACAAAAATCCCTATTATTCCTAACTGATTCTTCTCTAGTTTCGCTAGTACCCTTGTCACTACTGGTAGCACGAGGCGGTACCTGCAGCCCATTCAGGCTGCACAGGTAGTCCAGCTCCTCCAGGATGGCACATCCATAAGTGCTGACGCAAGAAGGTTTGCTATGTTGAATGCCAATCAAGCTGCAATGTGCAAAGATTCTCCTTACAGATCTCATATCCAAACACCAACAATGGCATTTGTTATTTTGAATCTTTTGTCATTAAAATATTAAGGAACATAACTTTTGTATGTTCCTTAACTTTTGTATGCCCACTTCAGGTTGGTGGAGAGTGCCTGCCTCAAGTGGAGGAGTTTAAGTATCTAGGGGTCTTGTTCACGAGTGAGGGAAGGATGGAACGGGAGATTGACAGACGGATCGGTGCAGCTTCTGCAGTAATGCGGTCGATGTATCGGTCTGTCGTGGTGAAGAAAGAGCTGAGCCGTAAGGCGAAGCTCTCGATTTACCGGTCAATCTACGTTCCTACTCTCACCTATGGTCATGAGCTTTGGGTCATGACCGAAAGGACAAGATCCCGGATACAGGCGGCCGAAATGAGCTTTCTCCGCAGGGTGGCTGGGCGATCCCTTAGAGATAGGGTGAGAAGCTCGGTCACCCGGGAGGAGCTCAGAGTAGAGCCGCTGCTCCTCCACATCGAGAGGGGTCAGCTGAGGTGGCTTGGGCATCTGTTTCGGATGCCTCCGGGACGCCTTCCTGGGAAGGTGTTCCGGTCCCGTCCCACCGGGAAGAGACCCCGGGGAAGACCTAGGACACGCTGGAGGGACTATGTCTCCCGGCTGGCCTGGGAACGCCTCGGTGTCCCCCCGGAAGAGCTGGAGGAAGTGTCTGGGGAGAGGGAAGTCTGGGCATCCCTGCTTAGACTGCTGCCCCCGCGACCCGGCCCCGGATTAAGCGGAAGATGATGCGATGCGAACTTTTGTATGATTGGAAAAAAAATATTGATATAAGAAGCATTTTAAGAAGCAACTTTTAAAAATGTAATTTATGCCAGGGTACAGAAATGACAAAACATCGGCACCGGCTATTGTGGTGTATGAATTGTGGTGTCTGTCTGTATCGGTCAGCAATTTTCTCATCGTGCAGCTTACAGTGCAAAGCATGCGAAGTGATGGACACAGCATCATTAAGTGTAGTTTACAGTGCAAAGCGCACACAGTGATGGAAAATGAGAAGTAATGCGCAACAGATTCCGGATCCATGCAAAATAGATGCTGGCACAAACAGAGCCTTATCTTTTTTTGCTGTTGTGGCAGGATCTGGCTCTACAGGGCAGGAAGTGAAAAAATAAAAAGCATATCATTGGATGTATTAAAATGAGACAAGTGCGTAACATCATGTAATCCAAGCAAAATCAAACCTGAGTGATTCAGACTCAAGTCACGTGATCGGATAAGGCTCTGCAGACAAAATATATAGATTTTTCAAACTTAAGTGATAGTAATTACACCTGCCTTATTTTAAATGTTGATTAAACTCAGTAAAAGTGCTGCTTTTGCTGTGCATGCACTTTAAGCTATGACCTTACAAGGGAAAGTCCCTGGGACTTTTGTCACTTTACCTCCAAATGTAGCACCCTGAGAGAAGTTTGGGTCGGCGATTTAGGCAAGCATATACAACAAAATAATATAGAGATTTGAGTCTTCGATACTTAAAATGTTGTATTTAATTTTTTATAATAATGTAAAAAGGCTCTTAGCGTGTGAAGAATTACTTGTCAGAGAGTGAGCCACATGGCAGTTAAATAACACTGTCAGTTGACTCCATTAACAACTAAGTAGATGAAAGACTCAAGTTTGCATAGGCTATATACCACATTTGGATTTAAAATTGCCAGGCACTTGGATTTGGTTAAGTATCAGGCTTACAGTCTACTCTATTCAGCAGTCCTAGCTTAAAGCGCTACCCTAGGGATATTCAGCGCTTATCCTACCAGGTCAGGAACCTGCAGGTTTTGTGTTCTAACTCATCTTTACTACATACTGTTTTAAACTGACGTGTTCACCAGGAGTTGCAGTTTAGGAGAGCGGGGTAGACCAGTGAGCCCTGCACATCGAACATGCGTTTTCTGGCAGACCCCCAAATGTCTGTAAAACGAATGTCAATGATAACATGTTTGAACTCAGACTGCTAGCATGCACCTTAGCCAAGCTGTAAGATTGTTTTGCCATGGCTTTATAGATTCTGCAGCGGTGTAAAGTGGTTTTGGAAACATTGACACAAACTCACACAATGCCACACAGAAACAATCCTAGATATTTGTTTCATAGTTGTGAAGCTTTAGAGCGCCTCTGTGGGAGACAATGAGTCCTGTCGGACACAAAGCTTATTCAGGCATAATACCTTTTATGGCTTTTAGATTTTCATGGCTTCACATCAGTCCAAGCTGGAAGTGTGTAGTTGTTACAGTTCCACTTCCACATTGATTGTATATTTAATTATTCTTAAAAAATTAATGGGTATGTTTGATTCAGAAGTCCAAATGTATATTTCTCCTTTAAGTTATTGACTCCTTAGATGTTATTACAGATGTTGTTTCGTCAGACATGGCATGAAGCTAAATGTTTACATTTCTACCGCAGTTGTAGTGACTGTCATGAATTTGGGGTTGACATATAGGCTATTGTTTACGGAAATTTGACTTGAAATTTGGTTAAGGTTTCACAGTTGCATTATGTTACAACAACAGGATAGCTGGCAATTTTATCAGATTTCAGTTAACCGTACTGGCCATAGGCTAGCTGTGTTTTTCCAGGATTTTGTGTTTTTAATCATAGACAGTCAGAAACAATGGAGAGATTTATTTAAGGAGCTGCTTGCAGTTCATGTTTCAGTAGTAAATTCTGACCAAACAAAGGGCATTATTTGTGTTTAACTCTTTTCCATTAAATACGTGATTTATTTTCTTAATTTGATAATGCCAGCTATAAATTGCACTCTGGCTATTGTTTCCTTTTAACATATTTCAGGTGTACCATTCTTTCTGACATTCCTTGTTTTTTGACTGTATCTGTTGAACATTTCACAGCATTTGGATCTGCGTTGAAGATTAAGGAATAATCTTCAGTTCTCTATCTTTTTTTTCTGTAGGTGCTGTTGGTGAGTAGTAGTCGACATCCAGACAAGTGGATTGTGCCCGGTGGAGGAATGGAGCCAGAAGAGGAACCCAATGTAGCGGCAACACGAGAAGTCTGTGAAGAGGTTTGTTTCGTACCCATTGTCTTTACAATCTATTATCATCAACATTCCCATACCTCTTAGTAACCAGATCATGTCAGAGAATCTGTATCTTGCAGAAAGACTGCTCACCAAGTTTTGAGCCTACCACATTGTTCCCAGATGGTCAAAGCACATCCACTGTTCATGTTTCCATAGTCTTTATGGGCAAAGCTGTTGGTCTCTAACACTGTGTTTATGTATACTGAACCACAGCAACATCCACAGAAAGCACCCACTGTTAGTATTCCAGAGTCATATTACACAAGAGTGTTAAATGGCTAATGGGCTATATTGAGATTTAACACTGCCCTTTACACAATGAGATGGCTGTAGGCCAGATAACCAAGCCACAGGTCCTTCAGTCATGGTCAAAAGGAGCATGTTCTCTCTTTTATAGAGATAATTTGTTTAGAATAATTTTGGGTGGTGTCCAGATTTCCATGTATTATACAAGGTTATATTGGGTGACTGGCTTTTATGGCTGAACTAGACAAGAGATGTCATGCCTCAGACATACTCTGAAACATGAGTTTCAGTTAAAGAGCTCATCGATTGATTGAGACATTCTACACTGCAAGCAAAGAGGCTGGTCTGCCAAGCAAGGCTTGCTTGAGGCGGCATCATTTTACTCTTCCTATCTATTTTTCTGATCAACACAAGCATTGTTGAGTTGAGACAGATGCCCAAAAATTACTTTGTAATCCAATATCAATGAAGAAATATTCTCAATCATAGATCTGCATTGAAATAATTCTAGAATTCACCCTTCACAAATTGAATGACTTATTATATTTCTACCTTCTAATAAAACAAAAATAATAGAAGTTGCTGCAATAATGTAATTACCCATTGCTGTAGAGTTGGTGGAACGCTAAATATTTTCTTCTTTGTGTGAATATTGCCATAAATCAATAGTATTCATTTTCTAGTTGTTAATTGGCATCACAATGTCTTTGTTTAACCTTTGCTTCTGATGAAGAAAATGTGTTTTGAAATGACTGCAATGAAGGGGATTCTCTTCACTTTATTGCTCTGGTGTGTAGTTGTTGAGAAAAGCAAATTGTGTATGACTAAAACCAGAGTAGACTAAAACCGTTTTCAGTGTAGCCCTCCAAAAAACATTTTGACTTTTCCCATACGATGTCTTTAGTCTAGCTTTGTAGTTGTTTGATGCAATTACAACCATGTGTCTAGTCATATAGGTCTCCACTGGCTTTGCACATCTGGACACAGCAATGTTTTCCCATTTTTATTTGAAAAATTGCTCAAGCTCTGTCAAGTTGGATTTAGACATGACCTTTTTTTTTTCTCAAGGCTCTCCATTCAGGCTTTGGCTGTATGTTTGGGGTCATTGTCCTGCTGAAAGTTGAATGTTATCCTAACTCCCAGGTATTTTGCAGCATTTCTGTGCTGCATCCATTTTACCCTTTGTTTCCAAGCTTTCCAGGCCCTGACCCAAGGGTTCCCATAGAATGATGCACAAGGCTGGGATGGGCTACAGGACAATAGGCAAGCAGCTTGGTGAGAAGGCAACAACTGTTGGCTCAATTATTAGAAAATGGATGAAGTTCAAAATGACGCTCAATCTCCCTCGGTCTGGGGCTCTATGCAAGATCTCACCTCGTGGGGCATCAGTGATCATGAGGAAGGTGAGGGATCAGCCCAGAACTACACGCCAGGACCTGGTCAATGACCTGAAGAAAGCTGGGACCACAGTCTCAAAGAAAACCATTAGTAACACACTATGCCGTCATGGATTAAAATCCTGCAGCGCACGCATGGTCCCCCAGCTCAAGCCAGTGAATATCCAGGCCCGTCTGAAGTTTGCAAATGACCATCTGGATGATCCAGAGGAGGAATGGGAGAAGGCCATGTGGTCTGATGAGACAAAAATAGAGCTTTTTGGTCTAAACTCCACTCGCCGTGTTTGGAGGAAGAAGAAGGATGAGTTCAACCCCAAGAACACCATCCCAACCGTGAAGCATGGAGGTGGAAACATCATTCTTTGGGGATGCTTTTCTGCACAGGGGACAGGACGACTGCACCGTATTGAGGGGAGGATGGAGGGGGCCATGTATCGCAAAATCTTGGCCAACAACCTCCTCCCCTCAGTAAGAGCATTGAAGATGGGTTGTGGCTGGGTCTTCCAGCATGAACATGGCAACTAAGGAGTGGCTCCGTAAGAAGCATCACTAGGCCCTGGAATGGCCTAGCCAGTCTCCAGACCTGAACCCATTAGAAAATCTTTGGAGGGAGCTGAAAGTCAATATTACCCAGCGACAGCCCCAAAACCTGAAGGATCTGGAGAAGGTCTGTATAGAGGAGTGGGCCAAAATCCCTGCTGCAGTGTGTGCAAACCTGGTCAAGAACTACAGGAAACGTATGATCTCTGTAATTGCAAACAAAGGAATTTTGTTTTAGATTCCGTCACTCACAGTTGAAGAGTACCTATGATAAAAATTACAGACTTCTACATGCTTTGTAAGTGGGAAAACCTGCAAAATCGGCAGTGTTCTCCCCACTGTATAGATAGATAGATATAGATATTTAGATGTCTTTTGATGACATCTGGAAGCGCATTATGGGGTTAAAAAATCCTGAAAACCTCTCTTTCCAAAATCTTCCTATCCAACTATGGTAGTTGTATTTGACCATTGTTACAAAGATAATTCCGTCTAGTCTCGTTATTGTCAACCAAAAATATTTTTTGTTTCGTTTTTGTGTTTTCTGTTTCTTTTTAGTCAGTTATAATCTTGTCAACTGCCATTGAAAAATAAGTATTTAACCAATATTTTGAACGATGAATCCAAAATCTTCCCTCACAGTGGATTTGATAGACGACGGTGCCTCTCAAATTTGCCTCTGTGTTTCGCTAGTGTTCGCAATTGGCATATTGGACCTGAGAGAATATTTGTTTTTAGCGTCCCTCTTTTCATGGGGCATTTTTTGGGAGGCTTCCCACTGAGATGTCATTGCAAATCGTCCATTGATTGTGTAAGGGGGAGGGGATTGCGGTCACTGCGATTGACGCATTTTGAGACATTGCTGTGGAGTAAAGTTTGTCAGCCCTCAAGAGCTCCCTAACGGCATTGGACCCCAAGAAGTTGCCTGCCTTACCTGTTCACAAGCTGTGCGTCTCACCGGCACATCATAATTCAGGGGTTCAGACTCTATCAAGTCACATGCTCACAGTGTACCTGCTCTCAACTGTGAAGAGAACGGCCACCAATGGCGGACCCGCCAATTCTAGTGTTCTCTGGCGAATGCCAATGGAGCTGCATGGTGCTGGGCTGTGAGCACAGGTCCCACTAGAGAATGTCGGGGCCTCATGCATCAATCATGGAGTGTTTCTGATACTACTAGTCAGAAACATGCACACCGGTAGCCCACTGAAGGTCATTTTGTAGGGCTGGATGTGCTCTGGCGGTGTTCCTCCTGTTCTCCCTCCCATGAAGGAGCAGATACCGGTCCTGCCGCTGGGTTGATGCCCTTCTACGGCCCTGTCCAGCTCTCCTCGTGTAACGGTCCATCTCCTGGTATCTCCTCCATGCTCTTGAGACTGTACTGGGAGACGCAGCAAACTTTCTTGCGGCGGCACATGGATATGCCATCCTGGAGGAGCCGGAATACCTGTGCAGCCTGAATGGGCTGCAGGTACCGCCTCATGCTACCAGTAGTGACACGGACACTAGCAAAATGCTAAATTTGTGAAGAATCAGACAGGAAGAATAAGGAGAGCGCAATTGTCTATGGCCACCACCTGCAAAACCATTCCCTTTTTGGGGGTTGTCTTGCTGTTGCCCCTCCAGTGCACCTGTTGTCACTTTCATTTGCACCAAAGCAGATGACATTGATTCACAATCGCTTATGCTTCCTAACTGCACTGTTTGATATCCCTGAAGTTGACTTGTTATACTGTGATGATTCCCTTTTCCCTTAATTCTTTTTAGCATTGTGTTCAGGGAAGAAGCAGTCATCTGCTATTCTGTTTATAAGGGAGTGGGCAGCACAGTCACCAGATCTCAACCCTATTGAGTTGTTGTGTTCTTCTGAAGAATTTGGTTCTGGATTTGCTTTGAATGTTTTTTTTTATCTTCATTATGTAGTTTTTGTGGGCTTTGTATTAACCAACTGTGGGACCTCACAGAGACAATGTATTTAACCTGAAATCATTTAAAACACCTTGATTGTAACCAGGTAGTCTTGATTCAACAATTTACGTGACTTCTAAAGATGATGTGTTGTACCACAGCTCATTCGGGTGTGTCATAACAAAGGTGGTGAATTTATATGCAATTCATTATTTCCTGTTTCATAGGTGTAATTCATCTGGATCTATTTGCTAATGATTTTTTTGGCTAATTCTTGAGTAGTGGCAAAAACACATGATTGACAGCCTCCTGAAAAAGTACAGGCACTGCTGCGTCTTTTTGACCAGGGCTGAGGTGTTGAGGGTCCAGGAGGAGGTCCTTGGAGATATGGACACCCAGTAATTTGAAGCTGGATACACGCTCCACCTCAGTGCCATCAATGAGAACTTGGGTGTGACTGCAGCCTTTAGACTTCCTGTAATCCACAATGAGCTCCTTGGTTTTCTTTGCGTTGAGGACCAGGTTGTTGTAAGCGCACCATTCCGCCAGGCGCTCAACCTCCTCCATGTAGGCTGAGTCATGTTACTGATCAAGCCTACCACCATGGTATAGTCTGCAAACTTGACGATGATGTTGGAACCGTGTATAGGAACGCAGTCATGGGTGAAGAGGGAGTACAGGAGGGGGCTCAACACGCAGCCTTGTGGAACACCAGTGTTCAGGATCATGGTGGAGTAGGTGATGTTGTCTAACCTGACAGACTGGGGTCAAGTCCAAAGTCCAGTTGCAGAGAGAGGGGCTAATCCCTAGGTCATGGAGTTTTTTGTCCAGCCTAGAGGGGATGACCATGTTGATTGCTGAGCGAAGTCTATGAATAGAATTCTCACATAGGTGTTGGTTTTGTCCAGGTGGGTCAGGGCAGAGTATAAAGCTGTGGAGATGGCATCCTCTGTAGACCTGTTTGACCGGTAGGCAAACTGGTAGGGATCCAGTGTTGGGGGAGGCAGGACTTAAGGTGGGCCAGGACTAGTCTTTCGTAGCACATCATGATTGTGGGGTTGGGTGTGCGACAGGTCGGAAGTCATTTAGGCTAGACTGGTACAGTGTTTGTGGTCTTGAAACACGTTGGGACAACCACCTGGGCCAGTGACAGGTTGAACATTTCAGTAAAGACCTCAGCCAGCTGTACAGCACATGTTCTGAGCATGTGTCGTCTGGGGCGAGTTCAACTTTATTGGCTGGCTCTTTGTTGTCCATGTCAATTTAATCTAACCATGGAATGTTTCCCCCCTTAGTCAGTTTTGTTTGGGGAGGTGAGGGTGAAAAAATCAAACATCAGAACTGCACCATGGTCCTTTGAACCAGCAGGTCTCGGGACACTTAATAAATGGGGGACTGGTTAGTTGTGAGAATACATGTGAGAATACATTCCAACATAAATATAGAAAGTGACCCAAAAGTCCTGCCTGTCTGACTTGCTTGAAATGCAAAAATAGGTAGGCAATCATCGACATTGTGCCGGCTAGCTATTGTACCAAGATTCACGTATCACTATATACTCACCAGTCACTTCATTAGGTACACCGTGCTAGAATCAGTTTGGACCCCCTTTTGCCTTCAGAACTGCCTTAATTCTTTGTGGCATTGGTTCAGTAAGATGCAGGAAACGTTCTCCAGGGATTTTGGTCCATATTGACATTATAGCATCACACAGTTGCTGCAGATTTCTCGGCTGCACATCCATGATGCATATCTCCCATTCCACCACATCCCAAATGTGCTGTAATGGATTAAGATCTGGTGAATTTGGAGGCCATTTGAGTGCAGTGAACTTATTGTCATGTTCAAGAAACCTGTTTGTGATGATGTGAGCTTGGTGACTGTGGTCATGAAGGGATGGATAGTTGAGCAACAATATTCAGTTAGGCTGTTGATTTTAAACAATGTTCATTTGGTACAGAGGGCCCTCAAGTGTGCCAAGAAAATATCCCCCACACCATTACGCCCACCCCCAGCCTGAACTGTTGATATAAAGCAGGATGGATCCATCTAAATGTTGCATGGAAATCGAGACATCAAACCAGGCAACATTTATTCAATCTCCTATTGACCAATTTTGGTGTACCCATGCAAATTGTAGCCTCAGTTTCCTGTTCTTCGCTGACAGGAGTGGCACCCGGTGTGGTCTTCTGCTGCTGTAGCCCAAGGTTTGATGTATTGTGTGTTTAGAGATGCTCTTCTGCATACCTTGGTTGTAATGAGTGATTGTTTGAGTTACTATTGCCTTTCTATCAGCTCAAACCAGTCTGGCCAATCTCCTCTGACCTCTGCCATCAACAAGGCATTTTCTCCCAGATGTTAGAAATCGGCCGTTTTGTATAGTGGTTGTAATAATTAGAGAACTGCTGCTCGCTGGATATGTTCTTTATGATGACCATTCTCTCTAAACCCTAGAGATGGTTGTGTGGGAAAAGCCCAGTATATCAGCACTTTTTGAAATACTCAAACCAGCTCGTCTGGCACTTGGTTTTAACTTCAGAAGATAACCTTGACCTTGTCTATATGCCTAAATGCATTGAATTGCTGCCACGTGATTGGCTGATTAGATATTTGTGTTAATGAGCAGTTGAAAAGGTGCATCTAATGAGGGTATAATGAGTGTCAGAGGACAAACATGGAGCAGTAGTGAAGTGAGAGCACATCTCAGAAAGTTCACAAAAACTCTGAGCTGTTCAAACATTTTATTGACAAAAAGGAGATATAAGGGATTTCGGCGAAAGATGGATCAGTGGCGTTTCGAAGTAGAAAGAAAATAAACAACAGTACATGAAAGTACGCAATGCATTACAGAGCTGGCACTGGAGATGATCAAGATTGTGTGGTATGATGACCTTGATAAAATTTGTGCTAGGCAGCCCTACGACATTGTTGTGGTATGATATACATGCATTGGGGGATTAGCGCATAGACCTCAGATTTGATACTGCCAAGAGGATTGCATTCAAATTTTTGTGCCAAATATCTGCTTAATGAGTGAAGTGAAATTCCAACCACATGGTTTTTGCTTAGAAAATTTGGTCTGTTGGAATTTGGCCCGCGTAAAACCCTTTTTGGCAGAAATTGGAATGGGGGAGAAAAAAAAGTATAAACTTTTGTTTTCATTTGGACTACGCAAATGGCCTAATAGGTGAGAAAACAAACTTGTATGTCATCCTGGTAGGCTATGAATGCTATTATGCGGCTAAAATTCTGTTTTTGTAGGGAGGCCGGTAGACCCGGCCTCCCTTCCTCATCCTCTGGATTGAAAAAAGTATGTCATGAATTCAATTGATGTTCCATCCTCATGTATAACCATTTTCATTGATGGTCATACTTGGACCCGGTCCATCTAAGCAACACACAAGTAGATAATCTATTATAAGATGTTAGCGTTTGCTTGATGTAACATTAGGTAGTTGGGTAGCTTGTTTTAATATCTTGGTAAATACCTTGCTAGGGTCAGAAATTTCCGGAATGGCAAGGGAACTCTGACCTCTGCGCTTTCTGTGATTTGAGCACCCTAATGATATCTTGCAACTAGCACATCATTCATCATCCTGCAAAGTAATGATGTTTTAAAATGTTCTTTGTCAGTGCAGAGTAAACTGCAGCCTGTGGCTCCTGGTAAATCTCAACCATGTCATTACTGGAGTTGGGCCACTGTTAACAAGGTTGTACATGGGGAGCTGAAGCATCTCCAGCCTGGACCTCAGGACATAAGCCACTTGAATGTTGTAACGAATATAAAAAGTACACCACCTTCTGATTCTCTGCCGTTGCTTTATGTGACGCTAGATTGATTTTATGTGCCTGGCATTATTTGTGGCCCAGGTCCAGCTTCCTTGACTGCCTTCACAATGTTCCTGTCCGTTGTGACAGGAATTGTTGTTTGGTTTCAGGTTTTTTGTACTCGGACACAGTTCCTAATTGCTTCTGTCAGAGGCACACTCGTGTCTCATAGGGCCATGCCTGTAGCACCAAAAGGAAGATTGGTAACATGGCTTGAACGTTCTCAACCACGCAGTAATGGATGCATACTTGCTATAAATATGCCTACCTCTTTGCTTTGCTTTTGCCCCGTCAGAATCTGCAGCTAAATTGGAGTGGAGACAAAATTTTGCTTTGTTGCTCCTGTTATATCAAAATTGTGGTTGTGTTGCCAGTCCCATTGGCTAATGTTGTTGAGAATTGGTGTCATACTGTTAACGTGTTATGTTATGTTAAACATGATGGGGGGTTGTTCAGTTCTTCTCACCATCATACAAAACATGTGCCTTTGTGTGTACCTAACCAAATGCCAGTTTGAAATGTCACAGTAAAGACAGTGTTCTTTGTTGCCAGGTAGGTCCTCTCTAACTACCCTAAGGCTTACGTTCCAGAAAATAATCAGATAATTTAGCTTTCTGAGAAATTATACTTTGAGCATTGGATGGAAACTCTGAAAGTCTGTAGGCTATGTTGTTTATTCCTGGAAAGAATGTTTGAGTGAGAGAGTGCAAGAATGTTGGTTAATCATTTAAAAAATGGTTGTCAATGACTGTCCATTCCATTATGATTTTTTGAAGTGATAATGTTTCAAAAACCACCCCTCAAGTTAATTTAGTAAGGAAGATTATTTATTGTTTGAAAATTGTGGCAAATGAGGAAATATTTGCAATGATCAAACACAGTATGTGATGTTCTCCAACAACCAATGGGTTTGCTTGGTGTCCACAAAGCATGTTTTTACATTCTTTGTACTATTCACTGATTGTGACTTTAAAATACAAAAGACGAACTATAACTATGAGTGTGAATGGAATTTGTATTAAATTGCGTTGAATACAATTTTACCGATCAAAAGGAAAATTCAACATCCTGTGGGGGTGTGTCCAATTGAATACACATTGCACCTCATGAGTTAAATGGTAGTCAGTGACCCAGCGGAAGCCATGTAGTCAGGAATGCAGCTTCACAGTTCATGTTCTTCAGTCATGTTATCATGATATAAAGATAATTGCCTTTTTGAGAGGGGGAGGTGGTTCAGCTAACCAGCCCAGAATTATTTGTAACAGAGACCGAGATGATCCAGACCTTTTCTATTTTCCATTCACCCCCATATGATCTGGCAGGAAAGCATGAAGGCTGTGGGATTGATACTGGAGTATATACTACCCAGGGAGTCCAGGTTTATTAATAGGCTGAAACTGGAACCTGAGAAGATACTAGAGAAGCCAGCAGTATATATCTAAACTTGGCCCAGTACCCCTAACTATCTCACTGGTACACAAACAACACATGCCTTTTTTTATCACACTTGGAGATGTGTACGAAATGCATGGTGTGAACCATGTCCAGCTGAGCTACTGCTGTATGCGGGTTAAATACTTAATCTAGCATAATAATTGTCTGATTTTTGAAAGTAACACAAAGTACAATAAAGGCTAGACACATATTACACTGATTGTTCGTTATTCCTTCAGTGGCACAGGACCATAAGATGGAATTAGTTTTATCTACATATTTGTTTATTTTAATAGTGTTCTGATTCACTTATTGTTTTTTTCTTTTTACCAGGCAGGTGTGAAGGGGACTTTAGGTCGTCTAGTTGGAATATTCGAGGTGAGTTTGATTTTCTTAGGAGTGGTTAAAGGGCGGTTTAGAGTAATGAAAAGTATTGACTTTGTTCTAAGACAATAAAACACAAGGTCAACATTTTCATTTCTTCCAGAACAAAGAGAGAAAACACAGAACCTATGTCTACGTTCTCATCGTAACGGAGGTCCTGGAAGATTGGGAGGACTCGGTCAACATTGGTGAGGGGCTTTCATTTAAATGTGATTACACTAGATATGTTATATTAAGGGTTAGAACAGAGAGTGAACATTTTTTTACGACACAGGCAAGAAAACCTAAATAGTTGTACAGGTCAACCACCACAAGGTTACTGACTTCTTCCACATGGCTGGAATTGATCACCTAGTTGCCCCAATCTTATTAGTTCAGCCGCTTCGCTAGCTAGCCAGATAAACCAAATACACTGCTGGAGAATTGCACATCACAGACAACTTGATAACAAGTGTAACTTCATCACCTCAACAGCCACTCACAAATTAAAGTACAAACCTATGCACTAGACACCTACTTTCTCATCATGTGGTGTTAGCAAACACACAGCTCAAATGTACTGGAGAACTAGAAGCTTCATAATTATTATTGTTGATGATGTATTTCATTACTTATGCCACAATGATGTCTCTTCCCATTACTTTAACAGGGAGAAAAAGGGATTGGTTTAAAATAGACGATGCCATACAAGTGTTGCAGTGTCACAAGCCCGTGCAGGCCACCTACTTCAGTCCTCTAAAGGAGGGTTGTCTGACTAGCAACGGGACCCCCCTGGTGACCACAATAGGCGAAGACCTCTCTCCCACCTATAACATCAACCAGAGCTCTGTGTCGGGTATCAGATAACTAAAATACAACGCTGAAGCAACGCCAGGAGCTCTCACCACCACTGTCACACTTTTTTTTTTTTTCTTCTTGTTTTTGTCTCCTAACAACATGGTTTGCCTTGCCAATTCTTCTGTGCCAGAATTGTGGCGCAGACTTGACAAGTGTTGGGTGAAGATTCTGAAACACTTTGTAAATGTAAATGTAATTTTTGACCCCCTTTTATTTTTCATTTTATTGGAAATTGCATGAAGCATCCCCTACTCCCTGGCTTCCCTCACTCTACTACCTTAACTCACCCTTAGTGTGGTGTTTATTGAATGCAGCAAGAACTACTTTTTACTATTGTGATGTAAAAGTGTATACTTAGTGCTTAAGCTCAAGGCTTTCGATGGTCTTTTTAATGTCTCCTCTTTTTTTGGTTGTTTTCTGTGTATGAATGTGCCCAAGAGCGTGTTTTCTTCTTTTTAAGGATTGGAAATGTTCTCTGTATCTAAATGGACAGAACTGTGGGAAGTGACTTGTTTTGCATGAGCACTGGTATGTTTTGTGTTACACATTGGAGTGACCTGATACGGATTCTGATTGTGCAGCAGATACTCTTTTGTGGTAATAGGTCTTTGGATTCTCTTCATTTAGCTCTGCATTGTGGCTCTTGGTGTTAATATCTCACAGGTTTCATCAGAAAGTTGAGGCCCTTTTCCACATGGATTTATGACCCGATTGTCAAATATACATTTTCCCTCAGTCTGCAAGCAAGTTAGTAATTAAAATATTTAGAAGAAAATATAAATGGAATGACTACTCAACTAAATATTTAGAAGAATTCCCCTGTAGAAACTTTTTGTCCACTGTGTCTTTACCTACTTTAACTGTCCTGTAGTCTGCTGGTATTGGTTCGATACGCAGACACTTCAGTAGTGACCAGATCCCTTACTGACCAGTTACCTGTTTACCATTTGGAATTGACTGTCAAGTCTTCCCCAATTTATTGTCCAAACGAGGGTGAAAAGACTTGGGGGAGTGCAGTACCATCTACCAACTGACAGTTGCTTCACCCAATACATATCACCTTATACTCAATCCAATGTTCAGATTCTCCCCCCTACACTTTAACCTCAGTTTACAGCAGTTGTTTACATTGTGTCAATAACATTCATTTTCCACTTTAAACAAGCATTAGTAGACAGGTATTTTAGATATTTTTTAGAGGGAACTTTTCAGTAAGGCCTTTTTATTTTTACTTTTCTTTAGTATTGAATCTGCATCCCCAAACAAATATCCAATCACCTGCTTGACCGTGTAAGTAATGGAATCTAAAATGCTGTCTTAGGCCAGATGCAGAACAAACAAGACTTGTACAGTTTGAGACCTCATTTTTAACATGTAAAAATGCTTTTGGATACTAGTTTTTTTTTTCTCTTAAACGTCTGGCAAAAGTCTCTGTAGCCAATCTGCTATACTTGCCTTGGATGTGGCATGGAGCAGCTGACTCAATACTGTGAAACTGGAGGCGCTGTAGATAGCATGTAAGACGTTTTATTGTAAATTGTTAATTTCTGTATAGATCAAAGGTAAGAGTACAAATGACACAAAAAAAAAAAAACTTTTCTCTGACGCAATCTGTGAGTGCTATATGTTGCTCAACTATGGCTGTAGAGTTGACTCAATTCCCAAAGGGCGGTGTTGTCTTTGGTGGTTTTGTTGACACATGGCTCACAGTACATGTTGAGGCTAAAGAACAAGCAAATGGCTTTGTATAGGGACATGTTTGTGTGGGGGGGTTGTAGACCCCATTTCCAACAATGATAAAAGCAGATACGATGCCTCCGTTGTTCAACAAGGACAACAAGGTTACCCTTGAGACAGGTGTAAAAAAGAGAATTATTTCGAGTTGAACTGTTGACATACAATTGAGGCTCTGCTGAGCTGAGTACTGTTTTCAAACCACTAGTCCACATACCACTGAGCTGTAACGTCATAATCCCAGTCTCCTGACAGAACCAACACATGCGTACTAGACACTACATCTCACCATGATCTCTTCTGTCATTGTTTCAGTAGATCATTCAACCTCCAAACCAAGCATTACATGTGTTCTTAGTCTCAGACTCTGATGAATGCCTTTTCTCTAAATGGTAGCTGATAGTGTCTTTTTTAAAGGCTGTAACTAAAGTGCTGAGTGGATTACTGATATCTTTACAAATGCATTAGTAATTTCGCCTCTCACAGAGGAATGAGACTTTGAACCTGGATTTATTGGCTTTTTGTTTTAATGAGCTGCATTGAAAGGTGTGGGGGACAAAGTCTTGGAATGGTCTATAGGAAAACAGACTTTGTCTCCTTGAGCAGAAGACATTTAGGCCTGTTATTGAATTCTAGGGTCAGCCTTCCTAAAAGTCAAATTATTTTCTTTGGAAGATTTAATTGACCAGTTGAAGAGGTTTAAAGTTCCTAGAAAATGGGTTTGAGTGAGGGCAAAGCAACAAGCACTGTCAAACGGATGTGTGGGTATACATAGGCCTAGCAGCCAATGAATGACCATGTTTTTTATCCTTTGTTCTTTATGCAGAATTTTCCTGACGAGACAATGTCTTGTACACACACTAGCTGAAGCAGCACTTACATAGTCAGAGGCTCTCCGATAGCCTTAACCTTAGGATTTAGTCAGTGATAATTACATGTGTATTTCGTCCCATCTCTCACACAATTCTGTTAACACCTTATGTTAATACAACAGGTAATAGAAGTTGAAGTGGAGTGGGAGTTAATGGATTCAATGCTTTCTAATTAGAAAAGGGATAAGTAGGTTTAATGTAATATATCCCTTGCTCTCTTCAAACTCTCTTCAAACAGTGAAATCTGATTGGAAACCATAGGATGAATGAATGAAAGATGGGTGGCTTTTAAAAGGCTTAAATGCTGGCCTCTTTTCAGATAGGCCTCAGTCTTTCATCTCAGAGTGATGTAAAACTTTGCATTGGGAGTCTAATTTCATATTTAGTGAAACATTGGGTGATAATGTTTCACCTGTTCAAAAGAAGGCCAGGAGAGGGCAAAAGTTGTCTTGTAATCTCATGTAAAAGTGCAGCATTTTAACCACTCCTCTTATCATTTCTTGATCCCTTCACATGTATGGACCTGGAACTTAAATTGAACAGCTGACCAATTATTTAATACTTTAGTTCTAGGTTAAGGTGAAATTAGGATAGGAGGCAAAAAAAATCTACTGAGTATCACCTTTGACATCAGATTGTGATAATCATATCTCTAAGAAATGATTAGCACCACCTAGTGGTCAGTCAATATGTGAAAAAAATTTGCCCAGTCACCAAATGTCCGGTTGAGGATTGAGCAGTATTTAATTGCTTTGTGAATGCAGTGGAACTCTGACAATTACTTAACTTCCATTGTGGTGTAGTTAGGGTGCTACCCACTTGCTATGAGGAAATTGATTAGGTGAAATTGTGATCAGATGTGATTTAGTGAGAAAAGCTATTTGGAAAAACTAAATGAGTATACTGTGTGCAAGCCCCTGATCTCAGCCATGAGTTCCTATACAAATGTAGTAATTGTTTTCTCTAAGCTTTATGTCACTGGAATTTATTTTTCTCTTGTCGTCATTTGGGACTGGAATAAACCAGTGTGAGAAGACAGAAGATTGTAATATAAATGTGCCAACAAATAAACACCAGTATTTCACATCTGGAGTTCATTGCCTATTTATAATGCTTACTGGAGACTGTTCCTGTTGCTGAGCTGGCTCTGATTTTACCCAGAAACAACAGGCTTTTGTACCCACTGAATAATATACATAGAACAGGAATATACCGCTGCATGCCAAAATTTGTTAAACTAACTACTTTACAAATATGGTATAGAATACACTCACCTAAAGGATTATTAGGAACACCTGTTCAATTTCTCATTAATGCAATTATCTAATCAACCGATCACATGGCAGTTGCTTCAATGCATTTAGGGGTGTGGTCCTGGTCAAGACAATCTTCTGAACTCCAAACTGAATGTCAGAATGGGAAAGAAAGGTGATTTAAGCAATTTTGAGCATGGCATGGTTGTTGGTGCCAGACGGGCCGGTCTGAGTATTTCACAATCTGCTCAGTTACTGGGATTTTCACGCACAACCATTTCTAGGGTTTACAAATAATGGTGTGAAAAGGGAAAAACATCCAGTATGCGGCAGTCCTGTGGGCGAAAATGCCTTGTTAATGCTAGAGGTCAGAGGAGAATGGGCCGACTGATTCAAGCTGATAGAAGAGCAACTTTGCCTGAAATAACCACTCGTTATAACCGAGATATGCAGCAAAGCATTTGTGAAGCCACAACACGCACAACCTTGAGGCGGATGGGCTACAACAGCAGAAGACCCCACCGGGTACCACTCATCTCCACTACAAATAGGAAAAAGAGGCTACAATTTGCACGAGCTCACCAAAATTGGACAGTTGAAGACTGGAAGAATGTTGCCTGGTCTGATGAGTCTTGATTTCTGTTGAGACATTCAGATGGTAGAGTCAGAATTTGGCGTAAACAGAATGAGAACACGGATCCATCATGCCTTGTTACCACTGTGCAGGCTGGTGGTGGTGGTGTAATGGTGTGGGGGATGTTTTTTTGGCACACTAGGCCCCTTAGTGCCAATTGGGCATCGTTTAAATGCCACGGCCTACCTGAGCATTGTTTCTGACCATGTCCATCCCTTTTGACCACCATGTACCCATCCTCTGATGGCTACTTCCAGCAGGATTATGTACCATGTCACAAAGCTCGAATCATTTCAAATTGGTTTCTTGAACATGACAATGAGGTCACTGTACTGAAATGGCCCCCACAGTCACCAGATCTCAACCCAATAGAGCATCTTTGGGATGTGGTGGAACGGGAGCTTCGTGCCCTGGATGTGCATCCCACAAATCTCCATCAACTGCAAGATGCTATCCTGTCAATATGGGCCAACATTTCTAAAGAATGCTTTCAGCACCTTGTTGAATCAATGCCACGTAGAATTAAGGCAGTTCTGAAGGCGAAAGGGGGTCAAACACAGTATTAGTATGGTGTTCCTAACAATTCTTTAGGTGAGTGTATATATATATTGTATTTATAATTACATTTTAAATAAATTACATGTAAAATTATATTGTCTCACAGATTTTACCCGTAACAAAACTATTGACATTATATTATTGTTATATAATATTAACCTTTTCTCATAGAGCTCCACTCCTGTGGAATGATCTGCCAATTAAGGTTAGAAATGCAAACTCAGTGCAAACTTTCAAGTGTCTACTAAAAACTCATCTCTACAGCACGGTTTATAATTAGGTGTAGCCTGGCCCGGGGGCGTGAAGGTGACCAGTAGGCTTGATACTGTCCACACTTGCTGTCTTGCCAGGTGGGCTCTCGTCACCACTGGGATACCCTCCCTCCAATGCCTTTCGGGGGAAGAGTCACTGGCTTGTTGTTGACTCTCTGTTACTCACTTGTGCAATTGGGCTGTACGCTGCTAGCAATACTCGGCCCTCATTCAGGGGGTTGCGGTTGGTGGGTGTCCCTTTGGTTGATGCCTGGCAATGTGGGTGGATTGATTTCATGCCTGTTGGGCCCTGTCCGGGGCCTCCCCCGGGTAGGGCCACAGTGTCACCGGAACCCCCGTCTCAGTTCCAAGGTGTTACGCTGCTATATTATTGTGCTGGGGGATATGAGGAATGCACTACTAACTTTTCTCAGTCTCCTCCAGTTTTAAATTTTAGGAGGAGATGGTCCACACCTGCGGATTACCTGGTTTAGGGGGCCCGTTGCTGTCTCTGTCTTTGTCCACCTGATCATACTTCTGACCTAGTCTAAAATCAAATAGACTCTGGATTTAGCCCAGAGAAATTTATTTATTATTCCAATTGGACTCAATATCTCACCCGGCACAGCCAGAAGAGGACTGGTCACCCCTCTGAGCATGGGTCCTCTCTAGATTTCTTCCTAAATTTTAACCTTCTTAGGGAGTTTTTCCTAGCCACTGAAATTCAACACTACTGTTGTTTGCTCCTTGGGGTTTAAGGCCGGGTGTCTCTGTAAAGCACTTTGTGACAACTGCTGTTGTAAAAAGGGCTTTATAAATAAATTTGATTGATTAACACAACATGCATCACGTTGTCATATGCCTAGTACAGTTGAAACCAGTGTTCATCTTTGATGAGCACCATTCTCCAATTGACATTGAAGGTGAGCATTAGCACACTGAAGTTGGTTACTACACTGAGCTGCAGTCCTGTCAAAAGCCTGGTGAGAACGAGCAAAGAGTATCCCTGAGATGGTTTTTGACAGTCTGCAGAAATTCTTATTTGCAAACCAGAGTTTCAACAGTTTTCCAGGTGGCTGGTCTCAGACAATCCCAAAGGTGAAAAGCCTGATGTGGAGGTCCGTGGCAGGAGGGGTTACAGGTCACAGTCTGTGGTTGACAGGGCGGTTGGACATACTGCCAAATTCTTTAAACTTTAGAAACGTCTCATTGCGAATAATTTAAAATTACATATTCTGGTGACACCTCAGGTGGACATTACTGCAGTCAGAATGTCAACTAAACACATTTAAAACGAGACATCTTTGTTTGACAAAACCGCAAATTTAAAACTGCCTTTAATTTTCCCCAGAACAAGATGAACCTGTCTGATACTTTGGTGATAACATGCATTTTCAAACTGTTGGCAAGCTCCATGAGTTCTCCAAAGCTAGTTTACTTTTAAACATTAACCTCTACTGGAAACCTAAATGTACCCTCTTAGACAATAGTTCACAGTGGTTGCTTCTTCAGCAGTGGCACAAAGAAAGTCACTGTCCTTATTGTAATGGATTATTGCAGGCTTTTACTGATAGTAGGAATGAGAAAGGCAGAGCTCACGGGGGGAGATGAGTATTGAACCCCAATCCCTGGCGGCGAGCCGTATGTGTGCAGAGAACCAGTAGTTTGCTCATGACATCACATTTTTCCATACAGTACATCCTCCGTATCTGCAAGGAATCGGTTCTGTGAACCCTCACCGATGTGGAAAACCACGGATAAGTGACGCACCATTAAAAATCACTCCCTAACACCCAGTTACCCTACACAACATGCCCCTTTACCCCAGTTACCCTACACAACATGCCCCATTTCCCCAGTTACCCTACACAACAGGCCCCTTTACCCCAGTTACCCTACACAAAATGCCCCATTACCTCAGTTACCCTAAACAACATACCCCATTACCCCAGTTACCCTACACAACATGCCCCATTACCCTTTCCATGGTCTTATTGCACGATAATATTGTAAAAACATTGTGATTGGCAACTGAGATCGCTGTGTCTGTATGTCTTACAACGTCACTATAAACAGCAACAGATGATTATAGTACAGAAGATATAAAACACATATACATAAAACAATGTGTTTTTTGTTTTTTTTACAGAAAGACTTCATGCAATTAACCGGATTGACGCTTGGATGGCTGAAATTAGCAAGGTTTTTGAATATCTTGAAGATTTTCCACGGACACTTGAGTTCGCGAATGTGGAACCGTGGATAGCTGGGTGAATACTGTATCTTTTAAAAACAGAGCAGTGCATCCACCTCCCTGAAAAACATGGTGCACACCTGAATCGGATCGGTGACGTCTGACAGTGAGGACAATTTTTAACAGTGAGATAACTTACTGAAAGTGGTTTTGAATGAGCTTGGCTATCTCAGTGTGATGATCATATTACTCCACCTTTGACTGGCAAAGCAAGAACGCTGTGGGATGAAAATACTGCATTCCAACAATTCTTTATTCAAGCACACTTTGCAGTGCAGTAATGTAAAAGGACAAAGTAAAAGTACTTAGTTGTGTTCACCAGTTTTGAGAAGTTCCCTTTTAAGAGCAAAATTACCAAGTAAAGGTAGTTTGTAATTAAACCAGTGAGCTAAACTCATGATTCTTCACAATTGTTACTGTATTACCCACTGGTTAGTTGAACTCCCTTCACCTGGTAATTTAAGTCTTAATTACAAACTTCCCTGAAGTGGTGAACCAAGCACCTCTGATGCAGTGTTCTCTAATCCTACTAAAATATGCATAATTATTTTATATAATACATGCATAATTTCATATTTTAATTTATGTAACACTGAAAGCTTTAACTAACAAATTTGTTGCCAATCACTTGTGTAACATACATGCTGTTGAATCAGATTCTCCATATGCCACAGCTGTCAGGTGGATAGATTATCTTCACCACAGGTATTCAATCCTCTCCAACAACCCACTAAACATTTCAATTTGGCTATGGCCCTTAAGAGGCATACTTGACACACTAATCATGTTTAATTAGCTGATGATCCAATCAGGGGTGCCGGATCTGGAATGGATTAAACACATGGAACGGTGGGGGATCCCCACGCAACAGTTTAATACCTCTGATAGTTGGGAAGAGAAATATTTATCAATAGTGACGTATGTGCACAAAACGATAAATATGCCTTAAACACATTTCTGGGATCTTCTACTTCTCATGACAAAACGGGACCAATGTTTGATGTTGGGTTAATATTTTTGCTCAGTTTAAAACCTGTATTTATTTACTCTGCATGTAAAACCCCTAACAGCCTTTTAAATCATTTCTACAAAGCGTTTGCTTCCTTTTGTGTATAATTAACACCCTGCTACTCAGGGATTCTAGAATGGTAAATATTCAAGTACAGACAAAAGGCATAGCCGTGTTTTGTGTCTTTATTGTAAGAAATTGAAAGAAATTTACTCCTGGGGAGGCTGTTGTCCTCGGCCACGCCCAAATCCACCTCTCTGAAAATGACAGATGGGTAAATCTTTGAGTAAATCAGGACAATAATTGAATGGTCAAATAAACAAGGTTGTCCAGGTTTACAACTTATCTCCCAAATCAAAATACTTATAGTGTTTTGGGTTACCCACAAATATTTTCAAACCAAACATTGCTTAATCAATTTCAGTAAAAACTAATATGAATACAAGATTACAATACATTAGGCAATACAGTACTTACAAACTGGAACTCTGTGGCTGAACCAGCACCTGCCTCAGCTTTCTTGTCTCCACCAGCTATGAAGAAAGAACAGGTTGTAAGCAAAATGAAGTGCCAATTTACCCCTCTTAAACAGGATTACAAAAACACAGGTTTAGTACACATACGTGGGGCAGCAGATCTCCTGTAATTGTCTCTATCACCCCCATCACGGTTGAAGCGAGCTGGCCTCTCTCCCCTCTCTCCCTCCATACCTGCAAAACAAGAAAATGCTCAGCTGTAACCTTTGGTTAAAGAACAAAAAACACATACAGGAACCTCAGGTTTTGGTCCAACCAGCCAGCACCTCTTACATAATAGTACAAAAATCAAATATTGGGGGCTGTTGAAGACACATTAAGAGCCATAAAATCTATCCATATAGTTCATAGACAATGTTGTCCTTTTTCGGCAATTACAGTGACTGTAACCAGGCCAACACAATACAGCCCTGAGGTGATAATAGTTGGAATTAAATTAAGTTTTCCCTAGATAAAACACCTTTCAAAACCATTTAAAATAAGGCAAACAAGTTTAGGTGTAAAATCTTATCTTAAAAAGATAACTAAGGAATATGTAGGTTTTATGACTTTGCTGCGTTAGCTAGCATTGACACAATAAGTTGATGTACCCTTTGGCCTGGGCCTTGCGGTCTCAGGGCGCATCTGGCGACGCAGGGTGGCAGGAACAATCTCAGGTGGAAGGTGGAGGAAGTCTCTCAGGTACTGGATACCTTCATTGGTGAGGTACCAGTAAAAATGACGCCAGGCAAATTGCTCCTTAACATACCCAAGAGACTTCAAGGTCTGAGAAAAAAGAAAACATACATTCTGGGCTGACATTTGAGACATGTAAGGAAACACTGAAACTGTGTACAACTACACATCCTGATTATATGCATGATCTCATATGTAGTGATGGGTCATTTGAGAATTAACATCTTTTTAGTGAACACTGGGAACTGAATCGCACTGAAGGAGACATTCATTTGGCTTAATTTTTTAGCTCAAACATTGCTTATTTGCAGATAAGGTGAAAACATCCACTCAAGACTGTATATCCGCACTGCAGAAGCAATCAGTTCTGGAGAGAGCGCATCCTTGTGTTCCAAGTGCATTTTTTTTCCAGTAGGGTAACATTAGTGACAAACAGACCATCTAGAAATTAGGACAGGTAAGACGTAATCTGTTTGAACAAGCATTTCACAATGTTAATCTAGTCTAATTTTTCACCTTTACATTGGAGACATGCACTTTTTTTCTCTCCATTGATTTGGGGGTACATAGCCAGCATTTAAAATAAAGGGCCATTCAAGAGCCAAATTACCAAAGACTAAATGCTCTTTTCTACTTATCAGCACATACACCACAGTCCATTCCCATAAAAATACACCTTGCTAACCCTCTTCTAGCTATTGAATAGGATTTCACAGTTGCAACACACTATATTTTATAACTCACTAACAATTAAGAACACTGATACGTAGCCTACTAGTATTGCAGCCAGGTAGTTTAGAACTGTGGTCATCATGCAATTTGACATTCAAATATACTGTTCCAAAGCTTAGCAGTTCAATCCCCTCATGTCGATGTTGCTCTCACCAGCATAGCTTTCATCACATGAAGGTTGGGCACGTTCTTGTCGGCAAGCTCAGGGTGCTTAGCCAGATGCACATCTTTTTTGGCCACCATGACGCCCTCTTTGAAGAGGAGCTCATAAATGGCAACACGGTTCTTCTTGGGCATCAGCATCTGTTCGCGCCAACGAAAGTAAGCGGTGTTATCCAATAAGTAATGTAAGCTAATTTACAGGAAAGCAATTGTAACCACTGGTTGCGCTGGCTAAATGTCTTACTAAGTGGTCAGCAGTTTGACAAACATTTGGAGCCCGTACTGTTAGGTAACGTTAGCCCAGCCCGAAGCTAACTTTAGCCGGCTAACTGCGGTGGACCACTACGTGACAATTTCTCATTCCAGATGGGGTGTTTTTCTTTTTTTTTTTGCAGGTAAAGTGTTGAATGATCAGCAAATTACATTTGTTTTATTCTTGCGTCTGATAGAGTCATAGCCATCATCGCAATAACTAAGTAAGTAAACGTAAAACAAAATGCACCCATTCGAGGAAACAGCAGCTCGGCTATACAGCTGGACTACCCTGAGTACATAAGCCTACTATTCGAATAATTTTCACATTTTGTCGAAAATGTGTGGACATTTATAACAATGACACACAAATCTACCTCATACGTAGAGTAAATGTTTAATACAAAGTAAGATGTTAAAGATTTATTCCGATTATCTTTGACCAGTATTGGCTTACCTTTCCACTTGCTATGGGACCGGAGCCGGAAGGAAAGACGGAAGTTGTATAAGACACTCTATACCCAGTTGTTGCACTAGCAGCTTTAGCGCCATCTGCCGAGTTGGGGGGATAGGTTCAACAGACAAAATGTAATTAACGGAAAACGGGTAAATTATTATTTATTATTATTACGCGTGCAATGCTATTTGCCTATTTCCATTTTTTTCCCTAAATCAAACCATCTGTGCAGTACACTACTTGCGCTTACAACATCAAATTACTTTGCAACATGAAAATGTAGTTTTTTTTGGAAATATTAAATTTTTACTTTATTTCATAACATTACAGTACAGTTTCGTTTCAAAAGATTCCCAGGTCTTTTTTGAAGTTTCAGCCAGGGTAATTTCAACTGGAGTGTTTCTCAAAGCCGTTACATCAGTCTTCGTTGACCATCCCCCATCTTTCGCCTCTTAGCCCCCCGCGCCTTATGTGCACCACACAAGGCAACCCTTCGCTGTCAGTAAACGGAGCAGGGTCTACCGACCTGTCTGTTGTAAAGGGAAATATTTACTAATTAGGCCAACATCCAAGGAGTTGGACACATCGCATTTCGTTATCTGGTATGTCATGCAATTTATATGCGCATTTACAATTTGTAGTTTGGTTTAGAAGAGAGCAACGGCAGAATTGGCTATGAAATGCATTGTTCGACTGATAGGCTACGCAGACCTCCCTGTGCTGCTACCACTACCTGCGGTAGCTCGACTTTTGCATCCAGCTTTTAGCACCCTGGTTCATCGTTTAGCCTAATAATATATATATATATATATATGCTGCTATATTGACTCAGATAAAGCCTTTATGCAGCTGCACATTGCATGCCTTCGTTTAAAACGATGCTTGTTTAATAGCTTTCGTGAAAAAGTAGTTCCAATCGGGATAATGCAGTCGATCTTATCCGAAAACCTAGTACTGTTAATATCTAATATCCAGGCTAATACGTAATACAGTTCCTTGAGCACGTTTCATTTACGTGAAATGGGATACTCACCATTAGGAGAAGAGTGGTTGACGTAAGTTACTTGCTTTGTATGCAGTCATCTGTACAGATTCTGCCCCTGGACTGAAAATGTCCCAATGTGAGATAGGTAACAGGCCTGACAGGTTTGGTGTTGGAGGTTCATATAAGAGAATGAGACATGGCATAATACATGGTATCTGGTTACAGAAGCTAGAGGGTAGCAGATGCCTTATTAGAACATCATAGAAAAACTGTTGAAGAATGCATACTTTCTGAGAGTCAAGTGTTATAACTGCTCTGTATTATGCCACCTTTACATACTGGTTGTTAAGATTCATGGACAAAGGTAATTTTACTTTGGGGAGAGATTTGGCCGCTTGTCCCCCAAAAACAAATCTTTGTTATTTATTGCCCGGGGCCAGCTGGTGTCATCTCTGGATTTTCATTTTCTTGGAGAGGCTGCTGAGTGACTGAGGGAGTTCAACAGTTTAACATAAGCACTGTCCAGGGTTCTGAAGTCCCAGCCCAGCCCACTTATAACAGCACCAGGCATAATTGCACTGTCCTGACTCCTCAGAGCAGTTGCTTGTCCACACCTGGTGTTAAAAGAAATTGAGAACATACAGGTTGACTTTAATGCATTATTTTCTTTCAACAAAGAAATTCACTTTTAAAGTGCATTCCTCTTCCCACATCTGGAACATTTATTTACATCTTGCTATAGGTACCATGTCCTGAATAATCAGTGCATCCCTAATAAGAAACTTTGTTGAGCTTCAGAACCAATCTAAAATCCTATTTTGGACATAATACATCACAACTGCTACTACAATTTGATGAGATTTGTTCAAGGAAACAACTCCAAAGCATGGATTGGTGTCAAACCATGTCCATATTTTGGGTAAATTATGCCTTTAGTAGGTACATGGCAAAAAAACCTTGTTAGGAGTAATGTGAGTCATTCCTTTTGCCTCAGATATTCTCTTTCTCCATCTGCCTTGTTTGTACATAGAGCATAAACTAGTATTGAAATTTCAGATGACAAAATCAACACATTTTACATTTTAGTTCAAGTTGGTTATGCTGCCTGCCACAGAACATTTTGGGACATTAGGCAGGTAGAAATGTACACAGCCAAATAGAGTGAAGCTCTGTCTGTGTATGTTTCCTAATGTATTTGCATGCTTCTTTGTGGTTGTGTGTGTGTGCGTATGCATGCTTCCACATATTTATGTGAAGTGTGTGTCAGCCTTTGTGTCCGTGGGTAATCTAATGAATTAATGTGGTGACGGGGGACAAGGACAAACGCCTGATGTACTGTATATACCCCTATCGAGCCCACTCTGCTGAAGGAGGAGTAATAGCTGAGACACCACCGCCTATGCAATTAATTAACCCCCATGGTATGTTGTTTTTTCTCAAAAAGAAAGTGAATCAGCTTGTGTTGGCTATTCCCCATGGAGATATAAATTAATTGTTGTCCTCAGTTATAGTTAATTCTACCTATAAGCTTTCTTGTCACATCTGCTCTCCACAAATTTGATCCTACACTAAATGCATTTAATTTAGCTGAATGACTGGTGTTACCCAGGTAATGTTAAGGTCAAATTATATGAGAGTAGGCTTCAGCAATGCTCTAGCCCCCCACAACCCCCCCCCCCCTCTGATGTTACCACTGGAGGAAATATAGGCCATGTTTATATCCATACAGAGTATATTTAATTGACAAATAACGTTATTGTAAATACCGAAATACAGGAATTGCTTTGATGTAGTCATGTGTACTGGCTTATTTTTTGCCATAATATACATAATGCTGCCATACTCAGTTCTCCCATCCCCTCTTCGGTGAGATCTTAAGCCCATGTGTTTGTGTTCAGGTTCAAGTGTGTGCATGTGCATACAATAGTGATTGGGGAAAATATTGATCCAAAAAAGTAACATTGTCTTTGGAAATATGTTGTACCTGGATTGTTTAAAGTATTCTGTGACAGTTTACTGCATCTGCACCAAATTAAGCTTTTCCTTTAGAAGCCATTTTGATGTAATAGGGAAAATAATTTTAGTTTTTAGCTCTTTTTCATCCACGATATATCAAAACTATTTTTCTCATTAGTCTTGCTTGTCCCTCTGCAGCCAACATGGCAAGCAAAGTTTGGAACATCAAATTGCAGTAAAATCACATTATCAAATTGCATTACATATCGTATCTGCACCCAAGTATTATGATTACATCGTACTGTGCGTTTCCTGGGAGTTCCATACCAGTGCACAGGGCATGCCCTGTTTTGAATAATTCAGTGCCATAAGTTGTGGGGCAAACAGTTTGACAACACTGCAGTGGTGAACTTTATGGGTGATAGACTACGGATATCACTTAGCCTTTTATTGTTGTCTTTAATTATATAAAGTATACTGCTGCTCTCAATTAATTGTGCCTTACTGATTGTGGTTGTGTATGGTTGTTAACAGATAACTAAATTAAAGGTAGTGTATACATATGTGACCCAATAATGATTCAAATGAATCCTGCTCCATACAGTGCTGTATACAACTTTGATTTAGTAGCCTAACACAGACACTATTTTATTTCAGAACAACACAAATGGGGCTTTTTATTGAGCAATCTATTTTCTGCTGATTCAAAGTTTTTTTTCTACTGGTGAAACATACACATGATCAAACTTCTGCACTGTGTCACCAACAAATATATCAATGGGCCTATAGAAAAGTCTACATATAACCTTTTAAATCTGAATAGTCCTTTTACATGCTTAATGTATGCCATTCCATGAGAGCAGTCATTTTTTAAATTATGTTTTGAAGCAATGATACCCAATCAGTCCTTCATGAGAAGTAACACTTAAACCAAAATAGAACGCTAATACGCTTAATAACTATTTTTGGAATTACATTAAAAAAAGTGTATGCATTTTTTCAAGCCAAATTCTTGAAGATCTATTTATATTTACTTTGTATAAGTACTTGGTATAAATCTGGCACACGAGGCAATTCCATGCTTCAATTCCATCTGGTAGGTAATAAAATAGTTTTGAATGGAAGTTGAACATAACTCAACTTCCATTCATATTCATATGCAACTGAATCTGGATTTAAATTATTTAGAGATTATAATGGACCTAGTTTATACATGTTTTAATTATTGCTCTTTTCTAGCCTGCAAATCATTTATGATTATCAAATTACAAAACACATTTTGCCCTCCATTTAATTTCAAAATCCTGTGGCCCCCGAGCCAAAAAGGTTGCCTTTCCCTGATATAGATACTCTAAATCAGTGTCTCCCAACCTTTTTCAGTTACTGTAGCCCCAAAATGTTTTTGCACTGCTTTCACTAGTAAGTCTATGGTGTCATGAGTGTTTTCAAGTACCCCCTGTGGAGAGGCCAAGTACCCCCAGGGGTCCTAGTACCCCTGGTTGGGAACCACTGCTCTAAATCACACTATCGGTATTAACAGCAATAGTTTGGAAAAAATCGCTAATCCAAAAAGTAAAATGTAAGCCTTGTTTCTTGTCATGTACATTTCAAATGTATGGAGCCAAATTGAGCTCAAATGTATTGACTGTAAGAAAAGAAAAACGTAACTGAAATATTTCATAGTATGAAAAACTAAATTCAGTCGTCATCAATATCTGTGTCTGTGACCATGGCAACAATGACATTGATGCAACCTGGGAATAACAGTTTATTATTCTGTTTAAATGTACAGATTTAGCCTAGTTTATACAAATCTTAAAATTCTCTCCACATGTTGCATCGGGAAAGCAATGCATGGAAAGGCTATGATTTTCCCCTTATAATGGTGTTTGAAAACAATTATGAGTTCCGTGACGTCGCCCGATATGGCGCAGCCGGGGCCCCACCCTGGAGCCAGGCCTGGGGTTGGGGCTCGTAGGCGAGCGCCTGGTGGCCGGGCCTTTCCCCATGGGGCCCGGCCGGGCTCAGCCCGAACGAGCGACGTGGGGTCGCCTTCCTGTGGGCTCACCACCTGCAGGAGGGACCATAAGGGGCCGGTGCGGAGAGGATCGGGCGGCAGTCGAAGGCGGGGGCCTAGACAGCCCGATCCCTGGACACGGAAACTAGCTCTAGGGACGTGGAATGTCACCTCGCTGGCGGGGAAGGAGCCTGAGATCGTGCGTGGGGTTGAGAGGTTCCGACTAGAGGTAGTCGGGATCACCTCTACGCACGGCTTGGGCTCTGGAACCACACTCCTTGAGAGAGGATGGACTCTTCACTACTCTGGAGTTGCCCATGGTGAGAGGCGGCGGGCTGGTGTGGGTTTGCTTATAGCTCCCCAGCTCTGCCGCCATGTGCTGGAGTTTACCCCGGTGAAAGAGAGGGTTTACCCCGGTCAGGAGTTCGGTGAGACCATGGAGAAGGACTATCGGCTGGCCTCGAAGAGATTCTGGCAAACCGTCCGGCGCCTCAGGAGAGGGAAACAGTGCCCTACCAACGCTGTTTACAGTAGAGGTGGGCAGCTGTTGACCTCAACTGGGGATATTGTCGGGCGGTGGAAGGAGTACTTCGAGGATCTTCTCAATCCCGCCGTCACGTCTTCCATTGAGTAAGCAGAGGAAGAGGTGGACTCGTCCATCACCCGTGCTGAAGTCACAGAGGTGGTCAAGAAACTCCTCGGTGGCAAGGCACCGGGGGTGGATGAGATCCGCCCTGAGTACCTCAAGTCTCTGGATGTTGTGGGGCTGTCTTGGTGGACTCGTCCATCACCCGTGCTGAAGTCACAGAGGTGGTCAAGAAACTCCTCGGTGGCAAGGCACCGGGGGTGGATGAGATCCGCCCTGAGTACCTCAAGTCTCTGGATGTTGTGGGGCTGTCTTGGTTGACACGCCTGTGCAACATCGCTTGGCGGTCGGGGACAGTGCCTCTGGGATGGCAGACTGGGGTGGTGGTCCCTCTTTTTAAGAAGGGGGACCGGAGGGTGTGTTCCAACTATAGGGGGATCACACTTCTCAGCCTCCCAGGGAATGTCTATGCCAGGGTTCTGGAGAGGAGAATACGGCCGATAGTAGTACCTCGGATTCAGGAGGAACAGTGTGGTTTTCGTCCGGGCTGTGGAACACTGGACCAGCTCTATACCCTCTACGGGGTGTTGGAGGGTTCATGGGAGTTTGCCCAACCAATCCACATGTGTTTTGTGGATTTGGAGAAGGCATTTTACTGTGTCCCTCGCGGCATCCTGTGGAAAGTTCTTCGGGAATATGGGGTCCTGGGTCCTTTGCTAAGGGCTGTCAGGTCCCTGTACGACCGAAGCAGGAGCTTGGTCCGCATTGCTGGCAGTAAGTCAGACTTGTTCCCAGTGCATGTTGGACTCCGGCAGGGCTGCCCTTTGTCACTGGTTCTGTTCGTAATTTTTATGGACAGAATTTCTAGGCGCCGCCAGGGGCCGGAGGGTGTCAGGTTTGGGGACCACACGATTTCGTCTCTGCTCTTTGCGGATGATGTTTTCGTTTTGGCCCCTTCAAACCAGGACCTTCAGCATGCACTGGGACGGTTTGCAGCTGAGTGTGAAGCGGTGGGGATGAGAATCAGTACCTCCAAATCCGAGGCCATGGTCCTCAGTCGGAAAAGGGTGGCTTGCCCACTTCAGGTTGGTGGAGAGTGCCTGCCTCAAGTGGAGGAGTTTAAGTATCTAGGGGTCTTGTTCACGAGTGAGGGAAGGATAGAACGGGAGATTGACAGACGGATCAGTGCAGCTTCCCCTTCCCGGGAAGGTGTTCCGGTCCCGTCCCACCGGGAGGAGACCCCGGGGAAGACCTAGGACAGGTTGGAGGGACTATGTCTCCCACGGCTGGCCTGGGAACGCCACGGTGTCCCCCTGGAAGAGCTGGAGGAAGTGTCTGGGGAGAGGGAAGTCTGGGCATCTCTGCTTAGACTGCTGCCCGCGCGACCCGGCCCCGTATAAGCGGAAGATGATGGATGGATGGATGGATGGATGGTGTTTCATGGCTAATCGGGTGCGAGAATTCAAGAATTTGGCTCCATACAAATGTTTTACTCGCTACTAAACTGAAGATATGATTTTATGGCCAGCAATGTAAACTCTTACTCTGACTTACCCTGCAAAAATGTTGTTTAAGCGGTAATATCATTTTTTAATCTTCTAATGTCTCTCATTAGAAAATGTATCAAAAAATAAAAGAAACTAATCCCATGTTACTGATTCCAATTTCATACAGGTAACCAGAAAGTAACCCACCCAACTCCAGGTGTAGATAGTGGTAGAGGCTGATTGCCAAGTTTAGCATTGAGCTGTTTTGTAATAGGAGATTGTGATGGGATACTCGTATGGGAGGACAGGAGTGGACAGAGAGAGAGAGGCTACACCCGGGCCAGTCAAATGGTGAGGCCCAGAACAACCCGTCAGCTGGGTTATGCTGATGTTACATTACTACCCATTCAACTACCTTTATGCCTAAAAGCAGATTGATGACTCCATCTTCATTTTAAAGTACATGCAGTATTTTGTGGAAGCCCCTTAAAGTGCTTCAGCATTATTTTTGTTGTTCCAAATGAAGAACGTGAACTTTTATAATTCTACAATCAACATGCCACTGTTTTCTGATAACACAGCAGTCTGCTTTGAGCAGACTAAGAATCCACCTAAATCTCTTTGCTATCTTAGCTGCTGTTCTCACCAATATGAAGGCTGAATTTCTGAAGCTGACAGATTCACAGATGGAGAGAGACATTAGTATGAAAGTGCACCCATTTATTTATGTGATCCTTTAAACCTTTCTTTGCTTTTAGTTGATCAACCAGATATTTTTACAATCCCAATTTTTGTTGGAAAGAAAATTGGTTGTAACATTGTATTGACTAATTTCTTACCATTGGCTGAATTAAGAAAATGTGTCCAAGTACAATATATTATACATGGCAGAAAAGACTGTAAACCAACTAATATGGCTTCATCTTTCTGTGCTGTTCTGGCTGTTGCACTTCTATGTTCAATGTATTTTAATTCTAGTATGTGTTTGTTCTGTTTCTGTCCCCTTTGTTAATTGATTTCACCTGTCTCCAGATATGGAGTGTTTCAAAGCATTTTATAATCCTTAGGCAGACTTTTATAATTAATTGGACTGACAATTTAGCAAGATGACAACTAACACACACACATTCATAATACTGTAATGGGTAGAGACACAGGGATCTTTACACAGGGCCCTAGTTGGTGTTTTTCTAAACAAAATATAAGTGGTAGGATAGAAGGAGCAGGAGAAATCACAATCAGAAAACAAACAGCTGCAATAGCCTGGTAGCAGTTTTGTGGGTATGAGCTAAGGAGGTCCTTCTCTTGACGGCCTCTCCACTCTAATTCCATACTGTACTTCTCCATCCTAGGCTCCTGAGGTGTTTATGGCAGAGCCCAGGTGAAGGCAGCAGTGTTTGGAGCTCTTCAAATCCCTGATATTTTCCCAAATCACCTTTTCTGGGTTCACTGTACTTCCTCAAACTCTTCCCCAGGAAGGGTTTGTGGGACTGCTCTTTTTGTCTATCTATGATGAGGTCCCGATGTGATGCAGCTGGGCAAGGGCTGTGCAATGGTACTACATGTGCAGAGGTTTTGTGTAAAAATGGGTGAATGTCTCCTTTAAAGAGAAGAGATTGTATATCTTTGTAAAGGTCCATGTTAAGATCAAGGAAAAGGGAGTTTAGAAAAGATGAAGGAATATCTGAAACAGAGACTTTCTCCCTGGTACAATGGATATAACCATATTTGGACATGGGTTTTATCATACATTACTTCTCCATACAAATAAACTATACTGCTTATTTTGTGCTTCATGGTTAACTCTCTCTTGCTTGTCTTGTCTCCTTAGGTGTGCTCCTTCAGGAGCGGTGATTCCAAGGAACTCACTCCTAAACTGCACATGTTGTATGGAAACTTGATTGACCCAATAAAGAAGGTAAGGGTTTTACAGATATCTGACTAGGCACATGTTCCAAAACAGGCTTTAAAAGCATACAAGCAGAAGATAGATTTTTATACAGCATGTAGTCCCTGTATATAGACACAATCTTTGGACCTTCTTCCCTTATAAACCCATTCTTGGAAATTCTAATAACGGTTAAGACACAATTAGATAGGGGCAAGTCAAAATCAGTTACTCCAAGGAAGGAGTGGAACATACAGTTTATTGTTGTTTGAGACAATCTCTCCACAAGCCCAGACAAGGCAGGCCTGGGCACCCAGCCCAACCACCATGCTGGGCAGTAATTTAGCATTTGCCCCATTTAGACCCTCTAAAGAGATGAGCAGATGGAGAATTATTCTGTGAAGGATAGCATTGCCGAAGTGGCTAACGCGTATTTCCTAAATTCAGCATTAAAAGGCTCAGTTGGAAAACTTTACAGTGTCAGCTTAGTCGAGGGAGGGATTATCTTTGTGTTACCACAGCGACTGAATCGATTGAACTCAAGTTCAAGAGCTGAGGAATCACCAGTTTGGATGTGGGAAACATACTGAAGCACAGATCACTGGTCTGACTGTAGAATAGAAATGTATCGAAACGTAAACACAGATGCACCATTTACTCATCTGACCACGGTATCACATGTAGCTGGCAGCCGATGCTTTCACTGAGAAGGCTGGCAGGCTTTGTAATGGTCTGTCTCAATGTTAATGTGCTTAAATCGTTGCCTTTATTTCACATAGACTAATCCTTAGATCCTCTGATATTGTAGATGGTCTTTTAGTACCTTTCTGGTCATTTCACAGCCAAGGGAGTTCATTCACAAAAACCATCAGAGACTCTTTCTGTGTGTGGATAGTGACTGTGAGCAGCTGCGGTGTGTTTTTGGGTGACTCAGTTGGCCCATTTGGCACCACAGGCTAAGAAACAATTAAGCTACCGATCAGCTAAGCCCTCCGTAGCTTTTTTGTGGACCTATGGTGACTCAGCCCAAGGCCTGAATACATGTCCTCTCACAATTTTTAAACTAGTTCCATTGCTTTATTGGTCACATATACACTATAGCACATTGTCATAGGTGTGGCAAAATGCTTGGGTATCAGCTCCTAGACAATGCACTCTACTAAATAAAGTAACTGCACTGCTAGAGTGTGTGGGTTTTGTGCGTGAGTGGCTCTAAGGTACAGAAGAGAGTGCAAGGGAGATAGTGTTAGGAAGAGGACTCAACAATTAATGACCAAGTCTGACAGTACTTCTCAAGATTAAGTTTAGTGTGCGTTTGTCTACAAATATGGGTACCCAGGGAACACTTGAATACACCAATCAATGGCATTCTCCTTGGGAATCCTAACTTAGCTTTAATGTATTTTAATTGAATGTAATGTAATAAATACTTTGGTCTATACCTGTTCTGGGCCCGGTTTCCGATAACATGGCACTTAACGACGGTTTCACGATGCAGGTAGCCTTAAGATGCACTTTAATATGATGGACTTACGCCTGTTTTCTTAACCGCCACGTACGTCGCTCCTTATAAAGTGCATGGTAAGTGCTCCTTTACGGCCGTTTGAAATGGAATTAGGCCTTATTTGGGGTTTGGAATTGAATTAGGTCATGAATATGTTTTAAAATATAGCCAAAAATGGTTTGTGTGTGCATATGAATAAAGTCTTCCATTCGTTGTGACCTTTGACCTTTCCCAACCTCAATATGCGGTTAGTTCAACAGTCTGATGGCTTGGCGGTTGAAGATGTTTTTACAGAATTTCTGCCCTGGCTAAAATTCTCCTGTCTCTGCTTGCTATGTGGTAGCAGCCCCAAAAGCCCATTGCTAAGTTGGTTGAGGTCCATTATAATCTTTATGGCCTGATTATATCTAGAATGCAATCATTTATCATTAATTTACTGTCCATCAAATTACCTCTTTCTGTTGTATTGTCTTAAAGAAAATGTGTGCAGTCTCCTCACAGTATCCTGTAATTGCTCACCATGGCTAGGTCCCAAAGACCTTCGGAATTACTTGTGACATTTAAAATATTAAACACAAGGCAAACTAAAATAGCACTCACCTAATGTGAAAATCTACATATATTAAGAAATGTACATATATTAAGCTCAGTTGTCTCCAGAGGGACTTCATGAATATCAACACCCCGGTATCTCAATCCTCGCATTCCCTATGTGAGCTAATCATTGCATCAATGTCTTACTCGGCTGTCTCCAGGTGGACATTTATGCCATGTCTGTACATGGATTTTATGTTCTTCCTCAATTAATTACATTTACCATAACTGTTTACTGTACCACCCCGATACAGTAAATAAGATTAGTAAATTTTCTAAGACAATTGACATTTACTGTTTTGTGTATTATCAATGAAGTACTTGGCTAGTCAACTATCCACTTTTAAAATATAGACAAAGGATGGTGACGAGAGGTGACTTTTTTGGCAGGCTTCAGCCTTGCTACAGTACATATGTAGAGACTAAAGGCAAATGAATTAGAGAAAAAACCTGCAAATGGTATGGTAAATTGTAATGATGCTCTCAGGCCATTCAGTTTACCTTCTCCAGAATACACAGATATTTTAGCTGCAATAGCCATCAGACAGCTATAAGTCTTGTTTTCTTATGGTGAAGAAAAGACGCACGTGAGCAGCATTCACCAGGTCCAAGCTCTCTTTCCTACCAGTATTTAGTACTGGCCCGGCTCCCGGTGTGAAAAGGGTGGATGTCCATATTATTCACACAACTTGGAAACGGGGAGAGAAGATTGGGGTCAGTCTTGTGTAGTAACCAACCAGCGGGAGAGCGAAGCCATTCTTTTTTAACTGGAGGGGAATTAGTTTGATCTGCTCTCCTCTCTGTCTGAGTCTTTCCACCCCTCTCTACCATTCCCTGAGGTGCTGCCAGAAAGTGAAGGAGGTGTGTGTTGATAGCAGACTGTGTGATGAGTCTCTGAATTGAGGCTGCTGTCTCTAATACATGCGCTGCTCCCAGGCAAGCGTTTGATGGGTTGCGAGGGATTTCTCGCCCCACCCGACATGCAGGCACCCCTTCCTCAGAACACGGTGACTGCAGTGTGCCTTGAGATAGACACGTCAGCTTTGATGTGTTCCACTGCCGTTTCCTGCCAGACAACACACGGAACAGCTAAGCTGGCTACTCAATAACCAGGCATTCTGTCCTAATAAAATATCAAGTTCGTTGCTCATTTCCTTCCATCCTCCTGTCGCTTCTTTTCTGTCTTTTTTTGCCTGCCTCTCTTTTCTTCTTGTGCCTCTCCTCTGTTTAACCTCATTCTCTCTCCTGACACTTCCTCTCTCATGCCACTTCCTCTTTCTCTCTTGCCACTTCTTCTGTCTTTCCATTAACTTCCTCTCTCTCTTCTGCCTTGTTCTCTCTTTAGAGGGCATTATTAGTATGGGAAAAACAGATTCCAACTCAAGTGGAAAATAGGAAATACTAATTAACTAAAACAAAAATCTGAAATTGTTAGTAAACATTAC
Organism: Esox lucius; assembly: GCF_011004845.1. NCBI lineage: Eukaryota > Metazoa > Chordata > Actinopteri > Esociformes > Esocidae > Esox > Esox lucius. The sequence goes on along the minus strand of NC_047585.1, from coordinate 10,196,592 downwards.
ATAAACATTTCAAAAGGATAAAGCCATTTCAAATGTTATATTATGAGCTATCTACAGTGTTATAACACTTTGTTAACAGTCACAAGTATGAGTTGATGTGGAGAATAAAGAGAGGAATTTCTCTCCAACCTTCCTCTCTCCTGACTATTCTCTCCAACTTTTCTCAACAAAATTTCAATTTAAAGGGTCACAAATCTTGCTGCAGCGATTGCACAGGTGCAGTATTTCACTTAAAAGATATGGGAAATAATCTCTCTATTGCTTTCTTATCTCTTCCCAACCTTTGTTTCAGTTTCAATTTAAAGGGCTTCACTGGCATGGGAAACATTTGTTTAGATTGCTAAAGCAAAGGGACAATAGGAAAGATTAAATACAAATAATAAATAACAAATGTGAGTCAACAAAGTAAAAATCGCACACTTATATTGAAAAAGAGAAAATAATTTCAAATGTTATTATTAGCTATGTATAGTGTTGGAAATTGGTAAATTATGAATAACATTTAGTTAAGTTATTAATATCTGCCTAACAGATATGTGTGTTGATTAATATTTCATCTCACACTCTCTCTAGCCTTCCTCACTCCTGCCATCTTCCCTTGCTTCAATCCCCGTTCGTCCTCTCTCTCTACCCTTTGTGACTTCCTGACTCTCTCTTTATTTTTTTGCCCCTCTTTTGCTCCTCCCTCTTTTTGTCTCCTGTCCATTTCTTCTCCTGTTATTTCCCCTCACAGTTCTTCTTAGGAATGTGTCAGACAGGGAGGGAGTGCCCTCACTGGCAGATGGCTAATCATTGATGGTCTTGCCGGTCTTCAGGATGATTGGTCAAAGTTCAGTCTGTGTGGGTGTGCGTGCTGGTTGGGGGAGATAAAGCAAAAGGGTGTGGCATCTCGCTCAGGTGCGTAGCTAACGCTTGTAGCTTCTAGCCCTGTCCTTCTCCAATGTCACGTCTCTCAAGGTTGGTCACATATCACTCCAAAGTGTTGCTCAGGACATAGCCAGCTGTCACAGCCAAGAGCTACCAGGTGCAGTACTGTTATGTTATTCTAAAAGAAACGGTCACAGCAATACAGATGATATATTTTAGTAATACAGTGTTAAAGAATAAAGCCAACAGACACGATAGTGTTAGCAAAAGTATGGTTCTTAAGGGAATTTTACTTACTAATCTTTATTAGGATTTGTTGACAATGCAAACATTGTTGTGAAGTTTTCTTTAACCTGTTTAGCACGCTAAACAATTTATAGTATTATTGCAGACATTCAAACAGGGGTAACCTAACCATTTGGCAGAAAAGTAACTGCTCACTTTAGCTGCTCTCTTGAAATGTTCCTGGATGTGTGGGTAGTAGAGGACTATGCTCAGTGATAGCTTGAATGCAGTCATTTTGCTAAGCAAATAGATGTTATCATCTCTGCAAAAATATTATTCTAAAAGCAGTCAAGTGGATGTTTTATTTACTTATGGGTGTGCTCCACTTCACGGAAGTATCCCAGTTCTACTTCTACAATCTTTAGTTCAGGGGTGTTGGCCAAGTGCTCTGATCCTGATAGGGAATCTCTGAAGAGCAGCAATTTGGTCTGTCTCCTCTCCTGTTAGCAAAGCTGTGCGGTCACCTTAAGAGTTATCCATGCTTTGTCCTAATCAATTGGACATTGATTATGTTGCCAGGGGAGACCACTGCAGCTCCCTTCAGCTCTGTTCAGCTTTGCTGTGTCAAGTGAGGTGGACAGAGCATCAACATAGTTTCCCAGGGTGGGACAGGTCGGGAAGTTAGGGTATCCTGTCATTGTCTGAAGTGACCTAAGAGAACCAGGACATGTTAATGGCTGTGTTTTGTTGTTAGAAGATGTGGTCCGATACTGTCTGATCTGTTACTGAGTGCGCGCTGGAATTTATTTTAAGGTGCTAAGAGTCTTATGTGTCACAAGGAGGGGTCAGAAGTAAGATGATGTTGCAGATTAGGTGGTTGAACATTGGTCTAGGTTTATAAAGCGTGTGGCATATGCCATATATTGTCTTCACACTACAACAGGAATTTTTTTATATTGTCTCCTCAAGTTTCCTTGCTAGTATCCTTTCAGAAAAAGACATTACACCGAAAGGTGAGTGGAGAAATGTAAGTAAATATATGAAAGACTCAATTTAAATACTCAGCGATTTTAAAAGATTGTAAATGCAAACCAGATCATTCAATTTATTGTGTATTAAAGGTGCTACATGTGGGATTTTTTCTATTTGGTTTTGATTGTAATTGCAGAAAATGCCCATAATATCTGCACAAATAGTGGAATGATGGTGTTTCACAACATAACATACTCGCTGAAGTTGAGATTTGGTGGTGCTATTTATCATAGATTTCTCTCCAAGCCTGTATTTGTTGCCAAAATGGTAACACTGTTTTGATTTTGTGGCTGGAGAAAGTGGCCGATGTTGAAATTGCTTTCATTTCCTGGTTGCCAAAAGTCTACACAGTTTGCTTAATTTTTGTTTATGTGTGAAAACATTTAGTAAATAGTGTTAGGAATGGTGTTACCATGGCATTATACAGCTGGTGTACAGAAGCGAAAGTAAAAAAGTCAGTATGGGAGGGGGTAACTCAATAAAGCATAATACTTGTGTATTTCACCTACTGCATCTTCCACATGGGGATGAATGCCAAGCTTATCGTTATTTTAAGTCTGACCGTTTACACTTTCACAAAGGCAGGAACAGTTAATAAGGTGACATCCCTCTTGATGTGTGTGTGTGTTAGGCATGGGCAATGATATGGGATAAGTTGAAGTTAAGGGACCCTGGCTGGGGCCTCCAGGTGCATAAGGTTGGTCATCACTCCTATCTGTTTACCCAGTGCGGCTGAATAATTGATGATCTCTTCTGTCTCTATATATAGAGTAGGAATCTGATGAGAGTGGCAAGATGCAGTGTCTCTCCTGAATGCTGCATAAGTCTGGCATTGCCAAGGTCCCGGTGTAGTGGGATTTGTGGCGCGGCTGGGGCAGCTGCAGTTGGGGACTCGAAGTGGGCATTGCAACATAATTGTGCCACATGCGTAATATTTGTAGTTGATTTATTTGACACACTTATGATGTGATGTTATACCAAGCTCTGAGCTAAAAAAACATTTGTTGTAACAGAAAAGCCCTGTGATAAAATGAGGGGATCAGTTAACTCTAAGTTGTAGACAGTGGCAGCAATATGGTCCTGACCCAATTACATAACTATTACGTTTTATCTGAAAAATATATATTTGAATGGAGACTAAGATGATTTACTGTTCTACATAATTGTAGCTGAGCACTTTGCATTGTAAAATGCAAATAAATTACTCTCACTAACACATTTTCTTTTTAAATAGAGCTTTTTCAATTCAACAGAGTATACCATGCATGCCTACTGTCCTAATTACTGTAACGTTTAGAAATGCAAAGGTTCACTTTTGAGTGTTATATATTTATCACAAGTCTCTTACACCGCTAACTGATTACATAATTTGGAGAGAAAAAAATGAACACCAAGAATTGTATATTCTAAGAATGTGGAGCAGGCTTTAACACAACTTCAGGCTTTAACAATTTCCTTGTTTACTAGATTTGCCTAGTAAAGAAGGAAATTGTGTACATTATTAGTTTATTATTACAGAATTATTTCAATTGCATAGGTAATGTTTCCATAACATATGCCCATAATACCTACCAGAGGTCGACAATGTTGGTGTCAATGACTAAAACAATGCTGACATCCTCATCGGGGAGTGTTTAAGTTGGTGGCTAATGAATATGGGCTGCAGTTGAGATCATCTATGCAGGTAGCTTTTGCACATATTGCAGGGATATTTATGCTAGAGAAACCCTTGGGCTTGCACCTAAAATGTTTTGACGAAAATTAATTTAAATGGAATTTAAATTTTTATGGAATACAGTACTAAGGAGCGAGGTTGGAAAGCCAATCTGCTCTTAACAAATTCATTCTTCAGATCTTGAGCAGATTCAGAAGTGTCTGGTAGTTACCAGCTACTGCACTAGCGCTGTAGTGAGATAATCGTTTCTGTACTGACAGTGTAAAAGTAAATATTTGTAGCAAGAGTAATTGCGCGACTGAACACTACCCTATCTATTAGCTATGTTGTCTATAGTACGTTTAAAAGATAGGTATGGTGATGCTGTGGCCTTCGTGTTGTGAAGAATTAGACAGATTTACATCATAATACTACTAGATACAAAAGCAACTCAATGTAATATTTATTTGTTGATAACAAAAGAACAAATTTTCTTTGCACAGACATACAGGTGCTGGTCATAAAATTAGTTTATTTATTTCAGTAATTCCTTTCAAAAAGTGAAACTTGTATAATGTATACATTCATTCCACACAGACTGATATATTTCAATTGTTTATTTCTTTTAATTTTGATGATTATAACTGACAACTACTCAATTTTCTCAGAAAATTAGAATATTGTGAAAAGGTTCAATATTAAAGTCACCTGGTGCCACACTCTAATCAGCTAATGAACCCAAAACACCAGCAAAGGCCTTTAAATGGTCTTTCAGTCTAGTTCTGTAGGCAACACAATCATGAGGAAGACTGCTTACTTGACAGTGTCCAAAAGACAACCATTGACACCTTGCACAAGGAGGGCAAGACACAAAAGGTCATAGCTAAAGAGGCTGACTGTTCACAGAGCTCTGTGTCCAAGCACGTTAATAGAGAGGCAAAGGGAAGTAAAAAATGTGGTAGAAAAAAGTGTAAACGCAATAGGGATAACCGCACCCTGGAGAGGATTGTGAAACAAAACCCATTCAAAAATGTGGGGGGGATTCACAAAGAGTGGACTGCAGCTGGAGTCAGTGCTTCAAGAACCACCACGCACAGACTTATGCAAGACATGGGTTTCTGCTGTCGCATTCCTTGTGTCAAGCCACTCTTGAACAAGACACAGCGCAGAAGTGTCTCGCCTGGGCTAAAGACAAAAAGGACTGAACTGCTGCTGAGTTATGTTCTCTGATGATAGTACATTTTACATTTCCTTTGGGAATCAAGGTCTCAGAGTCTGGAGGAAGAGAGGAGAGGCACAGAATCCACGTTGCTTGAAGTCCAGTGTAAAGTTTCCACAGTCAGTGATGGTTTGGGGTGCCATGTCATCTGCTGGTGTTGGTCCACTGTGTTTTCTGAGGTCCAAGGTCAACGCAGCCATCTACCAGGAAGTTTTAGAGCACTTCATGCTTCCTGCTGCTGACCAACTTTATGGAGATGCAGATTTCATTTTCCAACAGGACTTGGCACCTGCACACAGTGCCAAAGCTACCAGTACCTGGTTTAAGGACCATGGTATCCCTGTTCTTAATTGGCCAGCAAACTTGCCTGACCTTAACCCTATAGAGAATCTATGGGGGTATTGTGAAGAGGAAGATACGCCAGACCCAACAATGCAGAAGAGCTGAAGGCCACTATCAGAGCAACCTGGGCTCTCATAACACCTGAGCAGTGCCACAGACTGATTGACTCCATGTCACGCCGCATTGCTGCAGTAATTCAGGCAAAAGGAGCCCCAACTAAGTATTGAATGCTGTACATGCTCATACTTTTCATGTTAATACTTTTCAGTTGGCCAACATTTCTAAAAATATTTTTTTTGTATTGGTCTTAAGTAATATTCTAATTTTCTGAGATACTGAATTTGGGATTTTCATTAGTTGTCAGTTATAATCATCACAATTAAAAGAAATAAACATTTGAAATATATCAGTCTGTGTGTAATGAATGAATATAATATATTTATATATAGTTTAACTTTTTGAATGGAATTACTGAAATAATCAGCTTTTTGATGATATTCAAATTTTATGACCAGCACCTGTACATGCCTACTAGCGGCCAGCGAAATCCTTAACAAGCATTGGCAAGTACCCCTGACTGCGGTGTGGGGCGGGGCTCCATGTGGGTTGAGTCAAAATTATTGCCACTCCACATTCCTTCCATTCATTTTTTGTTTAGTCATTATTCAAACAAAATCCGTAAATTTTGTGATTATGAATGTCGAGTATTTGTATTTTTTCAAAATAACCAAGCCATTTAGTATTTTGGTGATGGTTAGCTTGTTTTTATTGACAACATGAAAGGATGAGGATACAGTATAAGTAATCATCATTTCAAATAGTCTAGAGATCTATGTATCGTTTAGTCTGATATACACTCTAAAAAGCAGCACTATATTGTTAGATTGTGCATGACAACGATATAGTGATGCATTTCCAATACACTTTCGTCTGCCACGAGAATCAGATGCTCAGCATTTTTAACAACATTTTGTCTAGGCTATAGAATGTATAAATAAAATGAAACTTGCTTTGAATTAAAGTAAATTGAAAGAAAAAAACTGTATCAGCATGCAGCCAAAAAGGAACAAAAATATATTATTTAAATGGGCTACATAAAAAAATTGCTAATCACATGCTTGCAAATATTAGGCACTCAGCATTTAACTAGCATCTACACTGCACAAACTGAATGTAAAAACGAAAATGTAAAATTTACTTTGGTTTCAGGTTCATGCTATGGTGCATTTCTTATCATTGCTGTACTTTTTTACCTCTCCTTCTTGTGTCCAGCGGACGACCAATGCGGCTGTTTAAAGTTTGAGCCATATGTCTCTAAACTGGTTATGCACCAGATCATCCCTTAAATCTCCGATCCAAGACATGGGACAAGATACTTATCTTAAAAGTACTGTTTGTAATGGTTGGAAACATTCTCTGATAGTGTAGTTTTTTTCAGTAATATTATAATTAACAGACAATAAAACTACTTATAATAATAAACAACAAGGTTTGTAATTGTATTAATGTAGGTTAGGTTTGATTAAGAAAACCAAACATGTCACATTTCATGGAGAGTCAGAGGCAAATGCAGTGTCGAAGATGGAGCTTTTAATAACAACAAAAAGGAAACAAAACAGAGTGCCATGCACTACAAATACAAAAGGACAGTACTTCGCAACACATGACGGGAGAACGCAACAATTCAATAATGAACGACAAGGACAGGGAGAAAATGCCTGAACTAAATACACAGACTAACAAGGAGAACAGAAACAGGTGAGGGCTAAACACAGGTGAAAGGAATAAACTGATTAACTGAACTGGGAACAGGAAAGATCAAACAAGGACACGACAAACCAAGAACACACAGAAAACACAAAGCGGAACAGTCCCGTCCGTCTGGGACCGTTTCACAACATGCCTAGTGGACGGGCCTGTAAGAGGACACAAATGGAACTACGTTAGCAATGTGACCACAAAGCCTAAACATTTCACTTACAAAACCTTTTAATAAAACAATAGATATAAACTAATAATATTTCAATAGCCCCCTGTCATTGCTTTATAAAATTATATCTGGTTTATACAAGTAAGGTTTCACTTTTGGAGAATTAATTGTAAACTAGTGAGCCAGTGACTGATGCTAGGGGGGTAGAGGTGATGGAGGAGGAGCAGGCTGAGGGTATTTATTCAATATTTTCACATTACAATAAAAAAAAAAACGTGTATTACTAGTTTACCTATTAGTTACCCTGTCAGCGTTATTTGTGGAATTTGTAGAATTTCAATAAATTGTTTTTAAATATTATTTAATATTATTAGTTTGTCCAAAATGCGTATTTTTCTCAAGGTTTACTTACCAAAAGGTATTCCAGAAGACCCATAGAGTAATTTTTTTAAACAATCCATTATTCACCTCTGTCCCAGTCTGTAATTAGCATTATTAGCATAGTCCAAATTCATAAAAGAAATGTTTCGCACTGTTATCGCAAAGCTGCACTACAAGTTGAAAACTACTTCAAAACACTTCAAACTAAATTCAGTTAAACTGTACACTGACGAAACTGGCAGTAGAGAACTCTTTCCTATAGCCACCATACACAGCTTCTGTTCTTCGGCAGTGATGTTATTGAGGTGAGCGTGAACATTAACCTCAACAAGCTATGTGAAGATAGATTGCTTCACCTAGCTTTTTAAAATTGCTGCTAGTTTACACTAATTTATAATTGCTATATTTCTTGCTATAGTTTTGGTTTATGTCTTTCTTAATTCTTACTACGTAGATGTTGTGTGCCATGTCACAATAATTTAATTATGCAGGATGACGCTGTCTTATTCAGTGCATTTGATAAAAACTTCTGTATTTCCTTTGTTTGTAAGTATCGGTGTCTGCTAATGGATCTTGAGTTAATTAAATACTACCCATTCTGCAATTGGGACAATACCTCTGCCTCTCTTGATTCATATTTTGGGAGAATCAATGGAGCAACTTCACCAACGAGACTTAACATTTTATGAGAAACATTTTAATACAGAGGATCTTGACCCATGTTTACTTAGAAGAGGATTAAAGGTGAATGCAATTCAATCAAGTTACCCAGTTGGATACAAGACAGATTGTAAGTAATACTTCCAGTTGCTATGTTATAATACACAAAGTACACATTGCCTCCGGATAATCTGGGCATCCTCTGGGCAAGGATTGGAGATTAATGTGTTCATCATCGCCCCCCTTTAGCTCCTGTCCAAGCTTCTATTCGGTCAATTCATCGTCTGTGTATAGGCTCTGTGCACAAGCCTATGGACAAACTTTAGCCAGATGTCGGCATATCATTTCCTGGTTTACTTAAGGCGATCACCCTTGTCAACCAAAATTTCAGCCGGCTATCGGCTAAGCTAGTTAGCGACGTGTTCCTTTTTAGTGTAGTATTAGGCAGGACAACTGCAAAAGAACGTTGGCTGAGCTGGAACGCTAGCGCGTCCCCATAGCAAGTGAATTGAAACAAACCTTCCTTCAGCCTCTTCAACCTGAATGAAGCTTAAAATTCCATAGCCTCAAAAAAGCACCAAAACAGATCTCCTCTTTTATTTTACTACTGTAACCTCATTTCACAACGAAACTGAAAAATGACAATTGGCATAGGAAGTAAACATCTGGTCCTATATGGTATTAATTGCGCTTAAACCTGCGTTACGTGGAAGTATATAAAAAATCGCCTTTTCTGACTATTTCTAGTCTAGCGTTTGAAGTCATTGAATGGCGCAAGTATGTAAGTATATAAAAAATTGCCTTTTCTGACTATTTCTAGTCTAGCATTTGAAGTCAATGAATGGCGCAAGGCATATTTTATTAAAAAGAGGACATTCTCCTGATTAAAATGATGCCCCACTTGTACCTTGAAACTTAAATGAGTCACGTACATTTTATTTCTTTTTTTCCGTACAACAGCATCACTCATCTTGTTGTGAGTTTAGGTGTTTACAAATGCGGATGAGTATTAGTAAGTAAACCGGAAACTGCAATACCGACTTCTAGACAAAAGCGGAAGTTCCTCACTACGCTGGTGCACAGAGTCTATTATGGTTAGAACATTTGTCTATCTGTATTCACAGTTAGACATAATACATGTGACAGAATTCGGGAAACTGGGCTTATGTCGCATGTCACTACTTTTCAGGAGAGCCGTTTGTAAGAAGAAAAACATGTTCTGGGACATTTAGTCTTTTATGCGAAATGCCTTCTTGAAAATGTGAACTTTAATGTGACTTAGCAAACTAGTGTGCGAAGAGAAATTGGAATAAAATGTAAAACTAAAACCCTTGTTTAACCTGCGGAAAATACAGGACTTTCCCTTCCATTGGCTGAGATAATGAAGTGGCTGGACATGCTGACATACTGAGTTCTGATTGGTCTATCATGTAAACAGTTTTTGTCATAACACAACTGCTTGGTCAATAAATCATTGTGATCCCGGGATTTTCAAAAATGGACAACTGCGATCCCATTGCTACAGCTTTGAATCACATCGCTGCCCTGAATTTTGTCGCTGCCCTGAATCTATGAAGTTGTGAGATACTACTTTCTGGAGTACAATGATGCCATGATTCAGAAGATGAATTGGACCACGATGAGGAAATCCCAGACTTTGATACTGTTAAAAACGTTCAGGCAGAATTTAGGCATTTCATTGCAGTGCCTATGGTGGAGAGAAAACGCTGGCTCCTCTTGTATAAAACAACTGTCCACGGATTACACTGACAAGAAAGGGACAATCATGGCAGTTATGATAGCGACAATGAAAGATGCATAGATTATACGAGTATAGAACACCTTGAGTGTGAACGGTAGCAAAAAGACGCGTTGTAAACAAGACTAAAGGACTTTGTATCAGAGGATATACAATTGTTTCACTCTCATATATACGGTAAGTGTAACGTTTGCTAAATAGATACAGATCATTTATTTTCAAAACGTTGTCCAAGTAGTTTGAATTGCTAGTTATCTAGCTATAGCGACTGACGTTATTGTTAACGTTAGCTAGCTAGGTAACCACATTAACTTATCAGCTAGCTAACGTTTCCTGGTTTCTAGCTTGTGCGTGATTATGCTTAGCTATTATGTTTGCATATAGTCCATATAGTGAACAAGTCACTTAGCATGATAATAAGCTATCTGATTGACCGGTCATTCATCCAGGTGTGTGATTAAGCTTAATCTGTAACCCTATAACGGCTCAGTTGCTGTCCATATGCACTCAAACTATCTGCACTAACATTGCTGCTACTGTTTTTTATGAATCCTACTGCTAAGCTACTTTGCCTTTCACTATACTGTTTATACCTGATGTATCAATGTCCATGTGAAAACACTTTAATTGTATTTTATTTATTTTGTTTGGTTTGATATAGTATGTGTTTATTAGAGACCAACCAGACCAGTTTAGCACAAGGCCAGAGTGTCCCCATTTGAATACTTAAATAGCTGGGTTGGGTTAAGGCCTAAGAGGGTGTGAACTACGCTGAATGGCCCTCATTTATCATTCTTGCGTAGAAACGGGCGTATATGTTGGCGTAAGATTTTGCTTACACTCCTCTCATCGCCTGATTTATGAAACTGTGCGTACCTTTAAAATCCAGGTGTAAGTAATACCTTCCCTTGATAAATGCCGTGGATGAAAACGATCGTCATTAGAATAACACGCCCCTATATATTCAAGTATCCGCCCTCATTTTACGCCATGGACACACGGAAGACTGCAAAAAAGAGAAACTTCTCTGACGTGGAGATTGAGACGATCACCAGGGAGGTAGAAAGAAGGTTTCATTTGGCAGTTTAAAAAGCGGAATAAAAGATGATGATGTGATGTGGAGTACCATTCATTCACATTAATAACTGCATGACAATTTGTAATATTCGTCTTATTATTTCATGATATTTATCAATGACGTTTATTGTTATTTAGAAGAAGAATGTCGTTATTATTATTGTCTAAAAGAAGAAGAATGTCATTTTTATTATTTTGTCAGTCTGAATTATATTTTGTTAATTCAAAGCCTTTTATTACTGAACCCAGTCCATGCGCAACTTCCGGGCCTAACCCTGAAACGTCATGTAAAGCGCACAGACTCGCATCTGAAGGAATACATATAAGTCAAATGCTTTGGTAAAGTCACACAAATGAAACCTTGAAGTCCATGTTGCACAAAAATAAACACTGAAGTTTGTAATTATGTTGTTGTTGTTTTTTTTTACAGTAGGTCATAATATATCACATCTTTTAGTTTGTCAGTGCGTTAGGATTTTCTTTTCTGCGCTGTTAAGCTTTCATTTCTCTCCGCCATATCCATGTGCAATATTTTGTTGTCATCCATCCACCAAAGATCACTCCAAATATAACTATTAATACTGTTTTATTTTCAGTTTACATCTCTGCACTGGCATAACATCAGTGCACGAGGGAACTGCAGCAGGGGCTGAGTATACTGCTACACATTTTTTACTTGAGACAGGTCAAAATAAAAGTCCCGTCCCTTCACACATGCGCACAATTAACTCTTGCACAATTTTGGGTATACAACAGTCAGTATCATAATTAAACAACATAATATAACATAAATGATGAGAACATATAACTCAACATGCGCATTTCCGCACTAACTCAAAACGTGCGTACACCACCTCCTGAGCTGGCGTAGGATTTGAGAGTGCCGTACGCCAACGTCCATATTGATAAATCTCAAAGTCTCCGTGGTTTTGGGTGTACGCCAGGTGTACGCTGGAAATTTGGTGTACGCACTTTTGATAAATGAGGGCCAAAGTTCCGTGGTTTTGGGTGTACGCCAGGTGTACGCTGGAAATTTGGTGTACGCACTTTTGATAAATGAGGGCCAATGGGCCTAAACAAAGACCAGCTCTCTGGAATGTTTTCTCAGAACTAATTATAGCAGATTATCAACTTTTATCTTTCCTATAACTTTATCAAACAGTAGTGTTTTATATTTCAAAGCTCTGAATCTGGACCTTTATAAAATGGAATAAAAAGAAAAACTCAAATTTTGCCATAAGCCCAGTTTCCCGAATTCTGTCAGATGTATTTAATTTTTTCTCTCAAGCAAGTAAAGTTTGACTGTCCAAGGTGAATATCAAAGACAAAATGGTTAACTTGCATTCTAGCTAGCGAAAACAAAATTTAGTTTACTGTGTATACCAGGGGTGTCCAAACAGTTCCGTGTAGGGCCGAGTATCTGCAGGTTTTCGCTCTCACCTTGTACTTGATTGACTAATTAGGTTACTAATTGGTATGTGTCTACCCTCACCTGGTTGTTTAGGTTTGAACTGGGAACCAATTTATAGGAAAAACCAAAAACCCGCAGACACTCGTACCTCAGTGGAACTGTTTGGACACCCCTGGTGTATACACTCTTCCCGAACTAACGCAAGGATTGATACTGGTGTGAACAAAACCCAGGAAGTGCCCTTTTATTTGAAATGAGAATTATACCCCAAAAACTTAATTTCAGGGAATACAACATTGTCATGTTCTTTGAGGTAAACAAAACCACTTGGATTAGTTTTTGGCTTACTGCTATGCCTTCATACATCTTCAATATGGATGAATTGAACCAACTTTCCTTTTGTTCCCATGTTTACCAAGTGAGCTACGTCTTCAAGTCAACACCATTGGGAAACTACCCAGTGGGTTTGTTTGTTTAATTACCTCATCTCAGATGTGTCCTCTGTCAGACTGAACCTATTGATGCTGTCAGTGCCAAAACCATTAATGTGACATACTTCCTCTATTTGTGGTGCTTCTCTAAACACTGAAGCTGTCAGCTAACTTTAACACAGGTGCTTTGTTTTTTGAGTATGCTGCTATTAAGTCACCAGGTACTGATAAAGCTGTCTTTTTCACTTCCTGTTTTTTAAAAATACCTAAAGACATTTGACAATAACAAAGAAATTGCTTACACACCCTGATTAATTCCATAGATTTTTTTTGCTATTGGTGACTAAGGGTAGCTGAATTTTGTAAGAAAAACTCTTATCTACAATTCAGTTTTTTTTGGCATGGAGTAGTCTGATTGAAATACTATAGACAAAAACCATGGCTCACAGTCTATGTGGTGTTGCATTTGCACTGAACAAAAATGTAAACTACATGTTAAGTCTTGGTCCTATGTTTCATAATCTAAAAGATCCCTGGCATATCCATAAGCACCAAAGCAGTATACATGTGGTTTATTATTTTGGAAACAAACAAAGTAGTATTATAATAGTAGTAAGTATTCTTAGTTGTGTTCAAATGGATCCACTTATTTCATATTTAAATATATTTATGATACATTACTGGAAATAGAATGTAATACACTATATATATTTCAGAAATATATTTGAAAAACATTGAGAGTGCGTTTTATTGAGGGGATATATTAAGTGTACTAAAATAATATTTTCAGAGTTCCTTGGACTTCCTTGTAGAGTTTGTGATGGTAACTTTATCGATCAGAACTCTTTAAGAAGGAAGTACAGAGACGAAATACTCTTGGCACAAATTAACAGTTTATTTATTATTTGCAAATAAGAGAGACACGTCAAACGCTTAAAAACACAATCGTCCGAGGAGTCTCTAACTCCATACAGGTCATTCAACAGTATATATCACATAGAAAAGGGGTGTGGTAAGTTGTTGCCCATCTGTCTTGTCAATGAAACACATTCCCTCTGTTTTATCACATGTCCTGGGCTTGACACAAGTCACATGTTGTCCTCTCCCATCTGGTTAACTTTCTCAACCCTTGAGGGGGACTTCATCTGGACAACCTATGGATAGGCAGATTTATGATTAACCCTGTAATCTACTGTGACCAATCAAGAATGCCCCCTAAGACATATACCAAAACCCTCTCTCCTACATTCCTAAGGAACAGAAAGGACTGACACCTTCTTTGTCTAGGCAGGAGGACATACCTAATAATCCTCTGATATTATACAGACGTGTGTCACAATCAAAGTAAAGATTTTCATACCAGCCAATAGAAAGACAGACATTTCTCAAATGCACCTTAGTTCAAAATGTCCATAACAAGTTTCTGAGACATCCTTGGAGTGTATCTTGGACTTCCTTGTACAGTTCATTAGACTTCCTTGCAGTGTACCTTGGACTTCCTTGGAGAGTTTCTGAGACTTCCTTATCTAAACAGGTTTGTGCCTTTCTAAATCATGTCCAATCAATTAGATTTTTGGACTCAAATCAAGTTCATGAAGCCAGTCAAAGCTGTTCAAACTACACAAGGTATTTGAGCTCAATTCGGTTTGCAAAGCATCTGAATACTTATGTTATGCACATGACATATTTCAGTTTTTCATTTTGAATGAATTTGCACACATTTCTAAAAACATATTTTAACTTTTTCATTTAATGAGGTATTGTGTATAGATTAATTGCAAAGAAAAAACATTGAATCAATTATAAATTAAGTCTATAACGCAACATGTGGAGAAATTGAAGGGGTCTGAATACTTTCCAAGATCACTATATACCAAAAAGGGATTACCTCTTGTCATAATGATTGTGAAGGTACATGTAAGTACCTACCATATAAGTACCTATATTTATATGTAAACTCATGTTTCATACTATATGGATTACAGTTTGTAGTAGGATAAAAAAAATATAGTGTACATTTTCATTTATCACAGGCCTAATTTGTTGTTGGTAGACTGGTACCCTGGGAGACTGGTAATTA
Organism: Esox lucius; assembly: GCF_011004845.1. Classification (NCBI taxonomy): domain Eukaryota; kingdom Metazoa; phylum Chordata; class Actinopteri; order Esociformes; family Esocidae; genus Esox; species Esox lucius. Next base: position 10,181,524 of record NC_047585.1, on the reverse strand, counting down.
CAATAGTTTGCAATGTCTCGGTATGATTGCTGGTGTAGTTTTGTGTGTCCTTCATTGTGATGGGTGCTTCATTGCCATTGTGTGTTTAAGGGAAATATCCCAGGGGGGCGCGTTTTACCTCTTGGCAGTCCAGCTTACTGTGAAAAATTCCATAGAATGAGACATGCAGTGTATACCAGGAATTAATTAGCTGTCAAGAGAATGGGATTACATTTTACATTTTAAAAGCCCCTAAGTAGTTGTATGGAAATCTGTTTTAAGTGTTTTTCTGAATTTCTCGTCTTCCTGTTCTCTGGTGTCTCAGTGCTGCAGTCATTCAGATTGGGAGCACATTGAGTGTTTTTAATGAATAGCTGTTGCGCTGCGGTGGGTTCTAAGGTAGAGATTGCATAGCACCTGTCCTTTGTGGGTTCTAAGGTAGAGATTGCATAGCACCTGTCCTTTGCTGCAGTGGATTTTTTTTTTTTTTGTAGGTGGCTGAGCCGTTGTGGCTTTTATTATGCTGATCTGCCTTGGTACTCCACCATCCTCTTCCTCAAGTCAATCTATGTTCCCCCTCATTCCTCTATCCCCATTATGCTCAGCATGCGCCCCAGTGATGATCAATCACCAGGCCAGGGTGAGTCTCTTGGAGGACAGCTCTCCTCTCCTCTGTTCAGTAAGTCACATCCAGAGGATTACATGCATACATTATACCTACGCCTCAGCTATTAAAACTGCACTGTCATGGTTGTTTTTCTTCTTGACGGTTCTGCCAGCTATTCCTGTCTGCTGATTATCCCTCATTTATCACATCGCAGAGTTGCTCTTTTGAGCCTTATTAATATTCAAATCAGGGTTTATTATCAGCTTTCTTTCTGCATGGCATCTCTGAGATCTGCCTCTGAATAGTAGATCAGATTGATAATACGCTACATAGCCTCAATAATGCATGTCTTTTTCTGTTGAAATTAGTCAGCATCTGTTGTAACAACAGTTCCCTCATACCTAACATGTAAGGGCCCCACCTGTAGGATTGACTCCAAATCACTTCACCTCATCTCCCCCTTTGCCTACATCCCCTCCCTCCCCCTATATTGTCCGATGCAACAGTTATCTGTCCCCACCCAGTCCTCCATTTACTGAGTTTTTAGTTCTGTTCCTTGTTTTTGTAGTGACTGCATATTAATATTTTTCTTTAATCGATTTACATTTTTGTTTCCTGATACATTTCGGTTGTCTGTAAGATATTTTTCTAGGAAGTCTGGCTGTTGAATTGCTGGACACAAATAAGAAATAGTACAGAAATAACAAACAAATAACCAGAGGCTCCCTTATTCCTGCTGTATTTCCCTGCTGCCTCCTCTCCTATCGGCACCTCCCCGTTCTCATCCCTTCTTCCACCCACCCTCTTTCTCTCTCTGTTGAACCAATCCAGCCCAACACCAGAGGATTATCCCTCATCCATTGAGACCCCCCCCCATTCCCACACACGCACGCACACACTCTCTCTCGTACACACGTGTATGGATGCACGTAACCGTGCACGGGAACACTCTCTCACACTTCCAGTCAACATGTTGCCCTGCCCATAGTGTTCGCACTGTATGACAAGACGGCGTCTACGTCCGTTGCCGGGCGATGACGCCAGCCCAGCTCTCTGACAGAACCGGTGTCTGAGTTTCAACGACAACAAAGGGGCGGTAGGAAAAAGGACAGAGGGGTGTGGAGTCCATGTGCCTTAGCAGCTGTAGCTAGCCGTGGCATCTCCCCGTGCTAATGGAGGACTGGGGGTAAGGCTTTGTTGTTATGATGGAACAGAGGGAGGGAGAGGTGTTCCAGCTCTTTTTGGGTGCATTCATTGCTTTCTTTTGTCTTGGTTAAAAGCCTAGTGCCTTTTACTGTCTGTGGTTAATTCAGTCATTTGAATGTGCCTGTGTGTTTGCGTTTGCGGTAGTTTTTGTGTGTGTGTGTGTGTATGTGTGTGTGTTTTATTGTGTGTGGCGGGATGGCAATATGGAGGTGCATGATGTGCTTGGCTTACAAGCCCTTATGAAATGTGTGTTGTGATCCTCTTTATAATATAGCAGTGGGATGTACTGGAGAAGAGAACTTTATGTACTTTTCATCAGGGAATTTGATGAACCTTGTGAACTGGATTAAGTGGTTTAGCTTTTGTTACAATATATGTGTGATTAGATGAGTGTTCTGCTAATGACCTACTATGTTTTCTTTTGTTTAAAATCCTAGTTGAAGACAAAAAACTTGATATTTCAAGTATTGATTTCTGTACTACAATGGTTTAGAATGAGACAGCTATTTAACGATGGGAAGACGTGAGGTAGTGTCTGTGGGTGGTATTAGTATAATCTAGGATCTAGACGGCATTCTGAAGAGGGCTGCCCTGCACTGGAACAAAAGCCTTCACTTATGATGTGACGTGTTAACCGATTCTGGTGCACATCCAGTTTTCACACATTCCCCAAGCACACCTTGGATCTCTGCTGGTTTCAGCTGCATTTTGTAGTCTGTAACACTTTCCCTCTTCCTGTTGTTTCTCTCCCCGATTGTCAAAAGTATTCTTCCACCCATTGATTTTAGGCGGCTGAGTGACCCAGATAACCCATTGCCCTCCCCTCCCCCTAAACCTTGGCCCCTCACTGAAGCAGAGACGTCTGTTGTTTTTACCACGTATTTCTTCCAGGCTTGAATATACAGAGGTTGGCTCTGTGCAGATACGCTGTTGTTACAGCAGACCATTGGTTGCAGCCCACCAGGGTAATTGAGAGGCTGCGTTATGCCCACCTGATGCCCAACGCCACCCTTCCACCTGGGTTTGTTTGGGTTGAGAGGCTCTTGGGTATAGGGGAGAGTTTCTTCAGTATGATAACAGTCCAAGCCAGTGTATCAGAGTGCATGCACGCTCCACTGGTCCAGCTCTAGCACAGCTGACAGAAACGCTGTCTGGCAATGTCTAACCAAGACGGGGAACAAAGTGTTGGAATGCAAAGGGAACTAACAGATGTTTGGTCCAATCCATAGGGACGTACTGGCGTCTCCAAACCTACTTCAAAGACACCATTAATTCTCTGAGGTCTCACTTTTACCTTCCCATGAGCATGGTCTTGTTTCCCTTTTAAGCTGGTGCTGAAAGGCAAGCAGTAGTGTTCTCCATTAGGAATATACAGATTTGGGTACATTTACATATTAGTCATTAAGCAGTGTTATACCCCATAATATCTGTCTGTCTCTATTTGCAAATATTAATAAACTTTTGATATGTTATATTGATACCTTTCCTGCCTCAAAGGGCTCTGAATTTTGATTTCTATCTCAGCAGAGCAACTTACTGTACTCTAGCTCTACTGGCATAAGCAACTTAGATTTCGCTTATCCAGAGTACCTTACACAAGAAACTACATTTAAATATCTTGCTTAAGGACAGAATGACATATTTTTCAACTTGTCAGCTCAGGGATTAGATCTAGCGACCTTTCGGCAACAGGTCAGATGCTTTAACTTGTAATCTGTATGTTGTTGTTGTGTATTGCCTTTAGAAATAATTCAGAAATCTTCAAGATGGTCAAAGGACACAGGATGTATCCAAACTCAATTTGGAATGTCGTGGCAAAAGGTCTGAATACTTACGTACTGTTTTGAAAACAGATGTTTCATCAACCATCATATGGACAGAATGTTCAACATTTCTCCATTGCCATCCCACGCGGGTATTTGAAATGATGTCCTAATGCCCAATATTTACACATTCGATTGGGCTATCTGACTCCATGTCGACCGACCTGTCAGTTGTGGTGAAAACGCATGGCTGGCAACAAGACTGTGTGTGTATCTGTTTTTCTGTGAGGCCTTCCCTTGGGAGGACACAGTGTGGGTTGAGGACAGCTGGTCAAGGCCGTCAAGGTCATTGTAGGGCTGGTTGTGGCATTAGATGTGGAGGAAACCCAGTTGGGGAAGTTGTCAACTCTACTGGCATAAGCATTACCGAATATAACGGTCGCCTTGACAGCAACCCTGTGGTCTTGAGACCACATACGCAAAGTCTGCCTTTAATGGTGAATGTTCACTCTAAATCACTGTTAGTTTTTGCCTGACCGTGTAAGCCGAGCCGGCTAAGAAGACTGAATGTCTCTTACTGACTGAGTGACTGACAACCCATTGTTAAATAGCGTAGTGGTTAGAGAAGCGGATTTGTAAACTATAGGTCCCGAGTTTGTATCTCCTCGCAGGCGCATTATACGCATTATGAATTATTCCGTATAGACAAAAACTTTGCTGGCTAAAACCGTTCGTATTTACATTATAGTAAGCCTGAAATAAGACAGTTTACGGTTATAGTGCGACTGTTTCTGGTGGATTTTCGAAGTACGCATCCGTGCATGCGTTTTGGGTCAGAATAGACAAACACATTTGTTGGCTACAACATAGGCTACAGTAGTTACGTTACAGTGAGACTTAACTAAAACTGTATAACGGTTATATTGTGACTGTTCTGGCATGGAAAAATCTTCAGTCTCGCTAGCAATTGCTCAATTCTTATGATTATTCCTAAGATGTTAGTAGATACCAGTAAGCTTATTACTGGCTAATAAGCTGTTCAAGCAGCCAGTGGAAAAGCTAACAGTTCATAGACGCTATTTGTGGTGGAGGTAAACTTAGTAAGAAACGTTAGTCAGTTTAACTGTATCAATGTAATTCACAAATGGCAAATTAGCTGTTAAAACGGCCAGTGGCAAAAGAGAATTTGTCGAATGTAGAGCATCCATCGAACGTAGAGCTCTGTGGTGTAGTGGTTAGTGACAGCCTTTCACGTGGGCGACCTGGTTTCAAATATCAAGAGGGCGACGCTTTCTATTGCAGTCCGGCTAAACTAGGCTTGCCTGGTTTCTTGTTTATTTTACTGATAAACGCTACTTAGGGTGCCATCTTCCAGATTGAGAAATTAAACGGGTGTCCTGACTGTGGTAATTAAAGATCCAGTAGCATTTTGTAAAACACTAGGGGTGTTTACCCCGCTGTTCTGGGTACATTTACAATATGGGCATTTTGTAATCATGGCCACAGTTTTATGCCCTGCTTCTAATAGGCTCATTCATCCCCTTTACCAAAATATGTAAGCATAGCCAGGGTTGTGCATCAGTCTAGGCCGGTACCTCAAGTGCAAATATATTCCTTCAACTTGGTTTTAAATTCCTCTCAGCCAACTCTTCAGAGATAATAATATAAATAACAGCCAGAATTTTATTAACCCCAAACCATTTACCATCTCAGCACTTACAAAAATCAGCAGCTACCAAAAGCACATTAGGTCATTGATGAAAGGACATCCACCATATGAACAGACCGACACGGGCATTGATGAGAGGACATCCACCAGATGAACTAGGGCATTGCTTATTGAAATAGGCAAGCAAGTCAAAACATCCGGCCTGCCCTACAATTAAGGTTCAGCCATGTTGTCTTTTATCTCCAACATAGGTTTCAAGATTGATCTTCTTTATCCTTCGATTCCCATATAAAACAGTAGGCCTTTTTCTCCCCAATCTTGTAACTGTTATTGAAGCCTTTGCAGCTGTTCATAATTTTTCAATATTTTCCTGCCGACCTTGCTCAGGACATACGAAAGCAATTTTATAGAATCAAAATTCTGGGTAAACCTCAGTATGTTTGTTTCAGTCATTGATGGAACATCAAAGCTTATCTGTTTTGGCTTTGTCATTTTATGTAAAAGCTACACAAATGACAATGCCTGAAAACTACAACTCTATCCCAGGGTTTTTAAGAAGAGGATTTTCCTTTAATATTTAAGCTGGGCTTTGCAGCTTTCATATTTCTTTTGATCCTAAATATCCAAGTTCCTGCAGGCTTTCCAGGATGTGCTGAATGATATCCAATGGTTCTAGTCTGAGACCCTGAAAATCAGAGACACAATTTGAATATTGTATTCTAATCAGTGATTTCCAGGCAAATTTGCAGTTGGTTGGAAATCATTTTGAGCATATTTACAAGCAAAATAGACATTACCTGCTATAAAAGATAGAGCAGAATCGTTTTATAAATTATTCAAAGATGCTTAAGACGCTTCCACAAAGCAATAACTGGTGTAAAATCACAACTAATTTGGTCAATTGGCAACAGATCAGTAACATGAATCTAAAAAGAGCATCCCAGAGAGGATGAGTCTTTTTGAAGTAAAGTTGGGGAAGGGTTCACCACTGTCACCAAACTGCGCAGGCAAATAGTACAACAATTTAAGAATAATGTTTCACAACGTATAATTGAGAAACAGTTTGGGGATCTCATCATCTACAGTACATAATATCATTAAAAGATTCAGAGAATCCAGAGAAATTTCTGTACGCAAGGGACAAAACAGAAAATCTATATTTGATGGCCGTGATGTTCAGGCCCTCAGGTTGCACTGCGTTGAAAACAGACACAATTCTGTAGTGGAAATCATTGCATGGGCTCAAAAATGCTTCTGAAAACCATTGTCGGTGAACACAGTATGTCACTGCATCCACAAATGCAAGTTAAAACTCTACCATGCAAAGACGAAACCATATAAACAAGTTCCAGAACCGCTGCCATCTTCTCTGGGCCCAAGCTCATTTCAGATGGACTGAGGCAGAGAACTGGAGAACCTGTGGTCTGACAAATCAAAATTCTAAATTATTTTTGGGAAACGTATCCTCCGGGCTAAAGAGGAGAGAGAACATCTGGCTTGTTATCAGCGTACAGTTCATCCTTGATGGTATGGGGGTGCATTAGTGCACATGACATGGGTGACTTGCACATCTGTGAAGGCACCATTAATGATGAACAATGTATCCAGTTTTGGAGCAACATATGCTGTCATCCAGACGATGCATTTTTCAGGAAAAGCTTTGCATATTTCGGCAAGACAATGCCAAACCACATTCTGCACGTATTACAACAGCATTATTCCATAGTAAAACAGTCTGGGTGCTAAACTGACCTGCCTGCAGTCAAGACCTGTCACCCATTGAAAACCATTTGATGCATTAAGAAACGAAAAATACAACCAAGGAGACCTCTAACAGTTGAGCAGCTGAAATCCTATATCAAGGAAGAATGGGAATAGATTTCACATTCAAAACTACAGCAATTGGTCTTCTCAGTTCCCAAACGCTTACAGAGTAATGATAAAAGAGGGGATGCAACACAGTGTACATGCTCCTGTCCCAACTGTTTTGGAAAACTATTGCTAGCATCAAATTTAAAATGGGTTTTGAAAAAGGAACGGATGGTGGACGATAACTGAGTGATATTGTTGTTTTCATTTTTTTTGTTGTCTTTTCTCATCCGTTTTTTTTCATCCGTTTTTTTCTGAATATCAATAGATTGTATTAAGGAAACACATTTTGACATGGATTATGAAGTAACTCTAATAGTTTGTCTGCGGTCCCCACATACAGGCTTTTCAATGGCCTCTCATTGTATTTTCAGCAACTGCATACTATTTTTAATTGTCCCCTCTGCCCCCTACTCCCTCAGTGTATGAAGACTCTGCTATAGACTCCCACTACCTCCAAAAACTGCCAAATCTAAGATCATGTCAGGCACTTACGACGAGTCAGCCATCCAGGAGGATGCTACAGACAGCTTCTGGGAGGTGAGAACAGAACATGCGTCTTCAGAGACATGCATTTGTTGTCAAAAATGCTTCACCTTTATTGTAGCTACATCTTGAACCGGAAATACTAGGTGTCCACACTGCAGTCACCACATTCCTCTACTCTGCAGATGAGCTGGTAGTGTGACAGGCAGCTGATCAGGGCTACTGTGTGTGTGTGTGTGTGTGTGTGTGTGTGTGTGTGATGCCCTGTCCCACTCCAGGGGCTACATTTGATCAAATTCTTGTAAACAGCTGTAGATTACACTCCTGACGGGACTTAAAAGAGACCCCACTGTTTTTAAGGTTGTATGGCACACTGTTAGGTGAAACATATTGAATGTGCTAGAAATACCACTTATACTGTCGCCTGTCAAAGGTGGGGAACTACAAGCGTGCTGTGAAGCGTATTGATGACGGCCACCGGCTCTGCAATGACCTAATGAACTGTATACAAGAGCGTGCCAAAATCGAGAAGTCCTACAGCCAGCAGCTGACCGACTGGTCCAAGAGATGGAGGCAGCTAGTGGATAAAGGTATGAGAGGAATAGGGGAGAACCCAGCCGCTCCCAGTGAATTGGATAAGCTCAAATCTGTTTGACCATGTTTTTTTTTCAAAATAACTAAGTGTTGTCATGAGTTCATACTGTAATCTTTAATTGCTAATGGGCCTCCTCCACCTTCTACCTATCCCTCAGGCCCACAGTATGGCAGCGTGGAGAGAGCATGGATGGCAGTGATGACTGAGGCCGAGAAGGTGAGTGAGCTGCACCAGGACGTGAAGAACAACCTGATGAACGAGGACTTTGAAAAGGTGAAGAACTGGCAAAAGGACTCCTACCACAAGCAGATGATGGGAGGCTTCAAGGAAACCAAAGAGGCAGAGGATGGCTTCAAGAAGGCCCAGAAACCATGGGCCAAGAAGCTGAAGGAGGTGAGGGGCAACCATCTGATATTCGAAAATGACCTTACATTTTCCCTCATTGACGTTGACATCATGATCGGAACCACCCTCTGACAAAACTCCTATGAATGTTAAAATCCTTCTCAGTTATACTCTGTCTTCTCTTCAAAGCTTGAGACTGCCAAGAAGACATACCATCTGGCTTGCAAGGAGGAGAAGATAGCTTCGACCAGGGAGACCAACAGCAAGGCAGACGCCTCAGTCACGGCTGACCAGCAGAAGAAGCTCTCAGACAAGGTGGAAAAGTGCAAGCAGGAATCTCAAAAGGTGAGCTACCAAAACCTGTACTGCCAAGCATGTGATGTACTTTTTTCTTTCATTTATTTTACCAGACAGGTAAATTAAGAAACAAAATTACTACATCTAGCGCCAAGCATAGCTGTAGCACCCACCTGCAGTGATAAAGCGTTAGACATTATGTGCTAGAACGCTGACCAGCACACTGCTGATTTCATCAAAGAGATGCGTACATCCTTTCCACCCATCAGTGTTTACATTAAGAGCTGCAATCAAGGCGAGAGCAGAGTGTGGATCTAATTAACTTGAGCCATTTCATGTGTCTTTTGGGTCACACAATGCAGAGCTTAATTCCACAGATGCCAGCCTACGCTGTTCACTCTGCTCTTCATCGTCTTCCACCTTCCACCAATTAAAGGCCCTTTGCAGTCCCACATTTTACTTTCAAGTTTTAGTACTCTTAACTTTAGAAAATTATGCTAATGCAGTTTCTCTTCAGAAGCCTGTTACTGATGATAAATAAATGAATATTTTCAGTCTGTAAGGTTGAAATAACACTGAAATTGTGAAGATGATGATGCTGCCAATTTTGTGTAGGAGCTGTTTCAAAAAGTCCTGGAATATTAACTTGTTAAGGTCTGGTGTGAAGGAAATATCAATATTTTATCTGGTCATTTAAAAAAACTAAAAGAAAACAATGATTTTATTGACATGAAGTAAGTATTAAAAAGACATGTATGAAGACTACAAAGGGACCTTTTAGATCTCCTCCCAATGATAACCTATTTACAAGTTCGGACATTAGCCGGAAGAGTCGACTGGGATGATAAGACGTGTAATTACACATGTCCAACTCATTATCAACCAATCATCATTCATCCTTAGTCAATATCAGTCAACGCTATTTCTCATTAACATTTAACCCATACAGACTTTCCTGAATGAAACCGATAGAAAAGTCACTGGAATGTGTGGAATGTATATGAACATAATGAAAGGTCTCAAATAAATGAAACCCACTGTACGGCAGGCAACAGCTCCTCAGCTCTGAACGGTATGTTGATCTTTTAACATGCTGTCCCACATGTCCCATGCAGGCTAAGGAGAAGTACGAGAAGGCTCTTGATGAGCTGAGTAAGTGTACACCCCAGTACATGGAAAACATGGAGACTGTGTTTGACACATGTCAACAGTTTGAGGACAAGAGACTGAGCTTCCTCCGGGAGGTGCTTATGGACATAAAGCGTCACCTTAACCTCACCGAGAACCAAAGGTACACCTATACTCATACACACACACACACACACACACAGTGGATGTGAATAAAAGCACACATTCCCTGCGAACTGGAGCCAAGATAGGTGGTGTAGTGGTTAAAACCCACTAACCATTTGAGACAGATGTGTCAAAAACAGCATGTGACTTCTACACCTGCTTTTCAGCTACGCCACAGTGTACCGAGACCTGGAGCGCACCATCACCTCTGCCAGCGCGCAGGAGGACCTGAAGTGGTTTAGCAACAACCACGGACCTGGCATGCATATGAACTGGCCCCAGTTTGAGGTACACTACAACGACTTCCCACTGATACTCACCATCACTGTTTATTCACCATTATTATCTTTAGTCAAACTAATCCATGTTTCCAAAAGTGTGATGTCAGCTTATGGACTGAAGTTAGTTTCACTTCATGCATCTGCTTTTTGAGGGCGGGGTGTTTGAAATTGACACGCAATTGTGGCTTTTTTTTTATATCCTCGCCAGGAGTATAACCCAGAGCTCACTCACATGATCAGCAAACGGGAGAAGACAAAAAAGGGGGCGGACGGCATAACGCTGACCCACATGACAGCAGCACAGGACCATGTGATCGCGCCAGCCGGGGACAGGGGCAGGTAGGATGGACTCCCCACTGTAATACTGGGGCTTTCTGTAGTCTTCACATATAGTAGTGAGAGCAGTCACAGAGACCATGTTCATCTTTTATCGACACTGACAGCAGAATTGGTCTTGAGACTCTTCTGAGCAACTAATAGCAGTGTAATAGCATTGTTTTGTTTTGTATGAGATGTTATATCCGTTTCCGTAGAGATTACATTATTTTGCGGTTGTTATGTATTGTGGTAATAACATGTATCTTATCTGAGTTCAATGGATTAAGGTTAGGTTTAATTAACTGTTCAGGAATACAAAGGGTGCAATGTTATCACATGCTACAGTGTCAATAACAGTGGAATGTCAATTGTGTTTCGTGTCCACAAGAGCTGTTTTCTGGCCTGACGATGATGTCACCCCAGTTGTTTTGTGCCATGTCAGGTAGAACACATAACATAGAGGCGTGGGCATTTTTCAGTTTTCTCGTACCTGGTTGACATTAATGTACAATAGTTCTTGAAGGACAAGACTAACGCCGGTGTTCTACTATTCTGCAGACAAACAATGACGGTCACGTGATGTTAAATGGTTTTCTTCACAGTGTGAGCAGTTCTGATAAGAACCAGGCCTACTCTTCCCAGGACCAGTCGGCAGAGTGGTCAGACGAAGAACAGGCTGCCCCAAACTCGGGCTCAGATACCAACGGGGCTGGGGCCAACCCCTTTGAGGAGTCAGTGAAGGGAGTGCGGGTGAAGGCGCTCTATGACTACGACGGGCAGGAACAGGACGAACTCACCTTTAAAGCAGGTGAGTATTCCATATAGAACTAACAACTTTGGTTGTTTTTGGTGTTTATTGTCATGTTCATGTCAAACGAATCAACTTCACATTACCAGTACTGCTGTTACAAAGACATTAACCTTTATAATGGGACCTGTCGTTTGGGTACTGGAATAAATTAGATTGTGCATTAAACTCAATTCTATTTGTTTAATTTATATTATATTTGATTTTTAAAAAAAGGAAACACCTTCTTACTAATCCACAGTAGAAACATTACTGATAAAAAGGAAGGTTTTTGTCTCATTACCTTTCTCATCCCAAAAAGACAACAAACAGTAGCTACACCCACGGTCCTGGCATGAATATGAACTGGCACCAGTCTGAGGTACAGTTTTCAAAAAAGTAATCAACATACACATCTCAAATTTAACCTGGATTTCCATCAAAAATCAACAACAGACTCCAAGGTTTGGTTGATTTTTCAATCAAATGTTGATGACTCAATCAAATTTGAATGAGAATGGTATGCTGATCTGATGCTTCTCCCTACCTCTTGTTTTGCTCACCCTTGCTCTTTGTTTCTCATCATTATTGTCTCGTTCTGTCTTTTCCCGCAGGAGACGAGTTGACTAAACTAGAAGATGAGGATGAGCAGGGTTGGTGTAAAGGCCGGTTGGACAGCGGCCAGTTGGGCTTATATCCTGCTAATTATGTGGAGCCCATCTAACTGCCCACTTGGCGGGTCACCCAGACTGAACAGTTCAATCATACTGCACATTGCCAGAGACTTTAAAGCAACGCATCCCTGTTCCCCCTCTTTCCGCCTGAGTGATCAACACACTCTGAGAAGTCGTCATTTTTAATCCTCCCCCAGGGACCCCCAGCAGTACCAACATGACCATCACAAATCCGCCACGGCACTGAGTTTGGAACCACAACCCAACCCTGTGTATGTGTACCAACAACCGCTTAGCTCCAACAAATGGAGGAATTATTTTCCACATTTTAGTGTTGCTGTGTTTTATTCCAACGGGTTTCAGTTCTTCTGATGACATTTACTTGGCAGTATGTATGTTCTTCAAAACAATATGGATGAGGTAGAGTCAGCAGTGCCTGCATAGTCAGAATGAGCTATGCACTGTGCATTGTAAATATTTGATGACGGGTTGTTGTTTTTTTAGCAGTTTGGATTCTAAGTAAAGCTGTACAATCCTGTTTTGTTGCATCTGACATTCCATGCAAGGTTTTTACAATGCTGTACACTATAACAGATGGACACTTTGTTTTCTCTCTTCGTACATTGCTTCCATGTTGTTGTTTTTTTGTCTTCCCTGAATTCCCCGTGTGAAACAGCTGCAGCAGCATGTGCTCCTTCATCACACTAATGGCCGCAGGATCATTTAGAAATGATTGTTAAACAGAGTTTGTTCATCAGGAACACTGTTTCTCTACCAGTTTTTGTACCAGGCACTGGCAAGATATGGTTCGCCTCCCTGGAAGGCTGTTTAGTTGATAACATTTTGTCAGGATCAGTCGCAAGCAGTGTCATAGAATTATTTGAGGGATCGCTCAGTCATGTCTCAGGGGCCGATGCTAGACCATGGACTGAGAGTTTTGCTAATATACTTTCCACGAAGGCACATTGAGTTATGTACTTGAGTTATGTACTAGTACAGTACCTCCAGGTAGCCCATGTTGATCATGTGCCTATCGTTTCCTGACTGCACTACTTTCTGAACACCTCACTTTTATTCCCTTTTGTATTAATGTGCCAGCTGTTTTCATTAAGGAAATATGAGAGACATGCCTTATTGTTTTGATTTCTTTTCATGTCTTTTTTTCTTAATATTTGGTTAAAGGAGTGAAAGCAAGTGAACAACCCCCCATTCTTAAAAGTATTTTTCTGGTTCCATATACAATGCAGTGGGTTTTTCCAAGGGTCAGTGTTTAGTAATGATTTTTCCAGTATTTCCATTTTATTAATTTAGCAGTAGCTCTTATCCAGAGCTACTTACAGAAAGTAGCTTGATCTAATGCCACATACCTATAAAGAAAGCTAGGTGTAACAACCACACACCTTAGTAGTGAATGCTTTGTTATCAATGATTAGTTATTGACAAAAGTCAATGCTGGAAAAATTAAACGTGTGTCTAACAACAGTTCACCAAGATTACAATGTTGATCTTCTCCAATAACAGGTTAAACCGTTTGTCATCAGAAACGAACTGCTGCTGGCCAAATGAGAGATTTAAAAATACGAGAGAATCTTGGGATGTACATTTAGAGTAAAAACAGTACCATAACACCTTTTTAGTTGCAATGGCTTTTGATTACTGCATGGTTTCTATGTCTTGTCTTTTGTATGAATGAAAATGATGAGTCACCCATATTATATTCCAGCTTAGTCTCTGGCTCTCTCCAGCTTTCTGGCCCTGATCCAACAGTCATTTGCATGCTGGATCACTCACCACAAGCTGATAAATATACATTGTGGGTATTTTATATTACTTCAGCCAGTAGTGGTGAAAGTGGTGCTCATGAGCCATGCATTTTTTTTGTGTACCCTGTCATCCAATTGTGTAAAAAAAAAAAAATCAGTAACTTATTAAATGATATTCCGTGTTAAGAAAATAGTGTTTCATTCGTATGGTCAGACATAATATAATGATTTTCTGTGCTAAAGATCCCAGAAGGCATTTTAAGTACTACAGTAATGGAACTTACTGTATACATTGTTTATCCTTATTTTGTTTGGGTTTCTATTCTGTCAGTTGAATCCTTGAATACATGATCTTAGGAAAACTGATGCCAGTGTTTGTCTCTAAACTGACAACTTAGAAACTAATCACGATTCTGCATTTTTTTTTTACATATCCAAAAAATGCATTGTGCTTGAATCTATACAACACACTGTTAAATCTTAATCCTTTTCTTTTGAACAAATGAATCAAAGAGAGAATTGTTAAATTATGAATAGGCACCAGAGGTTATATGATGTGTGACTTTTCTATGATAACACTCTGGTTTTAGGCAGCGATTCATTCAAACATGCCATAGCAATATTTACACAGCGTCTTTACTTACAAAACATATATCATGTGGTCACTAAAAAGTGCAAGCATACCTGTGAGCAGGGTTCTGGTAGTAGTTGCAGGTTTTGATACAGCCCCCAATACCAGTCTGAGTTTATTCAACATTGTGGAAATCAGTCACTGTATGTAAATATTGCAATGCAGGTCTGATTGAATTGAGTTCCCTTAGATAGTGAAGGCTACATTTTACATTTACATTTTTGTCATTTAGCAAAAATGTAAATGATGTTCCCTTTCAGGAGAAGAGGGATGCACTTTTAACGACTTGGGAAAATATGGCTACATTACAAAGTGCACTACAAAGAAAGGCAGGTTCCTCTAAACTATTGATAAGAAGTCTGTATTTTCTGCTCCTGCAACACGGCTTATTGGAGAACATTTTGGGACCACTAATACTTCACCTGAGCCAGCAGCAGCATATTTGTTAGCTAAAATACATAGAGTCATTGACTTCAGTGCTTCTGGAAAGACCCAGTTCAGTTTACAACAATTCAAAGGCAACTGTTGTACATACTCTTTTAGCCAACAAAATATATTGTATCAAAATCAGAATAGAGATTGTTCACTATACTGTGGTATACAGGTCATTTGTATGTGATGAATATTTAAATATTCACTATGGTGTTCACATTGAAGCTCACGTGAAGCAGTGACGGATGGTGAATATTTAAAGAGGTTTTAACCTTTTATTTTACTTTGTGTCCAGCATGTAGGGGAACAGGTGGCAGACATGTTGTGAAAAAGCCCTAGTGATCTAGAAGTCTGTTAGTTAATAATAGTTCTGTGTTCTCCAAACTGTAGTGCCTATTCATCTGCATAAACAAAATAAAAGGCTTCATCCAAACATTGGATTAATCATTGTCATGTTAGGATGTCCATGCGCGTATATACTGTATCTCTATGTGCACCTGCCCATTGATGCTGCTAAAATATGCAAAAGTTGGTTATGACTCCTTGTTTGATGTGCAGTCGGCACCTGTAATTTGGGGTCCATTTGTGTACAGGACTTTGGATGAACCTATTTTATATGGAACTGATGATAACATTTAATAGTAATGTAGTTAGCTTTAATAACTGAAGCCCAAAGGTATGAACTAGTCATGCATGTATGACCCTTTAAAATGCTTTAGATGCAAATTTTGCAATAATGTCAAATACCTTCAGACTGTAAGTACTATTACCAAACTCCCCACTAGAGGTCATCAGTTAATACAAAGAAGTTCATCTCAATCTCTGAATCAAATACTCTCAGGTTTAATACATTGCTGTAGGGGTGACATTTATAAAGCACAGTGCTTTGACTTTATGTAGGAATATGGCAGTAGATGCAAAATAGAAAGTGTTTGTTTTTATGGCACAATATTTGTTCCCTATTTCGTCTCCTCGTTTTTTGATCTCTGGGTAAATGTTCAGTATAAACCACGAGGTGCTATACAATATGTTAAGCCTCAACTGTAGATCCGTCTTAGAGTAAATTTGATCAAGGCTCTATATCCACCCTGTTACTGAGTATCAGTCAAAAAATGGATTACACAATTTATCTGGGCAATAAGAAACCAAACAAACTTTCCTCATGTATATCTTTAAAAAATGTCTCAGATGTTTGATTGGCACTATTTCACAAAAATATATGTACAGTAAATCATCTCTTTGGCTTTTAAGCCCTGTTTAATTAAGGCCAACCTGTGTTTCCTTTTGGTGTCCAGCTGCACTTAAAGTGGATATAGTGGAAAAGTCTACACATCCCTGTAAAAATGTCAGGTTTTTGTGATGTAAAAGAATGAGAAAAAGATAAATCATGTCAGAAACTTTCCACTTTTAATGTGACCTATAATGTGAACAATTCAATTGAAAAACAAACTGAAATCTTGGAGGGGGGAAATGAAAAAGAAAAAACTTACAATAACCTGGTTGCATAAGTGTGCGCACCCTCTTATAACTGGGGATGTGGCTGTGTTCAGAATTAACCAATCACATTCAAACTCATGTTAAATTGAAGTCATTACACACCTGCCATCATTTAAAGTGACTCTGATTAATCACAAATAAAGTTCAGCTGTTCTAGTAGGATTTTCCTGTCATTTTCTTAGTTGCATCTCCAAGCAAAAGCCATGGTCCGCAGAGAGCTTCCAAAGCATCAGAGGGATCTCATTGTTGAAAGATATCAGTCAAGAGAACGGTACAAAATAATTTCCAAAGCATTAGCTATACCATGGAACACAGTGAAAACAGTCATCATCAAGTGGAGAAAATTTGGCACAACAGAGACATTACCAAGAACTGGACGTCCCTCCAAAAGTTATGAAAAGAGGAGAAGAAAACTGGTCAGGGAGGCTTCCGAGAGGCCTACAGCAACATTAAAGGAACTGCAGCAATTTCTGGCAAGTACTGGCTGTGTGCTACATGTGACAACAATCTCCCGTATTCTTCATATGAATGGGCTATAGGGTAGGGTGGCAAGACGGAAGCCTTTTCTTACAAAGAAAAACATCCAAGCATGCCTGAAGTTTGAAAAAACTAACATCAAGTCCCCCAAAAGCACGTGGGAAAATGTGTTATGGTCTGATGAAACCAAGATTCTGGCCATAATTCCAAAAGGTATGTTTGCCGCAAAAACAACACTGCACATCACCCAAAGAACACTATACCCACAGTAAAGCATTGTGGTGGCAGCATCATGCTTTGGGGCTGTTTTTCTTCAGCTGGAACCAGGGCCTTAGTCAGGGTGGAGGGAATTATGAACAAATAATTACAAATACCAGGCAATTTTGGCACAAAACCTTCAGGCGTCCATTAGAAAGCTGAAGATGAAGTTCACCTTTCAGTACGACAACGACCCAAAGCACATATCCAAATCCACAAAAGCATGGCTTCACCAGAAGAAGGTAATGTTTTGAAATGGCCCAAACAGAGCCCAGACCTGAATCCAATTGAACATCTGTGGGGTGATCTGAAGAGGGCTGTGCACAGGAGATGTCCTCGCAATCTGACAGATTTGGAGCACTTTTGCCAAGAAGAGTGGGCAAATATTGTCACGTCAAGATGTGCCATGCTAATAGACTCCTACCCAAAAAGACTGAGTGCTGTAATAAAATCAAAAGGTTCTTCAACAAAGTATTAGTTTAAGGGTGTGCACACTTATGCAACCAGGTTATTGTGAGTTTTTTATTTTTCCCCCTCAAAGATTTCAGTTTGTTTTTCAATTGAATTGTTCACGTTATAGTTCACATTAAAGGTGGAAAAAGTTCTAACATGATTTATCTTCGTATCATTCTTTTCCATCACAAGAACCTGTCATTTTAACAGGGGTGTGTAGACTTTTTATATCCACTGTATGATATCAACCAATGATGACTTGTACAGATATAAAGGTTTATATTTTTACGGTCCATTGATAAAATACCAAATAAAACCAACAAATAAAATTGAACAAACTGTACACCAGTGAGTATTTAACATAAAGAGGAACAATTCAGGATAGGAGCATTACAGATGCTGGAATTGAAGTATCTGTGTAGAGAAGACCCTGTCCAGGCCCTGACGGACAGGTTAAATCAAACAATACATCGGACTATAATTAATTTACATACAGTCGTTGTACATGTTATGTGCAAAATGAACTTTGGGTTTCAAACTATCTCAGGATGTTTCTCCTTAATAATACCCATTCTTATTTGCTGGCTAAACTTGTCTTGTGCACATTATGATTGTGCCAACATTTCCAAAAAGGTGTAGATGACTAAAGAACACCCTGTTTTCTGGTTGTGGTCAGGTCTCATCAGATCTTCCTCTGGAATAAGGGTTCAATTCAATTTAACTCACATTATTTGTTCATTTGACAGAACTAGAAGTGTTTAGGCAAGGGGTGAATACCATCGATATGGACACAGCATCATCATTGCTATGGTGGGTTTGAATGAATCCCAGCAATAATCAAGTCTGGATATTGTGAAGAAGTGATTAAAACCAAATTATTTTGCCATATAAAATATAACACCAGTGAGTTATGGGATAATCAACTGTCCTAAATGAATTGATATTATTTTTAAACAACATCTATAAAATATGTTGCATGTAGTGAGCGACCAGGAAGTTAGTTCATACCATACATGACAGAACTTGCTTAGATAACTCACCTGATCGGATAATGGAAGCCTTGTGTTAGTACAAGGTGCAAACGTAAGACAGGCTGTCGGATACTTCCACAAATATGTCCCGTTTGTTGATACTTACAAGGTGCACATTCTGTAATTTGAGTAATTTGTCATTTGAGTTCCACTTTATATCCAGTAATTCATGGGACAATAGGGATTCTCTGGAATTGAGTTGGTAATGCTTTATTTAAAATACAGTTAGTTTTAAAATAGAAATATAGAAATATATTATTCATATTTATTTAGATTTTTTAGCATAAGATGAGTAATGGTGCCAGAAAATAAGTCTGAAATCCCCCTGAAATTCCATAATGAATCATTCAAATCTGGCATCAATGTAACCTGTTGCAATGTTAAAACAATATACTGCATCATTCTATTAACTTAGCTGAACCCATTTTGCTGGTTTGGAGTTGCGCTAAGCTCTACGATGTTGGCCATTACCGCATTCTTTCACACAGATTAATGGTGAAGACAATTTAGGCTGAAGTTTTTCTTGTGGACAATTTACAGCATTTATTTTAATTAAACAATTACAATTAGATGCAAGCAAAAGGTACAAAATATACAACATATTATAATGGTAATATATAGTGCTGTGGTGTCTTCTAGAAATGGAAATTCAACAGCTTTCTGAGTTATACTGAAAGGACACATCAGACTTAACCTGTCACTGTAATTGTCTGTAAGAGAGGGTGGGGTGACTGTAACTATTTTAGTTTCTATTGAGGGGGGTTATTGCCGGACTTCCATTCAGGTTCAGTGAAGTCTGTTGTAAATGTATCCCAGGACAGATCCAACGTGTGCCATGTGATTAATTCATAAACAGAGTGAGCTGTTTGCCCCTCTGGAAGACAGCCAAAGCCAAACCCAATGTGAAGCACAACTCCTGGCAACATTCCCAAAGGAAGGAGTGGAAACGGCAAACAAACAAATGCCGACTGTTTCTTCATTCTTCATTCTGTAGTGTAGGCAGGGTACAGCAGTACTGTATTTAAAAGGGATATACAGCTCCAGAAAAAATGAAGAGACCACTGCACCTTTTTCTTTCCTTTCCAAAACAGTCGAAAAGGAAGGTTTTGAGTGAGAAACAGAAGGGTTAAAATTAAGAGACCACTGCAAATTGAACGCTTCTGTTCATCACTCAAAATTTTCCTTTTCAACTTTTTTGGAAAGGAAAGAAAAAGTTGCAGTGCTCTCTTCATTTTTTCCAGAGCTGTATGTTGACAGTCAGGGATATCTCTTTCTATGGTTCAGTGACAATCAAATGTAATGTCTTGAGTGGTTTTAAGATACTGGTCATTGACTACATGACGCTATATAATAAGAAAACAAGAACAGGCAGACTATGCAAATTAAAAGGGAGTTCATGAAGTTGTTTGTAATTTTCTTTCTTAGTTTTTTTTTAGGAAGAATTAACAAAGAGAAAGAGCATTTTGATTTAGCAACACGTTTCTTCTCTGTTCTGTAAAACAGCTAAATCTTCATTTCCCAGCTTTGGCAGTGGACACTCCAGGTACTGGCAAAGGGTGTGTGTACTTACAGGGGTTGATCAGTGCATGTGTTCAAGTCTGTTTCATTTGTTAGTTTTACCCCTTTTCAGCTTGGTGTTGGTAAAACGTACAAGTGCAAGTTTTGTGCAAGCCCTGTGGCCCTTTGTTTGAATGCTTGAGTCTTCCTCTGTCCCATCATACTGGGTGGACAAACTGGTAGACCAGTCTCTGGGAGACGTCGGGTTTGCGAATTATGCCCTTCTTGTAGTATTGCCGTATAGAGCGACTCAGCTTGTCATAGTTCATCGCCGGACGGTTCTTCCTCAGACCCCACAGTCTCGCCACATGAGCAGAGTCCTCGATTTTGAAAATACCTGTCGGACAGGAGATATGGATTATAATATGGAGTACTTAGTCACTCCAATTTATTGCAATGTTCTGTTACTTTGCTCAAATTGGATAGATTTTTGCAGCAGAGAGGACTGATCAAGAGTTGAGAATGCTTCTACGTTCATGCCGGTCACACAGTCATCCCTGTTCACCTTTCTCTTTATTGAGCCAGCGGATGCAGCGTCCGTAGTTGTGCGGCTTTAGAAGCAGCTCTCGGAGGAACTGCCACAGGTGAATGGGCTGACCTGAGCATGACGAGTCGGCCTCTGACCACAGCTCCTCTCCACCTGTGCAGAGCGAGGAAAGATGAGACCGTGTATAGATCTTTAATTCCAGTCTTTAATTCCTCATGTTGACTAATGAACATGCACACAAAATCCATTGTCTGAGTGGGTCAGCTTAGTGATGAACTAAACTTAATGCCTTGTCTTCTTGTCCAGTTGTAGCCCTGCTGTTTTCCAGGAACAGGGTTGTCGACCCCTGACCTATGAGCTATGAAAACGCACAACTGCCACCACTCTTGGCCAGGAGCCATGAAATATCTCTCCCTCAAGAAACTAAGCTAATACAGTAGCATCTAAACCTACCTGTGATTTTGCTGTCTCCAACAGAACACCTCTCTTTCATCCAGGCGGCTGTGGGAAGAGAGAAACCGAGAGGTGTACTATTGTATTTTTTTAAATGAAACAAGTTCAGCTCAGAAACATCAGAATGTTACAAGCTTCATTATCTTTATTATAGTCGAATGTGTAGACTGTCTACAGCAGTCACACAGCCATTATCGCACACCTGACTTCCAGATGTCCAGGTGGGCATGCAGGGTGTCTCCACACTGCGGGGACCTCTGCCTGAAATCCTCTTCACTCATGGCACAAAGGTCTTTCCCGGTGAGCTCCTGAAAGGCCTTGCCAGCCTGAGGCAGTCTATACAGGTGCTCGGTCCAAAGCAACCATTTTTGAACATTACTGCAACTCCACTCGATGGGATCTAGGGTAGGGCCAACATAGTTCCAGACGGTTACCAAAACAACCATGAACACAATGAAGACACTAGATGAGGGTGCAGCTCCTACATTACATGCAACACACACACATACATGCGCTCACACACACACGCACACATACGCATACACACAGAGCGCAGTCAAACATTGACATTCAGAGGACCAGTTACTGTCTTCACCTCAGTGATGTGTTTATTTGACTAGTATTTTCTCTGGGACGTTCGCTCTGGGTAAAATCTAATCACAGGCGTGACCTGGGGAGAATAGTGGTTTGCACAAGGTGGGGTAGTGTTCACTTGTATACTCTGCAATCGTTGTCATCAGTTGAAACACACAATGACACACTTTCAATACTACACGACTCAGAGAAGGACTAGGGGCTCCAAGATGTCAGGGTGTAACAAGACATTTTAGAGTATACATACAGTACTATCTGCCTTGGGCCTACAGTTTGCTTTGCCCGTTGAACAGACCTCACCCATGCACTGTGTACACGGTTATTAGAAGTCAAGCGACACTGTCGTTCCCATTAAATCCTGTGGATATTTGTCAAACGCATGCAAAGATTGGGATTACACAGATCCTGGAGCAGACAAACATGACTTGCGTAAGTGAGAATATAAGTCATCAAGAGCTGTCATTCATATCATTATTATCTGGTGTTGGGTTTCTTTAACTGCAATAAAGAGTTTTTGTCCTGGAGCAAGATTTCCAAATATATTTTTTATATTTTTTGGGTAGCGATTTAGATTTTCACCACACCTCGAAAACACATGAATAACAATTAGAAAAAGTGGAATGAACTTGTTATAACAGGTCCAACAGCATAATACATTGGTGTCATCATTATGGCTTCTCTCAAAAGTGTGCTTCAACCATCTATGAATATGCTGATAGCTAAAACCTGTTTGTAAAAAAGAAAAAACATTAACATAAAACACTGATATATAGCCTGCAGGCCGCCTCGACTGTCAAGCTGATTGAGCACAGGTGAACCAATTATTACCTTCTTATGAATGAGCCCAAGCCATAAAATGAAGTAAACCCAAAGTGTATTATTTTGGTACAACTTAAATATTGAACTTCTATTTATGTGGTAATGACTATACTCGGTTATAGTCTGTTAGTTGTTATGCTGGGCAGAGTTGGAACAAACTGCTAGAAAATCTTAGACTTGCTTCAACATTGACCACTTTTATATCTAGGCTAAAAAGCCTTTTATTAATCTTCGAATAATTATTTAGCCATCTTAAATGTGATGTTTTTATTTGTATGCTTTGTCATTTATATTACATTTATTTCTAGAATGCCTGATGTTTGTTTTATCTAATGTAAAGTAATTTGAATTGTCCCTGTGTATGAAATGTGCTATTAAAAAAAACGTGCCTTGCCTTAATCACACCTAAGTGTACATAATACATGATTGGAAATATCATAGTACACTTTGGTACTCTTAAAATATACTTGTAATGTATTTTTTGACTTTTTTTCTCACAAATTTAATTTATCTGACCTCATAATTAGCCTCAAATTTAAACAGAAGCAATAACCAAAATACATTATTGAAAATCTTGTAAAAGGATTTTCTCAGTCTGACTGAAATGAATATCAATTAATATAAGTTAATAACATCCGTGCAGCATTTGGAGTTTGTGATGACCATGTGAGCTTCTTTCCATGTTATAGACAGTATGTCCTTGGAATATTAATGTTCTGTTATATGGAATAACTTCAATACCTGCTCACTACTGCAGTCTGACTCAATGCTAAAAAGCTGGAACCATTTGGGAAACCCAGCCCTCAGCCCTTCAGGATCCGCAATTTGTGCCACAAACATAGAATATTTAAAGGGACTGGATGCTTTGGCACATCCTTGAGACTGAAAGCTCTCCTTTACATTGACAAACTGGTCTCTGACAAACACATGAATGGTCTATGAAGACTTTCAGTAAATGTTACTTTGACAAATTAAACATATGAACATATATTTATAAAATGCTAGCATTTATTAATGTTCTTGAAATGTAATAAGTATATCATCTCACAAGAATGACTTAAAATGGGAAAATGTATGATGATGTCATCATTATCTCACATTCTACCTACTAATTTAAATAGCCTATATTTATATAAAAGGCAACATTGGCTTAAGCTAAAAAGTATGTTTCTATTTTAATTTACTTTAAGTTTTAGACATGTAAACATAAACATATAAGTTTAAAGTTCCTATACGATTAGTCTATCTTCCTATATTGCTAGGCCTAATACTACATTATTATTTACTTTCTGAGATGGAACTCCATTAGGCTTATAGATGAAAACTGTAGGCCTACAATTCATTTTTGAAAAGGTAAACAGTCAGTTGTGAAACTTTTGTGTCTGTCTCTCAATCTGCCCTGTTTATGTTAACATAATATGTTAAAGTACAATTTCTTAAAATAGAGATATAACAGTGCTAACCAAATGTTTCAGGATTTTATAAAATTGTTTGACCTACCTAGCTTTACCAACCTGTGTTAATCCACTAACTAAAATAGTTACTGCTATGAGTTTGAAATGGGCAAAGGGATTTTAATATGACTTTTAATAATAATAAAAATATATATATATAATTTTTTGAGGAAATAGAAAAGGCTTTTCCTTGATAGCATAGATTTAGTATGCAGACATTTAATCTTGGTGTTATGGATCAGAGTGACAAACGGCACATCTGTGACCATATAATAAATGCCACTTTAATGGCAAAATAGATTGGACATTACCTTGACTACATATTCATTAAAAAAAACGTAATGTAACGTAATGTGTTATTGACCAATAAGATCAACTTAATTGTGACGTGAAGAAGGGTTAATGTGTCACGAAACAGTCATGATATTGGTTCAATAAACATTTACTCTAAGAATTCAACCCTGTGGGTGTCTTCATGCACCACTGACATCAAAAACTGCAGTGAGAAGGAGGTAAGTATCAAGCCTACCTGGAATTGCAAATTAACTTTAAAGCCTGTAGCAGACACTTTCAATTTCTGAAAAAAGGCTGCACCATTGACCAGCCACCCTAATCAGCTCACCGACCGCAGGGGGGAAATAGGCCCGGTATTCGCTAAGCAATAAGGCACAAATGGCTGTTAAATACAAAGACTAAGGGCTGTACCTAGGCATTTCAGCATTGTGTCCTGACGTAAGAACAGTGCCTCAGGCCTAAGAAGGTCTCTCAGCCATGGTATATTGTCCACATATTTTCCACACCTCTTCTTGCCCTATTACGTATATATACCACAGCTTTCAGCTAATCAGTATTCAAGATTGTTATGTTATAGTTATGCTGATGACAGCATCAATGTAGAATGACATGACTTTAGATAAGCTATGGATACATTTGACTAACTCCTAATATTGCTGTGGGATCTGTTATGACACTACATTAAATACTTATAGATGTGTTATGAATGTGTTATGAATGCTTATGGATGTGTTATGAATGTGATAAGTAAATTATGAAGATTTATTTTATTGATGGCGAGTTAAATCCAGAACCGGTTGTTTACTTTTTTTTCAGCTCAGTTACCCTTGAATTCCGCCCAAATGTTTTTCTCTACATACAATAATTTATTTTAAGCTTGATTAAAACTAAAATATGCTCTCTCTGCCACTCAGTAATATTTTGAATAGTTAAAAAGTAGCTTAACACATCTTCTCTTACAATAAGGGGCCAAAACTTTATAGGTTTGTTCATGCTGTCCAGAAGTCATTATAAAAATGATTGCATGCTACATGTGTCACACTCTGAAGCAGACGCATTCTGATATAATCCGGGGTTCCTCAGGAGTATGTCTGCTGTGAGTCGTGTCAGTGAGTCATTTAATTCCACATGGAATCTGTACTGTACTGGGAAACACAGCTTTCAACAGAAATGCCCACTCCACTAACTAGATGATGGCTTAACAATACCTACCTGGGGTGATGTTAAGCAACTTGCAGGCCGTCTCGATGTCCTTCAGCACCTCACCAACCACCATGCTCTGGACTTGCTCTAGGGAGCGTTCCTCCTCCTGGACCCCGTCCTGCTCCGGGGACAGCCCCAGGGCTTGACTGTCGATGACCGGACACTGCTCTGGCTCCTCTGAGGGCTCCGTCCTGGGTGTGGGGAAAGGCATTGCACAAGCCAGACCTGGGGATGCCTCCGACACCTTAACAAGCCAACCGGAGTCCTCTGTGAAGAGCATGTCGAAGCAGGATAGGTAGAAACCTGTTAGGCCGCGACTCTCGAGAGACTCCATGCGGGGCTTGGTCTCTTCCATCTCCCAGGTCTCTCCAGCTCCGGCCCTGTCTCCCAGGGGACGGGATGGGAAGACTGGGCTGCTGCCCTCTGATGACAGACTCTCCCCTGGACTCGACATGGCTGCTGCCTCCTGTTCAGAATGGAGGAATGAAACATGAATAGAAAAATCAAGTAGTTTCACAAGCCCGTCAAATGATTAATAAAAGTACATTTTACTTGGTATCTCAATATACTATGCAATAGGTGTAGACAAAGAATGTGTTGACCACATTCATACAGTTTAGATTGTGGAATGGTGAAAACAAGCAGTTAGTCATAAAAAGTGTATTACACTGCAACACCATTTGCAGATAACTAACTAACTAACTTATTCCATGCTGCTTGGTCCATTGTAGCAACTCCAACTAGTTTCATTCTTTAACATATCAGATTAACTTCCATGTATCTGGAAAACCTGAAAGATTCAAAATAGATTACTGGAAACCCTGTAAAGAAAATATAACCGGTGACGTATATGAGCTTCTTGAAAGCCAAGGTTTTCTTGATAGCAAAATAAATTGTGGAGGTATTACAAAAACAAAACCAATGGCATAGCAGGTGTTTCAAATCTAAATCACAGTACCTTTAAGAATCAATTCCTTTGTGCCAAAAACTCCGTCTGCTAAACATGCAACAATTTCAGAGCTCTATGAAAGTCCATCAGAGGCACAGTGAAGAGAGCAGAAACTGAGTTGAGAGCATGTTTGCAGGGGCTCTTTTAATGTTCCCTGAACCAAGTGAAGATATGGGGGAATGACCCTGAAGTGAGTCACTGCACATTGCACCGCACCAACAGGGCAGGCATGGGGCAAAATGGATTTGACTGAATCTCTTACTTGTGGGTCAGTGGTCCAGAATGGGTGTTGACTTGAGAATAGGTGATTTGTATTGAGTCCTGAAGCGGTGCGGCCACCTGCCTTTGCTTTTCAAGGGACCGTCTCCACAGTCCTCTGGCTCCACTGTCAGCTGGAGTTTTTAATGAAATAAGAGAGCGATAATGTGGAGAAGACATCTGAAACAGGGCATGACTGCAAGCCCCCACTGTGGTCTGTTCAAGAAATGCTTCAGAAGAATATGGATGAGGCTGTGCTTCTTCTGATTCTCTCTGTTTGCTTGCACGTTGGTTCACATGACTTTGCCCTGCCTACTGTAAAGTGGCATTAAGTTATTTCTCACTGCATAACCTGAACAGGAAATTTTATTTTCTTTAGAACATTTCTTCACGTGTGGAATTGTCTTGCCATTAGAATGGGATCACAGGTCAAAATCAGATGACGTCACTGAAGCAAGGCTAACGTAATCACATAATGACATTGTCTAATGGTTTTAAATGTATCTGGCTGCTGCTGCCACAGCAGGTAGATGGGAAGGAATGTAGCTGTCATCAAGACATGGTTATCAGTTTGTCGTGCCACGGAAAAGGATGCCTGCTCTCGCACAGCACATGTTCAAGGAGATAGAATGTCTGTTTGTCTAAAGAGACTGTAAGCCACTGTATTCATAAAACAGCTATAACACTTCTAGGACACGCCCAGCAAAAGATACTGAAACCACCTATAAAGAAAATATATTTCTGTTGATAAATTCTATATTTGTTTATTGAATATACTAAGAAACTAATGATTGATCAGAGCAAATAGTGTGAGGATGGGCAACTTTAGTGCTAACCCAATGATTCTTTCGCAGGAACACATTTGACAGACCTACAACAGCTCTGTTTCAATCCCAGATATATATTAATCTTAACCAAAATTAGGTTATCCTCTCCAAAAGTGTTTTTGCTTTTCTTCCACTATCTCTGTCTCTCTTATTCTCAGTGTCTCCAATCCTCAGTCTAAACCTCCCATTCCTTCTTTTATCTCCTTATGTCCTGCTAAGGATGTGGGGATAACCCACTGTCTCTTCCCTTCATCAGATTAAAAAGAGCCAAGCGGGATCCAGGCCAGCCTGCTGTGCGTCCACTCTCCTCTGTAACAGCTTGCTCTAAGTCCATTAGCCTGGCAAATTTAGCCATATTAGCTTTTTCCTAAAGGAGAGGGGAAAGCAGAAAGGGGTGCAAACATGCTCCCCAGGGGAAGGATTATGGGTCTGACTGATCTCTAGATGAGTTTGGGCAAGACGCATATATTCATTTCAGGAGAATGAAGGCTTTGCTCCATTTGCTGGCCAGGTCAAGCTTAGACACACAATCAGATGGACTATTGCCATAAAGGCAGCTATACTCCCTGGTAACCATTTAACCACATTTAATTTGTCTTGTTTTGGGAATTCTCTCAGCTTGATGTTCAGTCCAATTCTTAGTAGCTACAAGCCTGCTCTACTACCTTTATGTTAACTGTATGGATGGTCAGTGGATGGTCAGTTTAGGTAACGTGTTTGGTCCTGTGACCATTGAGCTTGTTAAGAGAGAATGTTCCTTTATATGAATACGGGATAAAAAATCTGTTGCATTATAGTTTCTAGGCAGAGAAATCACATCGAGAGCTTTCAAAACACTTTTTAACTTTGCACAAAAAGGTGGCTATTAAAATATCTGAAATTTGAGGCCATTATAATATTAATGTAATAGTAATTTTATCAGAAACAAGTGTCATATACTGTGATTCATTTATGTACTGTATATCTGGGGAAAGGAACGGTAATCAGCAATAGATACAGGGAAAACAATACCATCCACAGATGTTTCTTGTGGTGTCTTCTCCCAGTGTCCTCTTCAAGAAAAAAGAAAAGGCTCTCTTATTTGATTTTAGCGTTAAAAGTGTGTGTATAGTCAGGCGTGCCTATTTGCTGTGTGGGGAAATGCGTACAGTTTAAAGAGCCATTTGGAGCCTCAGGGATTCTGTGTTATTGTTTCTCCTGGGAAAGTTAGAACCAACAATTGAGCTTCTCCAGGACGAACAAAATAAGAGAATGATTGTCATCTATTGCAGGTCACTAGCTTAACAGAGCATGCCGGGAAGATAGATAAAATCAATATTAGTAATGTATGTTGTTAGAAGGAAGAAGGAAGGGGGGAAAAAATCCAGCCCCCACTTTGACTCTCCTCAGACCTTGTCATTGAATTTTTTTATTTAACCTTTGTTTACCCAGGAAGTCCAATTGAGGTCAAAGGATCTTTTAAACATTCTGATTACCAGCTGTTGTATATGAGGTCTGTTCACATACTAAGGAGCTAAGACATTTGTGTCAATGATGAAGATAAGAACTTCTGTATAAGCAGTTTGTGACCACTGCTGATGTATAACTGGCAACATTGATATATATGTATATATATATATATATATACACAGTATATTTTATATATAAATATATATATAATACATATATGTATATCGTTTTTAGAAATAAAAAAATAGTACAAAAAAACATGCAAATCTACAACAAATGTAAAAAAACAATATACATATACACAAGGATTATTCCTATTTAAGTTGAATTTAATGCAACATACCCTTAGTGACAATAAGCCTATAATCCCCTCACACATTGCAGGGTCGAATCATTCAGCAGGAGCAGGGCAAGTTTTCAGGGCAAGCATACCATAGACACTGAAAGTATGTATTAATGAAAATATTGCCAGCATAGGCAAGTAGGCCTACATCTTATTGTTTCTTAGACCTACAATGCCCACTTTATTTGGAGAGTCCAAATGAAGTGATGCTGTACAGACTACAGACTATCAGTATCATTTCAACTACTATCTACCAACACTCACCTAACCTCAACCCTTCCCTAAATAGGTTACACTTTGTTTGGATCTACTTTACAAATAAAGTAAATGTTTGCAAAGTATAAGGTTAGGGTTAGGTTAAAAATATGTGATAGGGTAAGGATTAGGGAAATGGTTAAAATTATTGACAGGATGGGATTTAAGGTTAGGATTAGTGTTACCGTTAGTATACAGTTAATTATGACTAAATGTTTGCTAAGTATAAGGTTAGTGTTATGATTACAAGAAGAGTTAGTGTAAGGGGTAGGGAAGAGTTTAAGGTTAGGGATTGGATGAACTTTAATATTTGGGTTAGTGTTAGTTGTTGAAATGTTATTGATAATATGTAGACAGCCTGTTATGGAACTACAGATTGACTCAAATATAATTTTAACTATAATTCTAAACCTTACCTTTGATAATGTATAATACCATTAAACTTTTGGGTCAGTTAGAATTTTTTGTCCAACAAAATAACATCAAATCCATCAGAAATACAGTGCAGACATTGTTAATGTAAATGACAATTGTAGCAGGAAATGGCTGATTTTTTATGGAATGTCTACATAGGTGTACAGAGGCCCATTATCAGCAACCATGACTCCTGTGTTACAATGGCACATTGTGTTTGCTAATCCCAGTTTATCATTTTAAAAGGCTAATTGATCACGACATACCCTTTTCCATTTATGTTAGCACAACTGAAAATGGTTTTGCTGATTAAAGTAGTAATAAAATAGGCCATCTTTAGACTAGTTGAGTGTCTGAAGCATCAGCAAATAAGGGTTTGATTACAGGCTCGAAATTGCCAGAAACAAATAACTTTCTTCTGAAACCCGTCAGTCCATTATTGTTCAGAGAATTTAAGGCTATTCCAAGCGAGGAATTCACAAGAAACTGAAGCTCTAGTACAACTCCCTTCATAAAACAGTGCAAACTGTCTCTAACCAGAATAGAAAGAGGAGTGGGAGGCCCTGGTGCACAACTGAGCAAGAGGACAAATACATTACAAATTCTAGCTGGAAACAGATGATTCACAGGTCCTCAACTGGCAGCTTCATTAAATAGCAACCGCAAAACAACAGTTTCAACATCAGTAATGAAGAGGCAACTCCGGGATGCTGACCTATAATGAAGTGGCGAGCACAGTCATTGGATCTCAACCTATTGGGCTTTTGTGGGAGCAAATTGACCATACGGTAAGGAAGAAGTACCCATCAAGTCAATCCAACATGTGGGAGGTACTTCAGGAATCAAGGGGATAATCAGATTATTATTACTCAGATTATCACAACAAACTGACAACTAGAATGCCAAAGGTCTGCAAGGCTGTAATTGCCGCAAATAGAAGATTATTTGACGAAAGGAAAGTATGAAGGACACAATAATTATTTTAATTAAAATTAATTATTTCCAACCTTGTCAATGACTATATTTTCTTTTCATTTTGCTATATTTCCTATCCAAACACATTTCATGTATGTTTTCATGTAAAACAAAGAAATTTCAACAAGGAAGTAACCCCAAACTTTTGAACGATAGTGTATGTACTAAGGTTACTAATATTTTTGCCAGGATTGTATAAACCAGGTGATTATGCCTCTGAAAGCCATGGTATTGCTACCACGGCTAAAGGCTGTATCCAGGCACTCTGCTTTGCATAGCGGCTAACAGCCAGGAGCCATGGTATATTGACCATATATTACAGCCACTCATGCCTTATTGCTTAAATAAGCAAAACCGGTTTAAACAACTTGACTGCGTCTTATAGATGGATGCTATGTTCTGTTTCCTGTTATCCCAGAGGTTTCTATGAATTAGGGGTTAATAGTTTGCTCTGTTCAATGCTATATTTCTTTCCATAGGACATGGGACGGTTTCCACCTGTAATGCAGGTGCAATGGCACCAGGCCAAGTAATTCCAAAAGGAACACCCATTTCAGTGGGTGGCTCTGCAGTTACCTATCTGAAATGCTCAATCTTGCCAGAACTCTAGATGGCTAATTATAATCTTTATTGTTGAATGGGAAGTTGGAGTGTGGTTTGCTTTTGAGCACATAATCCTATCCCTGACAAGATTGTAGGGGAAATGGGCTCTGTTGTGTTATATATTGGGTAAAGGCCAAACCAAACCACAGTTAGTTTTCATAAATCCATCAAGCACCTGTACTATTGTCTGAAATGTGATAGTTTTGAAATATGCCTAATTCCACATAGTGTATTACTGCAAGTATCCTGAACTATTTGTAAGTGTAAAGATGATGTTCATGTTACAACAGATGAATACATTTTCAACCACATTTGTTACTGGGTGATTATTGTAAGTGACTGACAAATGGCAGTATTCAGAGAAATGTGACATTGCACAGCAGATTAATACAAATGGTATAGTACTTTTGAGGAGAGTAAAATACAGTTTACTAAAACAAAACAAATTAGGAAATGAAAACATTGACGTATTTAACACTATGAATGGATATAAGACCTCCAAACTGCATGTCCTTGATCTATCTTTTTAGATACTCTTATATCACAAATGTAACTCCAACATTAATGCCATTCGGTATTTTACAGCAAATTATTGTCTACCTGTTCAAATTTTACCTGGATGAAGGTTGGTTGGTTGATCTCTAAGTGATCCCTGGCAGGTTCTGGCTGAGTGTAGACAGGGCACCAACAGGTATAATGCAGACTAATGTTGTTGATGACCTCTGATTCAGGTAACCCGGACTCCTCTGCTGTCAGTCTGCAGGGCTCTGATGTTTCCTGGTGGGCCAGGAGATGCACCAGGCAGGCAGACAGGCCGGCAGGCAGCAGGTAGGGCACGCAAGCAAGCTTTTTATGATACCGTTAATCAGAAGAATGAAGAAGAACCCTCAGCCTGGGGGCCTGATGTTGTCTCCTAGGATCTGCTGGATCACTCAGCAGATTTTTGAAGGTGCAGCCCAAGAGCACACTTAGGCTTACCAGCGCAATCAGTGACACAGTACCTGCTGTGGGTGTGACCGAGGGAGAGTGAGAGTGTGTGAAGGAATTTCAGTTCCATTGACTCTGGGTCATATTTATACCATGGCAGCCTCGCTGTTTACTTTTTTACGCACACACCATCTGTGTGTGTATGTGTGTGTGTGTGTCTGTGCGTCTGTGTGTTGACCCATGCTGTCTGAAGGACTTCTACCCCACTGTAATCACCCCAGTCTACTCCCCTCAAAACAATGGCTATCCCCTAGAGAAGTAATTTCTCAACTTTGTACAACAGCATCAGAGTATCCATGACAACACCCTGATGAAGTGAAGCTCCATTTTCCTTTTGTCAAGTACAAAAGTAATACTTAAATATTTAGTCTTTGGTTTGCATTTTGCAAAAATGCCACCAGTAGAGGTATTGACATGGCAACCCCAACAAAATTTTTTTCAGGATTAAGAATTTTCTTTAAAAAAACACAATTTCACAAATCTAGGCTCATTGAAATTAAGAACAATTTCTGGACAAAATTTATAATATTTAGAAAAGTATTATTAAGAAAGGGAACAGTAATTTCTCTTAGTTTAAATTTTCCCTTAAACATGAATGAAACTGCTGTAGGCAGCTCCTATAAAATTTCCAGATGTACATTGCCACCAGAAAGTATTCAGAATGTAAATGATGAATACATGTAAAGAAAAAATAATCTTATGTGAAGAAATATTCAGACCCTTTATTCAATGTTTTGTTGAAATGCCTTTTGCACAGCTAAAGGCATTTGTTATGCTGAAAGATCAATCTTAGCCCAGTCTAAAGTCTTGTGGAAATTATTTTTATAATGTTCCCCAGATCTATGTCTTGACACAAATTTATCTCAGAGGTTTACAATGAATTTCTTGGGGTTTATGTTTTGTTTTTTGTTCTGATATTCACTGTGAATTGGGGCACCCTATGAAGACATACAAAATACTTATCTGAGATATTTCAATTTTTTCATTTTCAATAAATGTGCAGAAACGTCTAATAACTTTTGCTTTCATATTATAGGGTATTGTATGGAGACTGATGACATTATTAATTGAGTCTAAAACACAACAAAATGTGGAGAAAGTGAAGGGGTCTATACATGTTCCAAACGCACTGTATAACTCTGTATAAACTATAACAGTTTCCTGTGACATTTCCTTAATAACACTTTTGTTACAGCATTTGGGAAACTCTAACCATACATATATTTGGCAAAATGTCACAAACGACAACACCTTAAAAACTGTTAATCTTCGGTGGATACAACGGTTTTGCATTGTTACTAAGTACCTACACTGCAACAAATCAACTGGGGTGATTAGTGTGATTAGTGTGGAACTTCAACAACTCTTGCTTCCCAGGGTTGCTTGCATTAATATCT
This sequence comes from Esox lucius, assembly GCF_011004845.1. Classification (NCBI taxonomy): domain Eukaryota; kingdom Metazoa; phylum Chordata; class Actinopteri; order Esociformes; family Esocidae; genus Esox; species Esox lucius. The sequence goes on along the minus strand of NC_047585.1, from coordinate 10,147,495 downwards.
CATCTACTGCCAATTATTTCCTGAGCAAAGATCTCAACCCACCCAAAACTGCTTATTGGGCGCTGCACAGCGGCAGCCCTCTGATCCACCCTCTCCCATCTTATGTGCACTTTACTATTATGTGGGTGGGTATTTTGGAGACATTAAGAAATCACATTCTGACTAATTCCGATGTAGTTGTTCTTCCTCTTCTTTTTCTCCTCTTCTTCTTCTGCATCTGAAGCTTGTCTCCATTCTCTGTAAATGTTTTTCTTATTGACACAGGTAATAAATGAAAATGAAAAAAAGTAGCTGACCTCTAATCAGCTTTTAAGTTTGTTTTCTGTTCTGTTTTCACTACTGAAGAAGTGAGATACAGTGCATTAGGAAAGTATTCAGACCCCTTCACCTTTCCACATGTATTGATGTTACAGACTTATTCTAAAACTGAATAAAACATTAATGACTTAATGACAATGCAAAAACAGTTTTTTAGAACACATTTACATACAGTACCGTTCAGAAGTTTGGGGTCACTTCCTTGTTTTCGAAAGAAAAGCAAATGTTTTGTCTATGAAAATAACATCAAAATCATCAGAAATACAGTGTAGACATTGTTAATGTAAATGACTACTGTAGCTGGAAATGGGTGATTTTTTTAATGAAAAATCTACATAGGCGTACATAGACCCATTATTAGCAACCAACACTCCTGTGTTCCAATGGCACGTTGTGTTCGCTAATCCAAACGTATCATTTTAAAAGACTAATAAATCATTACAAAACCTTTTTATAATTATGTTAGCACAGCTGAAAAATGTTGTACTGATTAAACAATTTTAAAAAATTGCCTTCTTTAAACTAATTGTGTATCTGGAGCATCAGCGATCATGGTTTCGATTACAGACTCAAAAACAAGGAAGTTGCTTCTGAAACTCATCAGTCCATTCTTGTTCTGAAAAATGAAGATTATTCCATGCAAGAAATTGTCAAGAAACTGAAGATCTCGTACAATGCTGTGTACTACTCCCTTCATAGAACAGCATAAACTGGCTCAAACCAGAACAGAAAGAGGAGTGGGAGGCCTCAGTGCCCAACTGAGCAAAAGCACAAATACATTGGATGGTCTAGTTTGAGAAACAGACACCGCACATGTCCTCAACTGGGAGCTTAATTAAATAGTACCTGCAAAACACCAGTTTCAACATCAACAGTGAAGAGGCGACTCTGGAAGCTGGCCTTCTAGGCAGGGTTGCAAAAAAAGCCATATCTCAGACTGGCCACTAAAAAGAAAAGATTAAGATGGGCAAGAAAACAATGATATTGGACAAAGGAAGATTGGAAAAAAGTGTTATGGATAGATGAATGAAAGTTTGAGGTGTTCAGATCACAAAGAAGGTCATTTGTGAGATGCTGAATAAATGAAAAGATGCTGGAGCAGTGTTTTACACCATCTGTCATGAATGGTGAAGGCAATGTGAATGGTCTCAGGGTGCTTTGGTGGTGGTAAAGTGGGAGATTTGTGCATGGTAAAAGAGATCTTGAAGAAGGAAGGCTATCACTCCATTTTGCAACACCATGCCATACCATGTGGACATTTCAGCTGTCACTGGGCTGACACATCCCCCTCTCCTGTGTTGTCCCTGTCCTTGTCCATCAGGTCATTGCTTTCGACCTGGACTAGGTTTAAGTAGACTCTAGACTCAGCCCACACGCATTTATTAATTATTATAATATGTTCACCTGGCACAGGACTGGCTCTGAGCCTGGGTCCTCTCTAGGTTTCTTCCTAAATGTTTGCATTCTTAGTGAGTTTTTCCCAGCCACTGAAATTCAACACTACTGTAGTTTGCTCCTTGGGGTTTAAGGCCAGGTGTTTTGTAAAAGCACTTTGTGACATCTGCTGATGTAAAAAGGGCTGCATAAATACATTTGATTGATTGATTGGACAGCATTTGATTGGAGCCAATTTCCTCCTACAACAGGACAATGACCCAAAGCACTTGTGGGAGGTGTTGCAGGAATCATGGGGTGAAATCTCTTCAGATTACTTCAACAAACTGACATATGGAATGCCAAAGGTCTGCAAGACTGTAATTGTTGCAATTGGAGGATTCTTTGACGAAAGCAACATTTGAAAGACACAATAATTATTTCAATGAAAACTCACTATTTATAACTTTGTGAATGACCCTATTTCCTATTAATTTGGGTAAAATTTCTATTCAAAGTCATTTCAATCACTAAGTGACCCAAAACTTTTGAAAGGTGCTCTAAGTATTCAGATCCCTTAACTCAGTATGTTGTTGAGGCACCTTGGTTAACCATCACAGTCTTCTGGCGCTGCCACTGACAAACATTCTCACAGCATTATGCTGCCACCGAAATGCTTCACCGTAGGGATGGTATTGGCCAGGTGAAAAGCGTTGACTGGTTTCCTCCAGACGTGATGCTTTGCATTCAGGCCAAAGAGTTATTTATCCAAACCAGAGAATAATTTTTAATATGGTCCGAGAGTTCTTTAGTTGCCGTTTGGCTCCTAAGTGGACTGTCAAGTGCCTTTTACTGAGGACTGGCGTCCATCTGGCCACTCGATCTGATTGGTTGAGGGCTGCATAGATGGTGATCCTTCTGGAAGTTTCTTCCATCACAACATAGGAACTCTGGAGCTCTGTCAGGATCTTCTTCTTCCTTCTCCACCATTGTTCCCTGACTGCCCAGTTTGGCAGATGACCAGCTCCAGGAATAGTGCTGGTTGTTCCACACATCTTTCATTTAGGAATGAAAGAACCTGACACTCTGTTGATTATCAAAATCCTGTCTCTGAGCTCTACAGACAATTCTTTTGATCTCATAGCTTAGTTTTTGCTTGGACATGCACTGTCAACAGTGGAACCATGTACAGAGGTGTGTGTCTTTCCAAATCATGTCCAATCAATATAATTTACTACAAGTGGACTCCAATGAAGTTGTAGAAACATTTCAAGGATGATCAATGGAAACAGTATGCACCTATGCTCAATTCCGAGTGTCATAGTGAAGGGTAAATTCCGAGTGTCATAATGAATACTTTGGTAAATGTGTTTTTTGCTATGTGTTGTGAGTGGATTGCTATGGGGGAAAAATACATTTTAGAATAAGTCTGTAACATAAAAATGCTGAATACTTTCCAAATGCACAGTAGGTATCTTTACACAGCCACTATGTGAAATGATTAATTATTAGATATGAATAGGGAGTGCTAGATAGAGGCCTTTAGAGAGACTGGCCGGACATGTGTTTGTACTGTTTAACAGACACACCAATACAAACCCACAACGGTCCTGCTCTTTTACACCTGCAATAATCACAGGAGCAATGCAAGGTGGCTTCCTTTCTCTAGATCTGTTACTAATGTTACAATAAACCAAAAGTTGGTAAGAGAGGAAAAGAGGGGAAGAGAGAGACATGTACATATACTTGTTTAACTCGACTTGACAGCAGTAAAACAGCACAAAGTTGTGATGTCAGCATATTTGGCCGGTCTCCAAACTAAAAAGTTTATTTTAGGCTTAATGTTTAGGGATATCACTAGGGTTAAGTTTTAGAGGTTATGTTTAGGAGTTAATATTAGGTTTAGATTAAGAATTACGATTATGTTTTAGTGGCAGCTAAAATAAGCCTTAGGTTTAAGGCTTGGTGTAAGGGAAAGTCATTCTAAAAATGTATCCATTTGAATATTACACACAGAGTTAACATGCCTGTGAAATGATAAAATATCTTTTATTGGAACTCCACATTAAATTGCCAAATTCATTCAAACCAAAGATTTAGCACAATGAGTTAAAAAAAAAATCTTGGTTGTGCTGATTGGCAGAGCTCCTTCTATCCCTCTTCTGTTTGTTTTTGGCTCTGCTGAGATCCCATCTATCTGAAGAAATTTGCATGGCAGTTGCTTTAGCTATTGGAAGAAAAGGTGTTGCTCTTTTAACCTTTAGAAAACCTTGCTTTAGAATAATATTCTCATGGTTGAGGCGCGGATTTAGGAGAGTAAATTAACATCTAGTTGTCACAGTTCCAATTGGGTACTATTCGGTTATGGGATGATGAAATGCTCTTGCTCCTTCACTTAATTAATTTTCACAAGGACCTGACCAAATTTATGTCTATCAGTTGATAGATGCAATTGATGGGGATTTCCTTCTCCAATTACTTTGAGTAAATATGGTGCAAGCACTATGCAAATTATACTGTGTTGAAAAGGCAAAAATTAATGTTTAAAATTTCATGGTAAAACATTATTTTAGATTCAATTTATACTTACATGTTATGCATGAAATCCTATATATTTTTTATTAATTAAATCTATGTGGTTGTCAGTATATAAAAAAAAAAAACTAGTTTTGTGGAAACTCATTAAATATATTTTTAAGGCTAAAAAGTCAAATAGGAAATAAAGAAATGTCTATCTATAAAGGGAAAAAGGGGTTTGGACAGGAATGGTGGTTAAAGGAAATATCAATATATCACTGGTGAGGAATGTGGCCTAGGGCAGTAGTTCTCAAAAGTAGGGTATCGGAGAGCAGTCAGGGGGCTTTTAGATTATAGGAGAAACTATACAAATAATTATTTAACATAACTATATTACCAATGAATAATCCAAATAATACTTAAAATACAGTGCTTTGTAAAAGTATCAAATTGATTTTCACATATTATGTAATAACAAATTGTACATTGATATTTCGTTCTGTTTAATGTTATATTTTAAAACAATAAAACGCAAAAAAAAAGAAAGACATCTTGCATGTATTGGTATTCATTCCCAACACATACAAATTTTATAGAGCCTTCTTTTGCTGCAATAAAAGCTACAATAGAGCCACCTTACACTGCAGCCACATTTCAAATACATTTGGGGTGGGTGTGTTCCAGCTTTGTACACTTTCCCAGTGATTTTGCCCTCTTCCTCTTGGCAGATTTTCTCTAGCTTGTTCAGATTTGTTAAATGATGCTTGTGGACCTCACTTTTTAAATATACAGTTGTGCTCAAAAGTTTGCATACCCTTGGAGAATTGGTAATGTGTGTACCATTTGTAAAGAAAACATGAGTGAGCAGGCAAAACACAAGTCTTTTATTCCTTATGGGATTCTGTACTGTAGGTCATAACAAAATGGCACAGTCATGAAACAAAACATGGCAACAAAGAACTAACCCCTATTCAAAAGTCTGCATACCCTTAGTTCTTAATACGGTGTATTGCCCCTTTTAGCATCAATGACAGCATGCACTCTTTTGCAATAGTTGTCTATGAGGCCCCGAATTCTTGCTGGTGGTATTGTTGCCCATTCGTCTTGGTATAATGCCTCCAGGTAATGCATTGTCTATGGTCGTCTTGCATGAACCGCATGTTTGAGATCTCCCCAGAGTGGCTCAATGATACTAAGGTCATGACACTGTGATGACCACACCAGAACCTTCACTTTTTCTGCTGTACCCACTGGAGGGTCAATTTGGCATTGCGCTTAGGGTCATTCTCACGCTGGAAAGTATTTTCTGATAACATGCTGCATTCATCTTGTCATCAATTTTCACAAGATTCCCTGTGCCTTTAGAGCTCACACACCCCCAAAACATCAGTGAGCCACCACCATGCTTCACAGTGGAGATTGTATTCTGTTCACAATAGGCCTGGTTGACCCCTCTCCAAACACAGTTCTTATGGTTGTGAACATAAAGCTCTATTTTGTTCTCATCACTCCAAATTACAGTCTGCCAGAAGCAGTGAGACGTGTCAAGGTGTTGTCGGGCATATTGTAACTGGGCTTTTTTGTGGCATTGGTGCAGTAAAGGCTTCTTTCTAGCAACTCAACCATGGAGCAAATTTTTATTGAAGCATTGTCGTATTGTGCTCCTTGAAACAACCACACCGTTTTTTCCCAGAACAGCCTGTATTTCTCCTGTGATTACCTGTGTTTTTTTCTTTGTATCCCGAACAATTCTTCTGGCAGTTTTGGCTGAAATCTTTCTTGGCCTACCTGACCTTTGTTTGGTATCCCTGATTTTTTCACTTCTAAATAAATAATTGAACAACACTGACTCACATTTGCAAGGCTTTGGATATCTTTTTATATTCTTTTCCATCTTTATAAAGTTCAATTTCCTTGTTACGCAGGTCTTTTCCACGTGAGAGCTAACAAACTCATTGACTATTTATACACAGACACTAACTGCAATTTTAAAAGCCACAGGTTTGGGAAATTCACCTTTAATTGCCATTTTCACCTGTGTGTGTCACCTTGTGTGTCTGTAACAAGGCCAAACATTCAAGGGTATGTAAAAATCATTATGATTTTAACAACTATGTGATAATAAATGGCTTCATATGATCACTATCCTCAAATATTTTTTTTTTTTTTGCATGGTCAGTCATATTTTCAAAATCAATGCCAAAATGTCACAATTTTTGCCAGGGTATGCAAACCTATGAACGCAACTGTACATTCACAACCAAATTGATATCAGGACTTTGACTGAGCCAATGTAAGGCATTCACTTTTTTGTTCTTAATCCACTTCAGTGTTCATTATGCCTTGTGTATGTGATCATTGTCCTGTTGAACTGTGATTTTCCTCCAAACCTGAATTATATTTTGCAGACCAAAGCAATATTTCTCTTGACCAAGGCAATAATATTTAACTTGCAATATTTCTCTTGAAAGATATAAGATGTTTGACTGCAAAGGAATTATCTACAAATGTTATTTTTGGAGAGAGAATACTTCCTTATACAAACCCGATTCCCACTGTACAAATTGTGAGTAAAAAATGAATGGAATAATTTACAAATCTCATAAACTTATATTTAATTCACAATAGAATATAGATAACATATTGAATGTTGAAAGTGAGAAATTTTGTAATGTCATGCCAAATATTGGCTCATTTTGGATTTCATGAGAGCTACACATTCCAAAGAAGTTGGGACAGGTAGCAATAAGAGGCCGGAAAAGTTAAATGTACAGATAAGGAACAGCTGGAGGACCAATTTGCAACTTATTATGTCAATTGGCAACATGATTGAGTATAAAAAGAGCCTCTCAGAGAGGCAGTGTCTCTCAGAAGTCAAGATGGGCAGAGGATCACCAACTCCCCCAATGCTGCGGCGAAAAATAGTGGAGCAATATCAGAAAGGAGTTTCTCAGAGAAAAATTGCAAAGAGTTTGAAGTTATCATCATCTACAGTGCATAATATCATCCAAAGATTCAGAGAATCTAGAACAATCTCTGTGCGTAAGGGTCAAGGCCGGAAAACCATACTGGATGCCCGTGATCTTCGGGCCCTCAGACGGCACTGCATCACATACAGGAATGATACTGTAATGGAAATCACAACATGGGCTGAGGAATACTTCCAGAAAACATTGTCGGTGAACAAAATCCACCGTGCCATTCGCCATTGCTGGCTAAAACTCTATAGGTCAAAATAGAAGCCGTATCTAAACAGGATCCAGAAGTGCAGACGTTTTCTCTGGGCCAAGGATCATTTAAAATGGACTGTGGCAAAGTGGAAAAGTGTTCTGTGGTCAGACAAATCAAAATTTGAAGTTAATTTTGGAAAACTGGGACGCCATTGTAGTATTCTTACGTTCTGCTAAGAACCAATCGCATTCCAGAAATATTGCATTGTTTGTTCTTATTGGCTATAGCATTCGTCAGCAATGTTTTATGCTCTAGAAAGTTCAGTGTGTATGCTGCCGCTGAAGAGTGAGCACTGATGTAACGTATCTGAAGGTTGTTAATAAAACCTCATGGTATAAGTTAGTCTGCGTGATCCCAGAGCCTCCTTGAATATTTCTACATCTTAACGAAAGTACAACAGCCATGTCATCCAGACCAAAGAGGACAAGGACAACCCAAGTTGTTATCAGCGCTCAGTTCAGAACCCTGCATCTCTGATGGTATGGGGTTGCATGAGTGCATGTGGCATGGGCAGCCTGTACATCTGGAAAGGCACCATCAATGCTGACAGTTATATCCAAGTTCTAGAACAACATATGCTCCCATCCAGACGTTGTCTCTTTCAGGGAAGACCTTGCATTTTCCAACATGACAATGCCAGACCACATACTGCATCAATTACAATGTCATGGCTGCATAGAAGAAGGATCCGGTTCCTGAAATGGCCAGCCTGCAGTCCAGATCTTTCACCCATAGAAAACATTTGGCGCATCATAAAGAGGAAGGTGCGACAAAGAAGACCTAAGACAGTTGAGCAACTAGAAGCCTGTATTAGACAAGAATGGGACAACATTCCTATTCATAAACTTGAGGAACTTGTCTCCTCCGTCCCCAGACGTTTGTAGTCTGTTATAAAAAGAAGAGGGGATACCACACAATGGTAAACATGGCCTTGTCCCAACTTTTTTGAGATGTGTTGATGCCATGAAATTTAAAATCAACTTTTTTTCCCTTAAAGTGATAGATTTTCTCAGTTTAAACATTTGATATGTCATCTATGTTGTATTCTGAATAAAATATTGAAATTTGAAACTTCCACATCATTGCATTCTGTTTTTATTCACAATTGTACAGTGCCCCAACTTTTTTTGGAATCGGGTTTGTACATAGTCCAAATTGAACATTGATTGATGGAACCAATGTTGATACATTTTTCTCAAAACAGAAGACATTGAAGTAGGACATTGAAGTAGGACCCAATACAAACCAGTTTTTTTGGGGAATTTGCATAAAGTTTGGCGAAGATGAACAATTTCTTCTCTTCCCAACGCTTCACATCACATGGTTGCATCACCAACCGGTCTTTACCACACTTTGCTACCCTTCATTGACAATTTATGGTAAACCAGTGTTTCATCACTTTCATTCAAAGCAGTTAAGATACAACATTACCCTGACATTGTCGTTACACCACTGCTATCTCTTTGATCAAACAAATTAAACCATTTCCTTGAACCATTTCCTCAATTTAGAAACAACAGCTGTGAAGTGTGTCATTGGCATTGCATTACACAAACATGCCCAATCCTGCAAACATAGACCATTCCAAGCATGCACAGAAGAGCAGAAAGAAAATACGCACAATCAAATAGGTTGATTAAACAAGGCAGAATACCACCATGTAACAGTTGAGAAGCATGGTGGTAGTTGAGAAGAAACGTGTTTAGATATACATGTATATATTTGTTTATAGAAAAAGTGCTTAGTGGTAAACTGAATTAAATGCAGTGCAAGTATTTTGCTAGTCCTTTATGAGGTTATCAGGGGGACCCACACCTAGACGGATCCTTCTTGAATTGTTATCACTGAGGCTTACCAATCACTCAACCATATGCCAGATGGAAGCGCAAGCTTTCCTATGTAATCTTTACCCTGTTGTGTTTATGAGGGATTGGATATGTAGGCCTACATGTGCATCAAGTAGGCTGAATTGAGAACAGTCATTGAATGGTACCATTTTTCACAGAAATAACAATTTTGTAATAGACACATTCAATGCTTAGATAACTTCTCAAAATTAAGATGATAATACATTAGAGTCAAATGGTCTATGTAGATTGTTCAAGAAACATGTAGTCTCAATTGGGGACAGTTCTGTCTAAGCAGGCTTGGTCTACGAGCCCTCTGTTCAGCAAACAATTGTAGTCGCCTCAACAGTAATAGCATGCAAACACGTCAACTAACAAAATTAACATTTTCAGATCATGTGACATTTCAAAGTTTCCAAACAAATTTGGACACTGCGTAAAATGTAAATAAAAACAGAATGCAACGACATGCATTCAATGCTTCACCTGTGTTATGGGAGCATATTTAGCTGAATCCTAATAGTTACTGCTATTGTTTTGCTTGACCTAACGACATTTTGTGCAGTCTTTTTCACATAGCCTATTTTGTGATTGTTGTTGTACTAGCTGATTGATCACTAAATGTGACTATGGACTTGGGTTAGTTTCAGTTCAATTTATAGTATTGTTCCTAATTTATCCAGGTATCACTAGGGGTGTGGCCTTAACTGCCTCCATGGCTATACCTCTTGAAAGCATGTCTCTTCACCTGTGGCTGGTAATTAAAAATCTGTCTTAATATTTCAGTGCCTGTGATTTTCCGGCGGCAGCTGACAGTGGCAATCTTGTAAGCGGCTGTGTTGTTACTGAAATGAAGACTTGCTGAAACCAAGACGTTCTGCTGAGTTACTCTGCAGTGGTTAGTCGAGGAAGGATAGGAAGGCCTCACTCGCCCACTTGATTAACTCTGTTATTAATATCTAGTTTTGTAAGCTTTCTTCTACCTTTTTTTGCTGTTGCTTTAATAAGTATGTGTTTGTTTTCTATTCCCATACTTCCCCCCCTGTGTTGGCATCTTAGACGCTCCCCTCCCTGTCATATAAACTCTTCTGACCTACTGTATCCTTCATGTACAACCCATGTGGAATCCCTGGTTTCTGGAGACTACTGGAATTGCCAATCTGCTGTTAACAATAATTACTTCATCTCAGCCTATGCTGCCCTTCAATTACTTTACTTTTTGTCCATGATGGAGACATAGATCACCCCAGAAAATACAGCTACACCTGTCGCCATTTCTTCATCCAACTATGTGTTCTCTCAAACCCTGAGAAGTTTCAGTCAAAGGGCAGTGGCACATGTATTCTTATCAGGCATTCTCTCTCTTTCCACTTCCCTCTTTCCATATCCTCATTTCCTCAAGCTTATTTCCAGATGATGGCGACTTAGGTGACTTTAACCTCTAACACCTGTCTTTCATTCATTTCTGTCAACATCTCTTTTTCAAATCATTTCCTCCTTTGAACTCACCCTCTACCAGTCTCCATCCAACTACAAGGCAGGAAATGTGCTTGATCTGATCCTCATGAGATGCCAGCCCAGCTTTCCCTTCCCGCTCCATGGCTAACTGACTCACTGAGAGCTAACAGAACAGGGCTGCTGGCCACCGAGCGAAAGTGGAAGAAAACAACTTCCAGAGGACCTGTCCTCCTTTCATTCCCTTCTCTCTATATTCTCTTCCTCTGTTTCTGCTGCTAAAGCCAATTTTTATCACTCTATATTTAAAGCATCTGCCTCTCACCCCAGGAAACAATTTACCACCTTTTCCTGTCTCCTATATCCTCCCCCTCCTCCACCTCCTTCTTCCCTAGCAGTAGACAACCTTGACTTTCCTCATCAACTCCTTCCTATCCACTGGCTGTTCCCTCTGACTTCAAGTCCGCTCATGTCGCCCCCGTGTGTCACAGAGGCTCTCTGCAATGCCAAAGCAAACCCTCTTACCTCTGTTCTTATCTTCCTTGATCTTTCTGCTGCCCTTGGCACAGTGACTCACCAGATCCATATATTCAATTGAAAATAATTGAACATCGCATCGCATCATCTTCCGCTTATCCGGGGCCGGGTCGCGGGGGCAGCAGTCTAAGCAGGGATGCCCAGACTTCCCTCTCCCCAGACACTTCCTCCAGCTCTTCCGGGGGGACGCCGAGGCGTTCCCAGGCCAGCCGGGAGACATAGTCCCTCCAGCGTGTCCTAGGTCTTCCCCGGGGTCTCCTCCCGGTGGGATGGGACCGGAACACCTTCCCAGGAAGGCGTTCCGGAGGCATCCGAAACAGATGCCCAAGCCACCTCAGCTGACCCCTCTCGATGTGGAGGAGCAGCGGCTCTACTCTGAGCTCCTCCCAGTTGACCGAGCTTCTCACCCTAACTCTAAGGGATCGCCCAGCCACCCTGCGGAGAAAGCTCATTTCGGCCGCCTGTATCCGGGATCTTGTCCTTTCGGAAAGCTCATGACCATAGGTGAGAGTAGGAACATAGATTTACCGATAAATTGAGAGCTTCGCCTTGCGGCTCAGCTCTTTTTTCACCACGACAGACCGATACATCAACCGCATTACTGGAGAAGCTGCACCAATCCATCTGTCAATCTCCCGTTCCATCCTTCCCTCACTCGTGAACAAGAACCCTAGATACTTAAACTCCTCCACTTGAGGCAGGCACTCTCCACCAACCTGAAGTGGGCAAGCCACCCTTTTCCGACTGAGGACCATGGCCTCGGATTTGGAGGTACTGATTTTCATCCCCACCGCTTCACACTCGGCTGCAAACCGTCCAAGTGCGTGCTGAAGGTCCTGGCTTGAAGGGGCCAACACGACAACATAATCCGCAAAGAGCAGAGACGAAATCGTGTGGTCCCCAAACCTGACACCCTCCGGCCCCTGGCTGCGCCTAGAAATTCTGTCCATAAAAATTACGAACAGAACCGGTGACAAAGGGCAGCCCTGCCGGAGTCCAACATGCACAGGGAACAAGTCTGACTTACTGCCGGCAATGCGGACCAAGCTCCTGCTTCGGACCCAGGACCCCATATTCCCGAAGCACTCTCTAATTCCTTCTCCAAATCCACAAAACACATGTGGATTGGTTGGGCAAACTCCCATGAACCCTCCATCACCCTGTAGAGAGTATAGAGCTGGTCCAGTGTTCCATGGCCTGGACGAAAACCACACTGTTCCTCCTGAATCCGAGGTTCTACTATCGGCCGTATTCTCCTCTCCAGAACCCTGGCATAGACTTTCCCGGGGAGGCTGAGAAGTGTGATCCCCCTATAGTTGGAACACACCCTCCGGTCCCCCTTCTTAAAAAGAGGGACCACCACCCCGGTCTGCCATCCCAGAGGCACTGTCCCCGACTGCCACGCGATGTTGCACAGGCGTGTCAGCCAAGACAGCCCCACAACATCCAGAGACTTGAGGTACTCAGGGCGGATCTCATCCACCCCCGGTGCCTTGCCACCGAGGAGTTTCTTAACCACCTCTGTGACTTCTGCCCGGGTGATGGACGAGTCCACCTCTGAGCCCTCATCCTCTGCTTCCTCAATGGAAGACGTGACGGCGGGATTGAGGAGATCCTCGAAGTACTCCTTCCACCGCCCGATGACATCCCCAGTTGAGGTCAACAGCTGCCCACCTCTACTGTAAACAGCATTGGTAGAGCACTGTTTCCCTCTCCTGAGGCGCCGGATGGTTTGCCAGAATCTCTTCGAGGCCAGCCGATAGTCCTTCTCCATGGCCTCACCGAACTCCTCCCAGGCCCGAGTTTTTGCCTCCACAACCACCCGGGCTGCTGTCCGCTTGGCCTGTCGGTACCCGTCAGCTGCCTCAGGAGTCCCACAAGCCAACCAGGCCTGATAGGACTCCTTCTTCAGCTTGACAGCATCCCTTACTTCCGGTGTCCACCACTGGGTTCGGGGATTGCCGCCTCGACAGGCACCGGAGACCTTACGGCCACAGCTCCGAGCGGCCGCTTTGACAATGGCGGTGGAGAACTTGGTCCACTCGGACTCAATATCTCCAGCCTCCCTCGGGATCCAGTCGAAGCTCTGCCGGAGGTGGGAGTTAAAGATCTCTCTGACAGGAGACTCGGCCAGACGTTCCCAGCAGACCCTTACAGTACGCTTGGGTCTGCCGAGTCTGTCCAGCTTCCTCCCCCGCCATCGGACCCAACTCACACCCAGGTGGTGATCAGTTGACAGCTCCGCCCCTCTCTTCACCCGAGTGTCCCAAGACATACGGCCGCAGGTCAGATGAAACGACAACAAAGTCGATCATCGACCTGCGGCCTAGGGTGTCCTGGTGCCTAGTGCACTGATGGACACCCTTATGCTTGAACATGGTGTTCGTTATGGACAAACTGTGACTAGCACAGAAGTCCAATAACTGAACACCGCTCGGGTTCAGATCAGGGGGGCCGTTCCTCCCAATCACGCCCCTCCAGGTGTCACTGTCGTTGCCCACGTGGGCGTTGAAGTCCCCCAGTAGAACGATAGAGTCCCCAGTCGGAGCACTTTCCAGCACCCCTCCCAGAGACTCCAAGAAGGTCGGGTACTCTGCACTGCCGTTCGGCCCATAGGCACAAACAACAGTGAGAGACCTATCCCCGACCCGTAGGCGCAGGGAAAAGACCCTCTCGTTCACTGGGGTAAACTCCAACACATGGCGGCAGAGCTGGGGAGCTATAAGCAAACCCACACCAGCCCGCCGCCTCTCACCATGGGCAACTCCAGAGTGGTGAAGAGTCCATCCTCTCTCAAGGAGTATGGTTCCAGAGCCCAAGCCGTGCGTAGAGGTGATCCCGACTACCTCTAGTCGGAACCTCTCAACCTCACGCACGATCTCAGGCTCCTTCCCCGCCAGCGAGGTGACGTTCCACGTCCCTAGAGCTAGTTTCCGTGTCCAGGGATCGGGTTGTCTAGGCCCCCGCCTTCGACTGCCGCCGGATCCTCTCTGCACCGGCCCCTTATGGTCCCTCCTGTGGGTGGTGAGCCCACGGGAGGGCGGCCCCATGTCGCTTGTTCGGGCTGGGCTCGGCCGGGCCCCATGGGGAAAGGCCCGGCCACCAGGCGCTCGCGAACGAGCCCCAACCCCGGGCCTGGCTCCAGGGTGGGGCCCCGGCTGCGCCATGCCGGGCGACGTCACAGAACACAGGATTGTTTTCATCATTAAGGGGTTTTTGAACATAATTGAACATATCACAACAAAAAGACAACATATCAAATGTTAACACTGAGACATTTCATTGTTTCTTGAAAAATATGTGCCCACTTTGAAATTGATGTCAGCAACATCTTTCAAAAACTTTTGGACAGAAACAGCAAAAGCCAAAAAAAGTTGTGTAATGCTAAAAAACGAAACCTGATGGAATATCACACAGCTAATTAGGTCAATTGGCAACCGGTCAGTAACATGATTGGGTATTAAAAGATCATTCCAGAGAGGATGGGCCTTTCAGAAGTGAGGATGGGGATGGGTTCACCACTATGTGAAAGACTGTGCAGGCAAACAGTGCAACAATTTACGAATTACGTTTCTCAACGTAAAAATTGCAAAGAGTTTGACGATCTCATGATCTACGGTACATAATATCATTAAAAGATTCAAAGAATCCATAGAAATCTCAGTACAAAAGGAACAAGGCTGAAAACTAATATCAGATGGCCATGATCTTCGGGACATCATTCGGCACTGCATTAAAAACAGACATGGTTCTGTAGTGGACATCACTGCATGGCCACAGGAACACGTACGAAAATCACTGTCTGTAAACACAGTATGTTGCTGAATACCCAAATGCAAGTTAAAATTATACCATGCAAAGAAGAAACCAGATATAAACAAAATCAGGAATCGCCGTCACTTTCTCTTGGTCCAAGGTCATTTCAGATGGACTGAGGCAAAGTGGAAAACTGTCCTGTGGTCTCACAGATCATAATATGAAATAATTTTTGGAAATGATGGACGCCATGTCCTTCGGACTAAAAAGGAAAGGGGCCGTCCAGCTTCTTATCAGTGCACAGTTCAAAAGCCAGCATCCGTGATAGTATGGGAGTGCATTAGAGCACATGGCATGGGTGACTTGCATATCTGTGAAGACACCATTAATGCTGAACAATATATACAGTGCTGGAAGACCCAGCCACGACCCATCTTCAATGCTCTTTCTGAGGGAAGGATGTTGTTGGCCAAGATCTCGCGATACATGGCCCCATCCATCCTCCCCTCAATATGGTGCAGTCGTCCTTTCCCCTTTGAAGACAAGCATCCCCAAAGAATGATGTTTCCACCTCCATGCTTCACGGTTGGGATGGTGTTCTTGGGGTTGTACTCATCGTTCTTCTTCCTCCAAACACGGCGAGTGGAGTTATATTTTTGTCTCATCAGACCACATGACCTTCTCCCATTCCTCCTTTGGATCATCCAGATGGTCATTGGCAAACTTCAGACGGGCCTGGACCTTACATGCTTTGCAGGATTTTAATCCATGACGGTGTAGTGTGTTACTAATGGTTTTCTTTGAGACTGTGGTCCCAGCTCTCTTCAGGTCATTGACCAGGTCCTGCCGTGTAGTTCTGGGCTGATCCCTCACCTTCCTCTTGACCATTGATGCCCACGAGGTGAGATCTTGTATGGAGTGCCAGACCGAGGGAGATTGACCGTCATCTTGAACTTCTTCAATTTTCTAATAATTGCGCCAACAGTTGTTGCCTTCTCACCAAGCTGCTTGCCTATTGTCTTGTAGCCCATCCCAGCCTTGTGCAGGTCTACAATTTTATCCCTGATGTCCTTACACAGCTCTCTGGTCTTGGCCATTGTGGAGAGGTTGGAATCTGTTTCATTGAGTGTGTGGACAGGTGTCTTTTATACAGGTAACGAGGTTAAACAGGTGCAGTTAATACAGGTAATGAGTGGAAAACAGGAGGGCTTCTTATCAAATACTTATGTCATGCAATAAAATGCAAATTAATTATTTAAAAATCATACAAAGAGATTTTCTGGATTTTTGTTTTAGATTCCGTCTTTCACAGTTGAAGTGTACCTATGATAACAACTACAGCCCTCTACATGCTTTGTAAGCAGTGTATCACATACTTGTTCTCCCCACTGTACACGATTTGGCACAACACATGCTGCCATCCAGGCTATGTCTTTTTCAGGAAAGCCCATGCTTATTTCAGCAAGACAATCCCAAACAACATTCTGCACGTATTACAACAGCATGGCTCCATTGTAAAAGAGTCCAGGTTCTGAACTGGCCAGCCTGCTTTCCAGACCTGTCTCCCATTGAAAACATTTAGCAGTTGGTATCCTCAGTTCCCAAACACTCACAGATTGTTCTTAAAAGAAGAGGATGTAACACAGTGGTAAACAAGCCCCTGTACCAACTTTTTTTAAACATGTTGCTGGCATCATATTCTAAATGGGCATGTATTTTCCCAAAAACCATAACATTTGGCAGTATTAAACATTTGATATGTCTTCGTACTATTTTCAATTAAATATAGGAATAAATGATTTGCACATCATTGCATTCTGTTTTTATTTGCATTTTAGGTAGGGTCCCAACTTATTTGGAAAGAAGGGTGTATATCAAGCATACTAAGTCCTATTAATTATTAGAAACAATCCCATAGTCACACATACAAACCGTGAACAATTTAAGTAATCAAGCATACAATCTTATTAAAGTGACTTTCAGTTAGTGCATTTGTCTTTTCAAGACAGCTAGGTTGGACAACCACACAACCCAGTGATTTCTTTATTTCCGTGTTACAGTTACTGCCCTCAGGGATATGATGTTGGTAACAGGTGCAAAATATCACCTGAAAGAATCTCTTCAAATTGTTAATTGTCACCTGTTGCCTTGACACCTTCCCCTAATGGTATGAATGTGTATTATTTAATAAGACATCAGCATTTATTTTTAATTATATTTATTTAAATACTTGAAATTCTTCAAATTGACTTCTTTCCAATAGCATCTACTTCAACATTTAAATAGGCATAATAATGAGGATTTTATTCAAGTGAAGGCAGCTAGAGCAAATGCAAAAAGAAACGGCGATGGCATATCATACTCTTGTCATAGCTTGCCTTGCCTTGGATAAATTGGTGGGCATGAGAATTCCACAGAATATTTCAACCCATGCTGGTAACATGAGTTGGTGTGGTATGCAAAATGGTTAAAAAAACCCAGAAACAACTGATCTGCTTTTATACAGTTGCTAGACTTTTATGCTTATTTTTTAAAACATTACTTAAAAATAAAGCAAGGAGGTACCTAAACCTTCCCATTGAAAGTAAAAGTTGGATAACATTTTGGATTTAAGTGGGCTTAAATCATCAAGAAATTCAGGTATTTGGCCACAAAACAATGTATTAATTTATGATACAGCAATTAATGCATTCATTCATTTTACATATTATAAACAGCCCTGGAAGAAATTAAGATACCACTGCACCTTTATCTTGCCTTTCCAAGAAAGTTTTGAGTGAGGAACAGAAGCATTCAATTTGCAGTGGTCTCCTAATTTTAACCCTTCTGTTTCTCATTCAAAACCTTCCTTTTTGACTTTTTTGGAAAGGAAAGAAAAAGGTGGTCTCTTAATTTTTCCAGAGCTGAATATAAAGTTGGGAGAACAAGTATCTGATACACTGCCGATTTTGCAGGTTTTCCAACTTACAAAGCATGTAGAAGTCTGTACATTTCAACTGAGTGACAATCCAGAAAAAATCCAGAAAATCACATTGTATGATTTTTAAGTAATTAATTTGCATTTTATTGCATGACATAAGTATTTGATACATCAGAAAAGCAGAACTTAATATTTGGTACAGAAACCTGTTTGATTTAAAAATCATCCAATGAGATTTTCTGTGATTTTTCCGTCTCTCACAGTTGAAGTGTACCTATGATCAAAAATTACAGACCTCTACATGCTTTGAAAGTAAGAAAACCTGCAAAATCGGCAGTGTATCAAATACTTGTTCTCCCCACTGTAACATATTGCAATGACAAGTTTTAAATATTCCATGTGGTTCAAGAGCATTTCAAAAGAACAGGCTTTTAAAATGTAATATTGGTGGATTATTTAATATTCAAAATGTATGCAAAAGGCACTCTGGTCAACTAAAGAACTGCTACGTTTTGACCAATACAGGTTTTTCACAGGATTGTTTCTGTCATTGACTTAATCAGTTATTTTTCAAACGTTTGGCTACCACAGTCTCCCTAAACAATCCAGGAGAAATCATTAGCACTGCTACCTGGAAGTTAATAAAGCAAGTCCATTAATCAACAAGAAATAAGAAACATGGTCCCACATATTTCTTGTTTCAGTGTTAATTTAATCATACAAATGTTAATTTATACACACAGGGAAAAGGGCTTAACATTTTCTTTACTCAAAAGTGGTCGATCATAAGACTTTGCAAACTCTCCACTCACCATACCACCCTGCTTAAAACTGTACAAGACCAAAAAAGAAGAATGCAATTAAACTCTCTCTCTATTGCACACTCACCACACACGCAAGCGACTCCAGTTTGGGGGGCTAGAGTAAAAGGCAGTACAGTGAACACTTTCAGGAAGAACATACAGTGGGACTTTGATAAATACAGCCACAAAAATAACAGGGACTTCCAGTCAAAAGAAACCACGAAACAGAGTCAGTTCGACTCTTTAGTCTAAGAATAACAACTGTCACAAACTTCAATTTTGTAATTTTATTTAAATATAGTTTAAAACAACATTCTTAATTGCAAACAGATTGCATAACATCATTTGAACTCAGCTGAATGATACCATGTATTTGTAAACAACCATTAACATAATTGGTTGGAATATCGACTTTTATGCAGAGTACAAATAATTCCATTTTTGAATCTTTGTCCTTTTGAGTGAATGTATCCAATAAATTTTATTTGAGAATTGAAACGGGAGTAAATGTGCTGTACATGTTTGTAAGATGAATACATATTGTCCAATGACAAAAGAAAATAAGCTCTAGATTCAGATAGCATTCAGAAAGTAAATCAAACCACAACATGTAAACGTCTCTAAGGGGCATCTGGAAAACAGCACAAACCAAATAACTGTGCTGATGTTGATACATCACCCAAATTAGGAAAAGTGAAGTATATTTTGCAATGATGTTATCTGTCAGAGAGAGTTCGGTTTGGTCTTTTAATTAATAGCACCACCTGCTGGCTCTAGAGAACCAGTGTTACCACTGAATGATACATACCTGTGATGAGTACAGCAAAGGATTATTTACAAAGCAATTCATTCACAGGGCTGTACCAATATTTCTTACATTTTAGAATGAGTGTTTTCCATAAGTCACCACAACATCTTTATCAAAGTAGTAACAACCGTTTTATGTTAAGTACATTTTTAAAGGAATCCATTCATGTGCACGCACGCACTCACGCGCACACACAATGTCCAGTGTATGTAGTGATTCAAAAATCACTCAACAGGCAGAAGTTTTAGATGGCTTATTCCACTCTCACACATTTCATTCGATCAAGCTCACACACACATCCATCCCTTTGCAAATGTCATCCAGCAGTACCTACCCAATGAGGTGTTGACAGCTACAAATAATATAAAAACAATAGTAGTAGTATGACGTGGTTTTAGGATGTATAGCACTATGGAGCGCTCACACATGCGGATCTTGGCCCAAAGGTGTTAATGTTGATGGGGGGCGGGGGGTTAGTCAAAGGGACAGGTGCCGCCTCCTTTTCACTGTAGCCTGTGTTTCGGTGGTTTGGCAAATGAGAGAGTTTCTAGAGTCTGTATGAAATAGGTCCCTTCTCTCTCTGGTGCCCCCCGCCTGCAGGTCAGCATCAGTGTGCCCAGGTCTGTTCAGCACCACCCGGCCTGGTGCGCTGTCTCCTTTAACTTTGGTCAAACGGATAGGCGCCATGAATACCCTGAGGAGAACCCCAGAACTCAGTTAGATTATGGTAAACACAACCAGATGATGGTGAAAGTGAGTGAGTGCCTGAAGGCTATTGTTGTTGGGCGTGAGCAGGCAACATTAAGACATTTGAAATCAGTGCATGATTTTACAATATGCATCGCATGCCTCTCTTAGAGGCAAATAGAAGCGTTGCATGCTCTGCAAACGTTCTGGTGCATTATCCCTGCGCGGTTGCAGCACACTCCTCAGCAGAAAACATCTTAACATGCAGTACATACTGTCCAACTGAAATCCTAAAAAGATGCCTTCAGCTCAGCAGAACACAAGTACGTATTGTACTACTACTAGTGGCATCTGAGCAAGTCTGCCTTTGCATTAAAGGTAGGGCTTCAGACTGCCTCCGAATGGCTTTTAAAGTGAACCAAATCCCCAGATTACTGCACTTGACTACTCTGTTTTACAAGCGGAACTTCCCCAACACTCTTAGGGACAGTTTAACGGACACAGTTTAAGCCTAGTCTAGGACTCAACAAAAATCCCGCTCACTGGAGAATTCAGTGAAATTGGCCCCTAATGTTTACAGAATGGTCTGTTTGTTGTTTCTGGTCATAAAGGCAGTTAGGCTTAACTTTAATGCCAGAGAAAAATGCAGTTTAGTAATAACAGTTGAAATATTAAACTTGAGGATCTAAATAACATTTTGGCAGTTACTGAAAAACATCAGATGCAGAAAAAAATAGGTACAGCGCCTTGCAAAAAGATTCAACACCCTTCCCATTTTTCCTATTTTGTTGCCTTACAATCTGGATTTATAATGGATTTTGGGGGGGTTGTATTATTTGATTCACACAACATGCCTACCACATTGAAGATATCATCTTTTTTATTGTGAAACAAACAAGAAAAAGGACAACAACAAAAAAACTTGAGCGTGCATAACTATTAACCCCCCCAAAGTCAATACTTTGTAGAGCCAGCTTTTGCAGCAATTACAGCTGCACGTTTCTTGGGGTATGTCTCTATAAGCATGCACATCTAGCCACTGGGACTTTTGCCCATTCTTCAAGGCAAAACTGCTCCAGCTCCTTCAAGTTGTATAAGTTCCACTAGTGTACAGAAATCTTTAAATTACCATGAACTCTTCAGTTATCTCCCATGATAAAACTGGGAAGGGGACATTGGGTTGCAATGTGTCTGATTCTCAGCTTCTATTCAAGGGTATCGGTGTACAAATAGTTTTCACCAATTAGACATGACAACACTTTATGCATTGTCCTATGTTAGGGCGTCTATGTATCTGAACCAAACAATAGCATAGGTTTTAATGTGTTTTGGGTATGTTTCAGAGTATTTTGGGCTGAATAGTTCTGAACAATATGCAATTTATTTTGGGGTATTGATTATGATTGTTTCTAAACACGTACATTAATCTATCTTATTTCACAGTGGTTCTCAACCAGGGGTACTAGGACCCATGGAGGTACTTGGCTTATCAACAGGGAGTACTTCTGAACACTCATGAGACTGCAGGGTTATTAGTACTTTGGGGGTACTCAAAGATGGTGGTTCAGTAACTGAAAAAGGTTGGAAACCACTGCGCTATCACAGGCATTATTTACACTTCATTCAAGATTATCGCTAACAAAGGTAGCATCCAGCATAAAAAGTGCTTAGGAACAAAAATACGAATATTGGGCCTCATTCATCAACCATTCTTAAGAAATTCCTTCTTAAAATCCACGTACACAGTTTCCACAAAGACTCTGACATTCACCAATGTTTTCTTATTTGGTATTCGTTCTCAGGTAAGAACAGAATCTATGCATACTCAAGAGCACACTTATGCACATTTGAGTGCCGACATGTTTGTGCCAAATAATTTGTTTTTGCGTTTTGTACAGTTTTATTACTACTTCGTCATAAAATTACATCTCAATATTAGACATGTTGTTGCTCTTTAACATCACACCAATATTAATCAGTGTTAAACTGACTAATGTTTCTCACCACAAATAGCTTCTATGAACTGGCTCTTCCCACCGGCCGTTACATTCCAGTAATACTAGCATGTTACTACTCGGAATAGTCATAAGAACTGAGCCCATGCTCGCAAGACTGAAGACGAATTTTACACTGTCAAAGCTATTTCATTTCATGGCACAACAATGTTCGTTCTTCTTGCATTTGTGAATGATATTGATACAATAACTATCACTATAGGTGACGATAACTAACTTTCTTGTCAATTGAAAAGACGAGAGAATCATGGAAACCCCTGTTAATGTCCAAGGGGATGTGGTTTATATTACCCCAAAACGTACACATAGACGCAAACTTTAAAAATCCACCAAAAATATTAGACTATCCGGGAACTTTTGTCATACTATTTTCAGTGTACTAAGGTTGGGAAATACTGATAGTCTCCCATGACATTCACACAATGCTAAATGGTGTCTAGCGAAATAGTAAAACTTGGCATGATGTTAATGTGCAAAAAAATTCTCCAATGTTAAGACATAATTTTATGACAAAGTAGTATATCCCAATACTGGCATACTGACTTCTACTAAACATACTTCATCATCACCCGCAAAGTACATACTTGCAGTATGTAGTATCTAGTATGCGATTTGAGATTCAGGCCGAAATTCTAAAGAACATTTGAGAGAGAGGTCAAGAATGCCCAAACCAAAATTTAAAGACGGTGTAGCACCAGACTCCAAAAGTCAGTAGTTCTGAAGTGGAGGTACTGCTGGAGAAAGTGAACAGCAAACAAGCTGTCATATTCAGCAGCATCATTAGTGCATATAAAATAACAATAAAATAAAAACAAGAAACCAGGCAAGCCTAGTTCAGCCGGCCCGCAATAGATAATGTTGCCAGGTCGCCCGCGTGAAAGGCTGTGTCGTTAACCACTACACCATGGAGCTGTACAGTTGCTTGGTGTCAGTATACCCTCTTGTCTCTAACCTGGAACAAATCCTTGAAGATTTCAGTTTGTTTTTCAATTGAATTGTTCACATTATAGGTCACAGTAAAAGTGCAAAAAGTTCTGACATGATTTGTCTCATTCTTTTACACCACAAAAACCTGTCATTTTAACTGGGGTGTGTAGATTTTTATATCCACTGTATATACTTACTGTAAGTTGTTCTGGATAAGGGCACCTACCAAATGACTAAAATGTAAAAAAGTTAAACAAATAACCTCAAATGTGAATCATCTCATACATTTTTCTATTTTCAGCATAGCGGAAACAGTGCCTTGCAAAAGTATTCAAAACACTGAACAATTCTGTCGTATTACTGAATTAGAAATTAAATATTGTTCTTTTTAATCTTGGATTTTTAACACTCAAAATCAATTATAGTATTGGTTTGATGTTAGGAAATATCTGTAAGAGCTTGCATAAATATTCAACCCCTGTAAAAAAAAAAAAAATTCCTAATATGGATACAATTACTCCACCATCGCCCTTAACAGCTAAATGGATTCTAACAAATAATAATAATAATGTGTGGAGATAATACTTCCACAAGCAATATGTTTACAACAGTGAGGTGGAAATGTTTTCTCTTGAGACAAACCAACTAGGATTAATTAATATATACATACCTGGCTGTAAGTCACTACTGATAGATTATTTTGGAGACCATTTGATGATCTATTTACAGCATTTTGAGACAGTCTGTTTTGTTCTTGCTGAAAGGCATTTGGGGGGCCCTCCCAGGGTACTCCGGCGTCTTTGAAGTTGTCATTGTCTCCAGCATCGTGTTTGGTCTTCTGTGGTGAGGCAAAAGGGTTGAAATCTCCCTCCACATTTCGGTGCGGCTGGGTGTTGAACTCCGTTTCAAAGGAGGACAGCTGCTGCGTCACACCCAACAGGCCCCCAACCTCCACACTGAGGATTACCCATATCACGTCTATGTGGATACAGAGTGACACAAAACAGACATTAAGGGTGACGTGTTCTGTCGAGAAGAAAGCACTCGTGCTAGTGCTGAAAGTTTGAGACCAAATGCAGTTGCTTTAAAAAAATAAATAATAAGATTAATTTCTGTGCAACATTTACACTACTTTCATTTGTCCAAAGCGAGTTGGCATGGTGAAAAGTTGCACAACACAAAGCTCTCTTATGTTCTCGCTTAAAGGTGCCTTATGCAGCATTTAAGATTTAAAATATCCGATAATAACCATTACATACCATCAGTTAACGTTAATAAACAGTCTCTGGCAGAGTGTCAGGACTGACACTATCCCCAGTGCCATGGTTGCAAGTAAAACGTAGAAGGCCGGGACGTTTGTAGGCGTGTACTTCCTTGAAGGTGTGTGAGGGGAAGGCCAATGACAAGCTTTGTTTGGGTTCATGTAGCCTACACTGAACGCTCCAGAAACGAAAATATACAGAAGGAATGTGAGCATAACACAAAAGAGGGTCAATTTTGCATTTAATGGCGAGAACTGAAGTTTGTGTGAATAGTGATGCAGAGTTTGCTACGTTCTACTTGACAAGTAGGTTACATCGCCACATTTAGCTAGTTGGGTAGATAGTCAAGGAAATCTATATGAAATCTATAACACTACATAGAAAATAATTCAATGTTCTTGTTAATTCTATTTGTATGAGCGCAGTTACGTTTTGGGAATGTTTCTCCAAAGTCTTTGGTTGAGACAATAAGCAAACAAGCTACGTTGTGTCTGTGCAGACACTCCTTGATTCCATTTCTTGCTGGAAAATAGAGTTACAATCTGGTGTTATCTGCAAAATGTTTTAAAAACAACTTTGCATTGTTAGTTGTTTGACTAAACCTTATGCATATGAGAATATTGCTCGGAAAAAGCAATTATTTTGCCTTTTAGCTAGATTTAGGCTTGTGCAAACTGGTCAAAGTGTGGACATTATTGTTCCAGCTAGTGATAACTAGCACAATTATGGTTTCACGTTCACTAGATAGCCATCATCAACTCTCTGAATTATGGCGATGTATCTAAGCAATAGATAGCCTAGATGATGTTTTGATTAGTTTAGCCGTTTATTTTGTTAATTCTATGTTCTGTAGTAATGGAAAAGGCCCATCAACTTTAACCCCATTTGAAACAAAAGTGTGTGTTCATTGTTCCAGCATCAATGGTTGTAAGTGACACTGCTTCAAACAGGTCAGTATGCCAATAGTTCTATAACTCCATTAGTCAGATCCTAATGGAGTTATAGAACCAATATACAACTCACAGCCGATAGGTGTTGTTAAGTTGCATAAGGCACCTTTAAATCCTTAATGAGCAAACTTACAAGAAAATAATTAAGGGCACCTTCAAATGGTAAATTCATACAAACAAGAATGAAAATTATATCACGTTTTTATCACGTTTCTATTTACTAAGCAGTTAGGAAGTAGTAACATTCTTCGTTCATGTAAGCACTTGTAAAACCTAAATTGCTGCTACATAAATACTAATGCTTACGACATTCTTACATTCTTGTTACTTCTTAGTTATGTGGGTACTACACTGTAAGTTGAGAAGTGGTTAGCTGCTTAATTCCTAGTAACAATACAAAACAACGAAATTTTTCATACATTCCGAACCATTCTTACCACATATCTATATTCTTGTTTCTATGTAGTTACGTGGGAACTACCCTGTAAGTAACTGGCTGTAATTTGAAGGGTTACCTACTATTCAGACAAAAAAAGTATCTGGACTAGGGATGGGAATCTAAAACAAGCTGTTAAAACTTAATCTACATTTGGCAAAGGAGGAGCTCCCTTCTCAGACCTGCACAGCTAGGTCATTCGTTGAATGAGGTAGCATGGGGCACGGTCTAGAAACACTGCTCATAGTGGAATAATGGTGCACAGATTATCATATAATTATCATATAAAGAGCATTACATAAACCTATCCTGCATTGGAAGGTGGCAAAAAAAGAAACCAGGCGAGCGTAGTTCAGTCGGCCCGCAACAGAAAGTGTTGCCATCTTGAGATTCGAACCCGGGTCAACCACGTGAAAGGCTGTGTCGTTAACCACTACACCAGAGATGTACATTTACAGGTTGTAAGTATAGCCTCTTGTCTATACTTACACCCGGCATCTGTATATCCTGAACAAATCCTCTTTTGCCACTGGCCATTTTAATAGTTCATTGGCCATTCGTGAATGACACTGATACAGTTAAACTGACTAACGTTTCTTACTAAGTTTCCCTTCACCAGAAATAGCGTCTATGTATGGCGTTTGCAACTGGCCGTTTTAACAGCGTATTAGCCAGTAATATGTTTTACCGGTATCTACTAACTTACAGGAATAGTCATAAGAATTGAGCAATTGCTAGAGAGTCTGCCAAAGCTAT
The DNA here is from genome assembly GCF_011004845.1 of Esox lucius. Classification (NCBI taxonomy): domain Eukaryota; kingdom Metazoa; phylum Chordata; class Actinopteri; order Esociformes; family Esocidae; genus Esox; species Esox lucius. The sequence goes on along the minus strand of NC_047585.1, from coordinate 10,120,896 downwards.
TTAATTTCATGGCATAAGAACATACTTTTTTCTTTCATTTGTGCATGACATTTATACAGTAACTATCAACAAAGGCGACGATAACTGACTTTTTCATTGAGTGAAAAGATGAGAGAATCGTGGAATCTACCAGAAATAATTAATAAATGTCGTTGCTCTCAATAGATTCAAACTTCCACACGAGAAGCACTGTATTTAACCACTACGCCATGGCATGACACGTTTCAGCAGTCGCTAGACTCCACTGAGGATTGTGTTAAACTGACTAACGTTTCTTATTAAGTTTACCTCCACGATAACAGCTTATTAGCCAGTAATAGGCTTACTAGAATCTACTAACTTCCTAGGAATAATCATATGAATTGAGCAATTGCTAGTGAGACTGAAGATGAACTTTTCCATGCCAGAAACAGTTGCAATATAACTATACAGTTTCAGTTAAGGCTTACTATAATGTAACTAATGTATGTAAACCAGCAAATGTGTTTGTCTATCCTGACCCAAAACGCATGCAAAGATTAGTACTTCGGAATCCACCAGAAACATTTACAATATAAACGTAAACCGTCTTATTTCAGGCTTACTATAATGTAGATACTAACCTTTTTAGCCAGCGAAGTTTTCGTCTATATGGAATAATTCATAATGCGTAGATCGCTTCGCCTGCGAGGATATACAAACTCGGGACCTATAATTCACAAGTCCGCTTCTCTAACCACTACGCTATTTAACAAGGGGTAGACAGTCAGTCAGTGAGATTCGCTCTTAGCCAGCTCTGCTTATGCGGTCTGGCAAAAAAGCAATCCATTGTTAAATTTCCCATATGGTCATGTCACAAGGAACGCAAAACTCCACGTATGCTAAAGTTTTCCAATTACAAGGCTCTGTTTAGAATATTAACAATGAAAAAACTGTTTTGTAACAGCTTATGAAAATCTTTCTACTTGTAACCACTGTTACATATAAAACCTTTTTGCTATTACAAAATGACCCAGACCTTCAAGGTAGTGATAATAATGTAATTATAGAGGTATGACTACACCACTTTCGGTTAAATCTGCCCATACTGACCTTGGCCCTTGTGCTCATACTAGAACCTTTCATAAACAGTGCAAGTAGGCAGACCTCTATGATGAGACAATTATGCATAAGAGAGATTTACCCCCCCCCCCCCCCCACACACACACACACACACACACACACAAACAGCAGCCAACCATTGATCATCATGTAACCAGAAGAAAAGACTGTCAATATTTATTGGAAATTATCACTGTGCACTTATGACACCCTTTAAAGCGAATCACACCAAATGTAATTTATAGCCTAACAAACAGCATGCTTTCCCGTGACGTAGTGTTCAGCCTACACAACATGCCATTGAATGACTGAGTTTTATTCGATTTGATGGTTATTCTTGCATAAAGGTTGTTGCACTGCCACTGCTTTATTGATTTTGCCAATAAAAGGATTCCATCCTGTCAAACAAACGAATTGTCTCTTCCTTTTAGTTAAAGCAACTAGGTAATTTATCGAGATTAAATGGTTTTATGGAAACTGGTTGAAAACATGTCTACCTCTTGAGTGTTTACATTTTTAGTCAAGCAGAGCAATTTCTAGACATTGATTTTGTGACTTTTTTCTTTCCACAAAACAGTATGTCTGTGTGGTTGTGGACCTACCTCCATAAAACAGTCCTGTGGCTGTGGACATCCTCCACTGACCCTGGTACATCCCGGGTGCTGTGGGGCTGCGCATCTGCACACTGATGTCAGAGATCTCCTGGGGCTCTAGAGAGCGCACCATCACCATGTTTACATGGCCAAACTGGTCCCCTCCAATGTACTTGAGACATACCCCAGGTGGCCAGGCCTGTGCACCTGTGAATCACAGACAAAGATATTTGTCACACAAAGCTGGCCAACTATGCAGTTAGGCCTACAGATACTTCACATCCACTGCAAAAACATGCAAGGAGCTTCCTGTTCTCCTATTGCAGTGAAGTTATTTGTTCTTTAATTACTTCACTTTTCATGGATCATATAACCAGTATGACCAATAGGTAACCCCACCCGTGTTCTGTATCCTCCAGGTCTTTGTGAACGGTGTGTCGGGGGGAACAGACTCTCCCTCACCAATGGTCACATCCTCCACAAAGGACATAGATGGTGTGTTGATGCTGGGACTCTCAAAGTCATAATATGCACCAATCGCTGCCTGTAGATTCCTATATTAATGGGAAAAGGTAGTGACAACAGTGGGTGAATCAATGCCATGTTTAATTATTATTCAAAATCTAGCTTATCAAGTTCATAAAACAATTTCACAAAACAAAAACGTTCCAATAAAAAAAACGGTCCAATTTGCTGATAAAGAATATTAATCAACTGGTCATTTATTAAGGCAATGTCGTTTAAGCTTAAGTCGTGATCATTAAACAAATAAATTGTATTACGTCACATACCACACGCGCGCTAGCTAACTCTAGAGCCCCTTGGCGAAAGTTTTCACACGCGTCTAGTTAGACCACAAACTCAAATACTAATATATACTGTAGCTAACTACACGTTATTTTAAAGAAACGCGGTAAGGTTATGTTTATATTTTTTGTTGCCATAAATACTTTTTTAGCAAAGTTAACAAACTAGACCTAGGCAGACTGGTAATATTATTGTTTCTGCTGTTAGCGCAGATCTCATTGGCCAAACTGCTCTATGTCCTGACAATGACCAATCTACACAAGTATATACTTTTACCCGAACAAGAACGAGAGGGAGAGATTTCCACAATAAATGACAACTACTTAGGAGATTTTATTGCACTGGGCAAAATGTTGCCACGCTAGGCCCCATATCCACGAACTCACCAGTTGGTCATATCAAGGAAAAAGGCGCATCCTGCCGGGTTGAGTTGGAATCCAAGCAGCCGTTGGAACTCTGATATAAGGACATCCTTGTCAGTGGTGCCCATGCAGCTGAATTTCTGCATGAGCTCCGGGTCCAGGTCTATGTCCATGCCCTCCATTGGCAAGTTTCCCCGGGTAGCGTCGGGGGTTACTCTCCTAATTTAGTCTGAGGCCTTGTCCAGTCATAATAACAACCAGTCCAACAACAAGCTTAATACGCATGGCGGGGGTGGGGGGGTGGGGGGGGGACAACGTCGGTGTCACCTGACGTCACTGTTCGAGGATGCTTTCCACACGTCATCTGTTGCTATTCGGTCTTGTGTTAAGCAGCGTTCACTGACTTCAGAAGTACCTATTTCCCAGTGGGAAATTGCACTTTAATAAGACCATGACCACAACGACAACAAAGAACCTGGTTAGTTGTTGTGCATGAAATAATGTTCTGTTCTTTTCTAATTGCTTGTGCTGTTCTTTTCCATTACAGATCTTTGTCTGTGTAACTGTATGGCTTCCGTTAAGAAAGCATGGTAAGTCATGGATACAGATAAAATCAATCGCCATTCTCAAAGGTCATGCAGGCTATTTATCTACAAATCACCTTGCATCCTAATAACAACATATTATTTTTTATTTTCTAGACCAGTCAGCCAGTCAAAATACATTTCTGTTGTGGACAAGGCCATCCCCACAGAGTGGCCACAGACTGTGGTTAAATTCCCCACAGGCTTTGTTGTACAGTTGTGCTCAAAAGTTTGCATACCCTTGGAGAATTGGTAATATACCTCTCTGGAAAAGATTAAGAGACCACTGCAAAATGATCAGTTTCTCTGGTTATACTATTTATAGGTGTGTTTGAGTAAAATTTAAATTTTTGTTTTATTCTATAAACTAGTGATAACATTACTTCCAAATGCAAAATTTAAATATTGTCAGTTAGAGTATTTATTTGTAGAAAACAACAACTGGTCAAAATACCAACCAAAAAAAGTCAAATTTCACAGTGGGTGCGAGACACTGGCTTGTAGGCCTCTCCAGGTCTCCGTCTAACCATAAGACGACCAGGTGTTGAAAATTTTACTCATCAGCGAAGATGACCTTACTCCATTCCCCTACGGTCCAATCCTTATGGTATTTTGCAAACTTCAGCCTGGCTCTTCTTTGCTTCTCATTGATGAAGGGCTTTTTCTAGCTTTGCACGACTTCATCCCTGCCCCTAGGAGCTTGTTTCGAACAGTCCTCACAGTGCACTTCACCCCAGCTGCTGTTTGCCATTATTTTTGTAGGTTACTTGATGTCATCCTACAGTTGTTGAGTGACATTCGAATGAGTTGACAATCGTTTTTGCCCTCTGCCCATCTGTAACTTTGTTCTCCCTAATGTCTGTTTCTTGAACCGCCATCATAGAATTTTTCAGGATGGAAGCAAGCTGATGCTCACTGTATCCCTCTGCCAATTAAGCCAGAATTTAACCCTTCTTTTCCTCACTCAAAGCTTTTCTTTTCAACTCTTTTGACATGCTTAATAGTTATTTTTTTATTAAATTACCTTGTTTTTGCCATCCAGCTGGTCCTATTGCTAGAGGATAGTGATGACCACAGCAGTGGTTTTTATACCTTTCCTCATTAAATTAGAGTAAAATGAGGTGTGCCTGTGTTGGAATTTAACAGTCACTGGAATGGAATGGCTGCCATACATGTAGAGATGCTGATTTAAGAAAAAATAGGAGTGGTCTCTTAATTTTTTTCAGAGCTGTATGTACTATTTGTAAAGAACATGAATGAGCAGGCAAAACAAGTCTTATTTCTTATCAGATTCACATTCAACTATAGGTTACAACAGAATGGCACAATCATAAAACAAAACATGGCAACAAAGAAAAAATCTAAAGTCTGCATACCCTTAGTTCTGAATCAGAGGCATCGCTAAGAGCACAATACATTCGGGGCTTAGCCCACCCTCCCGGCCCGCCCGGGACAGAAAGTACAGGGTTTTGAATGTACATGCGGATACTTTCGATGTACACGCTAGCACCCTACACATCTACATTTTCATAATGCGCGATCGGAATTTTAGATGAATAGAACATTATCATATTTTTTTTATTATTATTATTTTTGGTCCGTTTGAGATCTGGGCCTATAGCCCCAGACGCCACTGTTCTGAATATTGTGTATTGCATCATTTGTTGAAGTACTGTCATATTGTGCTCCTTGAAACAACCACACCGTCTTTTTCCAGAGCAGCGTATATTTCTCCTGAGGTTATCTGTGGGTTTTTCTTTGTATCCCTTACAATTATTCTGGCAGTTTTGGCTGAAATCTTTCTTGGTCTATCTGACCTTGGCTTGGTATCAAGAGATCCCCAAATTGTCCACCTCATAATAAGTGATTGAATATCTTTATATCCTTTTCCATCTTCATACATTTCCATTACCTTGTTATGTAGGTCTTTTGACAGTTATTTTCTGCTCCCAATGGCTCAGTATCTAGCCTGCTCAATCCATCCACGTAAGATCTAACAAACTCATTGACTATTTATACACAAACACTAATTGCAATTTAAAAAGCCACAGTTGTGGGAAATTCTCATTTAATTGCCATTTTTACCTGTTTGTGTCACCTTGTGTGTCTGTAACACGGCTAAACATTTAAGGGTATGTGATGATTATGGACTCCTTGGGTATATTTTCACAGACAAAAAGTCTGCTATGACCAGCACTTGATGATAGAAACCAATTTCGTACAGGTTGCTTTTTTTCTGTGGTAATGTGCACATGTGGATTGTATTTGCACCAGATAACCTAGTAGTGAGACAATATGACCAGTAACTAGAAGGTTACTATTTCAAATCCCAGTGCCAACAAGATTAGATTAGATTCAACTTTGTCATTTAACAATACAAGAACAGTACAACGAAGTGCAGTAAGCATCTAACCTGAAGTGCAAATAGAGTGCAGAAAATGTACAAGTGTTTACAAGTAGTAAGTATATGTATATTACATGTAAAATGTGCAGATGTGCAATCAAGGCAGATGCAGTACAAATGGCAGTACTAAATGGGCAATTATGGCCAATAGAGGAGGGCAGAACATTTACAAGTATTAGGTATAGTGTATGTTACAAGTGGGATAATAGTTGTTCGGGTACAAATGGCAATTTCTAAATGGCATTCAAGATGTGTGAACAAAACAAATAAAGGAGTAATGTAGGACAGTAGCATGAGCAACCGTGATGCAGAGATAGCAGCACTAAGGTCCCTGAGGTAGATGTGTGTAACAACTGTAAAAACCATTGCAGGCACATTGGCAATTCTAAATGTGCAAAGAGCCATATTGAATGTACAAGGTGCATGTGCCACTGAAATGCAGGGATAGCAGTGGTGAGGTTCCTGAGGTAGACATGTACCTGCAACAACTGAAAAACGTCCAGATGAAAGGCATTAAACCCATATTGCTCCTGTAATATTAATGTGATAAATGACCAACATATCCAGTAATAACTTTCTAGATAGGGACTTGTAATCTTCGTTCTGAAGCAACAAATGGCTCACACTGAGAATTCATTACAATTCAAGGATAAGAATGAATTCAATGGCCATGTTATAGAAGTACAAATCTGCAATGTATCATGGGTAAATTGTGACTGACCGATTGATCTAAGAGCAATAATGAGTTGTTATTTTTGATGAGAGGTGATTTGTAGATCAGTCACAGTTGCTTTATTAATCTTCTCTGACAGTCTCACTGTGCCCAAGGCCTAGCAATTTTACGGAGTTAAGAGTGGCATGCACACGGACCAACTAGAAAAAAGCAGCACACACGTACCAAAGACTTGAATTAAATCTGTTTTTAATCATTCCCAAAAAGTAATTCCCTTTCGGCCCTCCCTTTTCGTGTTCTCACTCGCCAATGGTCCCAAAGCTGAGTGAAAATTATCAAGGCAGTAGGGGCTAATTACAGCTGACTCAAATCTGTAAGCTCTCCTTTTGCTGTGAGAAATGTAGATTGCCTCAGCCATGCTTCAATGTTGCAACCTCCAAAAGCAAAATATATTCCCATAAGGCATCACATTATTGTTGAGCTTATGCAATTTCACTCAAAAGAATGGATAAGCATGCCAAATTTTATTACATGTGCAACATTGCTAGTTAGACCCACGTTTTAGTGTCTTTGTCCTCTTAAAAGTCCATTTCAACTGTGAAATGGTTTAGACATTTGTCATTATTGTCCTAATCACTGCCAGAGGAGTGGTTTGACCTCTCACATCCAGTACAGGTGCTGGTCATAAAATTTGAATATCATCATTCAAAAAGGGAAATTTGTATAATGTACACATTCATTCCACACAGACTGACATATTTCAAGTGTTTATTTCTTTTAATTTTGATGATTTTAACTGACAACTAATGAAAACCCCAAATTCAGTATCTCAGAAAATTTTAGTATTGTGAAAAGGTTCAATATTGAAGACACCTGGTGCCACACTCTAATCAGCTAATTAACCCAAAACACCTGGAAAGCCCTTTAAATGTCTCTCGGCCTAGTTCTGTAGGCAACACAATCATGGGGAAAACTGCTGACTTGACAGCTGTCCAAAAGACAACCATTGACACCTTGCACAAGGAGGGCAAGACACAAAAGGTCATAGCTTAAGAGGCTGGCTGTTCACAGAGCTATGTGTCCAAGCACATTAATAGAGAGGCGAAGGGAAGGAAAAGATGTGGTAGAAATAAGTGTACAAGCAATAGGGATAACCGCATCCTGGAGAGGATTGTGAAACAAAACCCATTCAAAAATGTGGGGGAGATTCACAAAGAGTGGACTGCAGCTGGAGTCAGTGCTACAAGAACCACCACGCACAGACTTATGCAAGACATGGGTTTCAGCTGTCGCATTCCTTGTGACAAGCTACTCTTGAACAAGACACAGCGTCAGAAGCATCTCGCCTGGGTTAAAGACAAAAAGGACTGGACTGCTGCTGAGTTATGTTCTCTGATGAAATTAAATTTTGCATTTCCTTTGGAAATCAAGGTCCCAGAGTCTGGAGGAAGAGAGGAGAGGCACATAATCCACGTTGCTTGAAGTCCAGTGTAAAGTTTCCACAGTCAGAGATGGTTTGGGGTGCCATGTCATCTGCTGGTGTTGGTCCACTGTGTTTTCTGAGGTCCAAGGTCAACGCAGCCATCTTCCAGGAAGTTTTAGAGCACTTCATGCTTCCTGCTGCTGACCAACTTTATGGAGATGCAGATTTCATTTTCCAACAGGACTTGGCACCTGCACACAGTGCCAAAGCTACCAGTAACTGGTTTAAGGACCATGGTATCCCTGTTCTTAATTGGCCAGCAAACTCGCCTGACATTAACCCAATAGAAAATATATGGGGTATTGTGAAGAGGAAGATGCGATACGCCAGTCCCAACAATGCAGAAGAGCTGAAGTCCACTATCAGAGCAACCTGGGCTCTCATAACACCTGAGCAGTGCCACAGACTGATCGACTCCATGCCACGCTGCATTGCTGCAGTAATTCAGGCAAAAGGAGCCCCAACTAAGTTTTGAGTGCTGTACATGCTCATAATTTTCATGTTCATACTTTTCAGTTGGCCAGCATTTCTAAAAATCCTTTTTTTGTATTGGTCTTAAGTAATATTCTAATTTTCTGAGATACTGAATTTGGGATTTTCATTAGTTGTCAGTTATAATCATCACAATTAAAAGAAATAAACATTTGAAATATATCAGTCTGTGTGTAATGAATGAATGAATATAATATACAAGTTTAACTTTTTGAATGGAATTACTGAAATAAATCTCCTTTTTTATGATATTCTAATTTTATGACCAGCACAATCTTATTTCCAAGCTTGTGAGTGTAACACTTTCTCATTGAAAGTAAAAATACAACATAATTTTACATATGTTCGTTTTATGTTCATTAAATTCTTAATCCAACTCTTGTAGAAATGTTCACAATATTTGGTGACAACCTTTTAAAGTTTAATGCATTATGGTGATAATTTTTTCTTGCACCAATATTAAAACTGTGACCATGAGATCTAATGTTATGAGGTTTACTCTGCAATCGACTGCATTTTTCTTCAATTGCTCCTGTATAGTAAATCAAGTTGTTTTTACTGGAACCACACAATGGACCAAAGACAGACTGAACCATCAGCATGAGCATTCATGTATACAGTGGATACGTGTAAATTATTGTGATATTTGAGGTTCTCTGCCACCAATTGATAATGTGCACACATTCATACAGTTTGTTTGTGTGATGTTTTGTTTGGATTCATTTTATTTAAACACAATGGATTATTTATAATAAACAATGGCAACGAGGAGTCTGACCAATGAAGTTTGAGTCTGACACAATGTTTTTGTGTTGATTATATTTGACACTTTGCAGTCACCAGTGTTAGACGTGACCACAGTTTGCAGTGAACAAGTGTTTCCTCTGGGAAATGTTTCTGGGAGGGGGGGTGCGCTTAGCGTTGAATGAAAAACTAGCTAGCATGGCAAAATAGTACAGGTAGGTAGCAAAATTTGCTTTGCCTAACTTATGTGTTTCTCAATACATCTCAATATAACTGGGGGATACAACTGTGGCCGGAATATTGATAGCTACATCTAAATTAGGTGATAATTTGTTTTAACTACGTAGTTAGCTAATTAACGCCGACACGCAAACAAACGACTTGTACCTTCAAGCGCGATGAGGACGTTGATGCTTATTGTTCAGCTCGTCTGCATAGAGCGTATTGGTGGCTCCGACTTCTATGACAGTGTGATCTGTTTCCCAAATTGCATGCAGAAAATAGCCCAATGAGCTAAGTACCCATAAGAACGGGTTTGTACCCTGACTAATTGTGGCATTTGTCTAACAAAATGCATTGTTATTTTTTTCTTGAAGTTGCAGGAAAGATTTTGCACGCAACAGAATCACATCAGTGAAGGTTGAGTGATATCAACCCTGTAAATGAGCAAAATTGTTTGCTTATCCCCTAAAGTTAAATTAAGGGCAGAGGGAGCAGCTTATGTGAATTGGACTGAAGATGGCAATCAAAACCGCATCAGGTTTTGATGGGTATTATCCCAAAGGAATGTGGCAAGGACATCTGCGTCTTGTGAGCAACATTAAAGAAACACTTCCGGGTCACGAAAATCTGGAATTTTTCAAAATAAAAGAGACCAACGAATTACTTAAAAACGGAGATAAATTGAGTTTATTAATTGTTTGAGAACATGTAACTCTCAAAACATTGACAACAATTCACATATGATCATATTTAAGAGTAATTTCGATAAAAAGTGGGTGTTAGTGGGTGTTAAAACACGTTCCAAGGGTAAAATTCAGACAATGCCAATGACAGAATATGGAATACATATTGCCTCATAACTAATAAACTATTCAATATTCCACAGAGAAAGCAGTGTAGGAAATGTCCAGGAGAATGTGTAGAGTAAGACAAACCTGTCTAATCATGGGGAACAGTGTGCTACATCTAGCAACACAATATTTCCACACCCTCTTTTTCCACAATGCAACTCAATGGATATGAAATACATATTGGCCTATAAAAAAAAAACTATTCTACACGCCGCGGTGAATGTATTGTAGGAAATGTCAAGGAAGGTGGATAGAGTAATTATATGCAAAGAAATCAAGGGGCACTCTGTATTTGCAATTGTTGCTGGTGTTTTACTCCACCCATTCCATTGGCCACAATGCAACTCAATGGATATGAAATACATATTGGCCTATAAAAAAAAAACTATTCTACACGCCGCGGTGAATGTATTGTAGGAAATGTCAAGGAAGGTGGATAGAGTAATTATATGCAAAGAAATCAAGGGGCACTCTGTATTTGCAATTGTTGCTGGTGTTTTACTCCACCCACCCCATTGGCCACAATGCAACTCAATGGATATGAAATACATATTGGCCTATAAAAAAAATACTATTCTACACGCCGCGGTGAATGTATTGTAGGAAATGTTCAGGAGACTCTATAGAATGATTATATGCAAAGAAATCAAGGGGCACTCTGTATTTGCAATTGTTGCTGGTGTTTTACTCCACCCATTCCATTGGCCACAATGCAACTCAATGGATATGAAATACATATTGGCCTATAAAAAAAAAACTATTCTACACGCCGCGGTGAATGCATTGTAGGAAATGTTCAGGAGACTCTATAGAATGATTATATGCAAAGAAATCAAGGGGCACTGTGTATTTGCAATTGTTGCTGGTGTTTTACTCCACCCATTCCATTGGCCACAATGCAACTCAATGGATATGAAATACATATTGGCCTATAAAAAAAAAACTATTCTACACGCCGCGGTGAATGTATTGTAGGAAATGTTCAGGAGACTCTATAGAATGATTATATGCAAAGAAATCAAGGGGCACTGTGTATTTGCAATTGTTGCTGGTGTTTTACTCCACCCATTCCATTGGCCACAATGCAACTCAATGGATATGAAATACATATTGGCCTATAAAAAAAAACTATTCTACACGCCGCAGTGAATGTATTGTAGGAAATGTCAAGGAAGGTGGATAGAGTAATTATATGCAAAGAAATCAAGGGGCACTCTGTATTTACAATTGTTGCTGGTGTTTTACTCCACCCATTCCATTGGCCACAATGCAACTCAATGGATATGAAATACATATTGGCCTATAAAAAAAAAACTATTCTACACGCCGCGGTGAATGTATTGTAGGAAATGTCAAGGAAGGTGGATAGAGTAATTATATGCAAAGAAATCAAGGGGCACTGTGTATTTGCAATTGTTGCTGGTGTTTTACTCCACCCATTCCATTGGCCACAATGCAACTCAATGGATATGAAATACATATTGGCCTATAAAAAAAAAACTATTCTACACGCCGCGGTGAATGTATTGTAGGAGATGTTCAGGAGACTCTATAGAATGATTATATGCAAAGAAATCAAGGGGCACTGTGTATTTGCAATTGTTGCTGGTGTTTTACTCCACCCATTCCATTGGCCACAATGCAACTCAATGGATATGAAATACATATTGGCCTATAAAAAAAAAACTATTCTACACGCCGCGGTGAATGTATTGTAGAAAATGTCAAGGAAGGTGGATAGAGTAATTATATGCAAAGAAATCAAGGGGCACTCTGTATTTGCAATTGTTGCTGGTGTTTTACTCCACCCATTCCATTGGCCACAATGCAACTCAATGGATATGAAATACATATTGGCCTATAAAAAAAAAACTATTCTACACGCCGCGGTGAATGTATTGTAGGAAATGTCAAGGAAGGTGGATAGAGTAATTATATGCAAAGAAATCAAGGGGCACTGTGTATTTGCAATTGTTGCTGGTGTTTTACTCCACCCATTCCATTGGCCACAATGCAACTCAATGGATATGAAATACATATTGGCCTATAAAAAAAAAACTATTCTACACGCCGCGGTGAATGTATTGTAGGAAATGTTCAGGAGACTCTATAGAATGATTATATGCAAAGAAATCAAGGGGCACTGTGTATTTGCAATTGTTGCTGGTGTTTTACTCCACCCATTCCATTGGCCACAATGCAACTCAATGGATATGAAATACATATTGGCCTATAAAAAAAAAACTATTCTACACGCCGCGGTGAATGTATTGTAGAAAATGTCAAGGAAGGTGGATAGAGTAATTATATGCAAAGAAATCAAGGGGCACTCTGTATTTGCAATTGTTGCTGGTGTTTTACTCCACCCATTCCATTGGCCACAATGCAACTCAATGGATATGAAATACATATTGGCCTATAAAAAAAAAACTATTCTACATGCCGCGGTGAATGTATTGTAGGAAATGTCAAGGAAGGTGGATAGAGTAATTATATGCAAAGAAATCAAGGGGCACTGTGTATTTGCAATTGTTGCTGGTGTTTTACTCCACCCACCCCATTGGCCACAATGCAACTCAATGGATATGAAATACATATTGGCCTATAAAAAAAATACTATTCTACACGCCGCGGTGAATGTATTGTAGGAAATGTTCAGGAGACTCTATAGAATGATTATATGCAAAGAAATCAAGGGGCACTGTGTATTTGCAATTGTTGCTGGTGTTTTACTCCACCCATTCCATTGGCCACAATGCAACTCAATGGATATGAAATACATATTGGCCTATAAAAAAAAAACTATTCTACACGCCGCGGTGAATGTATTGTAGGAAATGTTCAGGAGACTCTATAGAATGATTATATGCAAAGAAATCAAGGGGCACTGTGTATTTGCAATTGTTGCTGGTGTTTTACTCCACCCATTCCATTGGCCACAATGCAACTCAATGGATATGAAATACATATTGGCCTATAAAAAAAAACTATTCTACACGCCGCAGTGAATGTATTGTAGGAAATGTCAAGGAAGGTGGATAGAGTAATTATATGCAAAGAAATCAAGGGGCACTCTGTATTTGCAATTGTTGCTGGTGTTTTACTCCACCCATTCCATTGGCCACAATGCAACTCAATGGATATGAAATACATATTGGCCTATAAAAAAAAAACTATTCTACACGCCGCGGTGAATGTATTGTAGGAAATGTCAAGGAAGGTGGATAGAGTAATTATATGCAAAGAAATCAAGGGGCACTGTGTATTTGCAATTGTTGCTGGTGTTTTACTCCACCCATTCCATTGGCCACAATGCAACTCAATGGATATGAAATACATATTGGCCTATAAAAAAAAAACTATTCTACACGCCGCGGTGAATGTATTGTAGGAGATGTTCAGGAGACTCTATAGAATGATTATATGCAAAGAAATCAAGGGGCACTGTGTATTTGCAATTGTTGCTGGTGTTTTACTCCACCCATTCCATTGGCCACAATGCAACTCAATGGATATGAAATACATATTGGCCTATAAAAAAAAAACTATTCTACACGCCGCGGTGAATGTATTGTAGAAAATGTCAAGGAAGGTGGATAGAGTAATTATATGCAAAGAAATCAAGGGGCACTCTGTATTTGCAATTGTTGCTGGTGTTTTACTCCACCCATTCCATTGGCCACAATGCAACTCAATGGATATGAAATACATATTGGCCTATAAAAAAAAAACTATTCTACACGCCGCGGTGAATGTATTGTAGGAAATGTTCAGGAGACTCTATAGAATGATTATATGCAAAGAAATCAAGGGGCACTGTGTATTTGCAATTGTTGCTGGTGTTTTACTCCACCCATTCCATTGGCCACAATGCAACTCAATGGATATGAAATACATATTGGCCTATAAAAAAAAAACTATTCTACACGCCGCGGTGAATGTATTGTAGGAAATGTTCAGGAGACTCTATAGAATGATTATATGCAAAGAAATCAAGGGGCACTCTGTATTTGCAATTGTTGCTGGTGTTTTACTCCACCCACCCCATTGGCCACAATGCAACTCAATGGATATGAAATACATATTGGCCTATAAAAAAAAAACTATTCTACACGCCGCGGTGAATGTATTGTAGGAAATGTTCAGGAGACTCTATAGAATGATTATATGCAAAGAAATCAAGGGGCACTGTGTATTTGCAATTGTTGCTGGTGTTTTACTCCACCCATTCCATTGGCCACATTCCAAATAGCTGAATAGCCTTTAGATCCATTATTCCTTTTGTTAATGGAGGTGATTATCACCACTTGGTGATTACTTAACAATTCAGCCAATGATCTAATGTAGTTGTCAATTACTTATATTAACTGGCCATTAGCCTGCTGTCTTTGTTTGGACTCTGCTTGGATCAGCTTACATTTGTTCTGAATCACTGTTAATTTTTTTTAAGAGGCTTTGTTTCTTCATCAGGTTGGCAATTTCTTCTCAGTTTGTTGGTTTTGCTGTTTGATTCATGTTGGTATGCATATGTTGTTAATTTTATTTGCCTGAGCAAAATTCTGATTGATTGAAGGATTTTTATAGCCAAATGTAGAGACAGAAAATCAATACAAACAGCTTCTCTTTATTGGCTTATTTAGATTATTTAAAATAAAACTCTTAAAAAGTATTCATAGCAATATTCCCAGAGAGGTCTTTAAAGCACCATGGACATCTCTATGTTAACAAATTTATAGCATATGGCTGCCCTGAATGTTGGTCGCATAGGGCCAAAACCCAGGTCTTCATTCTCACTTTACTGACTTATTTTGACCGGGGATACCATCTGAGTACAGTTGAGTTGGTCTGAGTGCTAACTTCCTTTAAGAAACAAAACAGAAAAGTGTTTTGCCCTTCCAGGACCAACATTTTGCAGTCCTGGAGTATATTTGTCTCCAAGCAAATGTTCTCGTTCTAGCCAGTCGGAAATAATATTGACTTTTCAGTCATGACAGAAATGTCATGACCGCAAAGAATTGGCCACATTCGTAATACAATGCCCATCCTAAGCATCATAAACTCAAAGACAGCCAAGACGGAAGGAGATCAACTTGGGTAGAAAGTTGAGTAACTGGTTTGATTAACTATATGTACTGTGTACCCTATCCTGTTATGATTTAGTACATCATCTTTTATATTGCATGTTGTTTGATGTAAGTTTGGAGTTGTAATGCCCCATATTAGTTGTATTTAGATAAAACCTAACAGCCCACATTCAGGATTTACTTTGAAGGTTTTAGGATGCACATATTTTCAAATAATTATATATATATTTAAAAAAAAATGTAATTATTGGGATAAATCTCTAACTTTCTTTCCTTTTAATTTGTCCTGGTCATTGGTAATTCTCATCTTCGTGCCTTAGTGGAAAACATTGTCCCCATGCCAAATCAGATTGATTCCACTGGTCGATCTACCATGGCTTTTGGCTTCATGTCCACTCCTGGAGCAAGAGTTTCACATCTGATGGCAGATGTTCGTGGGGAGGTGTTACCCAGAGGCCTTGTCCCAGTCATAGTATGTCTGATCATTCCTGGTAACAACCTTGAAGCCAGCCCATCCATCTCCCAGGCAATTACCAAGAACTGCTGGCCCTGGAGTATGAAACCCAAGCATGGGATCTGGATGTGACTTACGGATTGGAGACGTTCAGGGCCTTCCAGGCCCTATGAGCAGTGGCTAAAAAGATTCATTTGAGCAATGATTTTGAGATGCCAATTATGGCTACCCTGATGAAGGACACTTTGTTTAAGGAAATACAGGTAATCGATTCAACTAGACATCGTTGTGCAGGGATTCAAACTCCTCTTTGCAGATCTTCTCCAAGTCATTAAGGTTTCGAGGCTGACATTTGGCAACTCAAACCTTCAGCTCCTTTCACAGATTTTCTATGGGATTAAGGTCTGGAGACTGACTAGGTCACTCCAGGACCATAATGTGCTTTTTCTTGAGCCACTCCTTTGTTGCCTTGGCCATGTGTTTTGGGTAATTGTCAGGCTGGAATACCCAGCCAAAACCCATTTTCAATGCCCTGGCTGAGAGAAGGAGGTTCTCACCCATGATTTGACGGTACATGGCCCCATCCATCGTCCCTTTGATGCGAATTAGTTATCCTGTTCCCTTAGCAGAAAAACACCCCCAAAACATAAGTTTTCCACCTCCACGTTTGATGATGGGGATGGTGTTTTGGGGTCATAGGCAACATTCCTCCTCCTCCAAACACGGCAAGTTGAGTTGATGCCAAAGAGCTCGATTTTGGTCTCATCTGACCACAACACTTTCACCCAGTTCTCCTCTGAATCATTCAGATGTTCAATGGCACACTTCAGACAGGCTTGTACATATGCTTTCTTGAGCAGGGGGACCTTGGGGTCGCTGCAGGATTTCAGTTCTACACAGCGTAGTGTGTTACCAATTGTTTTCTTGGTGACTATGGTCCCAGCTGCCTTGAGATCATTGACAAGATCCTCCCGTGTAGTTCTGGGCTGATTCCTCACTGTTCTCCTGATCATTGCAACTCCACGAGGTGATATCTTGCATGGAGCCCTAGACCGAGGGAGATTGACAGTTCTTTTGTGTTTCTTCCATTTGCGAATAATCGCACCAACTGTTGTCACCTTCCACACCAAGCTGCTTGGTGATGGTCCTGTAGCCCATTCCAGCCTTGAGTAGGTCTACAATCTTGTCCCTGACATCCTTGGACAGCTCTTTGGTCTTGGCCATGGTGGAGAGTTTGGAATCTGAATGATTGATTGCTTCTGTGGACAGGTGTCTTTTGTACAAAATCAGCAGGGGATGAAATATTTTCTTTCCTCACTGTCTCATTTAAAACATGTATCTTTCAATATAAGGACAAATACATATTCTTTTTACAAATTAAGCTAAGGCTGGAATGTAGTTGCAATAACATATATCCTTCTAATAAGTTGACTTATTCTAGTACGTAATAGTTGGATATTGGTTATGATTTGACTCTGTTGTAAAAATGTGTTTGCTAATCTAAAAGGTATAAAACTGTAAATGGTCTTTTGGACTCCCCTACATCTCTAAAGGTGGTACAACAGGTTAATGACCAGTTAATATATGTCATTGACAACAACATTAGATCATTGGCTGAATTGTTAGGTGATCACCAAGTGGTGATAATCACCTCCATTAACAAAAGGAAAAATGGATCTAAAGGCTATTCAGCTATTTGGAATGTGGCCAATGGAATGGGTGGAGTAAAACACCAGCAACAATTGCAAATACACAGTGCCCCTTGATTTCTTTGCATATAATCATTCTATAGAGTCTCCTGAACATTTCCTACAATACATTCACCGCGGCGTGTAGAATAGTTTTTTTTTTATAGGCCAATATGTATTTCATATCCATTGAGTTGCATTGTGGCCAATGGAATGGGTGGAGTAAAACACCAGCAACAATTGCAAATACAGAGTGCCCCTTGATTTCTTTGCATATAATCATTCTATAGAGTCTCCTGAACATTTCCTACAATACATTCACCGCGGCGTGTAGAATAGTTTTTTTTTTATAGGCCAATATGTATTTCATATCCATTGAGTTGCATTGTGGCCAATGGAATGGGTGGAGTAAAACACCAGCAACAATTGCAAATACACAGTGCCCCTTGATTTCTTTGCATATAATCATTCTATAGAGTCTCCTGAACATTTCCTACAATACATTCACCGCGGCGTATAGAACAGTTTTTTTTTATAGGCCAATATATATTTCATATCCATTGAGTTACATTGTGGCCAATAGGATCTAGGATGGGTGGAGTAAAACACCAGCAACAATTGCAAATACATAGTGCCCCTTGATTTCTTTGCATATAATTATTCTATAGAGTCTCCTGAACATTTCCTAGAGTACATTTTTACAATATACACTAAGCAAAGTGTCAAAATAGATACATTTAATATTATTAAAATCGCGTTTTACCGCGGACTTCTATTTTGAAGGCAAAATCCGAAAACCGGAAGTCTTATTGTTGCTACGGAATCTCTAATGTTGCCTGCATGACGCATGACGAGTGCTTAGGGGCTGTCTATTTTGCGATTGGAGTCCAGCCCGTAAGTGTCTGTTTCCCAAGCCATTGAGGGATTGGAGGTTATTAGTTCTATGTTTGCTTAAAAAATACAGTCTTTTGAAATGTATGTAATTGTTTTTAATGAAAGCATTGTTATTTCAGTTTATTTTTAAATTGTTATTTTAGTTTACATTATTTATGTAATTTCAGTGTAGCCGGAACTGTTTCGTTAACGTTTACATTTCTGAAGAATTGAGTGCGAACACCGGAAATGAGCGCTCCGATCAAGCATTTCTTGCATAACACAAAAACATGCCGAAGTAAGTTGTAGAATCCCTACATTTTGGTGTTATTTCAAGTATTATCACTGCGTTACATCCAGTCGTGGATTAAAAAAAACAAAACCGTTACGACGCCTGCTTGTAAACGATAATTTTAATTCTAGAGTGTGTACATTGTGTTGTTTCTAGGTAGCTACTTTACTGTGTTAGCTAGCTTACTGTTAGCAATGAGAACACGACACCATTTTGTTCATTCATTCCACTTAAGCTAATTTGTTAGTATTAGCTTGCTATGTTTCGATATTTACCTATCGCCGATAGTATCGCTTACATCTTAGCTGTGCCACATCATGGCAATAATATAATTTGCCTTCATAAATAGTTCACCAGAAATTGTGAATATTTTGTTCGTGGTAAATTGTGAAATAGATTCCATGTAGACCAGTGGTGCACAATGCCCCCACTTTGGTGCATCAACGTGTTAAGGGGGGCGGGCGGTCTTTAATTTGTCAATGACATTCAGAAGCCTAGTAAAACCTGTACATGCTATGTCCTGAAACCTAGTCTTAATGACCACCTCAGTGCCCCCGAAATGGTTACAGGGGTAACAATTATTAATGTCATCATGGGGATAGCATAATGAAAATGTAAACGGGCAACATTATTTTATATTACATTATATTACATACTGGTAATTTTGAGTAATTAAATTACAGAATGCACTTTAGTAGGAATAATGCAATGGATTGTATTTGGATAATGAAACAACCAAACAGCCTATATATGCGCTTGTTTTAGATCTTCATTCCTAACATAATCCATCATTCTTCCTTCTCAGTTACCATAAAAGGGGGCACAACAGTTCCGCTAGTGGTGTGACGAAAGTAACATTCTGGGGCGTGTAGTTTTTCCTGATCTGGTATCCTAACCAGGTAAAACTTTCGACCTATGGTATGATATGCTATTTTAAAAAGGTTTAATATACACCCTGATGGGAATGGTGTTTTTTCTAATCAGGTCAGTAAAAGAGGAAAACCTGTGGCCTTGGGGAGGATGAAAGTCATTTTAACCCGCAGTAACTTTGTTGGCTTACTTATTAATAAGTTATATTTATAGATTAACAGCTGCCATGTTATTCTACACACATGCATAATGAATTGCATTGTGTAATCTTGCCCTATGCAATTACTGGTCTAGTAAAAAAAAATTACTCTGTCAGTATTGTATTAATTGATTGATTCCAGTTTGGATTTAGGATTGAAAAAAGTCTATGTAGATTAGTGACACCATGTTTGAAAACAAACCCCCATTTTATTAAGATTATCTGTTGAGTGTTGTTATCATGCATGCTCCATTGATAGTGGAGAAGAGTGCCTACTTTGAGCTTTTTGCCTAGACCACATGACCTATGATCTCTGTGAATCATTAAATTCACACACAGAGCGTGCAGTGGCAGAAACTAAGTTTGTAAATACCTCTGCCCTTCTAATGCTTTGAGACAATATTTAATTGAACTTAAGTGCTCTGGCAAATGCTGCGTAGTTATCTGTAATTTTTTTTTAAATATCCCTTATGACTATTCCATTTTGTTTGACAAGTCCACTAGACTTGCTGGAAATTGCCAGGTTCTTCACAATTATGACAATAATGAGGATTTTTTGTGATACCATTCTAAATATATTGCTCACCATGTCTAATGCAGAGGGAAACCGGGAAGGAAACACACATTGGTTTGGATACAACAAACTAGTGCAAAAGTAATACTGTGGTGTGTATGTTATTTTCCCCACTCACTAATGGCAAACCTTAATTTTCAAGTTTCTGCCAATGCTCCCTTCCTGAGCCTTCTGTTTGCATGGTAGACAAAGTTGCTGCTTCAAGCTAGTAGCTGAGCTTCAGTGCCTAGCTATAAACAGTGATTTTGATTTTCAGTGACTTGGCTAATTTGCATTTTTGTATCCTGCAGATTTTATTGTGATTACTGTGACACATATCTTACACATGATTCGGTAAGCCTCCCCTTTAATTTTCAGTCTTTGAACCTTGTAACAATGGCAAGCCATACATGCTTACTAACATTCAAAATGTTTTCGTTCTACAGCCTTCAGTGAGAAAGACTCACTGTAGTGGACGAAAACATAAAGAGAATGTGAAAGACTACTACCAGAAATGGATGGAGGAGCAAGCGCAGAGTCTCATAGATAAAACAAGTGAGCAGATAAAGGAAATAGCTAAAATCATTGTATTTAAGGACCGGCTTGTTCTGACAGAAACAAAATCACAAGCCCCACATACTTTGATAATATTGGTATGGTTTGAATAGTGTATACCGGGGTACTTAACTCTTACCCTGTTGGTTTTCTGTTCTACCTCATCATTAATTGTATGCACCTGGTGTCCCAGGTCAAAATAGGTCCCTGATTAGAGGGTTGAAATTCAGAAACGGAATTGGAACTAGCTTCGAGGACCAGAGTTGAGTTTGATGGGTGTATACAATAGCGCCAACCAGGATTCAAAATGCTACCATGGGTTAACATGTTGTCTATTGTTTTTCTTTGCAGCGGCTGCCTTCCAGTCAGGGAAGATACCCCCTACTCCGTTCCCTGGTGCCCCTCCCCCAGGCGGAGCCATGCTCCCTCCTCCCAACATTAGTAAGTAGACAACCTCAACAGTGCTAGACTAGTATTGGGTGGGGATTTAATCTTGTCGAATGTAGCTCTGTAAACTTGGTATCTCAGGAACTGATTTTTACCCTGTGAATTGTGAATCTCAGATGGCCCTCCACGCCCAGGAATGCTACCAGCACCCGGTCCCCCTATGGGAGGGCATGGTCCACCTATGATGCAAATGATGGGCCCCCCACCACATGGAATGATGCCTGGAGGTAAGATTATTATCCCACTGTTAAGGTTGTTCCTATCAGCTGAAATTCTCAATTGATTAGATGAAGCGTTTCCGCTGTGTAAAGGAAGCACATGCCACATTTTCAACTGAGCCCACCCCGGAATATGATACACAATTGTGTATCTAATTTCTGTGCAAAGTGCACAAATATTGCATGATTTTTCTTCTATTAACACCCTCAGTCCTATGTCCCCTTTTAAATTAAACTGGTTTCAGAAAATAATGTTACAGCAATGTTAGGTGTCTTAGATGGCACATTTTGAATTGCAAGCGGCTTGTGCTAATATACATTTTTAGATATCGGTAGTGATATGTGTGCCTGTAATCACCCCCCTGTATAGAAAGTCCCCCCACAGCAATTTTTTAAATAAATTCCCAGAAAAAACACTGTTGCTTTTTTCTTGTGGCTTTACTCAATATTTTGTAGAATGCTGAGATTGAATGTTTTATACTGGACAACAGAACAAACGTTATAACAGTAGTCAAATTTTAAGTATTTGGTTTGATGTTAGCAATCATTGACCACATCAAGCATTTTTCTCAAGCATCTCATTAATCGTTGTAATCTCAGGTTTATTAAAATGTTTTTTTACAAAAAAATACTCTTATCACCACCACAATTATTCTACTCAATTACAATTTACTTTACTGTTAACCAAATAGTCAAATACCAGCAAGTTTGTAATAAATAGCTTGATGTAGTCTTTGTGTGCAAGAGATATGGGCCAAATACTAGTTATGTGCCAAAATGATTCATAATAACAAGTAATGTCATAATTACTCAATGTAGCCAATTAGTCTCTGTTTCTTCCCTTTGTTCACCATGGAAAACTGTTTGGGCCAGAAATTGAATATGACTGCATCAGTTTTCATGTGTAGACATTTAGTTTAGTAGTCACATTTATGGATAGCTGTAACACTATCACTTTCAGATATGTCAGTGATTCACTGGTGTTTTGTTTTATGCAATGGCTGCTGTAAGGTAAAGGTGGAATTGGATTCCCTTCTTCAACCTCTGGAACCGCTGGTTGGAAAAATTATACCTAGCTGATGGTCTCAGTGTTCTATTCACCAGTGCTGCTCCTTAATGATATAAACCCAGTCATCTTTCTTCATATGTTTCTGATATTGTGACAATATTTAATCAAATCATGAGCTGAGCATGTTGTCCTACCAAATACTTCAAGCATACAATTACAATTTTCAAAGTTGTAAAACATGTATAAATGGCCTCAAACAAATGGTGACTTTCTTTACTGTCACCTCGAATATTCTGAAATCCTAACTAGGATTATCAAGCTATATACAGCTCCGGAAATAATTGAGATCACTGCACCTTTTTCTTTCCTTCCCAAAAAAGTCGAAAAGGAAGGTTTTGAGTAACAGAGGTTAAAATTAAGAGACCACTGCCAATTGAACACTTCTGTTCCTCACTCAAAATGTTCCTTTTCAACCTTTTTGGAAAGGAAAGAAATCGGTGAAGTGGTCAAAATTTTTCCAGGAGATGTATAAAACATTACATTTTACTGTCAAAATGTACACTAGCTCATTTTATGTAAGCCCTACTAATTCCATTTTGGACCCCCCCCTTGCCTCCACAACAGTTTGAAATCTTTGGCCATGGATCCTGTGTCAGAAACATTCCTCACCTGTCTGCAATGGGTGTGGCTGGAATAGCCAAATCCACTAAATTGAAGTGGTGTTCACATAGTTAGTTTGGCCATTTCCTGTTCTACTTGGACAAGTTCTCATTTTCAGTGACTTGTAGCTGGTGAGACTTTGTTCAGTTTACAACAAAAGATGTCCCAAGGGTGAACCATGCAATGCATTGACTTAATGGTGACTGGTTTTTTCTGTTGTTTGACTGGTACCAGTAGTCTGTTTTTACTTTTGATTGGTCTATATTGTCCACTTCCGTTAATTTTCTTATTTAGTTTGTGGACCCTGAGTAAGGTCTGTCACCTTTTTTATTTTTTACCTCTGTCATGATATTTAAACATTTATGGGCTTTTATGGTTTCACAAGTGACTTGGATTTTTCTAGTTTTAGACCTCAGTTTGAACAAATTTTTTGGCATTATGAGATGATTAGTATGTATTGAAATACTGCATGAAATCCACTACAATCTCTGCGATGTTCTCTGTCCTCTAGGTCCAGGTATGCGTCCACCAATGGTCCACATGCAGATGATGCCTGGTCCACATATGATGCGCCCCCATCGGCCAATGATGCTAATCAGACCGGGTATGATCCGGCCAGACAGATGAGACCCAAAATCTGGCCATCCTGTGTTCTGCACTGCCATATGTTCTCTGGTGGGATTCCACTTCCACATTGTTTGGATTTTAGAAATGGATTCTTAGGCTACATTTACATAGGAAGTCCAATTTTAATCTTGCTTCCACTATTTGGTTTTTTGACCAGTTACATTTGATCATTTTCAATGCAGTGAAAATGGTCAGAAATGGGCAGCTTGTGTTGAAGTTGTACTATTGTTTCCACCCTAAAAGCCTTTTGGTAGAATTCCACAGCATCCATCTTTATTCCCAGCATAACTATTTTGACAGGCTATTTATTTATTTAAATTTTGTGTTTTTTAGGTAACATTTTGTGAATCAGTTATTGTTTATCCCCCTTGGATTACAGTTCCAACAGGAATACTACTGTGGAGATTTGATGTGGCAAGAGTCACACACGGTGCATGGCCGAAAGGGCAGATAAGTGATGGGCCTGACCTCTTATCCTGTGATTTGTTTTTCCAAATGTTCTTTGTTTTATTTACCTACTTTGCTTTAAATAATTTAGTAAAAATGTTTGTCTGTCTTCAGTGTTCTTAATAAATGGAGGATTCTGACATTAAACTTCATAAAAGGAGCAAGGACTCTTGTTTAGAAATTGGTCGAAAGTTTATTCCTTATAGTTTACAATAGTTATGTAGAAAGGCTACTTCTGTTTTCAGACTGACTCATTTTCTCCTTAGGTTCTCCCCACCTATGTTCTTTTTTTCTTATGAATCTGCAGCATGTGATTTGTAAGGGCATTTGTCCGACTGAAGCATTTACCACAATCTTGGCAGCGAAAGGGTTTCTCACCAGTGTGTATCCTCATGTGCTCCGTCAGGGCTCCTTTCAGTTTGAAGCACCTTCCACAAACAAAGCACCGGTGTGGTCTTTCACCTGTGTGAAGTTTCAGGTGTGTCTTTAGAGTTCCTAATGCAACAAAGCCTTTGTTACATATAGGACAGGTAAAGGGTTTCTCTCCTGCGTGACCCATTCTATGAACAATAAGACTTCGCTCCCGTTTGAGAAATTTGCCACATACGTTGCACTGATAAGGTTTGTCTGCCATGTCAATCAGCTGACATTTATTAAATGCACTCACAGAGCTGTAAGGAGCTTCTACAGAGAGGGATTGAGAGTCACTAGTTTGTGTTGCTAGCCTGTAACAATCCTCATCAGGTTCTGTTTTGATCTCTTCAGTTGTGCTAGCAGACAACAAATCCTGCTCTCTGTTCTTCAATGTTTGTGTGTGGAAAAGTTGAGAGCATGTATGTGGATTGATCTGACTGAAGTCACTTTTCACAAAGGAGTCTGAAAACTTTAGAATGCTATTATCAGACTCAAGACCCTTACACTTCTCTTCCTGACTAGTCATGAGCTCCTCGGTTTCCTCTTTAATCTGTGTGGGTTCCGGATCCTGCCCCAGGCTGAGGCTCCACTCCTGTTTGTTGTGCTGATGCCCAGGGTGAACTTCCTCTTCAGGGATAATGAGCTGCTGGGCATCTGGGAGAAAGGAGATCATTTCAAAAATATTCACTTGGTAAATAAACTGAATGGGTGTCGTAAAAACCAGTGTAGTATTTTTCTGATAGTGAACGATCACCAAGCCTTTGATTATCTGAAATGTGTGCCATTTTAAGAGCTACATGAAATTGGTTAAACTAGTGGTATGAGAAGATGTTCTAGACACGCACATCATTTAAAAAAACTGACTTGAAACTAGTGTTAGATTAAAAAAAACAACAACATAAAACACTACATTTGCATCAGGAAAGGCAAACCCAAATGGAAATATAATGCCAGTTCTTTTATCTTAGCTGTCTCAGTCCAAGTGAAACGCATGCTGACTATACGATTATTCTTAACAGTGCATAAACATTATTGAAACGCGAAAACCGATTTCCATAAATTAGAACTGTGGATTAATTTGCTTCGTATTTCTCTCTGGCGTACTACAGTACTACTCTATTAAGGCGTGGTGATAAATCATCATTCCCAGCGTAACTGAAATACAGAACATGTAAGGATGTATGTGTAATTTATTGGATAGCATATTCTGTCTGCAAATGTAGGCAGCCAACAACCTGTTCTATGTAATTTAATCTTCGGTTGGGTAACGATATGAAGCAGTCTTCGTAGACGATCGATTTCCTCCTTTGAACGGGAGATTTCTTCCTGGTACACTGTTAGCGTTTTCTCCACTTCACCGCATATCTCAACCGCCACCGTATTAAATCGCTCGGTTAGAAACGCATTCAACTGCTGCAGATTGGACATTTTTTTTTTAAAATAACGTCAATATCGAAATTCATCCACAGAATCACCAATAATACTTCAATTTATGAACCCAAACTTGGATATATTGCAAGTGAAAGGCCCAACTGAGAAACAAAAGCTGTCTTCTCAAACAGCAAGGTATAACGTGGTCCCGGTTTTACCGGGTAGAAAATGAAAGATGGCTGCCAAGGTATTACCATATTTGGACCCGTGTATGTGACGCAGGGAACACCGTAACTCTACTCCGCTCTACTCATTGGTGAAAACGATTTGTTCGGCACTTTCCACGAATGGAGAAGAAATTGATTCAGAAGCATTTTTTTATTTTACACAAATGAAGTTAGTTTTGTTTATTTCAACATAGACATGTTATTTGCCCACCTCAAGCAATATTTTATGAGCTTAAAGTTTTTTTTTCAGAAATTCGTAGCAATTTCGCAACCTTGTTACCAATGTTTATTTTGATTTCTGAATAACATTTAAAAATACATTGTAAGCTAGTTTTCGGTTTTCTAGACATAAAATGTATTTTCCATATAATCCATTTTATTCTCTCAATATAGCAAGCAAGTTTATTTATATAGCACAATTCATACGTCGAAGCAATTCAATGTGCTTTACAAATAAAAATAAAAATATTTGAAAGTGCAATAACATTAAATAAATACTCAAATGAAAACAAAACAAATGAAAACATTAAGAAAAAAATACAATAAGAAAACATATAAAGATTAAAAATGGGATAAAAACATAGGAAGCTATAAGGCTAAACAGTGTGGTTAAGTTTAAGTGCTCAGTAATAGGCATATAAGGTGCAACTAACAATTCACCATGTTTTGTCACTTGTTACATATCCTTGATACTTTTTTATTGTTGTTTTAATATACACTCACCTAAAGGATTATTAGGAACACCCCCTCTCGCCTTCAGAACTGCCTTAATTCTACGTGGCATTGATTCAACAAGGTGCTGAAAGCATTCTTTAGAAATGTTGGCCCATATTGATAGGATAGCATCTTGCAGATGATGGAGATTTGTGGGATGCACATCCAGGGCACAAAGCTCCCGTTCCACCACATCCCAAAGATGCTCTATTGGGTTGAGATCTGGTGACTGTGGGGGCCATTTAAGTACAGTGAACTCATTGTCATGTTCAAGAAACCAATTTGAAATGATTCAAGCTTTGTGACATGGTGCATTATCCTGCTGTATCCCAGTAATTGAGCAGATTGTGAAATACTCAGTCTGGCACCAACAACCATGCCATGCTCAAAATTGCTTAAATCACCTTTCTTTCCCATTCTGACATTCAGTTTGGAGTTCAGGAGATTGTCTTGACCAGGACCACACCCCTAAATGCACTGAAGCAACTGCCATGTGATCGGTTGATTAGATAATTGCATTAATAAGAAATTGAACAGGTGTTCCTAATAATCCTTTAGGTGAGTGTATAACAACTATATAAAGAGAATATATTACTAATTGTCAGTTACCAATCATCTAATATTGTTCTACTTTTACATTGATAATGTAATAAGGATAATAGTAAAGTACATGTGTTAAAGCAGGCCTGCCCAACCTTGTTCCTGGAGATCTAATGTCCTGTTGGTTCTCTCCAACTATCATTTTGCTGGATGAAAAGCTTAACCGGGTTAGTCACTAATGGGGTTGTAGAGAAAACCCACAGGACAGTAGATCTCCAGGAACAGGGTTGGGCAGCCCTGTTTTAAAGATTATTAAAATATTAAATGTTGAAATAATCTTTTAATTAAAAAAATGACTGAATTACAGGTTTGAACTTTGTTGTCGAGCCAGGCTGGGCTCCACAAAATCTGAGGGGCGTGACAGGTAAAAAGGAAAGGATAGATAGTTCTAATCCCCAAGATGCCAAGCACAGTAGCCTAGAACAGTGTTTCTGGATCCTGCTCCTGGAGGCACACCCTCCAGTATGTTTCAGAACTCTCCGTGCCCTAACATATCTAATGCCGCTCATCAAGGACTTGGTTACGAGCTGATCATTTGAATCAGGTGTGGTAGAGCAGGGAGAGATCTAAAACATGTAGAGCTGTGTGCCTCCAGAGGATTGAGAAACACTGGCCTTGAACAAGACACCAAACAATCATTAATTTAACAAATTAAACAATATTCAGTCATAATCATTCAAATCAACATGAATTATTGCAGGCATCAACACATGTATTCAACAAAAGCCATACAAATTAAATAGTATGAAAAATCTATTACCTAAATACAATTAAGGGAACACTCAATGAACAAAATATATTAAAGATAAAAATCTCTACTGTACATTGTATAATTCGTTGAGAACAAAATTATGTAACAACGGTCAATGGAAACCAAAATCACCAACCGATTGAGGGCTGGATTCAAACTCACATTGATATTTAAAGTAAACTGTTTAAATCACAGGCTGTTCCAATTTGTGTGAATTTCATCATGGCAACTCATAATGTGACACAGTAGTGTGTATGGCCCCACGTGCCTGTATGCACTCCCGACAACGTCTGTGTATGCTTCTGATGAGACGATGGATGGTGTCCTTGGGGATCTCCTCCCAGACCTGGATCAGAGCATCAGTGAGCTCCTGGACAGTCTGTGGTGTTACTTAGCGGCATCGGATGCACCGATACATAACATCCCAGAGGTTCTCAATTGGATTCTGGTCTGGGTAACATGAGGGCCAGTCAATGGCATCAATGATTTAATCATCCATGAACTGCCTACACACTCTGGTCACCATGAGGCCAGGCATTGTCATGCACCAGGGGGAACCCAGGGCCACTGCACCAGCATAAGTTCTGACAATGGGTCTGAGGATTTCATTCTGGAACCCAACAGTAGTCAGGGTATCTTTGGCCAGCATGTGGAGGTCTGTGCGACCCTTCAAGGATATGCCTCCCCAGACCATCACTGACCCACTGACAACGTTCACCACGGTGTCTCCAGACTCTCACGTCTGTCACATGCTCAGTGTGAACCTGCTGTCATCTGTGAAGAGAACGGGGCACCAATGGCGGACCTGCAAATTCCGGTGTTCTCTGGTGAATGCCAATCAAGCTGCATGGTGCTGGGCTGTGAGCACAGGTCCCAGTACAGGATGCTGTAGTATCTGGTATCTCCTCCATTCTCTTGAAACTCTGCTGGGAGACACAGCGAACCTTCTTGCGACGGCACATATGGATGTGCCATCCTGGAGTAGCTGGACTGTCTGTGCAGCTTGAGTGGGCTGCATGTACCACTTATACAACCAGTAGTGACTAGAGAAGAATCAGGAAGCATAAGGGGAGAGCAATTGTCTGTGGCAACTACCTACAAAACCATTCCCTTTTTGGGAGTTGTCATGCTGTTGCCTCTCCAGTGCACCTGTTGTCACTTTCATTTGCACCAAAACAGGTGACATTGATTCACAATTACTTATGCTTCCTAACTGGACAGATTGATGTCCATGAAGTTTAATTGACTTGGTGCTATACCGGGATGATTATGTGTTGCATTTATTTTTGTTGAGCACTGTATTTTCTGTACAAATGTAATAACCTGGATAACATGCAAACAGATGGATATGGAACAGATTAATCAAGTAGTAAAATGTAGAGTATTACATTACTCTAACAAGATGTACTCAAGATTAATTTGTCTTTCAAATCGAATTAGTTTTGACCACCTCCTTGTCAATGCCAACGAGACACAATGTTACCTGTTGAAGGGCAGAAATGACCTTGATCAAATAGGTAATTTAATGACCGTTATCAAACAGGGATACTACAGGACATCATCCCTGAAGGGTCAAAATGACCTGTTTGGGCCTACTCTGTGCATACATTTTACCCAGCAGTGACTATCATAATTTTCCAGTATTACCTCTGAGTACACAGTGCCATCATTGATAAGTGCACAACACTTCCCTAGGAAATATTTGCTCTACCAAATGTTATCTGCCACTGCAACACTAGAGGACACTGTTAGATGGTTGAATTTGGTTAACACTGACATTTGGTTAGTGTTGAAACACTCACAACTGAGGTTCTTCTGTGTGGAGCAAAGGCAGCTGACATCAAAGTATGTGATGTTTCCAGGGGCAATGGTAACAACAAGTTGCAGCATCATGGTGAATGGTACTGCAGGGATGTTGACAGGAATTTCTTGCAATGCCCTCTCAACAGCTTCTTGATCCACATAGAAGACCTTTATAGAGGTTTAGGAGGCATTCAGGACCTGGAAAAGCGCAGCAGCATCTGGGATTTCAATGCCTTGGCTGACTAGCTGTTCAGGTGTCCTCTCCAGTACTTCCCTAACCTAATGAGGGGCACCATGACTGGCGCTGAAGAAGCAGTCATTTTCTCCTACACTGTGTGCACGGTCCATCACTAAGAGTGGACAATGGAGATGGTGGGATGCTCATTGTGGACATATTCAAGCACTGGCTTCAGATGTTGCCATATTGCGGGTGGACCTTTGGATTTTGATGAAGACAGTGGTGAAGCAAATGTGATTATTGGTTGTATACAATACACCAGTATGAAGGATGGGTTGTAGGTGGGAGGAACCAAAATGAACAGCCTATATCTCAGAGCAATGATTGCAGTGGTAATTCTTCTTCTTATTTTTGTTTTCTTTATTTTATTTCATTGGGACAGTGCATGTTAATGAACAAGACATGGAGTACATGCATGTAAACATGCCGGATTATAGCCAAGGGCTAATTTCCATCCGTAGTCCCACGGGTTAGGATCACACAGCTCACAAAAACATTGCAAAATAAAATTTACATCTACAGTCAATTCATAAATTAGCTAAATCCTATATACAATATCCACACAAGACTACATTCAACTTCACAGAATTCATTTTGAATTAGGCATTCATTGGGTGTAAGGCCCTGTTTCAAGGATCTGCAGTAAAGGTACTGCTGCTTGACGTTGTATGTGTGACATTTATATTTTTGAGGTGTGCTAAAAATGGCCTTCTGAGTGCTCTCCACTTCCTGTTTGACAGTGACCTTTGATTTGCCATTTTGGTCATTCTTGTTTTCAACAGTAGCCCACTGGATGAACGAGACTTGGCTTTTGGAATCATATTGGCTGGACAGGATATGCAGTGAGGAGAACAAGTATTTGATACACTGCCAATGTTGCAGGTTTTCACACTTACAAAGCATGTAAAAGTCTGTAATTTTTATCATAGGTACTCTTCAACTGTGAGTGATGGAATCTAAAACAAAAATCCAGAAAATCACATTGTATGGTTTTTAAATAATTAATTTGCATTTTATTGCATGACAAGTATTTGATACATCAGAAAAGCAGAACTTAATATTTGGTACAGAAACCTTTGTTTGCAGTTACAGAGATCATACGTTTCCTGTAGTTCTTGACCTGCAGCAGGGATTTTGGCCCACTCCTCCATACAGACCTTCTCCAGATCCTTCAGGTGTTCAGGGCTGTCGCTGGGCAATACAGACTTTCAGCTCCCTCCAAAGATTTTCTACTGGGTTCAGGTCTGGAGACTGGCCAGGCAACTCCAGGACCTTGAGATGCTTCTTACGGAGCCACTCCTTAGTTGCCCTGGCTGTGTGTTTCGGGTCGTTGTCATGCTGGAAGACCCAGCCACGACCCATCTTCAATGCCCTTACTGAGGGAAAGAGGTTGTTGGCCAAGATCTCGCGTTACATGGCCCCATCCATCCTCCCCTCAATACAGTGCAGTCGCCCTGTCCCCTTTGCAGAAAAGCATCCCCAAAGAATGATGTTTCCACCTCCATGCTTCACAGTGGGGATGGTGTTCTTGGGGTTGTACACATCCTTCTTCTTCCTCCAAACACGGCGAGTGGAGTTTAGACCAAAAGGCTCTATTTTTGTCTCATCAGACCACATGACCTTCTCCCATTCCTCCTCTGGATCATCCAGATGGTCATTGGCAACCTTCAGACGGGCCTGGACATTCACTGGCTTGAACAGGGGGGCCTTGCGTGCGTTGCAGGATTTTAATCCATGACGGCGTAGTGTGTTACTAATGATTTTCTTTGAGACTGTGGTCCCTGCTCCCTTCAGGTCATTGACCAGGTCCTGCCGGGTAGTTCTGGGCTGATCCCTCACCTTCCTCATGATCATTGATGCCCCACGAGGTGAGATCTTGTATGGAGCCCCAGATCAAGGGAGATTGACCGTCATCTTGAACTTCTTCCATTTTCTAATAATTGCGCCAACATTTGTTGCCTTCTCACCCAGCTGCTTGCTTGTTGTCCTGTAGCCCATCCCAGCCTTGTGCAGGTCTACAATTTTATCCCTGATGTCCTTACACAGCTCTCTGGTCTTGGCCATTGTGGACAGGTCTGTTTGATTACGTGTGTGATCAGGTGTCTTTAATACAGGTAACAAGTTCAAACATGTGCAGGTAATACA
Source organism: Esox lucius (assembly GCF_011004845.1). Taxonomy (NCBI): domain Eukaryota; kingdom Metazoa; phylum Chordata; class Actinopteri; order Esociformes; family Esocidae; genus Esox; species Esox lucius. The sequence continues at coordinate 10,088,362 of NC_047585.1, read as the reverse complement.
GGTAATGAGTCGAGAACAGGAGGGCTTCTTAAAGAAAAACAAACAGGTCTGTGAGAGCCGGAATTCTTACTGGTGGGTAGGTGATCAAATACGTATGTCATGCAATAAAATGCAAATTAATTATTTACAAATCATGCAATGTGATTTTCTGGATTTTTGTTTTAGATTCCGTCTCTCACAGTTGAAGTTTATCTATGATAAAAATGACAGACCTCTTGTCACGTTTCTCTCCTCAGGCCAGTGGTGGCTTGTCCCCTCCAGCAGTCTGAGGTGCAGGAGGTTCCTCCACCCCCTCTGGACTTCGAGGGGGGCCCAGCGTACTCTGTCCGTTCCATCCTCGATTCGAGATGCCGGGAGAGGGGCCTGCAGTACCTGGTGGAGTGGGAGGGGTACGGCCCGGAGGAGCCTTGCTGGGTGCCGGCAGTGGACGTTCTTGATCAGGAGCTCCTCGCCGACTTCCATCATCGGCGCCCTAATCGTCCTTCGCGGCGTCCTCCGGGTTGGCCCCTGGGCCGGCGGGGGCGCGCTGCCGGAGCTGCACGTCGAGGGGGGGTTACTGTAACATGGACGCGCGTGGAAGAAGCACACCCCCATTCCCTCATTAGGTTGCCTATATTAGTTCCCGTGTTTCTGGGTGTCTTCGTGTGGTATTGTTCTATGTTTGATGTATTGTACTGTGCGATCTACAGAACACGTTATCCGTTTGTTTTGCGCTTTGACGCTTCCTTTCTTTTGGAGACTGTGTACGGATAGTGTTCAGTTGTTTTCCTGGAACCGGGAATATCTTGTTACTTTGATAAAGAAATCGAATACTACAACTGCTGCGTTTGGCTCCTTCTCCCTACACACCACCACAACATCTTTACACCTCTACATGCTTTGTAAGTAGGAAAACCTGCAAAATCGACAGTGTTCTCCCCACTGTAGCAGGTGTCCTTGCAAACTGAACACTCCTCTTACAGCCTGAAAATATTGCATTTCCTGTGTAACGTATACATTTAAAAACTACATGAAGCCTCATACAGATAATGAACAATAGCTGTTATTTTCAGTATTTATATTTTGTTAAAATATTCCTGTAAATGCACTATATTTATAAGAATACAAATGTTCCCATTCAAAAACTAGGATTAGCAACCCTGTTACTACTACAGTAGACAACCCTATTACCCAACAAAAAGTAACAGGGTTGCAGATCTAGGTTAAAGGAAGATATTGCTCAGGAAGGGTTAGCTAGCTTGGAGCATGTGTTGCATGCTAGCTATTGATAAGCACATATTTTCCATAAATTAAAGTAAAACAATTTTCATATATATTTTCTAACAAAAATGTTGGTAACAGAGTTGAATTCTTGAGGTTGAATACTTGAGGTTTAAACTCTAAAATTATTGTGAAAATAGAGAAAATCAAATGAGGGTACTTGTTGCCTGGCCATGGTCCAGAAAATATATTGATGATGGAACTTCCTGTTAATATCTGATTCATGGAATGTTAAAAAAATGTAATAGGGGGGGATCATGTTTTAGTAACAGGGTTATGTGTATCCATGGGACATGGTTTAAAACTACTTTTTAATACATAAAATAAAGTATATCACTTGTAAATGTTATACAAATACATATAACTGAACAACACTATATTACAATTGCTTCATTACAGGAAGATTACAAAAAAATCTAATTTATATAATTTCATTTGAGGTCATATTATAATTAATTTCACTCCTCACATTTAATGTAAAACATTTTACTATTTTGCTTAAAATCACTTTTAAAAAGGTGATGGGACTAAAATTCCAAAATGCGGTTCACATTTTGTGTGTATTTCTAGATATCTTTGTTTTATTTGTGACACATATGAGAAGACATGGAAGAGACATATATCTGCAGAAATATGCATGAGTAAATAGTTATATATACAGTTAATTACAGTACATAATTATATACAGTACATAATTTCCAGTTTGTCCAAATGTGTCCTGTTTCGACTGCTCATACACTAGTTTACAGCGCAGTTCCAAATCAACCACATGCACTTAAACCTATGGAATAATTTGAGAGGAATACCTAGGTGTATGACCAATTTAGTAAAATGACTGACAGTTTCCTATACATTTCTCATTTTGGAGTCTGTGAGTACAAGCAAATTGTCATTGCAATGTACTCAAGTGGGTGAGACTTCCAAATTCCTTTCCTGATGAACTGGTTAGACATGACTCCAACCAGCTCAGACAATGAAGTTGAAAGTAATTTTACCCACTTGACTACATTAAGTACTAAACAAGTTGGTATAATAAATTCAGTGATCCCTCCTGATGACTTGGATGGAGTTGTCACATGATTAAAATGGTGGATGCTTTTAAATGTGATGTACATGCAAGAAAATGTAGGTAAGTAGGACATAACATCTCAACCCCAGGCTAGATATGAGGAGACTAGTGGAAGAAATGTACACACTATCATACTGATTAGACATTTTTAAGCGTTATTTCTGAACAAGACCAAGTTAATAGACACAAGCGTGTTGTTTTTGCACTTGCAAGCAGTGAAAGAGGCAGAGAGAGTGTTTGAAACAAATGTAAAACATCCCAGCCAGCCTCCCCGCTATGACCAAGAATAGTTACAATTTCAAGATGATTTCAAGCATGACACCGCTACCCACATACACACACATCTGGACCAATCTTGCACCTATATTTTTAGTATATTTCTTAGTAATTTATTGATGCTCAGTCCACTTTTTTGCGCTCAGTCCACTATTCTTATTTGTTTTTATTTCTTTAGTACAAAATTGCTGCACTAACTGACCAGAACAAATTCCTAGTTTGTTGTGAAACTTACTTCTGATTCTGACATGATCATTTACAACTTTCAAATGATTCCAAGTTTTCAGACAGTGGGCTTTTCATCCACACTCAGAGGCCCACTATATATCTAAAGAGTAACCAAACAGAAAAAGAGCACTGGTGGTGTTGATAATGAGATAGTGGTTATGTCATTCTGCCTGGTTTTGTCTTTATGCCTGTGTGTGATGGCCAGCTAAAGTGTACCTAGCCTAGGGTAAGAGCACTGTATGTCTTTGATGCCCTCTCACCTGCTTCGAGGGTTGTAGTCTGCTGACTTGTCCAAGAGATGCACATCTGCGCCAACCTGCCATAGGGCAACACAAACAGTACATTATCACATCACACACCTACAAGTTCAATTGTGGCCCTATAATAACAATTAGCTTGGCATATTTATTCTATAATTAAACATAATGGAGGTGAATTGTGAAATACAGTGGCTCACAGAAGTATTCACCACACTGGCATATTCCATATTTTGTCTTACAACATGAAATCAAAATGGATTTAATTAGCATTTTTGCCACTGATCAACCCCAAAAATCTATAATTTCGTTATATATCAATTACAAAAATTAAACCCTATTATGGTTATAATATTCAACCTTTCGCAATTACAAACATAAATAAGCAGTGGTACAACCAATTGTTGTTAGATTTCACGTAACTAGTTGAATTGAGGTCATCTGTGCACATTTAGGGTTCTCACGATTTCAGGTTACATACACCTGAATCTGGTAGGTCCCATAGTTCGTTAGTACAATTCTTAACAAAAACTACATCATGAAGACAAAGGGACATTCAAAGCAAATCCAGAATAAGGTTCTTCACAGGCACCAATCAGGGGTAGGATATACAAATCTTTCCAAGGCACTGAATAACCCCCAAAGCACAGTGAACTCCATTATTAAGGAGAGAATATGGCCTACTGTAAATCTGCCTCTATGACTTTTCACTTGCAATACAGATTTTGTAGCTCGGACGCAGTTTCAATTCATGCATTTGGACGATGCTAATAATGTTAATTCCAGGCTGCGACAGAGGTGAATAATGGCTTGTTGTGAAAAATGGGTCTTCAAGAACAACTCAGGGTAAGAGTTATTTCACCCAAATACGAATCTAGGTCAAACTATCCTTTCCGTGAATTTGAAGTGGATATTACAGATTACCAGGAACTGTCACTGGATTATGGTACCACAGTAGGAAAACTGTATTATGACACAAAGTTGACACTCATCAGATTCTGCTTTACAACAAAAAGCAAACCAAAGGCAACATTAAAATGCAGCAACACCTGAACCACAAACAAATGATATAGCTCCTAGAAGAAATGAAGGGACCCAGGATCATGTCTGTTCATCCAACACAATCTCTACCAGCTGAGATCAAAACACTCTAACACAATACGAGTTTATTATATTATATTTGCAAATAGACAGAAAGACATTAACACAAGATCAGTTAAAGACTGTTTGAAGCACAATAAAAATAGGGAAGGTGTGCACAATTTGTATAGGTAAGGTGTGACAACATCTCACAAAATAACTGACATTTCATCAATACGTTTGTCTGGTCTAAACCAGTTAAGCTTATTCCTCTTATCAGTTTCACTCTCCATCCTATGTAACAGGTGACACATTGCCCCAGAACACATTCCTCACATTGGAACTGAAAAAACGAATGTAATTGTGCACAGAGGACAACTATTTGCATAATTCATATTTTTTTGTAATGAAACCCTTCTAAATGCTGAAATACAAATTCAACTTGTACTTCCTAATGGGAAATACATCGATCAGCCATAACATTATGACCACCTGCCTAATACTGTGCAGGTCCCCCTTTTGCCACCAAAACAGCCCAGACCCATCAAGTCATGGACTCCACTAGACCTCTGAAGGTGTGCTGTGGTATCTGGCACCAAGACGTTAGCTGCAGATCCTTTAAGTCCTTTGAGGTGGGGATTCCATGGATCTGACTTGTTTGTCCAACACGTCCCACAGATGCTCGATTGGATTGAGATCTGGAGAATTTGGAGGCCAAGTCATCACTTTGAACTCGTTGTGTTCCTCAAACCATTCCTGAATCATTTTTGCTTAGTGGCAGTGTGCATTATCCTGCTGAAAGAGACCAATGCCATCATGGAATACTGTTGCCATGAAAGGGTGCATATGGTCTGCAACAATGCTTAGGTAGTTGGTACATGTCAAAATAACATGAATGGCAGGACCCAAGGTTTCCTAGCAGAACATTGCCCAAAGCATCACACTGCCTCTGAGAAGTAACTTGCACCAGTAATCTTGGAGAAAGCAAGCATTCTCTCAATTTAGTAAGCAGCTAGAAGACATTATCAGCATTTGAAAACCTGCAGGTCACATACAGAAAGGTTGAAGTCTTGTTTTTCCATCCACAATGACTGTCCAGTAGGACATGTACATTCATACCTGAAGGGGTCTGACACCATCACAATCAACTTCACCCCCCTAACTGGATTCAAGAGGTGAACTGTTTTTGACGCATGCGGCTGTGTCCTTGAGTTGCCAATCCATTATAACAGCTATCCTAACTTTTGGTCAGAAATGTATACTATTGTGAAAAGATGATAATGGATATTGTTTAGAAGGTAAGAGGAAAACTACTGTAGATTGGTAAAGGCAGTTAATTTAAAGAGTAAAATTGGTTTTCCATTGCACAGACAAAAAGGGTATGGTGAACATTTAACTCAATTACTCATTTAAAATTCCAACATTCCAGCAATTGGTAAGGTTGATTGTTGAGAAAACAATATATTCTGTATTGAGAAGTTTCAAAAAAGGATTTCAAGATTGAGATATTACTTTAAATTTTGTTGGATTAGTTTATTGCTTGGTCTCCCAATACTCAGCTGCCGCTTAATATTTAAGCACAGCATTTCACATAGCTAGAAAGATTGAAGTTAAAGCAAAACTAGAAGGTTTTTTAAATGTCGAAGTTCTTTTTCATTTTTATGATGTAAGTATAATTAAACATGTTACATAATCATATTGTACCTTTTCACATTTAAAGATTAAATCAAGGTGGTAGTGTACCAACAATAAGCACAAACTAATACTGTGACTTACTTACGCCCATGTATTTGAGATACTGCATGTATGTGTATACATAGTGCCATCCAGAACTATTGACACCCTAGGTAAATATGAACAACAAAGGTTGTGAAAAAGTTGCACACAATCATATGAACCTTTGTCTAAAATTGTTCAGAGAAAAATATTAATATAAGAAAAACAAGTAACACCATTTTTGGCACTCCAAGAAAATGTTAAGACCAATGTATATTCAGATTAAGCCTCTGCTGTCCCCAGACTAAAAACAAAATTTCCTGGAATTAGCCAAATAGATTAAGCCTCAAATCTCTTCCTATGTGTTCTCCCACAAAATGAAACATACAAGAGACAGAGTGGTTATTCTGGCAAAGAGAGGGTGTCAAAAGTACTAAATAACTTTTTTTTAACTCAAAAGGTTAGAACTATGACATGAAGATAAAGCTGATCAACAGCATTTTTTCACATACCTTTGATTCATATTTACCTAGGGTTCCAATCATTCGGGAAGACACTGTACAGGTGCATCTCAAATAATTAGAATATCATGGAAAAGTGACACCATGTTCTAGATCCATTACACATAGTGAAACTTTTCAAGCCTTCTTTGTTTCAATCTTGATGATTACAGTTCACAGTTCATAGAAATCCAATATCCAGTCTCTCAAAAAATGTCAATAAAAACTGAGAAGCTCTGATCAGCTTATTAACTCCCTGAGCCTTCAATCACTGTCTGGTTCAGTTCACACAACCACAATCATGGAAGACTGCCGACTTGACAGTTGTCCAGAAGACACTCATTGACACCCTCCATAAAGGGGAAAACCACAGAAGGTCATTACTGAAATAGCTGGCTATTCAGAGTGCTGTATCAAACCATATTCATGGAAAGTGGACTGGAAAGGAAAAATGTGGTAGGAAAAGGTGCACAAGCAACAGGGATGACCGCAGCCTTGAGAGGATTGTCAAGCAAAGCTGATTCCAGAACATGGGGGAGCTTCACAAGGAGTGGACTGAAGCTGGTGTCAGTGCATCAAGAGCCACCTCACACAGACGTGTCTAGGAAATGGGCTACAAGTGTCGCACTCCTAGTGTCAAGCCACTCCTGAACCAGAGACAGCGTCAGAAGCATCTTACCTGGGCAAAGGAGAAAAAGAACAGGGCCGTTGCTTAGGACCACTAAGCAAAGTCCTCTCTTCAGATGACAGTAAATGTAGCATTTAATTTGGAAATCAAGGTCCCTGAGTCTGGAGGAAGAATGGAGAGGCACAGAATCCAAGTTGCTTGAAGTCCAGTGTGAAGTTTCCACAGCCAGTGATGATTTGGAGTGCCATGTCATCTGCTGATGTTGGTCCACTGTCCAGATTCAATGCCACCATCTACCAGTAGATTTTAGAGCGCTTCATGCTTACATCTACTGACAAGCTTTATGGAGATGCTGATATCATTTTCCAGCAGGACTTGGCACCTGCCAAGTGCCAAAATGACTTGTAACTGGTTTGCTGCCCATGGTATTACTGTGGTTGGTTGGCCAGCCAACTCGACTGACCTGAACCCCATACAGAATCTGTGGGGTATTGTCAAGAAGAAAACAAGATACACTAGACCCAACAACACAGACAAGATGAAGGCCGCTATCAAAGCAACCTGGGCTCCCGTAACACCTCAGCAGTGTCACAGGCTGACTGCCTCCATGCCACATTAAATTGATGCAGTTATTTGTGCAAAAGGAGCCCGGACCAAGTATTGAGTGCATAAATTAACAATGTTAGGAAACCTTTGCAGGTGTTTTCAGTTAATTAGCTGATTAGAGTTCTTCTCAGGTCAACATTTCTGTATTATAAATCCTTTATTCTAATACATTTTAGATATTGGATTTTTTTATTTCCATGAGCTGTAAGCCATAATCAAGATTAAAACAAGGCTTGAAATGTTTCACTTTCTGTAATGAATCTAGAACATATCCCTTTTTAATTTGAATTACGATATTCAAATTATTTGAGATGCACTTGTATGTAGTCACTCCTGTCAAACTATAGTTACTATAGAAAGGTGCCTAGGCAGTTAATTATTTATTTTCAAAAGCTAAACATTCAAAAAGTAAACATGCAATTGTTCTGATTCAGTGTTTCTCAACCCTGCCCTCCATATTTTAGATCTCTCCCTGCCCTAACATAATGAGCTCATCATTTGATAGAGAGGGAGAGATCTCAAACATGCAGGGCAGGATGCCTTCAGGAGCAGGGTTGAGAAACACTGTTCTAATGAATCAAAAAACCAGTGAAGACAATAATCCAAATTGGAAATGTTAATCTCCAAATCGCCAATTTCACTCCTGGCAGTCACAGCTTTGTAACAAACTTTTTACATCTTTCAAGTTCTCCATTAAAATTCATAAGAGACTATGTAATTAGAGCAAGACATTTATTGGCTTTTAAATTGATAAAGTTTTGGCATTTTTAAAAGTGCTGCTGTTGTGCTTACTGTACAAGACTGTGGGTTACGTGCTAGTCCCTTTTGTCTGAGGAGCGGTTGGGGTGAGTGAGAGGGGATGGATTAGCAGGTGGAGAGTTTGGGTGGTTGGGAGGGAAGGGGTTCATATCTGTCTAGGGGAAGAGTGTAATGGGGTACCTTTTGTTCACCCATTTCTTTCCTCTGAAGTTTTGTATGATGTTGCCTGATTATTCCTGTCCTGCCCATCTTTTGGGGCCGGTTTTGCAGACATGGTTAAAGCTTAGTATAGGACAAAAAAAATCAAGTTCATTAGAAAACTCTATTGAGCTTGTTTTTTTTTTTTTTGTCCTAGACTAGGCTTAATCTGTGTCTGTGAAACCAGCCCATAGTGTTTAACAAAACAATTTGAAGCAAAAAAAGTAAACCCTTTCACAATTGTCATCACTTACTATAACTATGTGCTTGTTGAATCTAATCTTGCCCAATTAGCCAACTTTAAAGGGCAATTAAATGGTTGAAAGCCCATGCAACGCTGCCAGAGCAGAGTGAAGACCGTATTAAACACTTTTTGTAAATTCCATAATTCCATGTAGTGTGCAAGGAGTGCAAAATCAAGATTTATGCTTTTTCTTTATTCATAGAAATAGTTCACAAATCTCCAAAGGATTCACAGAAAATCAAACAAAAAGCAACAAAGGTTAAACCTAGATGTCAAGCCAAAGAAGCCCATTACAATAAGTGAAAATAAAGATGAAACATAAAAAATATATTCCGTAAAATGAAATCAAGCTGAAATTGATGATACATTAATATCATACAATCCATTAGACTTTATCTAACAAAACACAGGTTTAATTAATAAGTCACTAAATTATGTGGTGATTTCACATTTTTGTACTGTTGTGATGTTTTGCCATTTTCTGTTACACCAGAAAACATGAAACAACAATAAAGAAACTTAGAATAAATGGAAACATTAAAACTTTCAAGAGCATTCAGAATTAATCTGATTGATGTAATCCCAAAAATTACTGATCCTTTTGTTTCTCTCCTGTGTGTTTCAGGATGTGGCCAGCCAAATATCCCTTCTGGGTGAAAGATTTGTCACAAACATTGCACTTGTATCTTTTCTCACCTGTGTGTGTCCTCATATGAATTTTCAGATCAGCATTCAAAGAGAAGCCCTTACCGCATTCAATGCACTTGCATGGTTTCTCCCCTGTGTGTCTAATCATATGGGTGTTCAGATTTCCTTTCAGACCAAAGCATTTGCCACATTTAGGGCAAGGAAATGGCTTCTCCCCAGTATGAGTCCTTATATGTTCTGCTAGCTTTTCCTTCCGACTGAAGCTTTTCCCACAATCGTTGCATTGATATGGTTTCTCTCCTGTGTGGATTTCCTGATGGCGACTTAGATGAGTTGTTGATGCAAAACATTTTCCACATTTGGAGCACTTATGTGGCCTCTCACCGGTGTGATTCCTAACATGGTCCTTCAGGGATTTTCTTACAGTGAAGCCTTTCCCACATTCTTTACACTTAAATGGCCTCTCTCCTGTATGGATCCTCATATGTACCTTCAGATTTGAACTACAAGTGAAGACTTTAGCACAGGCGTGACAAAAATGCTTTACTCCAATGTGAGTTTGCAAATGATTCACCATACTGTCTGTGGACATGAAATCTTTTCCACAAACCCCACAAAGATGGTATTTATCCTTTAAATGCATTTTTTGTACATGACTGACAAGGTAACTCATGAAAACAAAAGACTTCCCACACATCTTGCAACAATGAGGAGAAGTAGGGCTTTTATTGGGTGATGTTACCTTGGATAATCTGGGGTTTTTCCTCTCTACAGCAATGGTAAGAGAGCTTTGTTCTTTATTGTGGGATAACTTTGTAGTTTTCCAAGCTTCAGGACTGGTGGGAGAGTTCTGTTCCTTCTTAATCCGTGTCCTCAATGTCCGAACTAATTGTAGTGCTGACCGTAGTCCTCCTGTCTCAACTCTAACATGTGGTGACTTGGAAGTTCTCCTTCCTCCAACACTGGTCTTTGGGCTTCGCAATGTTTTGACGGGTAACTTTGTAATCATCACACCAGTATTGGTGCTTTGCACAGTCACAAGGGATGACTTGGTATTTGTCCCAACTATATTATTGTTGGGGTTTTGTACTGTCTCAAGGGGTAACTTTGTAGTCTTCCTGCCTTTAACACTGGTATTGGGGCTTTGAACACACTCAAGGTTTGTCTTGCCAGATTTTGTTCCTCCAACGGTGTTAATGGGGCTTTGTGCAGTCTTGAGGGGTGACTTGGTAGTTGTCCCGGCTACTGTACTGGTATTGAGGCTTTGCACTGTCTGGATGGGTGACTTGGTAGTTGCCCCGGCTACTGTACTGGTATTGGGGCTTTGCACAGTCTTGAGGGTTGACTTTGTGGTCCTACGGCCTCCTGTACTGGTATTGAGGCTTTGCGCTGTCTTATGTAATTTGGCAATTTTCCTGGCTACGGCACTGGAATTGGGGCTTTGTACTTTCTTGTGTGGTAATCTTTTGGTTCTGCGGCCTACAACACTTGTTTGAACACTGTTTGTCCGTACTAACCCCAATGCTGACAGCAGTCCTCTATTCGGTACTATATCAATACACCTACTGGTGCAATTCTGAGATGCAGAGGGTTCTGGACTTGTTACAGAAATGGGCTGAAAGTTGCTGCTGGTTTCTGATACATAGTCTCTCTCTTGCTCTGGGTCAGTGTCCATAGCTTCAGTTCTGTTGGGTGTTAGTAAGGGCATTGGCTGTTTCTGATCATAGTGACCTTTCCCACAGAGAGGAGAAAATATCAACTCTGTGATGTCAGAGTTTAGTTGTTGATGGTGTATTCCCTCCTGACTGGTTGAGAGCTCCTGTTCCCATTGAATGTGTGCAGGATATGAGTCTTCCTGTCCAAGACTGGGCCTCTGCTCCTGCTCACAATGAACCTCCTCAGGGACAATGAGCATCTGGGCATCTGGATGAAAGAATACACAGTTAATAGCAGTAGGACTGCAAGTAACAATTATTTTGACAAAAATATGATCTATTGATTACAACTGAAACTACATTTGAATGTTACAAGTAATGTTACTGAGGCTTGGTTTAACGCTTTCAAAAAAGGTTTGGGCAGTACATTGGAACAGCAAACCTTGAACAAACATGTTTTTAAAAGTGTTTGAGGGCTGATATCCATGTTTGTGTCTCTGGTTCGAAAAGCACATTCCATGGGATCTATTTATTAAAAGTAGTATACTGTAAAGTAGTATACTGTAAAGCGATATTTTTCTGATAGTAAAATCAAATCAACAATAACGCCACACTCTGTTTACAATATGGCGTTTGAACTTGAGTAATAAAACAAATTCCCCCCCTTAAACTCCTTCGACCGGCTCCTTCGCCACCTACACTCGTAACTATAAGCCAGTGTATTCATTATTTAGTTTGAAACTTATTTTGTCAAAACCATCTACCTTTAATAGAAGGATTTGGGATAATTCTGGAGGTAATTTCATGTTGTAAAAGGGTCTGCAGGCAATGTCTCGGTTTCAGCGCTCCGTTTTTCTATTGAGTCAGTGGCATTGTATCACATTCTGTCATTCCAACTCTTTCCGTTTTGAGTCTTTGCTTCCCTGTACTATTGCTTCATTTTCATTATTTTATCCGGGATCTGTTCGTTAGATCGGATAAAAACCATTACGAGAAGCCTAAAGACAAAGCAAATGATACACATTGCCAATCGAATAGGACAACATGCAGTGTTTTGTATTTAGTCAATGGCATCCTACCACCATCGGTCAGTCCAACTCTTTCCGTTGTGAATCTTTGCTGCCCTGTACTATTGCTTAATTTTCTTTATTTTATCAGGGATCTGTTTTAGATCGGATGAAAACCATTATGAGAAACCTAAATCAAACGATACACATTGCCATTTGAATAGAACAACATGCTGCATTTTCACACCATGTCACGCTTCAATCTCCCAACCCCACCTTAAGTTAGTCCCCAAACAATACGGAGGCTCAGCTAGAGGCCGACGAAAAAGCAATATCATTATCTAGCATATACTTAACCTCTGAATCTAAGTAACGTTGCTTCTCCAAGAAGACACGATAGAAGAGCTGTCTGATGGGGGTTTGAATCGCCAATATCTGTATTGTGTCTCGCCAAGGGAGCAAACAAACATGAAAAACTGGTGATCCAATCAATTAATGCCATTCGACAGACATCCGAGGGATAACCCAACAAGGTCTACAAATTTACCAGGGTTTCTTAATTTCTTTGACCTACCTAGCAGAATACAGTAATTGGAGCCAGGCACCCACTGTTCCTCACACTCAGCTACTCTATAATGTGGTGGAGTGGCTACATCCGGATGTACACCATCCGTTGAAATATCTTTAATCTTTTGTGGATCTTCATATGGCTTGGATTTAACCAACTCCGAGTCAGACGATTGAGCATAGGGCTTCAAAACATTTACATGACAGAGCTAATGTGCTTTCCTCCACTCTTGGGTAAAAATCAAACAGTTAGATAAAACTTACGAACCACAGTGTATGGCCCAGTGAACTTGGCCTCAAAGGGAGAACCAATGATTGGCAAGAAAACCAGAACCAGGTAATCTGAACTGAAGTGACGAAGACTCAGCTCGCAGATTACAGTCTTTTCATCCTTACTTTGGAGGACACTAGCTTCTGTTTAGCGATTTCACAAGCGCATACAACCTGTGTTCAAACACACTAACGTATATGTTAGGAGGTGGCTCAGCCATCCTCCAATCCCAATGTCACACAGCGAGAGGACCACGTCGCATGACCAAGTACAAGGTCGTAAAGACGAAACCCTGTAATCTTGTGACACTTCTCTAGCAGCAGGAAAAAACTACGGTAATCTGTGTTCCCTGTCACATTCCGACTCAGTGCAATATGCATATAACAGTAATTTCAAAGTCTGATGGAAACACTTAATGGCCCCTTGACTACACATTAAGCACTGGCATGGTTGTGTTTAATGCAAAGGTGTTGCAAACCCTGTGCAAATATATGCAAACTGACATTAGAACCCAGATTGCTTTGAATCCCCTTAGGTACACCAAAGATTGACATGAATTGGGACAGAGCTTTCACAACAGATTTACTGGTTATGTTGTCATGACGTCGCTGGATATGTTAGCTTCACACATTACGGTTAACAGATAGGTACTACCAACTTTAGAGCGAGGCAGTGGCCCAACACAATAATACACAATAAACACAGGAATAGGATGTAGTGGAACATCTTAATGGTTGATTGGGCTTCCCAGTCAGCTGGCATGTATTGATGTAGGCAGAAATCTCCTCCTTTAAACAAGGCCAATAACAATGCCATAAAACACAATCATAGGTTTTAATAATACCAGTGTCAAGCCAGATCATGAGACGTTTTCAAAACCTGATTCCAAAGCATAGTTGGTATCTTAGTACGTACAAAAATATGCAATATAGTGTCACCCACAACACCACTACAGTGAGCAGTAACCAAAATTAAATTGTCTCACTTGCCAAGGGGACAGGTAGATGAAAAAAATCCACCATATTTTTACCGGACAAAATAATTAATTACTTTTTAGTGTCTTTACAGAACAACTTGTCACCACAACCTCAGTACCTTAATGTAGGCAGCATCTTGAAACTCCTTTATCTCCAACCTCCATTTTTTTATGTGATACGTCCTCCTTTTCGTTGGTGGGTTTTCGTTTCAGAGGTTGGGTTACTCCAGGTAAGTGTCGTCAAATAACATCTATTTAATGAACAGCAGCTAGTAGTGATGGGCATTGGGTCTTTTTGGTGAGCCAGCCCTTCTATATCTTACCTTTCGTATTTATTAGATCATCTGTTGTTTTCTCTTGACGTTACCCTAATGGAACAATTAACATAGAACAAAGACAAGCCCTCCAAACTATCAATTGATTCTGTACTGCGGAACTACAAGCTCCACTATATAATTTGACACTGTATCTGAACATACACTGTTTGAGCATAAAAATTAATGAAATCAGGTTTTTTTCTGGATTGAAAAGAGGCTATGGTGGTGGGTTTGGTCAGGAGCATGTCAGGGGGTTGTGGCTAGGCTTAACAGTGATAGAAAACATTTCTGCAACATGGTATTACCAAATGTTATAGAAACCAAGTTTTGTTTCAATGGCTTTTTGTGATTTTGTGATGACTTTACTGTCATATTACATTGTTTTAGGCTATAAATAATGAATAAAATGAATAATACAAAGTAAACAAAAAACCAGGCAAGCCTAGTTCAGCCGGGCCGCAATAAAAAGCTTTGATCGTTCTTGCCATCCCGAGATTCAAACCCATATCACCCACATGAAAGGTTGTGTCTCAAACCACTAATAATTCTTTCACGCATTAACATCATGTCAATATTTTTATATTTCTTTAGACACCATTAACCATTGTGTTAAACTGAGTAAGATTTCCTCCACCACAAATAGCATCTATGAACTGTATTGCTTTTGTCACTGGCCGTTTTAACAGATTGTTAGCCATTCGTGAATGACATCGATAGATAACTACTGTATCAATATAGGTGACGATAACGGACATTTTCGTCAAGTGAAAAGATGAGAGAATCATGTAGTCAGCAAAATGTCAGCAAAGTGTTTGTCTGTAACTTGAAAATACACCAGAAATAGTCACAAGATAACAGTAAACCGTTGCACTTAGGGCTTTTAGCCAGTGAAGTTTGTCTATCCTGAAAAAAATCCTCTTTTGCCACTGGCTGTTTTTAACAGCTAATTAGCCATTCATGAATGACATTGATACAGTATCTATCAATATAGGTGACGATAGTGATGGCCATTCGAGGCTTCATTACCGTTCTTCTAGCAGTAGGATATTATGCTAGCAGCGTTAACTCAGATTTTCTTTTTCAAAATAAAAGCCATCATTGAAATATATATGGTAATATAGTTAATCTAGTCTGTATATTTTATGTTTAATGTCCGTTCCAATGTTATTCTTGTACTTTTTCACAGACTAGATTGATAACTATATTAACTTACATATTTTAATGATGGCTTTTATTTTGAAAAAGAAAACGCTAAAGAAGCCTTGAATGGCCATCACAAGGGGACAATAACTAACTTTTTCGTCAAGTGAAAAGATGAGAGAATCATGGAATCCACTAGAAAGTCGCAATACTGTTTAAAAAATTACACCTTTTTCCATGGTTTACAGGCAAAATATGAACCCATTATCTAGCTACTTGTTTAATTATTCACAAAAAAACGCAGGCGGCAGCAGAACCATGACTAACTCTTAAACATATAGACAATGTAGCTATCAATCAAAAAAGTTGTTGAACAACCACAATTTTGCTTTATGGTTGAAATCCATTGAAGGGAAAGATAATGAAACCCACGTGTATTTTTGCAAGAATTCTTTCTAACTTGGCACATTCATGGGAATTCAATCTGTGGAATCCCATATGAAGTGTGACAAACACAAAAACACAGCGAAAAGCCTCCAACTAACGCCCAGCATTTCTCTGTTTTATTTGGTGACAGTTCCGTGAAGTACTGCCAGTAATGTTACTGTTATCAGTGGGCTTACTGTTTTAACAATAGCAATTACATCGGTCAAATTGGTTTCCTTACGTGCGTGTAGTCTGCAGCACAATAAGTAATAATGTTTAGGAAATTATAGGAAAATGACTGGCATATCGTAACTCTGCGGTTCACATGTGCGTATTGAACTGTAGGGGCATAGCAAATGGTTCGATAACATACTGCGTTCCCCTTAATGATGATTAAAATTATGTGTACCGTGACGTCGCCCGGTATGGCGCAGCCGGGGCCCCACCCTGGAGCCAGGCCCGGTATTGGGGCTCGTATGCGAGCGCCTGGTGGCCGGGCCTTCCCCCATGGGGCCCGGCCGGGCTCAGCCCGAACGGGTGACGTGGGGCCGCCCTCCCGTGGGCTCACCACCCACAGGAGGGACCATAAGGGGCCGGTGCGAAGAGGATCGGGCGGCAGTCGAAGGCAGGGGCCTAGACAACCCGATCTCTGGACACGGAAACTAGCTCTAGGGACGTGGAATGTCACCTCGCTGGCGGGGAAGGAGCCTGAGTTAGTGCGTGAGGTTGAGAGGTTCCGATTAGAGGTAGTCGGGATCACCTGTACGCACGGCTTGGGCTCTGGAACCACACTCCTTGAGAGAGGATGGACTCTTCACCACTCTGGAGTTGCCCATGGTGAGAGGCGGCGGGCTGGTGTGGGTTTGCTTATAGCTCCCCAGCTCTGCCGCCATGTGTTGGAGTTTACCCCGGTGAACGAGAGGGTCGTTTCCCTGCGCCTACGGGTCGGGGATAGGTCTCTCACTGTTGTTTGTGCCTACGGGCCGAACGGCAGTGCAGAGTACCCGACCTTCTTGGAGTCTCTGGGAGGGGTGCTGGAAAGTGCTCCGACTGGGGACTCTATTGTTCTACTGGGGGACTTCAACGCCCACGTGGGCAACGACAGTGACACCTGGAGGGGCGTGATTGGGAGGAACGGCCCCCCTGATCTAAACCCGAGTGGTGTTCAGTTATTGGACTTCTGTGCTAGTCACAGTTTGTCCATAACGAACACCATGTTCAAGCATAAGGGTGTCCATCAGTGCACGTGGCACCAGGACACCCTAGGCCGCAGGTCGATGATCGACTTTGTTGTCGTCTCATCTGACCTGCGGTCGTATGTCTTGGACACTCGGGTGAAGAGAGGGGCGGAGCTGTCAACTGATCACCACCTGGTGGTGAGTTGGATCCGATGGCGGGGGAAGAAGCTGGACAGACTCGGCAGGCCCAAGCGTACTGTAAGGGTCTGCTGGGAACGTCTGGCCGAGTCTCCTGTCAGAGAGATCTTCAACTCCCACCTCCGGCAGAGCTTCGACTGGATCCCGAGGGAGGCTGGAGATATTGAGTCCGAGTGGACCATGTTCTCCACCGCCATTGTCGAAGCGGCCGCTCGGAGCTGTGGCCGTAAGGTCTCCGGTGCCTGTCGAGGCGGCAATCCCCGAACCCGGTGGTGGACACCGGAAGTAAGGGATGCCGTCAAGCTGAAGAAGGAATCCTATCAGGCCTGGTTGGCTTGTGGGACTCCTGACGCAGCTGACGGGTACCGACAGGCCAAGCGGGCTGCAGCCCGGGTGGTTGTGGAGGCAAAAACTCGGGCCTGGGAGGAGTTCGGTGAGGCCATGGAGAAGGACTATCGGCTGGCCTCGAAGAGATTCTGGCAAACCATCCGGCGCCTCAGGAGAGGGAAACAGTGCCCTACCAACGCTGTTTACAGTAGAGGTGGGCAGCTGTTGACCTCAACTGAGGATGTCGTCGGGCGGTGGAAGGAGTACTTCGAGGATCTCCTCAATCCCGCTGTCACTTCTTCCATTGAGGAAGCAGAGGATGAGGTATCAGAGGTGGACTCGTCCATCACCCGGGCTGAAGTCACTGAGGTGGTCAAGAAACTCCTCGGTGGCAAGGCACCGGGGGTGGATGAGATCCGCCCTGAGTACCTCAAGTCTCTGGATGTTGTGGGGCTGTCTTGGTTGACACGCCTGTGCAACATCGCGTGGCGGTCAGGGACAGTGCCTCTGGGATGGCAGACCGGGGTGGTGGTCCCTCTTTTTAAGAAGGGGGACCGGAGGGTGTGTTCCAACTATAGGGGGATCACACTTCTCAGCCTCCCCGGGAAAGTCTATGCCAGGGTTCTGGAGAGGAGAATACGGCCGATAGTAGAACCTCGGATTCAGGAGGAACAGTGTGGTTTTCGTCCGGGCCGTGGAACACTGGACCAGCTCTATACCCTCTACAGGGTGTTGGAGGGTTCATGGGAGTTTGCCCAACCAATCCACATGTGTTTTGTGGATTTGGAGAAGGCATTCGACTGTGTCCCTCGCGGCATCTTGTGGAGGGTGCTTGGGGAATATGGGGTCCTGGGTCCTTTGCTAAGGGCTGTCAGGTCCCTGTACAACCGAAGCAGGAGCTTGGTCCGCATTGCCGGCAGTAAGTCAGACTTGTTCCCAGTGCATGTTGGACTCCGGCAGGGCTGCCCTTTGTCACCGGTTCTGTTCGTAATTTTTATAGACAGAATTTCTAGGCGCAGCCAGGGGCCGGAGGGTGTCAGGTTTGGGGACCACACAATTTCGTCTCTGCTCTTTGCAGATGATGTTGTCGTGTTGGCCCCTTCTAACCAGGACCTTCAGCATGCGCTGGGACGGTTTGCAGCCGAGTGTGAAGCGGTGGGGATGAGAATCAGTACCTCCAAATCCGAGGCCATGGTCCTCAGTCGGAAAAGGGTGGCTTGCCCACTTCAGGTTGGTGGAGAGTGCCTGCCTCAAGTGGAGGAGTTTAAGTATCTAGGGGTCTTGTTCACGAGTGAGGGAAGGATGGAACGGGAGATTGACAGACGGATCGGTGCAGCTTCTGCAGTAATGCAGTCGATGTATCGGTCTGTCGTGGTGAAGAAAGAGCTGAGCCGCAAGGCGAAGCTCTCGATTTACCAGTCAATCTACGTTCCTACTCTCACCTATGGTCATGAGCTTTGGGTCATGACCGAAAGGACAAGATCCCGGATACAGGCGGCCGAAATGAGCTTTCTCCGCAGGGTGGCCGGGCGATCCCTTAGAGATAGGGTGAGAAGCTCGGTCACCCGGGAGGAGCTCAGAGTAGAGCCGCTGCTCCTCCACATCGAGAGGGGTCAGCTGAGGTGGCTTGGGCATCTTTTTCGGATGCCTCCGGAACGCCTTCCTGGGAAGGTGTTCCGGTCCCGTCCCACCGGGAGGAGACCCCGGGGAAGACCTAGGACACGCTGGAGGGACTATGTCTCCCGGCTGGCCTGGGAACGCCTCGGTGTCCCCCCGGAAGAGCTGGAGGAAGTGTCTGGGGAGAGGGAAGTCTGGGCATCCCTGCTTAGACTGCTGCCCCCGCGACCCGGCCCCGGATAAGCGGAAGAAGATGGTATGGTATGGTACATACTGCGTTCCCGTTGCATCCTTACTGTGGTGATAGCTAGTAGCTACCAGACAATTCTGCCCAAGATGCAAAGAACGAGTTTCAAATCAGATTGGCTATCGGATGGTACTGTATTCCTTCAGAAATGCACCAATATTTTATCATCAAAGTAATGGGTGGATTTCAATGTATTCTCTTCATATACTTCTTGGGAGGGCCAAAGAAATATTTAGTGGACCAGCCAAGGTTTCTATATCAGAAAATCCCTGGAAATTAAGGAGCCAAATGAACATCTCTGTTCGCCAATGCAATTTGGTTCCCAACATCCACCAAGAGATGGTTGTTCGCAAACGACCCATCAATGGTAGCTAGCAGCAGACTGGTGACAAATGAGTGATGTTGAGTAGCTGATCAAAAGTGTCACGAAAGTAGGAGCACAAAAGAGACGGTCTGTGACTGGAAAACTTTCCTCCAAACCATCATGCCGGATATTTTATAAGGCACCATGACTATTTTGGTACAAACATTTACCTGCCAGTGTGGCGGATAACCGTCAAAGATTTACTTGCCTAAGGGAAAAATCTACCTGCATTTGACGCTTGTTAATTTCAGACCATTAAAAGTTAACTTCAGGACATAGATAATCGCAAATTAGTTGTTACACAGCTTGCATGTAGTGTAGGTTCAGGTTTTACTGCTGACTCAGCACAACTCATGGCACACCGAGGAGATGCCTCTTGAAAATGTTTCTTATCTCATCAAGACTCCATAAGTTCCAAAATCTGACAACGCATTGAAAAAAGCAGTATCCAAAACAAATGCCTCAGAAGTAGAGCTGGGCAATAATTTGATAAATATTGTAATCAAATTTTTAAATAATTCAGTAATGCAAATAACACAATCGGTCATATCATGATAACTGCTAATTTTGCTCTGTGCGTATCTGATACAAAAAGCTTTCGCAAACTTCTCTCATCAAAACTGCCTTCAAAGGTAATCTGATTTATATGCATGCATTTTAGAAAGAAATGCAGGCTAATACAGCAAACAAAACACTTGTTACCTGCAGTCACGTCTCATTATTAAAAATAAAACATGGGATGGTTTCTGCCTAGAAAACCATTTCCAGTAGCAATTCTTTAAGCCATTATTGGAGGAAAATAAAAATAAGTCTTAGAGTTAAAGCAGTTGAAAGCCAAAGAATCACAGGGCAAAGGTTGCACGCATTTTCCACCACTAAAATAGGCTACTGTGTATTAAAGTTCTGGTTTCAGGGCTCAAAAATAAAGATTGCCCCAGGGCCGTAAAACGTCAAGTCGGATTTAATAAAAATAGCACCAAATAAATCATTGGAGAAAAAAATTAATTCAATCACATTACAAACTCGACCTCCTCCAATTGTTTCGTAATCTGACACACGCACAAATACCTACCTTGCTGCGTGCTTTTGGCCAATCAAGAGTTGAGTAGTGATGTGACGCGTGGCTGTCTGGTATTGTTTTTCAATTAAACATTTAAATACTTGCATGAGTCACTCAAATGATGATGACAGCGAAGGATAACTACAAGCTAAAATGAACATGCACACATTTTTACCTCATTGGAAAAAATTATGTACCCGATTTGACTTGGAACTCCAATGTACAGTGTCCTAAGCTCCGGGCTGGTGCAGACAATTGAGGGTCTTTTTAGAAAGGCACTGACAACTTCCGCAAACCGTCCCTCACCAGCCATGCCAATAGCAGACAGCACCTGATCTGCATGACAGCCAAGCAGATGGCTGACAATTCATCTTCCAGGCCCTTGACCGTGCTGGTCTAGACTAAATGCAGATACCCACTGAGTGATTGCACGACTTCTTACAACTACATACCATGTAACTAAGATGAATCAGCTGTTTGCCTTTCTTCATCGAAGATGGAGTTAGTTTAGTATAAAAGTAAAATGTTTTGTTGACTTGTCTTTTTATTCATTTCTATAATTAGAAATGTGATTAAAGAAATATAAAATATTTTTTGGTTTTATATATCCAGGAGTAAAGGTATTTGGTTTTATGCTGTAACCCCAATAAAGTACATATTTTGAAGGAAGGGACAGTAAAAACGTTGGGGCAGGTAAGTTTTAAACCCACTGGTCCCACCTTACCCTAACCTTAGCAAGGTGTTGTTTACTATCAACAAACTATCTACAGATGGAAATTAGGCCTCTCAAAATTAAATGAACGCAAGACTTTCAGTAAAACGAGGCTACACAATGAGCGTTAATAGCGTTTATGTGCAGTTTAAAATCTCCCCTAACAATCTCTGGCGAATACCACTACATTGTTCCACCTAAGCTTCTGGGGAGGATATTTTTTTTTAAGACCATTGTCTGACTTCGTTCTTCATAAATGTTCCGCGTTATAGCCAGGTTGAATAAATTCGAGTAACGTTTGAACAGCGAAGGTAAAATGTGTCACTTTTCTTATTGGGCGGGCCAAAAAACGTTTAGGAACCCACCTAAGAGTTTGTATGTCAGAAAAAACGGGATAAAGTAAGAGTAAGTCATCAGTAATTATTTACTTTTCAAGTTACGACCGTAACACGTCTGATAATAACGTCACACTCTTTATAACATCTGGGCCCGAGAAACCAGTGTGTTTTTATTACAGAGTTTGAATATAACTGTACATTTTAAGAACACTGGTTTTGTTTCGTGCTATTTAGGTCGCGATGGAATATTATGTTTCTGCCTATCTCATCATTCACCCTCATGTTAAAATTGACAGTAATATACTTAATTTTTTATTTTAATTATATAATTACTAGAAGTCCCCAAAAAACTAGTTAACCCTAAGGGCTGCATACGAAATAACCGGAAAAGCGTAGTTTCTCCCCAGTGCTTTACCGCACCCAAAATAAAACACTGGGGAGCAACTAGCCATCTTGGACTAACGCCACACACTAGCTGGTTTGCTATTTTGTAAGCGAGAATTCCTTCTGTGGAAGGTTTTAACCCAGACACATTACTCAAGTTCAATATAGGCCAATGTATATCACCCTGTTGTTAAAAAATTATCTGGAGTTCACTACTGTGTACTGTATGCACTAACCTGCTTTATGCAACTTTAGATCTGGTTTCAAAGCCAAATCCAGAAGCTTCTGTAGACGTTCGATTTCCTCCTTTGAACAAGATACTTCTTCCTTGTACTCAGTTATCGTTTTTTCGACTGCCCCAAATATCTCCGTGAAACGCTGTCTGAGAAACTCATTCAAAAGCTGTAGTTTCGACATTTTGAGGGAAATTCAAGTAAATACTCTTACTGTAACCTGCTCACGCGGTGGCTATGCTCAAACAAAGATGGTGGACGTAGAACAACATCCCAGAGGCGGACGAGTGACTCGGAATTGAATCACGTGGAATACGTATCGAAACACTACCAGTACGCGCGAAATAGTGTCGGTGCGTAATGGTAGTTATTTTTTATTGATTCAACAAACATCGGTATAAAATAATTTAAGTCAGACGACAAAGAGTAACAGACATACGTTTTAAAATAACCAGGGCTCCTATACAAACAAACCAAATTGTTTAATAGTTTTAAAAGTTAGAATTTCCTTCTGGATTTTCACTTGAGTTAAAATAATACCAAGTAGTTTAAAACCATTCATAAAATGGACAAACTTTTCTTTAGAGTCAGACCATTTAAATGTATGAATAATGACCGGAATTTATTAATCTAAAGACCATGTAGACTAGATAAATTAACAGCCAGTAGTAACTGAAACAAAATGTTAACAAAAAGTAACTGAAAGCAAATGTATTAATATGTGGTTTGCATGTGAAAAAGAAAAAATGTGTATGTACTTATAATACATATGTCAGGGCTGATGAGCCTGAAGCTGCATTGGTTGGGCCTGGCACCATAGACATCTTATATAAAGGCTAGATACCTTGTCCGCGCTTTTGGCCAATGGAGGTCGACGTCCGCACATGGCGGCCATCTTGCCACAGGCCACTTGCTCACTCGTAACATTGTGTTTTATGGTGCATGTACTTTTTAAATAACCATAACTTTCTAATTTTTCTGCCGATTTTCAAACGGTTTGGTTTTTTATAAACGTCAGAGATTAAGTTATGCATACATATGAACCATTAAAAACATGGACTTCCATATGAAAATATCCTTGAACAGAACCAGATAAGTGTAATGAATATACGAACACAAGGTATTTATGTTAAATCAATAAATAGGCTACAGAATGGCAACAAGACATATACACTTTTGTACTATTATAATAAAATAATTTTAATTACTACATGTTTTTTCTTTCTGCCGGATAACAAGCATCTCTGAACTGACCACATTTCAGCCCTCTAGGTCACTTGATATTACTTTATAAACACAACTGAGCCCTAGCACCAGGTCTTGTGAAGCTGTGTGCAAAAGCAGATCAATATAGAATGAAATTGAGTACTTTAGACCATTATTTGCCAAGGTATGGTCATGCGTATAGTAAAATGCCCTATGGAAATTCCCCATAGGACTTTGTCAGACAAAATGCTGACGATAAAATGCTTACTGTGTGGCAACCTCTTTGTGTAGAAGCATAATGAAATGAAATCAAATGAAAGGTAACACTGATGTTACTTGTAGACCATTTGGATTGTATGTCAGGGGTTCTGATATAGAATGACTACAAAAAATATGGTCTCTATTTTTAAACTATTATAAAAGTGACATTTATTTGCACAAAAAATAGGTACATGATTCCCCTTTACAAATATCCAAAAAAGAAATGCTGTAGAGAGAACTACACTACTGTTGAAGTAAAAGAGGACAGTACCTTGAAAACACATACCTTGGGCTAATGCCCTTTGAAAAGGACAGTTTTATTAGGTTTCTGTTGCATGTTGTTGCTCTGTAAGCTGAGGATTGTAATTCTGGCGATGTGGTGCAGCCTTAACTTCAAAAACAGGGACAGAATTATTTTTAACAACCTATAGTGGTGGCTGTCTATCCCAACACAAACATCCTCTGAACCGATCCTTTTTCAGACAATGTAAACAACCTCAAGCAGTTTGATGGGCTGTGATCGTCTGGTACTGCCTGATGACTGCCGAATGACCCACTGTGCTGCCCTGACGACCCTCACGGTTCCCTCTGATGGAATCACCAGACCTCCATTGTTTTTTAAAGTCAGCAGGTGGTAGCTCTGGTCCTTGATGGCAGATGCAGCATCTGTCACCAGGCTGGCACGGCAGACATCACACGACAGCTTCTTCAGAGCCTGTCGCACAACAAATCCTGAAATTTGAGTTAGTAATATCATAACTTATAACAATAATCATTAATAAGCATGGGGAAATTAAGGGAACACTTCTCTTTTTGGACAATCGTGAGATTAACTCCATAGTGAAATAGGCTACTTTTGTAACCCTAACGTTATTTACTTAATATCTTCACAGAAAAGTATTTTTACATTTAGTTCCTCTTTTTAACCAAGTTAATTTCCACCACTCACAGACTACAACCACTTTCCTTTTAGAAACAAGAAACCAGGCAAGCCTTGTTCAGCCAGCCCACAATAAAAAAGTTCTGCCTTCTTGAGATTCGAAGCCAGGTCACACATACAACAGGCTGTGCCATTTCCCACTACACCACAGAGCTGTATATCTGCCCTATGTCATTATAACCTCTTTATGTCTATCCTGAACAAATCCTTTCTTGCCACTGGCCGTTTTAACAATTGGCCATTTCTGAATGACGTTGTAACAGTTAAACTGACTAATGTTTATTACAAAATTTACCTCCCCCACAAATATTGTCTATGTATGGTTTTTACCACTGGCCGTTTTAACAGCGTATGTTATGGACATTTTTAACTAAGGTACATTTGAGAAATGTCAGTCTCTCTATTGGCTGTTATGTAAATCTTTACTCTGATTGTGAAACACATGTCTGTATAATATCAGAGGATTATTAGGTATTTGGACCATGTCCTCCTGCCTAGACAAAGAAGGGTGTCAGTCCTTGTAGGAGAGCGGTCTGGTGTTTGAATAGGAAACATCCTTGACCGGCACGGGTGGATTAGAGGGGTACTCGTAAATCTGTATAACCCTATTGTGTCTCTGTTGACTATCCAGACATTGTGTCTCCTCAGGAGTTGAGAAGGAAAAGGTGGGGGGACGGCCCGCCCTTTGGGTAAATTTTACACAAGACAGATGGGCAACAACTTACCACACCCCTTCTAACATTTGAAATAAATACGGATTGTTCATGTATGGAGTTAGAGACTCCTCGGATGATTATGTTGGTAAGCGTTTGACGCATCTCTCATATTTGCAAATATTAATAAAACTGTTAGAATGTGCCAAGAGAACTTCGTCTCTGTACTTCCTTCTAAAAGATTTCTGATCGATAAAAATTCCATCATACATATTAGCCAGTAATAAGCTTTACCAGTATCTACTAACTTACTGGAATAGTCATAAGAATTGAGCAATTGCTAGCGAATCTGCCAAAGCTATTTCATTTCATGGCATAAGAACATATTTTTTTCTTTCATGGCAAAAAACATACTTTTTCTTTCATTCGTGAATGACATTTACAAAATAACTATTAATAAAAGCGACGATAACAAACATTGTCATCAAGTGAAAAGGCAAGAGAATCGTGGAATCTACCAGAAATAATTATTAAATGTCATAGCTCTCAGTAGATTTTAACTTATGTCTTCTACATGTGAGGCACTGTCTTTAACCACTACACCACTGCATTACACATTTCAGCAGTCGCTAGACTCCATTGAGGATTGTGTTAAATTGACTAACGTTTCTTATTAAGTTTATCTTCTGCCATAGCATCTACAAACTGAATTTATTTTGCCACAGGCCATTTGAACAGCTTATTAGCCAGTATTAGGCTTACTAGGATCTACTAACAGTGTGGTTTTCGTCTGGGCCGTGGAACACTGGACCAGCTCTATACCCTCTACGGGGTGTTGGAGGGTTCATGGGAGTTTGCCCAACCAATCCACATGTGTTTTGTGGATTTGGAGAAGGCATTCTACTGTGTCCCTCGCGGCATCCTGTGGAGAGTGCTTCGGGAATATGGGGTCCTGGGTCCTTTGCTAAGGGCTGTTAGGTCCCTGTACGACCGAAGCAGGAGCTTGGTCCGCATTGCCGGCAGTAAGTCAGACTTGTTCCCAGTGCAAGTTGGACTCAAGCAGGGCTGCCCTTTGTCGTCGGTTCTGTTCATAATTTTTATGGAC
Source organism: Esox lucius (assembly GCF_011004845.1). Classification (NCBI taxonomy): domain Eukaryota; kingdom Metazoa; phylum Chordata; class Actinopteri; order Esociformes; family Esocidae; genus Esox; species Esox lucius. Next base: position 10,061,711 of record NC_047585.1, on the reverse strand, counting down.
AGAATTTCTAGGCGCAGCCAGGGACCGGAGGGTGTTAGGTTTGGGGACCACACGATTTCATCTCTGCTTTTTGCGGATTATGTTGTCGTGTTGGCCCCTTCAAGCCAGGCCCTTCAGCATGCACTGGGACGGTTTGCAGCTGAGTGTGAAGCGGTGGGGATGAGAATCAGTACCTCCAAATCCCAGGCCATGGTCCTCAGTCGGAAAAGGGTGGCTTGCCCACTTCAGGTTGGTGGAGAGTCCCTGCCTCAAGTGGAGGAGTTTAAGTATCTAGGGTTCTTGTTCACGAGTGAGGGAAGGATGGAACGGGAGATTGACAGACGGATCGGTGCAGCTTCTGCAGTAATGCAGTCGATGTATCGGTCTGTCGTGGTGAAGAAAGAGCTGAGCCGCAAGGCGAAGCTCTCGATTTACCAGTCAATCTACGTTCCTACTCTCACCTATGGTCATGAGCTTTGCGGGAAGATTGTGCGGGAAGATCCCAATGGATTTCTAGTCCATCGCCTTAACCACTCGGCCACGACAACCAATAGTCCAGTAAGGGGGGTTTCTCGTCGGTGTACAGATATGTCGTCAGCGTACGTACAAGCTTTCGACCTTGCCACTATCAGCAATTGTGAAGATTGGAGCACTGCACCCTTTTCTTTCCTTCCCAAAAAAGTCGAAAAGGAAGGTTTTGAGTGAGGAACAGAAGAGTTAAAATGAAGAGACCACTGCAAATTGAACGCTTCTGTTCCTCACTCAAAAATGTCCTTTTCAACTTTTTTGGAAAGGAAAGAAAGTTATGCCACAGTCTCGTAATTTCTTCCAGAGCTGTATATCTTCAGGACCACAAGTCTTTTCCTTTCAACTGTACACACAGCAAGAGTAAACTCTCCACAGGCAATGTTTATGAATGGTTAGGAAAACCTTCCAATGGTACAAGACAGAGAAGGCATAACATGCTTCGTTTCAGGCCCTATTGAAAGGGCCTCTTGATGTTTCCTTAGAAAAGTCTGCTCTCAAGGTGTTCAAGTCCTTTGT